>NC_047626.1:37316919-38019512 GCF_004354385.1 Drosophila innubila | reverse complement strand
GACTTGGATTTCGCCCGATTGGTTCTATGACAGCTATATGATATAGTGGTCCGATAAGAACTTACTTCGGTCAGGAATTTTAAAACTAACCTAAATGAATATGCTATCAATTTGGTTAAAATATCTCACTAAACAAAAAAGTTTTTCATACTAAAACCTAATTTTGACCCGATCACTCCTATGACAGCTATATAATTTAGTGGTCCGATTTGATACAACTTTAGTCAGGATATATAAAACCAAGTTAAATTCATATTGTATCAGTTTGGTTGAGATATCTCATAAAACCAAAAAGTTGTTCGTCCTACAACGTGATTTTCGACTGATAGAAAAATGTATTTATTCACTTAACAGGTAATATCTTCCAAGCCCCTCAACCAAAATTTATGTTTCATATACCAAAAAACGCGAAATTGCACGTTTTACAACATATTTTAATTTAACAGAAATCGTTAGAGACGTTTTGTCAAAAATGGCCAAACTTTATTTCCCCTGTAAAATGTTACCTGAGTACTTTAAGTTTAAAGGTACGCCTAAAAGCCCCCAAACACATCTTTCCAATGATATATCGAACATATCTGTAGCTTCTATGGCTTGGAAACTGTTGAGGTTTCAATTTTACCGTTTTCCCGCTAAACTAGCGGTTTTTTCTAAAAATTGTAGAACAAACATTTCTAGATTTTCGAAAAGGAATAAATCCCATCATTACATTTAAGCTTCTTTAGCTTTGATACAAACAGACAAACCGACAAACAGACAAACAAAGAAACTGACTTTTCATTTCATTTTGAGAAATCAACTAAAATTTTCTAATTTATTTATCTTTTGAACCAGTTATCGGATTTGGGTGATTGAGGTATCAATACCAAAAGGCCCCAACAGCCCCATTAGCTGCAATCATCTAAATTTTTCCCCTCCCACTTACACCCCCGTATCTCACGACCCAGGTTGGTTAGAAAAAGTTTTAGTATGCCATTTTGTAAGTTGAGACTAAACCTTTCGATCGGTATATAACTCGATCTCATCAGACAGTCGTATTAAATTTTCCAACTTAGCTGTATATATTGTTAGTCGCCTTTCGTACCCTTCGTGATGCTTTCATCACTAACGCGAACTGCCGTCCGCAGTGACTTGAAATCGAAACCCAAAAAAAAAATGTGTACTATTTCTTACTGTCTTTGTGCGCGCCTTGCATACAACCGTATACATGCTGTCTCGCTCGCACGTTCGATTTGCCATGCAAATGTAATTATTGAATTAAATGTCATTTCGAAATAACTTCTCTAATTATGGGTCAATCGCTTTAAAATTTTTAGGGTCGTTTAATACGCATACTTCTCAGCTGATTGCTCAGTTAGGGAGTGCTACGTCATAAATTGCGCCAGTAAATCGTTTTGTGCAATTTGTAGGCGAAGGGGGCGTGGCATCCAAAATTGGAAACAAACTTGACCTTCGTTTGGTATTCACAAACCTGCATTCCAAATTTGAATTCTCTAGCACTTATAGTATCTTAGATCGACGCGTTCAAACAGACGGACAGGGCTAGATCGACTCGGCTGTTGATCCTGATCAAGAATATATATACTTTATGGGGTCTTCCACCTCCTTCTGCCTGTTACATACATTCTGCCAAACACATTATACCTTTTTGCCCATTTTCAATGGGCTCAGGGGATAAAAATATCAAAGCCAGGCAAACGAAAAAGATTAACATGATCTAACAATTCCAGCGGTAATAACTCTACACGAGTAAATACAAGACGAGTTTTCAGAGTCAGATTCAAACTCAATCGTCATTGAACAAAAGCCCGTCATTATGGCAGATACATCAGCCCCCAAAGGGCGTACATAAAGGAAATTTCACAGCAGTGCCTGAGTTCGATGGAAAGAAAATCAATCTTCAGAGATTTATCACAGCAATAAAGTTGGCCGACCTGACAAAGGGACCATATAAAGAAATTGCCATTAAAGTGATTAAATCAAAAATAGTAGGCACAGCTTCGTTTATCGATAAAGGAATACCATCAGATCATGCTGACAAATTGAGCACAAGAGAGGCAATTGGGTAACTCGAAACAACCTCTAGGTACAGAACAGTAAATCGCCACAAGATTCATACTATCAATCTTAGCTTAAATATATTCGTATCGTTCAACCATGTAGCAAGAGGAAAAAAGTAAGTCTTTTTAATAGACACAGGTGCTGATATCTCAATACTAAAAGAAAGTTCTGATATCTTTCAAGACATTCAAATAGATAACACAATTACTATTCAAGGGATAAACAAGGGTTTAACCTCTATCGAGATACAGACACATAAATACATAATTCCACACAGTTTTCATATAGAAGACTTGCAATTCGCAATACCATGTGATGGAATATTAGGTCTTGACTTTATTAAAAAATACAACAGCCAATTAGATTGCAAGCCGACAGAAGATTGGCTTATAATCAGACCCAATAATCTAAATTTTCCGATTCATGTTCCAATTACATATAGTTCTGGTAATAATATAATTCTTGTACCAGCACGATCTCAAGTTGTCCGAAAAGTCGAACTATCTTCAAGTGAAGACAGCGTACAAATTCCAAATCAGGAAGTTCAAAACGGTATTTATGTTGCAAACACCGTTGCAACTACCCGAAATGCATTTGTACGACTGCTGAACACAACCAGTACCGATCAGCTAGTTAACATAAATAATCTAAATTATGAATCACTTTCGAACTACGATGTGGCTCAAACAAACGAAGGAAGTAGAAAAGAAGAACACATGTCTCGATTATCCAAAAATGTTCCACCATAGTTTTAAACGAAATTAACTGAATTATGCACTAATTATACAGATATATTCGGACTAGAAACCGATTCCATTTCAACGAATAATTTTTAAAAACAAAAGCTAAGATTGAAAGACGATGAACCAGACTACAATAAAAATTATATAAGTCCTCACAGCCAGAAAGAAGAAGTCCAAGCCCAAGTACAAAAATTAATTGACGAAAAAATTTGTGAACCATTTGAGTCAGAATATAATGGCACACTCTTGTTAGTTAGTACCAAAAAAATCTCATTCTGACTTCTGTAAGATAAAATGGCGATTGGTAATTGACTATCAAATCAATAAAAAGCTGTTAGCCGATAAGTTCCCACTACCTAGAATTGACGATATTTTGGATCAACTAGGTAGAGCGAAATATTTTTCATGCCTGCAACGAGCAGTGGCTCTTATCGCTTCACGCGATTACCATTTGGTTTAAAGATATCGCCAAATTCAGTTCAGAGAATGATGACTATAGCATTCTCTGAATTATGTTAGAGGAACATAAGAAAACAAATAAGGAACTATACGATTTAAAAATCAAAAACAAAAACATAGATAGATAAGGTATTACTAAAAAATGAAGTAGAACATAAATTAGTCTTTAAATACACGGGTCCCTATAAGTTAGAAAGTGTAGAAGAAAGAGATAATATAATAATCTCGGATGAAAGAAATAAGAAACAAACAGTTCATAATGATAGATTAGAATTGTTTTATTCATAATAAATTTTAATAATCACACTACAAGGCATTTGCAAAAATATATAAAAAAATATATAAAACACGAAAATATATATATATATATAAGTTAAGCCTTTCCGTTACCCCATGATAACGGAATGGCATCTTTACCAAAACATAATTAGGTTCCTGTGAATTCCTTGGTTTCTTTGGTTGCTTGATATCCTCATGGAAGATTTCCCCAATCCAGCGTCTATTCCCAGTCCCAAGATTGAAGTAGCGAAGGCTTTGGTCAACGTTATAATTTATTCTTGAATAGCTTATTTTACGTCAATTAATTTGTTCGAGGGTTCTACAAGTCTCTTCCAAGTCCAAATTAAATCTAACCCTAGCTGGCTGAATTCTTCCACAGCAAACCTCGTTGCTCGTCTTGGTGTTGGCGTCGACGTCCGCGTCGGTGCCCGTCTTGCAGACGGTGCAATATGATCATCCCGCGTTGTTGTTGTTGCGCCGTATTCCCATACAGCAAATCGCTGATCGTAAGTATTGGGCTGCTTGGCCCCGAACTTGCGTGTTGTGCAACAGCGGATATGGTGACCGCTGTCTCAGCGAAGCCGCTGTTTCGGCGAGTCAACGGCCCGTAGAATGCTGACTCGGCGCGGGGGGCGACGAGGGAAGTAGAACGCTGGGCTGTTGGCGGATATTGCGACAGCGCTTGGAATGTGCAGCTCATCGCGGGGGGCGATGAGAGTAAAGGGGGAAATACTGCACTGTTAACTCCTCCCCCCTTCAAAGATCTGCGTCCCGCAGATCAAGGTGCCTTGGGGGTGGCTGTACTGGTGGCCTGTGCCTCCAGTTCGTCTATGCCCTGATGTGACGGGATCCCTTTTGTAGAAGTGATCTTCCTCCACACCACGTACAGTAGAGCGACTATAATGAGTGCCATCGCAGCTTCTGTTAGAATTGAAAACAAAAAGTTATTGGATATAGTTGACAATTTCTTTAAATTTTGAAGGCTAAAATCGTGGACGTATTTTAGTGAAAGCTTATATCCAGCGGCGGTGATTTTCGTTAGCACGGCAGGCATAGCCATCACGTGAGTTGATGAATAGCTGCTGTACGATAGATTTCCGATGTTGACGGTCTCGTTGTCATATTGGATAATGAATGAGCCCAAAAGCTGATGGTTCCCTGAGTCCGCAGCGACCATACCATTGAAGTTAGTAAGGAACAAGGTCCCGTCATCCACTAATTCCACTATCTCCTGGTCGTTCCTCAAGTAGTCGCAAAAAGCGTGGCCTCCTTTCAACAGCCTAGGGATACAGCTGTCCTCATCTAGTTTTTTCAGGTCCTTTTCTTGGCAAACTGTTGTATTACCAATAGAGAGGCAGCTCCCTAGTACGGCATAAGTTTCCTCAGGGGACATCGCAAGTTTGCTGAATTCCAGTACCACCTGTTTTCCTTTGGTGATTGTGGGGTAGAGAAGCATCAAGCGGTATTTCCTGTCCACGACCTTGGGTAGTGACAGAACGTAAAGCAGGGTCGTTCCGTTGGTCAGTATTGATGGCTCAGAAAATTCCACGTTTTGGTATGGGAGGCTTTGGGTCTCCGTCAATAGAGTCTCGACCTCCTTCTGGTCCAGCAGATTGGTGTTAACGACAGACGCCTTTGCTAGCTGACAGGCCCTCGTGATTTCGTCGACCTGGTTCACCAGAATCATTGCTTTGTGCAATAAGACTGTAGCCACATGTACGTCCCCGTCAATGGCATTCACTCTTGTCATGACGTCGTCAAGCTTTTGCAATGAATCGTGCGTCGCATCGAACAGCCGTGTATTTATTTTAATTTGCTGGTTGTTGTTCTGGACTACGTTGTTTTGCGCCTGAAGAATAGAATTCCAGTCTGAGGCATCCGGTGACCCGGCGACCCATTTCCAAGCGGATCCCAACCAGTCTATGGAACGTGGCTTACGATGTGCGGTAACGGTCATCTTTGTAATGCCATCCGTCGCTTTTTACAGGTAATGGCATACCAGCGCTCCGATTCTGCTATCGGTGATTAACGATGCTTCGCTAGTGGTTTTGTCGATGATCTGTTGTAGCTGCTTTAAGTCGATGACATGCGCGAGCTTGAACACCTGCTGACACGCCATACGACGCCTTGCTGGAGTGGGATGACTGGCGTATCGTACCTGAAGATGTGGAGGGCGGTTGCGACGTGCACAATCGCCATTCTTGGGAGAAAGTTGTTACTTAGTGGCTCTAATTGTATTTGATTAGTATCTAAAGGTTTTTTTTGTGTCTTTTTTTTTTTTTTTAATCTTAAAATTATTCCTTATTACCTATTTTTTTGTTTTTTGTGTATTTTTTGTTTTCTTTTTTGTGTATTTTTGTGTATTTTTTTGTTTTTTTTTTTTGTGTATCTTTTTGTTTTTTTTTGTTTAATTTTGTTTTGCTTTATTAAGTGTTGAGTGTTGTAACTTTTGTGTTTTTTTGTTTTTATTTTTATAGAAAATGAGAGTGAAACGTTTTCAAGGCTTTCTGATTTTCTTAACTTTTCAAATGGGATTTGTGGATAAGTTTTCCTGCTGCGGACTGGACATGGAAAGGTTTGAACAAGGGGGTGCAACCCTTGGCTATCTGGGGGCTAATAAAGTTCTTGTTTGCACCAGTGTCTATGAGAAACTGTAGCCTAGCCCCATCTTTGGCGCCATACTCTATGTATGGAACGCTAGAGAGGCATCGGTCATAAAATTTACCTCGTCTGGGTTAGCGAACTCACCCTCAGAACGAAGTTTCTCATTCGCCTGCAACGGGTAGTTCGGTGAGTTCGCCGCGCTACCGTGGTAAGTCTCGTCATAGTAAATATCGTGGTTCGATTTTTCGTCGAGCTCGGTCGTAACGGGGCCCATTGGAAGTGGGATCGCGTTCAAGTGATATAGCCTTTGAGCCTTGCGGAAAGGGTTAAGGTTGGAGGAGGTGCTAGGGCTGCGTTTAAAGCTTGAATTACCATGACTCTGTGCGCTAAGATTAGAATGGTAAGAATTTCCTGACTGATTTGATTCCATTTTGATTGCTGGCCGGGCGGCCGAATATCTTTGAGAAGGTTGAGGATTTCTGCCTACGTCTGGGTTCCCTTGATGGTGATACCCGACTGCGATTTGGTTGCTGGGTGCAGGATGGTTTGGTTGAAATCCC
Organism: Drosophila innubila; assembly: GCF_004354385.1. NCBI lineage: Eukaryota > Metazoa > Arthropoda > Insecta > Diptera > Drosophilidae > Drosophila > Drosophila innubila. The sequence continues at coordinate 38,012,806 of NC_047626.1, read as the reverse complement.
CACGGATATCTGGGTGCGCCTACAGGGCGAAAGACTTGATGTGGGGATGGGAACCTACTCGAGTAAGGGACGTGAGTCCTGGAAGTCACGCTCTGCAGCTCCAAGCAAATTTTGTACGCCTCTGGCAAATTTTTCGGGCCGCGAATGATCAATAATTTTGAAATATCCCCATTCAAGCCCCTGATAAAAACATCCAATGCTCTGTCCCTATAGGACTCTACCAAAACATTAGTCATCTCTGGACTTTGGTTACCGTTTTTTAGACAACGTATTATAAGTGCAAAGTGGCTATTGACTGCCGAGTAAAAACCATCTACGGTCTTTGCACCTTGAGTCATTTGACCCAATTGGTGCTCTAAGGTACGCAAATCACGCTTATCAGCGTAATGAAGAGTTAGTATGCGTTTAATCTCGGACCAGTCGTCATCAGCCACGTTGTACGAAATGAGAGCCGTTTCTGCGTTCCCCCTTATCTTCTGTCTTATGTGGAGAACAATAGAGCGGTAAAGAGGCCTGTCCTTGATCACCTGATAATCCCTCAAGATCGCTTCGGCTCTGCCGATCCAAGAAGCATAGTCATCACACTCACCCTCAAAGACTTGCAACTCCTTGACGCAATCCGGCAATTTTGCTATTTCTTTTAGCTCGTATTCATTGCGGGCCTGTGTCAATGGTTTAGGTTGAGCGATAACTGGGCCACTTTTCTCGCCTTCCAATGCGATTAACTTCTCATTGACTTTTTTGATATCGTATTTAACGGCGTTCATCTGTGACAGTAACGCCGACAAAGTCGTATCGAACCTTGTCAAAGTATCTTTTATTTCCTCCATATTCTAACCGGACCAACGAATCTTTGCGACTCAAACGGATAAAAGAGGATTGGAGAAGTGACAGTTTCGACAAGCAAAAGTTCAATATTTTTGAATTATTACTGTTTTTATACTTTCCCTTTTTTTTGTTTTTTGTTACTGTTTTCTTCGAATCAGCCTTTATTTTCAGTTTAGGTTTGAAAACGTTTCACTCACTGTATTCTGTGTTTTTCCTTATTCCTGCTCGCTTGTGTAGATTGTGAGTAATTGTGCCAAGCCACTTACAATGTTGAGATTCTGTATGAGTGAGAGAGGACTTTAGTAATTTGTACTAATTATCAACTTAAAATTAATTTGCAAAAGAAGTAACAGGTGAATTTTGTTCGTGCGTGTGATTTTTCGTTTTTTCTTTTTCTTTTCAGATTTGTGTGTGGTTTTCTTTTTTTTTTTTTTTTTCATTTATAAATTTTTATATTTTTGTTTTGATATTTCTTATTTCCTATTTAATTCCATTTTTATTCGGTATTAGGCGCGGTGGACCGTATTGTTCCTCTTTGGCATTTCGCCTACTAGGGTACGGCTGAACACACAACTCACTAGGCGGATCTCTGTGCTGTAACACTGATCGTATCTATCAAGCTGCCACAACCACTTTTTGTGTTATAGTTTAGTACTTTATATTTAGGGGCCGCTCGCAAACAGGTTGCCGCAGCGGTTATCATTTTATTTATTTTATATTTGTCACATATTTTTGCGCCCGTGAATTCAATGCTATTCAGCAAATCACCGCGGCGGGTTTGTCACTTCTTTTTATATCATAATAACTTTTTTTTGCGCTCGTGAATCTGTTATCCGTTCGGTGTTGAACAGGCAGATCACCGCAGCGGGTTAGTTATATTTGTTTTATAACAATTTATTAACGCTCGTGTATGTAGTTTACCACATTTAAGGTAAACGTCACCACCGCAGCGGGTAATTGTTCAGTTTCTTTGGAATTGATTGAATTTTTGGATTTGCGACACAGCAACACACATTTTATCGACTTATTTGTAAGATTATTATTTTTTTTCACACTGCACGATTATTTCACCTTTGCACTTCATTTTTCAACTTAACGTATAGGGGTCCCCAACTAATGTTAGTCGGGTCCCTGCTCGGGCGCCAGTTAAGCCTTTCCGTTACCCCATGATAACGGAATGGCATCTTTACCTAAACATAATTAGGTTCCTGTGAATTCCTTGGTTTCTTGGGTTGCTTGATATCCTCATGGAAGATTTCCCCAATCCAGCGTCTATTCCCAGTCCCAAGATTGAAGTAGCGAAGGCTTTGCTCAACGTTATAATTTATTCTTGAATAGCTTATTTTACGTCAATTAATTTGTTTGAGGGTTCTACAAGTCTCTTCCAAGTCCAAATTAAGTCTAACCCTAGCTGGCTGAATTCTTCCACAGCAAACCTCGTTGCTCGTCTTGGTGTTGGCGTCGACGTCCGCGTCGGTGCCCGTCTTGCATACGGTGCAATATGATCATCCCGCGTTGTTGTTGTTGCGCCGTATTCCCATACAGCAAATTGCTGATCGTAAGTATTGGGCTGTTTGGCCCCGAACTTGCCGGTGTTGTGCAACAGCGGATATGGTGACCGCTGTCTCAGCGAAGCCGCTGTTTCGGCGAGTCAACGGCCCGTAGAATGCTAACTCGGCGCGGGGGGCGACGAGGGAAGTAGAACGCTGGGCTGTTGGCGGATATTGCGACAGCGCTTGGAATGTGCAGCTCATCGCGGGGGGCGATGAGAGTAAAGGGGGAAATACTGCACTGTTAACTTATATATATATATAAAATAACTTCACTAGGTTACGTTATTTTTCAAAAGGAGGGAGATGTAATATGCTCATATAGATATATTTTCGTGTTTTGTATATTTTTAAATATAAAATAACTTCACTAGGTTGCGTTATTTTTCAAAAGGAGGGAGATGTAACATGCTCATATATTGAGGGTACACTGTACCTACTAATAATTTAACAGCAATACATAATTGCATAAACATAAACCACAGCTTAGCTAAGTTAATGTATAAAAACAACTGAGAATCAATCTCAAAATATACATGACTTCGACCAGACGTGTCGAAGTCTAAATCAAACCAGAAAGTGTTTTCTATATGTGTGACAAATGTAGAATCAAACCACTTCGACGATGATGATATTACAGTTGTCCTTTACATATTCACCAATTTCATAATGTGTAAGACAAAAACAAATTCAAATTCGGTGAGCTTGGTTAGGATATCTTAAATTTCACAAAAAAATTTCTAACTAAAGGTCATGCCGCTCTACAAGGAAGTCATAAAAATCAAGAAAAACATGCATGGATATAACATTTTGTAATATCGCCGTTCCTCCATATATTTCAATGAATCATATTTTAAACGACGGTTTATTAATGCAGCTTTGCAAAAAAAATATTAAAACCGAAGTTCAGAATTTTCGAGTTTTCCTTGAATTTTAAAATAAAAAAGCTTAAAAAAACAACAAAAAATTCAAAAATAAATAGCTCTTAAAATACTGGCTTGAATCTTAGACTGTGGATAGATGAGTTAAGTTACAGATATATTCATTAGCTTTCAGGAAAAGTAAAGCTTTTGAAAATCGGGTTTGGTATTCTCGAGTAATGATGACAAAAGGAATGGGCGCACCTCTAAAAAACGGTAAGAAAAAAAAGCATGTTCGACAGTAGGATACCCTGTGTCCAGGTACTCTGTACTGAAAGTTGATTTTCGACCAGTTGTTCCTATAGCTATATGATATATGGAACCGAACTAAACCAAATTTGGTCAGAATGTACAAAACCCACTTAAATGCATAATCTATAACAGCGGTGGGCACGAAATTTGCAATCGGGAGCACTACAACATCTACAATAAATACAACTTCTAAAGTCATAAATTAAAGCAAAATGAACACATTTGTGACTCTGTGCGTCGCGAAGAAAAATCTGTGTGGTTTTTGTTGGTTTAAACAAACCAAAACAATTATACACTAAAAGAAGTTCTAATTAATTTCATTTGCAAGTCGAAAGCTTATTATGTGGTAAAAATCAAAACGCATCTACACCAACATTACTTTTTCACACAGTGTACAAGACGCTGTTGAAGTCATAAATCATAGCAAAATGAACACTTTTATGACCGTACGCGTCGCAGCCGAAACTCGAGCATTTGCTGTGTGCTTTTTGTTTAGTTTTATTGGGGGGTCATAAATGATTTGCGCGCAGCGTCAAAAGTTGTTGTTGTTGTCGGAGCACTGGGAGCAGTGAGAGCAAAAGTTTATTTTCGACCGATCGGCCCGATGTTGATCCGGAGCAGGAAATTATATACTACGGTCTGCCACGCCATCTGCTGCCTGTTACAAACATTCTGACAAACACATTATACCCTTTTTTGCCCGTTTTCAATGGGCTTAGGGTATAAAAACTTTGGCAGGAATTTTTAGTTTTCGTTTCGTGTGTATCCAGCAACTTGAACGAAATCCACAGATTCATATCGATTATTGGCATATCGATATCATGTGTGTACTGGGAGAACAGCTGATTAGTATACCCGGAAAATATACTTGGCATTTATTTCTGATGTACTCATATGTCAAACATGAAGTAACAAGTTGCTGTCCGGAAAACAAAAAGCTACTTACAATTTGAGCACGAGGAAAATATAGCTTTAATAAAATCAGTGGAGGTACGACCATGTCTTTAGCGAATCACAAATAAGAATCATTTGGATAATATATCTGTGAAAAGCACATGTAAAGTTTCTCTGGAGAAATAAATTAATAATAATTTGCGCCACCAACACAATCGCTTCGTCAGAGTTTATTTGTCTTCTTTCTAAATTTCAGTTGAGCTTTCAAATTTGACGTTCCTAGCAAATCTTACGTACAAGCAAATCTTATTCGTCAGAGTGACCATGCACGTTTTAGGTGCATGGTCAAATCCATGCAAGTCTTAGGTAAATATTTTTTTAATATTAGGTGCTTGATCACACAGTTTTAGCTATGTTCCACAAACACGAGAAATAATTCCTGTGTTTGTATATAAGCATATAATCTTATCTTGCAAATGGTTTCAGTGTATTTAGAGCAACCCTCGCTAAAAAATGAGTAGAATATTCGTTGCATGTGGTCATATAACACATTAGCTAAATATAGAAAAGGGTCATCCACAAAAGTAACAGGAGATGCCAGTCCTACGCCAACATATACGATTGGTGGGAACGTCTTGTAGCTAGCCCTCATCCCACAAAAAAAACCCTACACGAGGTAAAAGTCTAGTGACGAAAGCAATTTCTAGCCCCAAATTTCTGATATCAAATTTTGTGACGAGCAAAGCTCAGTTTATTCTAAAAATTTTAAATAAAAATATAAATTAATACTAAAAAAAGCAAAAATTGAAATCAGAAATTTTTGCAATTGCTTTTGCTTTTGACAATGTAACTTTATCATTAATGCAAATAGTAATATATATAATTTAGTTGTTGAACGTATTTCATATTTAAAAAAATTATTTTTCTTTAAATATATAGAAAAACTAGGGGGCTGCACCCCCTGCTCGCGTTGCTACAGCCGAGCATACTCTACTGTCGGAGACCCCGTACTTACTATGAAAAAAAAATGTTTTTCATACTAAGACTTGGATTTCGCCCGATCGGTCCTATGACAGTTATATGATATAGTGGTTCGATTGGAACCAACTTTGGTCAGAATATATAAGTCTAACATAAATGGATATTCTATTAGGTTGGTTACGATATCTCGTAAAACAAATAAAGTTTTTCATACTAAGACTTAATATTGGACCGATCGGTCCTAAGACAGCTATATGATATAGTGGTCCGATTTGAACTAACTTTGGTCAGAATATATATAACCAAGTTAAATGCATATTGTGTTAGTTTGGTTAAGATTTCTTATAAAACAAAAAAGTTTTTCATACTAAGACTTGATTTTCGCCCGATTGGTCCTATGAAAGCTATATAATATAGTGGTCCGACATGAACCAACTTCGGTCAGGATGAATAAAATTAACTTTAATGCATATTCTATCAATTTGGTTTAAATATTTCATTAAACAAAAAAGTTTTTCATACTAAAACCTAATGTTGACCCGATCGTTCCTATGACAGCTATATGATTTAGTGGTCCGATTTGAACCAACTTTGGTCAGAATATATAAAACCAAGTAAAATGCATATTGTATCAGTTTTGCTTAGATATCTCATATAACCAAAAAGTTGTTCGTACTAAAACGTGATTTTCGACCGATAGAAAAATGTAAATATTCAGTTAACAGGTAATATCTTCCAAACCCCCCAGCCAAAATGTATGTTTCGTATATCAAAAAACGCAAAGTTGACCGTACTACAACATACTCAAATTTAATAAAAATCGTTAGAGCCGTTTTGTCAGAAATCGCCAAATTGGAAGCTAAAAAGCTTTTTTCAATTTTAGCGGGATTAAGCGTTTTCCCGCTAAACTAGCGGTTTTTTAAAAAGTCGTAGAACAAACATTTCTAGATTTTTGAAATGGAATAAATCCCCATCATTACATGTAAGCTTTTTAAGCGCTTTGATTCAATCAGGCAAACAAACAAACTGAAGTTTTACTTCATTTTGAGATGACCACTAATAATTTAAAATTTAGCTTTCCTATGAACCAGTTGTCGGATTTGGGTCATCGAGGTATCAATCGACGCGTGTTTTTGATAAGAATTTAAAAAGTTTGCGATCATATAAATTTTTCCCCTCCCACTTACACCCCATTATCTCATGAACCAGGTGAGTTAGAAAAAGTTTTATGCCATTTTGTAAGTTAGGACAAAACCTTTCGATCGGTATATAACTCGATAATCAGACAGTCGTAGCAAATTTTCCAACTTAGCTGTATATATTGTTAGTCGCCTTTCGCACCCTTCGTAATGCTTTCGTCACTAACGCGAACTGACGTCTGCAGTGATAAATTATTTTTTATAATTTTAATTAATTTTATTATTTCATTTTAGTTTTCATTTAAAATTTTAATTTGTAACAAAAAATTTGTTCATTGTATATCCACACACCAAAAATCTCTAGACAGATGAAAGAAATGATTTTAAGAATTTGAGAATTTCGGAGCTTACAAAATATCAGTGATTTCATATTTTTGATATACAATACATATGTATTTCCAAAGTCACTGAAGTCGACTGACATAGAATTATTTCAAATTTCAACTATCATTAGTTATTAGTAGTCGTGAATTTTTTGCAAAACTTTATAAGTTAAGACTTTTTCGGAGAGTAGTTTTTTGTGCGCATTCAGGCAAGTTCTAAAAATGTTCTACAAAAACGCATAGAAAAAGCAATATTCTATGCCCTAAAATGATTGAATAAAATAAAATTGATTTTAAAATAAAATAAAAATGCCCATCAGGTGTGTCCTACAAATTTATAAGCGCGATAAAGCAACCGAAAAGCAAATGCAACTGCCCTCCCTGCACCCCCCTGCCAACGCCCTTGCCGCTATTCGATCGTAAACAAAGAGACCCGTGACTCGATCGAACCCGTTGCGACCGAGTCGCTCAGCTGATTTGATCGAACTTTTCGCTCTGGTGGTCGATCGTACTCGAACATACCCGTTGCAGCTCTCTGTCCCGTTGTCATACTTTGAATTTCAGCATAAAAAAAATACGGGGAAGTATGGAAGTAGAAAAATAACCAAAGTGAACATTGGGGTCAATCAGCAGGATTTTCAATCAGTAATCGCTCCTTTACTTGTGATGGATCAAAAACACTAGGCAACAAATTTGGACTTTTGGTAATTATCTATTATACGGTTCTCATCTCAAAAAAAAAAAAAAAAACCACAAATAGGGGGTGATTTATGATGAATTTATCAGTAAAAATTAGATTGGGGACTCACTTGGTTTATTTTTTAAAAATCCTTGAAATTTTCATACAAAATTTAATTTTGCATGGTTGTATTGTGTAATTTGTCAATATTTTGTCCGTTTACCAACACTACTTTTGTAAGCGAATCTGATTAAGTACCTAATTTTGACGCTCCCGATTTATAGTTGTTTACCAACACTACTTCGTACTGGTGTTTAAATGTTGCCGTAACTTTAAATTAATAATATATTTAATTAGTTAGCCGCATATTTCTTTTTAAAATATACCACCTGCAGCTTCTGCGTCATCAGCGTCATCATCGTTTTCCCATGAGGATGTGAAATATATGGGCCGTAAGCAAAAATTTTTTTTAAAAAAAACCGCGCGATTTTTTTTTTTTTAATTTTTTGCCTGCGGCGCTTTTTTCTCACCTTATCAACTCAGCTCATCTAAATGTACATATTCATCTATGACCACCTCTTTGGAAGGGTTGTAAAGCCTTCCAATGGCCATAAACCCCTCAGGGATCCTATCCGTGACATGTTTAAACTTCAACTTTTCACTGAGTATTACGTTGTGACTCCGCAAGAAGTCTAACAACTCACTTTTAATGAGTCTAAGAAACTGTCTCGCAGTAACATCACAACCTGTGCACGACATTTTATAAAAATTAAAGCTTTCTGCACGATACCGTTATATATAGTGTTGGAAAACGGCTAGAAATCGGGCGAGTCAAAATTAGCAGCGTTTGAAAATGCTACGCTACTCCGTAGTTTTTCGATTTGCTCTGGCTACCGCTCTCACTTTTGACGAGAGCCGTAGCAGAGCCATAGCCGAACGAAAAAATGTATTAGCTCTGCTATGCTCGGATTTTGTCGTTAAAATCTGTAGCAATAGCAATAGCACAAAACGAAATGAGCGACTATGCGTAGCCGGAGCGATAGCCAAAAAACGAGAGCGAGATGAGAGCAGAGCATACGCAATTGTTTTTTTTGCTACGGCTCTCTTGTGTATGTATTTGTTGTTGTTGCTGCGTTGCTGCAATTCGGCGATCGTTTGTTATTGCTGGTCTGTATTATGAGATACATACACAAGAGAGCCGTAGCAAAAAAACAATTGCGTATGCTCTGCCTCATCTCGCCTTTTTGGCTATCGTCCGGCTACGCATAGTCGCTCATTCGTTTTGTGCTATTGCTATTGCTACAGATTTTAACACGACAAAATCCGAGAGCATAGCAGAGCTAATACATTTTTTCGTTCGGCTATGGCTCTGCTACGGCTTTCGTCAAAAGTGAGAGCGGTAGCCAGAGCATAGTAAAATTTTTATTGCTCTTGCTGCTACGGAGCAGTTTTTGCAAACGCTGAAAATTAGGTACTTACCCAAATTCGCTTACAAAAGTAGTGTTGGTAAACGGGCAAAGTAGTGACAAATTGCACAATACAACCATGCAAAATTTAATTTTGTATGAAAATTTCAAAGATTTTTTAAAAATAATTAATTAAAAAAAATAATTTTTACTGATAAATTCATCATAAATCACCTCCTATTTGTGGTTTTTTTTTTTTTTTTTGAGATGAGAACCGTATAATAGATATTTACCGTTGTTTGAAATGAGTTCTCTTTACGTTATTGACTTGGTGGGGGTTCCAGCAACTTGAACAAAATCCACAGATTCATATCAATAGTTGCCCTTTCGATAGCGTGTGCTTACTGAGAGGACAGCTGATACATGTCAGAAACATATTGGTGGGATTCCTGAAACAGATTCGTATTTGGTTTTGTTACAGATTTGGTTTTGTCGATCAGCTGATCACAGCTGCTCCATACAAAATGTGTAGGGCTGCCAGGCAAAATAATACGAAAAGTGTGGTAGCCATAAGAGATTTCACGAAATCAGGTCTGAGGCTGATTTCGTTTTGATTTCATTTCGATAATATGTGAGATCGTGCATTTCGATAACAATATTTGGTCGCACTTGGTGTTTGTTTACATTTTGTGGTGATTTTAATTTGGAGAATGTTGAAAATTTCTTACAATTCAAGAATAAATAATTTAATAACTATATATTTAATAAAAATAATTCCTTAAAAATACGCAGATAAAAAAATTGCAGCTTAAGCATTATAAGCAAATATTATTATTCTAATTATACTATTCTGCAACCAAACTATTAATAAAAAGTCTTACAAAAACAAATTTCACGCTTTCATTATTTTAAATACTCGAAATCAAAATCAAATCAGTGTGCAAAAAGGGTCGTTCCTGAAACTGATTCAGATTTTCTTAAACCAAATCGAAATCAAATCCGAATCTGTTTTAGGAATCCCACTATTGGTTACAATTTGACAGGAATTTTCATTTCCGAGCCTGGTGAATACTATGCTTATTTTGAAAATGACAAGTGAAAGATGGACTTCAGTTATTTACCAGCTGTGTCGAAAGCCAATGTTGTAGTTTTCTCGTCGACGATACCAAGCGTAACAGCAATTTGATTAAAACACAGTTAAAAATGGTAAATACAACTGTACCATTATACTATTTTCATATGGGTTATCCTCAACTCGTTCATCTTTATAGATAAATTTGCTTTTAATACTGAGTCTGGTTTGGAGTGTCTTGAGCGTTAATCAGCAACATTCAACGCCACCAAATATACTTTTGGTTTTGAGCGATGATCAGGATACAGAACTGCATGGCCTACATCCGCTGCACCAGACGATGCAACTGTTCAGCATGTATGGAACACAGTTTTCGAACGCATTCACCAGTACACCAATTTGTTGCCCATCGCGGGCAAGTCTCTTAACTGGTCAGTATGCTCACAATCACATGACATTTAACAATTCTTTAACTGGAGGCTGCAACGGGCAGCTTTGGCGTGAAAAATTGGAGCCACGGGCATTGCCTGCTCTGTTACAAAAACACGGATATCAAACGTTTTTCGCTGGCAAATATTTGAATCAGTACAAGGGTGATAAAGTTCCGCCCGGCTGGCATGAGTTTCATGGACTTCATGGCAACTCACGATACTATAACTATACACTTCGAGAAAATACTAAAAATGTCAGTTATACTGATACATATTTGACCGACCTATTAAGCGAACGCGCAGCAGCGTTTTTTCGTAATACGGCTCAAAAAGAACGTCAGAAACCTTTTTTTGCTATGATTTCACCACCAGCTGCACATGAACCTTTTACACCAGCACCGCGTCACGCGGGCTCCTTTGCCCACGTGCTCGCATTGCGCACACCAAGCTTCAATGCTCCTGTTACGGGTAAGTCTGTTGTATGTTAGACTTTTTAATATTCGTGCTACCATAATTGTCTTGAGTATCCATTTAGATAAGCACTGGCTAGTTCGTTCAGCTGAAAGTCTGTCAAATACCACAATATCCACAATAGATAAATATTTTCAAATGCGATGGGAATCACTACTTTCAGTCGATGAAATGATGACAAACTTGGTGGCAGTGTTAAATGAAACTCAATATCTTCGAAATACTTACATTATTTATACGTCTGACAATGGTTATCACTTGGGACAATTCGCACAACCTTTTGACAAACGACAGCCATATGAGACTGATATCAAAGTTCCCTTGCTTATTCTTGGGCCAGGTGTGCCAGCTAGCGTAAAATTGCATATACCAGTTAGTTTACTGGATCTCGCGCCTACCATATTGGAGTGGGCAGGCCTATCAGTTCCTGATTATATAGATGGCCGATCATTTAAGGATGACTTATTACGAGTAAATGTAAATGTGCAGAATATGAACAATACGCTGCAACCTTACCATCAGCGCACTTTACTTATCGAGTATTGGGGCGAAGGAAATGATGATACCTATAATCCTCTGTGTCCAGGACAGCGAAGCGATCATTTAGCGCAATGTACGTTAGTTGCTGAATGTCATTGCCAAGATTCTTGTAACAATACGTACACTTGTGTTCGAGATTTTCGTTACAATCTCGATCGCATCTATTGCGAGTTTCAGGATTTTGAGGTAGGCTATAAAATAATAAAAATAAAAATATGGTAACTATACTCAAATAACTCTATCTCTCTGATCTTTCCCAGAATTTTGTGGAAGCATATGATCTAGCGAGGGATCCATATCAATTACATAATATTGGATTTGATTTGCTTTCTATTGAACGAGCTATGTACGGTATTTTACTCAAGAATCTTACAAAATGTGCCAGTAAAGCCTGTCATGTGTAATTATACATTTTTTTACTGTGATCTAATTATGATACTAAACAATTCAGTTTGAATTTAAATAAAATCACCCATAAATGCCCCGACTATAGGAATACCCCTTACAAACATTTGGGAGCTTGTATCTCTTTTAAAATTAAAATAGCCATTACAACCGTTCTACTTAACTGATCTTGTTGCAACGTTAATTGTTAAATAAAATTAATTACGGGGGCTGATCTGCATGCGGTTTACAAAAGGCGGTGTGAAAAATTTGGTGGCTCTAAATCTTAAGAATAGTCTGTGACATCTAGGCGCTCACAAAGAAGGATATACGGACATGGCTTTATCGACTTGGCTGTTAATGCTGATCAAGAATATTTACATACTTTATTGGATCGGAGAATTCTCGAGCATACTCGACTCTTGTGACCCTGTAATTACTATGGTAAGGCTAAAGTAGTGATAATTAAAAAAATATTTGGTATGCTTGACAGTAAGATACCCTGGACCCAGGCACTAAGTTGCTGTTCGGCACGCCGAAGAATTGCTTTAACATTTTACGTAAAAAGTGCATGGTAAACAAATTTTTTGCATACAAGCAGGTGATGGTTGAAATTAGTTACATATTATGAATATTAAGCTATGGCACAAATTAATAAAGAATATTTGGGAGAAAATCTATATGTTTTGTTCCGAACATCCTGCCCCCTTGGAAAAGGCACGTTTCCAACCAACTTGGAGTCTACTAGTAGAACGGCTAACTTGGCCACGGCTCGCTTGATTATACCCATCGCCGTGCGGATCATGGCGACTCTGATGACGCCGTCTAAGCCTGGAATCACTTCCTCAATACGACCAAGCTGGCATTTTAAAGGTGGCACGTTGTCCTCCTTCAGCTGCACGATGCTTCCAACTTGTCAGCTGCTGGGTGGAGCTTTCCACTTGGACCTTTCTTGAAGCAGCGACAGATATTCGATACTCCTCTTCTTCCAGAAATTTTGGGTCATCTGACTGACCTGCTGCCACGGGCTAAGACGATTGGTTATTAGATGAGTTACGTCCGGCTCAGGAAACTTGGTGAAGCTGGAGCCATTGAGAAAATGCGCAGGCTTAAGCACATCAAGATCGTCTGGACGAGAATTGAGCATAGCAGAAATTTCGTAAACGAGAGTCTGCAATTCGACAAAGGTCAGAACGGATAGGCCCACGACTCGGTAGAAATAATGTTTAGCTGATTTGACAGCAAAAAGGGGCGCTCGAGGAGGGATGAATTTCCAGACAATTCCATCGGAAAGACTAGCTGCGCGGCTACAGATGAAAAGCAAAAACAAATATTTGAGCTCTGTAAACTGATTTTTTTCTCCAACAAAGTTAGTTGCGTTGTCGGTCCATATCGTGCGTGGCTTTCCTCTCAAGCTTATAAAACGCCTCAAGGCCGCAATGAAGATGCTGATGAAAGGTCCTCCACGACTTCAAGGTGCGTTGCTTTCGTTAAGAAGCAAACGAACAGCGAGAAGTAACATTTGTGCGGCGGCTTATTGCGAGCCTCAGCTTTGTAAAAGAATGGGCCACAGAAGTCAATTCCTGTGGTGTAAGATGCCGGATTTGGCTGGATGCGGTCCGCTGGCAATCTTCCCATCACATGCTCAAACATAACGGGCCTTACGCGAAAGAACATCACACATTTTTTATTGCGCTGGCGACGTACTTCTTGCCTCTTCTCGTAATGATGCCAGAAGAGCAATCCCGCGTGAAGATATTTGTGGTGTTAATATTGAATATTGAATATCCTTTGGTCCTTTGGTTGCTTCGCATCGTTATTCAAGACTGAATATTTGAGCCTTCCGCCAACACGAAGCAATCCATCCGATCCAAGCTCTGGCCTGAGAGACAACAACTTGCTTTTGAGTGAGCCTTGTGTTCCTCATAGAAGTGCACTTGCTGGATTCCCTTTACAAGGGAACGGTAAGAGCTTCTTTTGCCTTTGGGGCATTCTTTTTGCAGTTTGACAAAAATCTGAATTCATTTGCGAATATACGTTGTAGTTTTCCAAATGAGTTTTGATACTTGTATTTCATAGATATATCCCTACCTCTGGTCATATCCTGTATTTGCGCTATTCTGTTGGAGACAAAAATTTTAAAATCTGACGATGCATGACTTATCCAAGCTGACACAGTTGTTGAATCAGACCAAGAGTAAATGTCACAAGCGAATGAGACGCTTTCCTTGACGCTCGAAAGTGGTTCAGCAAGAAGCAGTGCTCCGGACAATTCGAATTTGGGAATGGTCAACGATTTCAACGGAGCTATCCTAGATTTGTCAGAGAGAAGCTGGGATGGTATGGATCCATTTAACTTAGATCTTAGGTAATCGCAAGGACCATGTGCCGATATGCTGGCGTCGCAGAAAGTGTGCAATTGGTAGGATGCCTTAGGCAACATAGTATACCGCGGAAATTTAAAGTTTTGAGCAACTGCGAACTGAGAGGTAAAATCTCGCAAGGCCGATAGCAGAGGCTCTCGCAAATCTTCATCCAAAGTGACGAATGATTTCCATATAGCTTGCAGAAACATCTTTGACTTAGCTATAGTAAGAGCAATTAAACCGAATGGGTCGTAAAATCTAGCAATATTTGCCAAATCTGCGAAAAATTAAACAGCAGATTATCCGAACTAGGATTCCACACCAGGCATAACGCTTTCGCGAAGTCAGTACCATCGTGAAATTTGAGTAACTGTTCTCTGTCACATTCCGGCTCTCCCTCCAGGGCGGCTGGTTTATTTGAGCACCACTTGCGAATTGGAAAATGCCCTTGGAGCAGCAGGTGCTTTATTTGGCGACGGATTTCCCTCACCTCTTCGACTGTGTCGCTTCCTGACATAAAATCGTTCACGCAAAAGTTTCTGCGAACGACCTTGGCGCCTATTAGAAAATCTTTCTCCTCATCCAGAGACAATTATTGCATATCTCGAATTGCTAAGAAAGCAGCAGGCTTTGTTTCATAGGTCACTGTGTCGACCTTGTATGCCTTGAATTTATGAGCAGGATCTTCACGCCATAGTATGCACTGCATTTATTCGTCGGGATGAGACATACGCACACAGCGATACATTTTGCATATGTGCCCACAAAGCGTAATCCTGAAGAATCTAAAACGAAGCACGATGCTGAAGATTTTTGGCTGAATGGTCGGCCCTGCTTGCAACAAATAGCTGCCAGATGTTCTTTTCGCAGATCCATCGAAGACTACGCAAAGCTTGGTGGTGGTTGGTCTCGATTTCCCAAAAGCTCTACAATTTCGTTAAGCGATGTGTCACTTTCAAAAACGGGTGTTCTAGCAATCGAGGCAAGAGCGGAACTCCTAACTGAAAAATTTGCTAGCCCTCCAGCCAAGATCTAACCAAGTTAGGTGCTCTAAAGGATTGGCAAATTGCCGGCAAGGTGAACTTTTTCCTTGTCGATTAGGTCGAAGAAAAGAGCAGCTCCGATTAAAGGATCGATGCGCTGAGATTTGTAAAAGAGTGGATCAGCAAGATGTAGGCTTACAGGAATGTTCCAATTAGAAGAATTTATGTCGAAGTGCGGCTAAAATTCGGTGATGTTGCGCGTCACCACAGCTGAGAATGAAGCAACTCCATTCTGTGATTGCGTAGAAACATCGACAGCTTTATCCGAAACCAAAGAAGACTCCAATTCCAGATATCTAAACAGGTGATTTGATCGATTTAAGCTGCAGCATGCTAGCCATGCGTGATGTTATAAAATTCAACTGCGATGCTAATTCCAATATGGCGCGACATGGAATAGGTGCGCCAGACCAATTTTTAACGAATACCATTGCCGTTGCAAGCAGCACGTAATCGGCATGCGAGGCATCTGAGGTTGCAGGTGGAGGGTGTGATTCGATATATGACGCTTAACGAGAAATTAACGAAGTTGACGACTGAGCCTGAGGACCAGAATTAGTCGATGGAGCTGATGCAGGAATGAATGATGCTTTATGCGGCATTCCTTGCAGTGGCCCGATTTGCACTGCTGCAGACTGTGCCCTCTGCGCAGACAATTTAAGCACAAATTAGGGCTCAGACTTAAAAATCGATTACATATGCTTAAATTATGATCGTTGGCATCACAGAACACGCACAAAAGGAGATTCGAATTATTATTATGATTATTATCAGTACTAGCAACTAATGCATTTGAAGCTGCATTATCAGACTTTTTTACAACAGATTTTTAGCTCACATTTTGGCGATTTAAGACAAATCGGCTCGTACGATTTTTATTTTATCAATATATTGAAATACGTAAAATATCGCGTTTTTCTGTATATGATACATAACGTTTGGCTGAGGGATTCGAAAGATATTACCTGTTATCTGAATATATACATTTTTCGGTCTGTCGAAAATCACGTTTTAGTACGAAAAACTTTTTTGTATTTTAATATAATATGTATCAAGCAACCTGAAAGATAATGCATTTAAGTCAGTCTTATACATTCTTCCCAAATTTGGCTAAAATCGGTTCACTATTTCATATAGCTGCCATAAAAACGATCGGCAAAATATCACGTTTTAGTATGAAAAACTTTTTTGTTTTTTGAGATATCTTAATCACTCTTAACAATAATGCCTATAAGTCAGTTGTATACATCTTGAACAAATTAAGTTCAAATCGGCTCACAAGATCTTATAGCTGGCTTGGGAACAATCGGTCGAAAATCAAGATATAGTACGAAAAATTCGACGTGCCGAAAGGCTTCTAAATGCCTAAGAACATGGTATCCTGTTTTGATGTAATTGTGATTTGATTTTTAAATTTGGAGTAAGCATTTTAATATCCTTTTTTCAAAGTATCGATGTCAGGAGCGTATGAAATTCAATAATTTCTGATATTTCAAAAAAAAAACCTTTTTTATGAGGTAGAAGTCTAGTGACGAAAGTCATTCCATTCCCCAAAATTTCTGATAACCAATTTTGTGGCGAGCAATATTAAATTTAATAAATAAATTTAAAACAAAATATATGAATTGAAAAAATAAATTACATTCGGCATTGCGTAAAAACTAATTTTTATGTAATAAGAATCTCCACTCTTTTCCGCATGGTGCAGAATGTAATTTATTTTTTTAATGTATACATTTTGTTTTCTTCGTTAAAAACTTGGATATCAGAAATTTAGGGTTTATGGAATGATTTTCGTCTCTAGACTTTGACCTCGTAAAGATGTTTTTTTTGGAAGATTATATAATAAACATATTCTCTCTCTCTCTCTCTCTCTCTCTACACATGTGTTGGCTGCGACATCGGCAGAATTGTGAGTTTGAGCCACGTATGCCCTGTCGAAGAAATGTTAGACAACACTTGTGTAGAGTGATACATTAAATGTGTCACCCAGATTAAAGTGGCCCACTGATCTACAGTATTTTGGTTATTATGTTATGTTTTAAGTTTATTTCGGTAATCACATAGCCCGTTCTGGTGGACGTCCCTATACGGATCCTTTGCTGCAGTATACTCAAGAGGTTACAAGAGATTAAAATATAATAAATATATGAATAAGAAATGTTCAATGTAATAATTAACAGTTTGAAATATTTTCAAAATAAATATATACAATTTGACTACATTGAAATATATAGAATGTCCACAGTGCCGCTATTTTTACAAGGTCTGCGAACGTAAACGTAAATTCAATAGCGCAGTCAATTTCCAACATTAACTGCTATTTGGTGAATTTACCATATATGTATATATATACAAATGTATCTAGAGCTGCATAAAATAAACTAACTGTAACGTTAGCTCAAAGCGACGGCGACAGAGATCAGCAAAGCTTTTGGACTTCGTTTTGTGCGTTTGTTCTTTGCTGATTTTGTTGTTTGTTCGATGCGAAAAAACAAGGGTTTGTACTAATGTTAATCACACACATTTATATATTTTCAATTGTGACCAATTACAGTTTTTTAACTTGACGGCAACAATATTGACGGCAATTATATTGTCATCTTACAACATCTGCGAATAAATCTTTGATTACACTAGGCAAAAAATTTGAACTTTTTGGCTATTACACAAACCAAATCCACTTTTGGGTTTGTTTTAACGAATATGTGCGTAACAGGCAGAAGGATGCGGCAGACCCTATAAAGTATATATATTCTTGATCAGCATCAATAGCCGAGTCGATATAGTAATGTCCGTCTGTCCGTCTGTATGAGCGCCCAGATCTCTGAGACTATAAGAGATAGAGACACCAAACTTAGTATGTAGGTTTCTCTATATTGCAAGCAGATCAAGTTTGTTTCAAAATTCGGCCGCGCCCCCTTTATCGCCCACAAATCGAAATAATAAATTTCATATCCAAATTATAAGAACAATTTAAAAGCTAGTGACACCAAATTTTGTATGTAGATTCCTCTATCTTGCAGGCAAGTCAAGATTGTTTCTTTTTTGAATCGGACCACTATATCATATAGCGCCCATAGGAACAATCGGGCGAAAATAAAGTTTTAGTATGAAAAATTTTTTTGTTTTATGGAATATCGTAACCAAACTTATATTATATGCATTTAAGTCAGTCTTATACATCCTTACCGAAGTTGGTATAAATCGGTCCACTATATCATATATGAAAATCTACAATGTTTTATGAGACATTGTAACCAATATGATAGAATATGCATTTAAGTTAACTAAATATTTTTAGTTTTTTCCATTGTAAGTTTTTGTCGAGTATGCTCGACTGTAGCACCGTCCGACTAGTTTTTGATAGATATGGGGCTCCATATGACGAAAAACATATTTTTTTTTCTATGGTGAGATTTTTTTTTATATTTTTTTAAAATATGGCCTTTTTTTTATACCCTGAGCCCATTGAAAATGGGCAAATAAGGGTATAATGTGTTTGGCAGAAAGTATGTAACAGGCAGAAGGAGGGGTGGCAGACCCCATAAAGTATATATATTCTTGATCAGGATCAACAGCCGAATCGATTTAGCCCTGTCCGTCTGTCTTTCCGTCTGTCCGTCTGTTTGAACGCGTCGATCACAGATACTATAAGTGCTAGAGACTTCAAATTTGGAATGCAGGCTTGTGAATTACCATACGCAGGTCAAGTTTGTTTCCAATTGTGGATGCCACGCCCCCTTCGCCCACAAATTGCACAAAACGATTTACAGGCGAAATTTATGACATAGCACTCCCTAACTGAACAATCAGTTGAGAAGTATGCGTATTAAACGACCCTGAAAATTTCAAAGCGATTGACCCATAAATAAAGAAGTTATTTCGGAGTTTACATTTAATTCAATAATTACATTTGCATGACAAATCAAACGTGCGGGCGAGACAGCATGTTCACGTTTGTATGCAAGGCGCGCACAAAGACAGAACGAATTAGTACCCATTTTCTTTTGGGTTCCAAATAAGAATCGAGCGATAAGCAAAAATATTATCGATATCATGTAATGAAAATGTTAATGTATAATTTATGTATATACAAATATACAATTTGATTAAAATATAATTGTGTTAATATATAAATATGTATTTTTCCATGGCAAAATTCCTTATGACGTCACAATTTTCAATATAGTCGGGCTGAAGCTGATAGCTATGCATAAAATTGCATAAGAGAAAAAGCGATCATTTTGCAGCACTACTTTTGCATCTTTGCCGAGCACTGAAAGCTGCAAAACAATAATTTTAATTACTTATATTTCCGATTTCTCACACAGATATATAATAAGTATCTGTTTATTATCGTTGTAAAAAAAACTTTACATTTTCCGCTTTAAAAATCTCATAAAATTATACATTGTCATTTATTTCAAATTTCGCGCGCACTGCAGCAGCCTTTAGCAGGCTCGAATGTGTTGCGTGAGAGGGAAAGAGTGAGTGAGGAAATTGGGTGCTGCCAGATTGCAGGCTGAGCAAAGTTGTAGTTTGTGGCTACTCTTGACAAAGCTACATCGATTGCAAGCGATTACGATTACGACTTGCGATTTACCAATTTATCAATTTCTAATTAATTTTATCCTACTGTCAAGCGTGCTCGACTGTAGCCGCACCTCACCGCGAGCGAAGCGAGCAGGGGGCGGAGCCCCCTTGTTTTTACTTTCTTTCAGAGGTGCGCCCACATTTGTCATTATAACTCAAGAAGCCAAATCCAAAAGCTTTAATTTTTCTGAAATATAATGAATATACCTCTAGTTCATTTATTTACTGTCTTAGATTTAAACCAGTAGTTTACGAGACATACATTTTCGAATTAGGAAAATGATGATTTTTTTGTTGAGCTATTTTTAAAATGTTTTTACTTTAAAATTCTTGGAAAAGTCGAAAAAAATGTATTACATTTTTTTTTGTTTTATTTACATAGCTGCAATAATAACGGGTCGTTTAAGATATGATTCATTAAAATTTATGAAGGGACGGCGATGTAATATTTTTTTTATCTAGGGATGTTTTTGTCGATTTTGATGAGTTTCTTGTAGAGCGACATAGCCTTTAAAATGCAACTGTTTTTGTGTTTTTGGAGATATTTTTACCAATCACACTGAATGTCAATTTGATCTTTTCTCACACATTTTGACCATATTTGGTTAAAATCGGCTTACTATATCATATAGCTGCCATATATGGGATCGGTTCAGAATGAAAACTACTGCTGTTTCTTAAGAAATCACTGCGGACGGCAGTTCGCGCTAGTGACGAAAGCAGCACGAAGGGTGCGAAAGGCGACTAGCAATATATACAGCTAATTTGGAAAATTTGCTATGACTGTCCGATCAGATCGATTTATATACCGATCAAAAGGTTTAGTCCTAACTTACAAAATGGCATAAACCTTTTTCTAATTCACCTGGGTCATGAGATACGGGGGTGTAAGTGGGAGGTGAAAAATTTTAATGATTGCAGCTAATGGGGCTGTTGGAGACTTTTGGTAAAATTTTTAATTTTTTAAAAATTTAAATTAAAAATACGCGTCGATTGATACCTCGATCACCCAAATCCGATAACTGGTTTAAAAGATAAATAAATTTAAAATTTTTAGTGGACTTCTAAAATGAAATGAAAAGTCAGTTTGTTTGTTTGTCTGTTTGTATCAAAGCGCTAATAAAGCATAGATGTAATGATGGGAATCTATTCCATTTCAAAAACCTAGAAATGTTTGCTCCACGACTTTTTGAAAAACCGCTAGTTTAGCGGAAAACGCTAAGTCCCGCTAAAATTGAAACCTCAACAGTTTCCAAACCATAGAAGCTACAGATATGTCCTATATATCATTGAAAAGGTGTGTTAAAGGACTTTAAGGCGTGCATTTTTTTTTATCTAAATGTACTCAGGTAACATTTTACAGGTGAAATAATGTTTTTTAGCTTACATTTTGGCGATTTATGACAAAACGGCTGTAACGATTTTTATTAAATTTGAGTATTGTTTTTTACATCTTCACCAATTTTGGTTCAAATCTGTCCACTTTATTATATAGCTGCCATTGGACCAATCGGTGTAAAATCAAGTTTTGGCATGAAAAACTTTTCTGTTTTTTGTGATTTCTTAACTAAACTGATAGAATATGCATAAAAGTTGGTCTTATGCATCCTTACTGAAGTTGGCTCAAATCAGTCCACTATATCATATAGCTGCCATAGGGCCGATCGGTAGAAAATCAAGTTATAGTATTAAAAACTTTTTTGGTTTTGGTGATATCTAAATCGAACTCATATATTGAGTATCTTTGCCTTTAACATCGTAACTAAATTTGGTAGAAATCGGATTAGATACCATAGGAACGATCGATACAAACGGTCGATAAGCAACCTTTAGTTTGAAAAACTTTTTTATTTTTTAAGTCAGGGGTGCTCAGTGCCTATACACTCGACGCTCATTTGTTTGTGTTGTGCACATATCATATGGAAGTGTGTGAGCTTACACATTAGTAGGCTCCTAGTGCACATTGACAAATTACACAAAACATTTTTGACTTTTCGTTTTCTGTTCCTTTCGATCCTTTTAAAACAAAACAAAAACATTTTTCACATTCGCTCTCTTTCTTTTCATTTTCTGATATGTCGCCGAGCTCAGCAACAACAATTTCATAGACTTTGTTGTTGCAGAAGTGACTCGTCGCTAATCCGAATGTAATTTGTTGTTTCCTTATTTTTTCGTTTACACTGAAAACGAAAAACTATACCTTGTTGTAAATCGTCTTACGCATCTATTATATATGCATTTTTTCAATTGTAATTTAATTTTTTCACTTGAAGAAACATGTTCCTATTTTTTTCAGTGTACACATTAAAACAAAAAAAATTTAAGTTACATGTGTGCGTGCGATTTATTTTATTTGTATTGGTGCGGTCACATCCATAAGGCAGCTTTGAGCACCCCTGTTTTAAGTTATCTGTACGAAACTTACTTTTTCGTGTTGCCTTATACAACATGTAAAAATTTGGTTGGAATCGGAGCACTATAACATATAGCTTCCATTGGACCGACCAGTTGAAAATCAACCTTTGTGTAAAACTTATTTCATTGTTTATATGCTAATTACTTAGCCGTCTCTCCAAAGATTTTAATGAATCATATCTTAAACGACGTTTGATTAATGCAGCTATGTTAATTAAATAGAAAATAAAATGAAATTATTTCTTTTCGACTTTTCCTAGAGTTTTAAAGTAATAAAATCTAAAAAGAAGCTTAACAAAATATCATAATTTTCTTAATTCGAAAATGTGCGTCTCGAAAACTACTGGTTTAAATCTTAGACAGTGTATGAACGAATTAGAGATATATTTATTAGCTTCAAATTAAAACTTTTGAAAATCGGTTTTGGCATTCTACAGTAATGATGACAAATCAAGGCTCATCTTTAAAAAAAAGGTACAAAAAAAGCCAGACTTTATAAAAATTTAAAAAAAAAAATCTCAATGTAAAAAAAAACAAGTTTTTTCGTTGCCTAGTGATAACACTAGCACAATCGATCTGTTTCATTTTCCGTAGTTGCGTCGCTGGAGAACTAGCAACAATTCTTTAAAAACCTACGGCAAACCAATCATGGAGAAAATTGGTAAAGAAGCTCTAGGCTGCAAATACAAAGTTCTTGAACAAGTGACTCCACGGGAGAAAATCACACATTTGCTATGGCATCGACAAGCAGTTGCAAGTTATGTGCCGCGCCGAAAACCGACGAGATCCTTAAATGCTCTAAGTGTTCAAGCCAGTCTCACTTCCAATGCAATAAATCAGATAGATGAACCTCCACGAGCATAAAAATTCAACCTTACCTGTAAAGTAGGACCTTATTTGCTGACGCAGCATCGATAGGCACCGACAAAGTGTCAGAGACTACGGTTATGACACAAAACAAGATTAAACAAGGGGGCTCCGCCCCCTGCTCGCTTCGCTCGCCTACCCCCGGCTCGCTTCGCTCGCGGTGAGGTGCGGCTACAGTCGAGCACGCTCGACAGTAGGATACCCTGAGCTCATGTACTCTTTTTTAAAGTTGATTGTTGCCCATTTTCAATGGGCTCAGGGTATCAAAAATTACACACGCGAAACTATGAACAACTTTCGGTTTTCCAAAGTCACTGTGCTTATCACTGCAGACTACGTTATTAATGCCTCACTGAACTAATACATCACTCGATTACGATTACGACTTGCGATTTACCAATTTATCAATTTCTAATTAATTTTAAATAAGTTTAATATAATAAACTTTAATATAATAAGCTTATTTAAAATGAATTAGAAATTGATAAATTGGTAAATCGCAAGTCGTAATCGTAATCGCTTGCAATCGATGAAGCGTGTGTCAAGAGTAGCCACAAACTACAACTTTGCTCAGCCTGCAATCTGGCAGCACCCATTTTCCTCTCTCACTCTCTCCCTCTTACGCAACAAATTCAAGCCTGCCAAAGGCTGCTGCAGTGCGCGCGAAATTTGAAATAAAAGGCAATGTCTAATTTTATGAGATTCTTAAAGCGGAAAATGTAAAGTTTTTTTTACAATGATAATAAACAGATACTTATTATATATATGTGTAAGGAATCGAAAATATTAATAATTAAAATTATGATTTTGCAGCTTTCAGTGCTCGGCAAAGATGCAAGAGTAGTGCTGCAAAATGATCGCTATTTCTCTCATGCAATTTCATACATAGCTATCAGCTTCTGCTGATTTTTGCCATGCAAAAATACATATTTATATATTAACACAATTATATTTTAATCAAATGGTATATTTGTATATACATAAATTATACATTAACATTTTCATTACATGATATCGATAATATTTTTGCTTATAGCTTAAATCTTATTTGGTACCCAAAAAAAAATGGGTACTAATTCGTTCTGTCTTTGTGCGCGCCTTGCATACAAACGTGAACATGCTGTCTCGCCCGCACGTTTGATTTGTCATGCAAATGTAATTATTGAATTTAATGTAAACTCCGAAATAACTTCTTTATTTATGGGTCAATCGCTTTGAAATTTTCAGGGTCGTTTAATACGCATACTTCTCAACTGATTGTTCAGTTAGGGAGTGCTATGTCAAAAATTGCGCCTGTAAATCGTTTTGTGCAATTTGTGGGCGAAGGGGGCGTGGCACCTAAAATTGGAAACAAACTTGACCTGCGTATGGTATCCAGGAACCTACATAACAAATTTGAAGTCTCTAGGTCATATAGTACTTGAAATCGAAGCCCAAAAGAAAATTGTTACTATTTCTTACTGTGTTTGTGCGCGCCTTGCATACAAACGTGAACATGCTGTCTCGCTCGGACGTTTGATTTGCCATGCAAATGTAATTATTCAACTAAATCTAAATTCCGAAATAACTTCTTTATTTATGGGTCAATCGCTTTGAAATTTTCAGGGTCGTTTAATACGCATACTTCTCAACTGATTGTTCAGTTAGGGAGTGCTATGTCAAAAATTGCAACTGTAAATCGTTTTTTTTCAATTTGTGGGCGAAGGGGGCATGGCATCAAAAATTGGAAACAAACTTGACCTGCGTATGGTATTCACAAACCTGCATTCCAAATTTGAAGTCTCTAGCACTTACAGTCTCTGAGATCGACGCGTTCGAACAGACGGACAGACGGACAGACAGACGGACAGGGCTAGATCGACTCGGCTGTTGATCCTGATCAAGAATATATATACTTTATGGGGTCTGCCACCCCTCCTTCTGCCTGTAACATACTTTCTGCCAAACACATTATACCCTTTTTTGCCCATTTTCAATGGGCTCAGGGTATAAAAATATCTTGGGGATGACGCACCACAGGTGGACTCACTACTGTCATTGCAGGAAAATAAGATGTATATGGGCATTTCCGCAGGTCAGGAACGTAGGAACATGGGAAACGAAAATTTATTCATTTAATGGTAGCAATTAACATGTAAACACGAACGTACTCCAAATAGAAGTCGAATTTGGCTTAATCTAGTAAAATGCAAAAATCTGTGTGATGGAACAGAATATTCTAAAGCGATTAATTTTTTTAAGAAGATTTATAACGCTTTCTATCGAGTTATTACACAAGAAATGTTCTCTGTTGATTTTTTTTTAAATTGAATAATGTCATTAACAAGCTTGATTATCTAAATTAAACTGTTTTCTTTGCATTTTGATTAGTTTTTTTGTTGCTGAAATAAATATTTCGCAAATAATCGTTATAATACATACTCGTAACTTCCATTTTTTTTTAAGAATACGGGGCGGCAAAAAACTTTAATCAGTGACGAAAGCATAGCCAAAATCCGACAAAAGGTTTGGAACGACTGCCGAATCAAAGAAAAAAAGAAAGCTGAGATAACCAAGGTGTCCAAAATCCGCGCTTGTCGCATGTTGAATATTTCACGATGTTTACCGGGTTTGATCACTTGTTTGTTTATCCTGCATAATGCGCTATCAGCAGTTGCCATGTCAAAAATACATGAATACACCTTATTTTCATCAAATGAGAAGGCTATCACAGAAGAAGCAGTACGGCGCATAATATTTGGAGGGGTTAAAATGGTGGAAGATTTTCTGGATGAAATTTGTTGACTTAGAAGACTAGTTTATTTTTGAAATAAAGGGGGCTTATTAATTGAATCAAAATTTAAAATAAAATTTATAACAATGTATGTAACTGGTTTTGTGTGTCGCCAAGGTCTGATTAGATCCGCTTTTTCCGCCTATCCAGTGGTAAAAAGTCTGCAAAAGACCTGTGTTTGAGTCTTTTGATGGGCTTTTTGATATTTAACTTTCTTGCCAGGCGATTGCAGTGCCGCTGTAAGCGCACGCTATATCGGGCTGCATGAACCCGAATTAGGCTATCGACCATCTCCAGCTTGAGGTCTCTGTGCAAGGTGGTGGTGCGCACATACCATTGTGCACCTGTCGGTCTTATTTTGAAGTCCTTGAACCCGTTTGCGATTTGATAATGCAGCAATACCCCAAATTTGGATTCCATATCGCCATGTCGAAGCAATGATGCAGTTGTAGATTTCACGCTTGCAGCGGAGCGGCAGGGGACTGTTAGAATTAACAAGCCAGCTGACTCTCGCTAGTTTAATGTTGCAGTTTTTGATGAGCTTATCAATGTGATCTTTAAAGTGAAGCCGTTTGTCTAATGTGATGCCTAGATACTGGCAGTTGCAACAGGGAGAAGTGGGCTGCCATCTAGCCAGACTGCCGGGGCATCTCCTCGTCTTAATGTAAAATTTACGGATTGGCATTTGAGGGCGTTCAGCTTTAAATTCCACCTGCGAGCCCAGCTCTCAAGCAAGTTGATATATTCTTGGGCCTCGCAATTAGACGAGTGTAAAACCGCAGGATCGTCAGCAAAAGTGGCTATAAGGAATTTTCCGGGAGCGACAATATCAGCAAGGTCATCCGGTGTAGGTATGTCCTCTGTGTACAAATTGTACAGAAAGGGGTCCAGTACACTACCTTGGGGAACGCCAGCCTTCATAATGCGGGGAGAAGAAGTTGCCGCTCTTACTTTAACATCAAACTTTCGCTCCATAGTTCCATGCCCTCTTCTAAAACCAAACTGATGTTCGGGAAAGATGGTTACTTGATCCCTAAGATCAACAAGCCGGACAAAAATCAGGCGTTCCCAGACTTTGGATAAACATGGAATTAAACTGATCGGTCTATATGAATCAGGATCGTCTTCCGGATTGCCGGGTTTATGAATCATGTGAATTCTCGCCAATTTCCATTGAGTAGGAAATTGCTGAGTGCCTTAATAAGGCATTAAAAATAAACGCACGCATTGACAGAGTCCTCAGAGTGGTATGACAAATTTCGTCATGACCAGGAGCTTTGGATCTTGGCAAGACTTTGATCACGTTAATCAGCTTCTCCAAACGAATGGGTTTGATGGATGGTGACATTTGTAGGGGTATCTCTAGTTTCTTCATGGTTTTCTGGCTCGGCTAGAATGAAAGGGGCAAAGCGTTCTTCAAGGTGGGTGGCAAAAGTGTCAGCCTGTTGATCATCTGTAGCACAGTATCCGTTACCAGTTCTGAGGGGAACAGATCTCCAGGGTTGAAGCTTAAGGATTTTGGCGGCTCGCCAGAGAGAGTACCCTGCGTCAAGGGTATAATCTATAAGAGCCTCCTTAAGCTCCTTCTCAGATCTACGCCAAAACACTTTATCAGCAGGGTCCAATGTAAGCTGATATTTGCGTCGGCTCTGTCTCTTTAATCTTAGCAAATTGACTATCTCCCAAGAAAGAAAATGACCCGCATTGTCATGCCGCTGGATAGCTGGTGTAGGGGTTGCCTCAGCAGCAGCTACTCGAATTTTGTCATTGAGAAGACCAATGGCGTTTTCTACATCGGAACCAGTTAATATTTTCATATTGAGGTGAATGCTCTTATCTAAACGTCTATGGAAAGCCTCAATATTGGTGCGAGCATTAATGAGTTTTGGCACTCCACATACCACACTAGATCAGGAATTCCTTGATATATCCCAAAGTCAAGACAGGAGGGATCACCAACGGAACTATAGGGATACCTCGTAGGGGAGCCAGTGGCCAGAACTTTCGCTCGTCGGAGTGTCAGACTGTTTTCTAGGTGGATACCACGCGAGCTGCCACGATATCCACCCCATAGCCAGTGATGCGCGTTCCAATCGCCCCCCACGAGATATCTATTACCAGCCGAGTTCAGAATAGTATTGAAATCATCAATAGATGACCTCTCGTCGAGTTCACATCTTGAGTATTTTTCAAATTTTGTATTTCACAAACATTTGGAAATCTAAAAAGTGATAAATTCTAAAACATTTTTCCGCGTCGAAGTTCTGCATAAAATATTATTTTATTTTAAAAATTGGAAATTCAAGCATATTATTCTGCGTTAAAATTCGACACAAAATAGCATCTTCAAAATTATTTTTCGTCTCCTGCGATTATTTATTTTTCGAGGCCCATTTTGAAAAAAATATTTTCTTTAAATTTGACAATAAAATCTTACTGAAATTGTTGGGACTCAGAGGTTCCTGTTTGCCGCCTCCCGGGGGCTCGTTTCTGGATTAAGCTAATGTGAAACAATTTAGTGACTGTCCTTCCTACTGGATCATTTTATGAGAAGACATCCATATTTGATTCAACTAGAACTTTGAGAAAAGCAGCCCTGAAGGTCTCTAAGCTGCGTAAGTCCTTTTGTTTTGACTTGGCAAGGAATATGGATATGTCCTTACTCAAAGCTGACTCAGATGAAGAGGGTGTGGACCGCTCCGGCTCTCCTGCCTCTGAGACGGATTCTATTTCCTCAGGTTTCTTGGCTTTCCCTAGCCCGAATACGGATTCTATGTCATGTTTATCAAAGCATACAATTGCTCCTGGAATTGACAAGGCTTCAAAATACCCAAGCAAAGATACTGCAGGATCCATCTCTCCTATAGCGGCTGCTGCTGCGCGCTTACTCCAATCGCAATCCAAGAAACCAAACAGTAAAATCGTAGATTCCTCGTCTCAAGCTGCTGTTTGCAGTAAACAAAGCAAGACAGAGGCTGCAACGGAAAGTCCACCCGCATAACACTAATAGGAACGCCCTGCTGTCGACCCTACATGATGACGGCATGGCTGCTGACGATCCAATTGACATTACAGACCAACCATTGAACACCTCAAATTGAATCCCCCCAGTTTTCGCTGGGTAATCTAACACACACACACAACTATGCCTACTCAAAAGGCCAATAAGCAACCACCTGGCAGTGGAAAGAAACCACCCCCTATAGTCCTTAATGACATTGAGAATATCCAAGATGTGTGGCTGTTAATCTCGCAAGCTACCGACATTAACAAAGTGACAATAAAATCCAGCATTGGCAAAACTATGAGAATCCTTGCAAGTGACGTTGAATCTTATAGAGACATTGCTTTAATGCTTGACACTCACAAGATTCAATTCTATTGATACCAACTTCAAGAAGAGAAGCCTTACCGAATAGTTATTAAGGGACTCCATCACTCTACACTCAACCGTGAGATCATCGATGATCTAAAAAATAAGGGGCACACCATCACTTACGTGCATAATCCCATCAGGAAGGACTCAAATGTGCCCTTAAACATGCACTTTATAAATTTGAAGCCTGCTGCTAACAATAAGGAAGCTCTTGGTATCAGGAAAATGTGTAAGAAAATTGTTTAGGTGAAAGCTGCGCGGATGAATCTTGATGTGGCACAGTGCACAAGGTGCCAGAATTATGGTCACACTGCAAAGTATTGTAGGCAACATTATAAGTGCATCAAGTGCGCAGAAAGCCACCGATCTGCCGATTGCACTAGATCTGTAAATGATGCAGCTACATGCGCGCATTGTGGAGGTGCCCATCCAGCAAACTATAAGGGTTGCGATTGGTTTACAGGTTACATAAAAAGAGCTGGTGCACCAAGAGCTGTGAAACAAACTTAAACCTTTGCCCAATGCTAACCCGCAGTCTTGCAATGGTTCGTTTCTTTCTGTTACTACTGACTTTCCTGCACTCAGTGAATGTCGGCAGGGACATTCCTATGCTGATGCAGCCAGAAGAGCAATGCCTAGCACCAATAACTCATGCAAAGCAGTTGGCGCTAAAAAAACAAGGTGGGCCAGCGCAAGCAAGGCTAGAAGATATCATGAGGGAGAAGATATCATCAGAAAAAAAGACTTTCTGGTCAACATCAACAAACTCTTGACAGCAATGATGCGCTTCTGTCTGCCGTCAAAAAAATAAGTAACGCCATTGAAAAGATGGCTGATATGCAGCAACAGGTCCTAGGATTGAAACAGCAGCTCTTTTGACAGCGCTGCTCACTGAATGATGCCCATTAGGATCCTCGTCTGGAATGCCAATGGTATTTCGGGCAAAGAACTAGAATTGGAGGCCCTAGTACTTAAACTTAATATTTCCATTATTCTCCTGTCGGAAGAAAGAACTTGTGCTCCTACGTTCCCCAGGCTTTTTGGTTTTGTGGCGTATCCTGTCCGTTATATTCAGAATAATTCAGCTGCAGGAAGCTGTGCTGTTGTAGTCCGAAGTAACTTAGTTCAATTTCCAATTTTGAATTTTGCTAATTCGCTCTACCAATACTCTACGGTCAGACTCTCCACTGATTTTGGTGATATTAACTTTGGAGAAGATGTAAAAAGAAGATGGACGATGTAAAAATATATCGATATATCGACAACTCGATTTTCGCGGGAGCGATTATCAAGTATTTCAACTCGATGATTTTTTTACGATCTATCGAGTTGATTAAATCGATTTCCATGAAAAATCAACAACTCGCTGGGGATTGTTAAACGTAGTTAATTTAAAGAATTGAGTTTGGTCGCTCAATTTTTGTTGAACCTAACGTACCAAATTTCCGAAGTTTGAACAAAACATGAAATCGATGCAAGGAAAATAAGATTTCAAACAAAAGTGCGCGTGTATTTTGCGATTACAATTGCGTTTTCAAATTAAAATTTTTTTTTAAAAAAACTCGATACTTTTAACTTGATCTACTATTTTTCGATATATCGACAACTCGATATTATTTTTGTCCTTTTTTTATTTCGATACATTACTCGATCTAAAGTTTGGATTTACATCACTACTTTCAAGGTATAAAAATAATACGAAACGTTATTCAAAATCAAAAGAATTCTATATTCAAAAACATAAAGAGGTGCCACAGAAAGCGAAACCAACTAAATTTCCATACATTTTTGGGAGTTTTTCGGTTGGTTTTGAGTTCTGAGGCACCCCTGATAGATGTAAATCCTTCCTAGAGTTTAATTTGGACAGTTCTGATGGGGTTTTGCCATACTGGAAGCTTTAAGTAATGAGCCCGTAACGTAACAGTTAATTTTTCCATGGAGAGTGGTGATGTTTATTATCTCTTTTTCCTTATTTTTAATGCTCTTTCAAACGGTAACGGGCTGACTCGGAAAGTTGAATTGTTAAAGAAGTTTGTGCAGCTAAAGTTGGAGCAGTTTTCTCCATGCAGGAGTTGCAGGGTTGCCAAACGAATATCAGTCATAAGTCATGGCAGTAGAAAGCTCTAAGGCCAAATTTACTGTGGATTTTGTTAAGAATTTGTTGCTGCAAGACGTAAAATTTTACAACGATAATGGCAATGCCGAAAATGCCTTCTATTCGAAGGGTACACGGCAAACGAAAACGAACGGAGTGAAGAGGAATGATGTTAAGAAAACAGTTACTTGTAATGCGGTCGCGGACACATTCGAAAGGTATGCCCAAGTGTAAAAAAGGAGGATGAAGAAGAGAAGAATGAAAATAGCGCAATAGCTGCATCGAGTGCTTCGCTCTTAGCTAACACGTCTCTCTTATCGAACACAAATACTCACGCATGGAAATCGGGCACTGTTTGGTACATTGACTCTGGTTCTACTACACACATGATGAATGATCGGCGAATTTTGAATAAAATGTGTGGTGAACCATAAGAGTGTTATACTGGCAATTAAAGAGAAGCCTTATATAGATTTCAAAGGCGACGTCGACGTTTTACTTAAAGTAAAGAAAAGCATAGTAAAAGGTTACATTCGTGGAGTTGAATATGTGCCAAATATATGTGAAAATTTGTTGTCTGTACTTCAATTAACCAAAAAAGGCAAATAGGCTAAATTTGAAAATAATGACTGCCAAATTTACAAGAATGGAAATCTAATCGCAAAACGTTTGTGTATCCGATCTCAGAGAAGTCAGATGTAGTAAACAAGTTCAAGCTGTTGAAGGACCTTGCAGAAAATCAAACTGGCTTCAAAATACGAATTCTGAGATCAGATATTGGTAAGGAAATTTGTAATAAAGAATTCGCCAGTATTTTGCAGGAAAGCGGCATCATTCATCAGACGACTGCGCCTTATACTCCGGAGAAAAATGGCGTGGCAGAGCGGATGAACCGCACCATTATTGAGCGCGTTCGCTGCACGTTACTGGACTCTTAGTTGCCAATCATCTATGTATTGGGCAGAAGCAGGAAGTACGGCGGTATACTTGATTAAAAAATACCATGCCGAAGAAGTGACAAAACTCCAGAGGAGATTTGGTCTGGTGTTAGGCCAAACTCAAAGTACCTACGTATATTAGGTTGCAAGGCGATGGCTCACGTTCCAAAAGAGAAGAGTGGAAAATTAGATGCCAAATCAGAAGAAGCGTTTTCGTGGGAAATTGCAAGGGCAAGGGCATATCGGCTGTATCGTAAGCCTGTCACAAATTCTTGATTATCAAGGACGTTAAGTTTATAGAAAGAAGCTGCAACGATTCAACAGAGGAGTTAAAATGCAAGTATTAGATGACATTGTGCACATGTGCGTCCACTTCCACCTTCATGACGGTTTTTCACGCTTCTGACAAGCCAGAGTTAACGGCCTCAGTGACAGTTTTGGGGTCATTTTCTTCGGACATGATGGAGAACAAATGGCCTTCTGCTGCTTTTTTAGCAATTCATTTAGAGCGCCGAATTAGTTCAACTGATTAATAGGTATTCAACTGTTTTTCATCACAGCTGTCGTAATCCAATTCCTGAGTAGGAACCGATTCTCCAGAATATTCTTCTTCTGAATCGTTCACCTGGTGCTCCTGAAGAAAACCTGGGAGCTGACTAAGCTTCCGAATGGAAAGACTGCGATCAAATCGAAATGGGTGCTTACAACAAAGCGATGGGCTCACTAAAGCAGTTTCAGCTTGTATAATCAAATCAATGAATTTAAAATTCGGTTTAAATGAATGTTTCTTAATTTGATTAATATTATTAAAATCAGTAATTGTTGTTGCCTGATACTCAATTACGGTGGAATATCGTAAAGTTACTTGTTACTAGATGTACTCGATTCCCTCTTATACTCATGTACTCACCATTACACTATTATGACGCTCATTTTTGTGTCATAAGGCCCTCGGGCGTTATGTCACTTTTAAAAGTGTCACATCGCTCACGATCAATGTGCAATAGCGCCCTCGGGCGTTAAGACTCTGAACCCCCCTGTGTTTTGCTGTTGAAATATCTTGTTCATATTTATTAGCCAAAGTAGCGAGGACAGTACTCCCCCCTGAGGTGTGCCTCTGCTCACGTATCGCGTGATATTATCACCACCTAGGTTGGCCGTTATCTTCCTGCTCTTCAGCATGGACGCGATCCATGAAATGATGTGTCCCTCGACATCTAGGTCTATGAGGGATTTTAGGATGCAGTCCGCTTTTACGTTGTTGAAGGCTCCGTCTATGTCCAAGAAGGCAGCCATTGTGTACTGTTTTGCTACTAGGGATGTTTCCAACTGGATTACTACTTCGTGTAGTGCTGTTTCTGTTGATTTATATTACTATTTCGATTACTATTCCCGTCCGCCTTGTTAAGCAGTCTCGGGTTGTTATGATCTTCAGATAGGATCTTGGCGATTCTGGCCGTGTCCTTGACGTTGTCTATGGATTTGCATTATTTGGCCCAAGATTCTTTCTTGACCTTATATAGCGCCTGTTTATATGTCGTTAGGGCGTCCTTATATGGTTGCAATACTTTGCTAGCATTGCCCTGGTTGAAGGTCTTTCTTTCTTTCCACCTCGGTGAGTACTGCTTCTTTGCATACGACACCGGGCAGGGGGATACGTAGGCCTTATTGAGTGTGATATTAAGCCATTCGACCTCCCCATCTATTGCATTCGCGGAGATCTCCTCCTTTTTTGCTGTTTTACTCACATTGGATTGAACAAGCTTGGCAAACTTACTGTGTGTCTACAGTTTGCGTCGCAGCTTACCAGTAGCTCTGTTCTGTTTTTCTCCGCGTGTTCAAGGAGCCGTTGCTGAGGCCGTTGCCATGTATGCTGAGGCAATGTGCAGCTCTTTTCCCTGGCTCAGCTCGATTCTGACAACTGCCAATTCTTCGTTGCTCAGACTGGGGATTAATAGTGCTTTAGAGATTGATCTTATTAGTAAACAAGCCCTCGGCCTACCTTCGGTGTATAGGTAGAAGGTTTCGAAGCCTGTTGTTGCCAGTCCCATGACGTTAGAGTCAGGCATCCAGGGTTCTTGGATGATGCCGATGTCAATGTATTCCTCGCGGAGGAGGACCAACAGATTATCAGAAGCGACACTGCTACGCCTTAGGTTGATCTGCACGATCTTGGGCATCACTATGAAGGTACGGTGGTGTTGTCGGTGCTGGTGTCACCATCCGACTTTTCTGCTAGCAGCAGGTCGCCCAACAGCACACTGGCGTCGTCCACCTCCTTCAGAATGTTGCCTGGCGGTTCGTTACGGAAAACCTTGATCTTGGCTTATCGTACGCCATACCACAGTCTGTTGTCCTTGGCCTCCAGCTGCGCCAGACACTTCTTATTGATCAACAATAGGAATGGCTAGCTCGCCTTCAAGACCTGCTCTGCCCTCAAGAGGGCCCAGTCATCGGTCTTGATGTCCTTAAGTCCGTCACATGCATTGCCGATCTTGGCGAAACATTCTGCCAAGAACCTTGCCAAACGACCTTGCCAAACGAGGTAGCACAAGGACCTCCTAGTGCGTCCCTCGCTCTCTTTGGCGCATTGTGCAACTCCTCTTGGGACCTATTGCGCTTTGCCTTTTCTTTAGCCACCGTCTTTGCTTCGAACGTCTTGCCTCGAACTTAGATATTGTCTCTTGACAACGTGCTTTGTCCTCAGCGTCGCGCGGGTCAATCGTACCATCTGCCTCATTGTTTGCGATGTTAAGCAGACCGAAACGGCAACGACTGGCCCGTGCCTTGAGCAGCTGGTATTCCGATTCCGGTTTACCATTTCCTCCGGAATAAGCAGCGATGGATTGTTCGGTCGTGTTGTCTGAGCAACACCCCCTGGTTGTTGCACAATTGTCACCTGGATGGAGCCGAGTAGTGCCTCCTCGTCGATATCACTCGTATCGACATCGTCCGGGTGTCTCGGGTTATCCGAGGCGGGTGTTAGGGGGCTCATTTCAATGTTCATAAACGCCCGTATTGCTCGACAAGCAACTGGGGGTTGACCAGTGCCCCATACCTTGGCAAGCCTAGTTACGACCCGGGGCTGCCAGGCCTCCGGGAAGGCTCCGTCTAAACACAGCTAGAATTGACCCCTCAGCTGCGAGCTTTGTAAGTCTGCGGGTACGGGTCGCATAATGCCCCTGACTTGAGGGTAGACCGTTTAAAGACCCTTGCCCAGGTCTTGGATATGGATGGGTTGCAGACAGGATATCGTTTTGTTGGATGAAACGGGGATTGCTGTCGTCGCTCAAATTTAGCCGAGCAGCTGTACGTTACCAGGGGACACTACGAGGAGAACCAATCCAGAAAGAATGGGTGTACGGAACATTACTGAACTTTCCACCTATGAGTGACTTGATGCTCAGAAGGCAAGGAATAACCACTCCAGCTTGACTAAGTCGGAGCTTCGCCTTGTCTATTTAAACAAATCTTGCAATTTGTGTGTGTAGGTTTCGTCTTATGCTAGCATCCTGACCAAATTTAGTTAAAATTGGTTAACTTACACGTAATCATACGGGTGACATAGGAACAATTTGTGGTGAATCAAGCCTTAGTACAAAAATTCTGTTGCGTAGTAGTTCTCAAACTTTTTTGATTGGCTTTAAATCACGACTACATGATAGAACAATTAAAAGAAAAAAAAATTTTTCTGTCTTTAAAAACTGCTTTTTCGCTGTGGATACGTGGATTGCAGCGATATCCTATTAAAAAAACTCCACTCTTTCTTTTCAGTATTTCTTGCCAAACACATTAAATATGCTGTCCATTAGGCTTATGTAGACCTGAGCTTAGAATATGAGAGACTTCCGGGACGCCCAAAAACTTTAATCACTGACGAAAGCATAGCCAAAATCCAACAAATGGTTTGGAGCGACTGCCGATTCAAAGTAAAAAAGATAGCTGAGATGACCAAGGAGTCTAAAATTCGCGTTTGTCATATTTTGAATATATCACGATGTTTACCGGGTTTGATCACTTTTTTGTTTATCGAGAATAATGCGCCATCAGCAGTTGCCATGTCAAAAATACATGAATACACCTCTTTTTCATCAAATTAGGTTAGGATGTCTTAAGAAACAAAAAACTTTTTCATACTAAGACTTGATTTTCTACCAATTGGTCCTATGACAGCTTTATGATATAGTGGACCGATTTGAACGAACTTCAGCCAGGATGGACAAAACCAAGTAAAATGCATATGCAGCTATATGATATAGTGTTCCAAATAAAAAACAAACTTGATCTGCCAAGTTTGAAGTCTTTAGCTCTTATGGTTTCTAAGATCGACGCGATCAAACAGACGCACAGACAGACGGACATGGCTCAATCGATTCGGCTGTTGCTTCTGATCAAGAATATATTTACTTTGGGGGGTCTGCAACGCCCCCTTCTGCCTGTTACATACATTCTGCCAAACACATTATACCCTTTTTTTTTTGCCTATTTTCAATGGGCTCAGGGCATAAAAAGACTAAAATTATACATTCAAAATATGTTCATAATTGTATACGTTAGCATTTATTCTCACCAGTAAATGATTAATAATAATACATTTTTTATGTTTAATGATTTGTTGTTTGTTAAAAATAGTTATATAATTCAATGATTCAAACTAATCGTTAGTTCAACAAAATTATTTTATTATGTTAAGCAAACCATTTATATCGCCCTTTAAATGGCAAATTAGTGATAAAAAGTGAATTACATTAATTAATATTTAAATAATGTACATACATGAATGTTTAGATTTTATACAATCTACAATAAGATATGCCTGTGTTGCTCGTCCAACTAGTTCTCCAGCGACGCACCCGCAAAATAAAACAAATCGACTTCAATATTAATTCAATATTTATTTGCAGATGTATTATAGTTTCGTCACTTTAAAAAGCTGTAAATTGTAAGAATTAAAGATATTCACATTATTGCTGAAAGTTACAAACCCTAATCTTCGCAGTGAACAAACAACTGAATAGGCAAAGAACAAACGCACAAAACGAAGTGCAAAAGCTTTGCTGAGCTTACGTTACAGTTAATTTATTTTATGCAGCTGCAGTTATACGTTTGCAAACCTTGTAAAAATTCAGCAAGACTCCCCTCCCAGTAAGCTGATAAAGGAGCTTACTTATTAATTTACTTGACTGCTGGCCTTGATAGGATGCCATTCAATGTCTGAACTCTTGAGCGCCGTACCTGTCCATCTTCGGCTGTGTTTACCTCAAAGACCCGGCCTTTTGTCCAGCTGTTTCTGCGCTGATTTTTGTCAACGATTAAAACGATGTCTCCTACGGCTATAGGCTTGACCTTTTGATGTCATTTAGTCCTTCTTGTGATGTTTGGCAGCATTCCTTTTACCCATCGATTCTAAAATTGGTTGGCGAACATCTCGCTTTGGCGCAGAGTCCACATGCAATCGATCTCGTCTGCTGAACAAAATGGTGTTTCTCCATTTGATCACTCCAGAAGTAGATTATTTGGGGTTATATCTTCTTGGTCTTTATGGTCAAGGGACACGAACGTTAAAGGCCTTGAGTTGACCGTCATTTCCACCTCCATCATAGCCGGGCGCAGACTCTCGTCCGTAAATTTTTGGATGGGTAATATGTGGTAGAGCACAGACTTAATTTAGCGCCCCATGCGACACCCATATGAGGGGCAGCTGGTGGGTTGAAATACCATGACATTCGTCCAGCCGCATTTTTTTACGAAGGAAGGCGTCAGTTCCCAGGAAATTAGTTCCGTTTTCGCTGTAAATTTCCTTTGGTGCTCCACGGCGTGCGATGTGGCGACGTAGACCCATTAGGCACGAGTTCATGCTTAAACTGTGGACGATCTCGATGCTTAATGCTCGCATTGAACTATGGGCGATTTTTTGATTTATGCGGCATTAACTCTATTTTTACTAAGATAGAATTTCAATTTTTTTTTAAGTTTGACCAAGCCCTCACCTTTTTTGCCCATAATACTGGAAAAACAGTTGTTTTTTGGATAAGTTCACATTTGTGTATTTTTAAGAAAAAGGGAAAAAACCAGGGACCGTAACTGTTATAAGTTTTAAAATAAAAATTGCAAATTAACAGTTATTTTCGAACTTATATTTTAAAGTTACGAAATAATAATTATTTTTAATTTTTATTAAAAAAGTCAAAAATAATAGTTAAAATTCAATTTTTATATACAAGTTGTGAAATAACTCTTATTTCTGATTTTTTCAATAAAAATCAAAAATAAGAGTTATATTTGATTTTAATTTTAAAAGTTGCAAATAAGAGTTATTCCGCAACTTTTATTTTAAAAATCAAAAATAAAAGTCAAAGTGAATATCTTTTGAACCAAGTGGTGGATTTTCAAAATTTAAATTTATTATATTGAAATTTTGAGTTTTGTTGAACTCCTTGGTATTTTGTGATTTTTAGTATGTTTGTGATTTAGAGTAATTTTTGGTATTTTTTTAATTCTATTATTTTTTAGTATTTTCAGTATCAACTGGTATTTTGTGTGCCAATAATTACTACATATATTACTGCAACGAATATAGAAGAAAAAATGAAATATGATAGAAAATAGTCGAATCCTTAATTTCGTCCTTAAAGGACATGTGATGCATCATATGAAAGGTCTCGAGTCATAGATTAAGAATATTTTTAAATTTTGAAAATCCACCACTTGGTTCAAAAGATATTCACTTTGACTTTTATTTTTGATTTTTAAAATAAAAGTTGCGGAATAACTCTTATTTGCAACTTTTAAAATAAAAATCAAAAATAACTCTTATTTTTGATTTTTATTGAAAAAATCAGAAATAAGAGTTATTTCACAACTTTTATTTAAAAATTGAATTTTAACTATTATTTTTGACTTTTTTAATAAAAATTAAAAATAAGAATTAAATTTGATTTATATTTTATAAATTGAAAATATAAGTATTTTGCTGATATCAATAGCTTCAGCTAAAATAAGAATTTTGGTGTTTACCATTTTACTGTAGCATGTTTCCTTCACATTGATTTTTTAGTTGAAATTAGCATTCATAACTCTTATTTGCGGTCCCTGGAAAAAACAGTTAAAAATGATAAATCACATATTATTCTAGATGTTTTTGCTAATAACTTTTTAGCTCAACTTTTTCTATATCTTTTTCTGTATAAAATTAATACTCGACAGAACATGAACACAGTTATTAGTATTGAACTCAAAAAACACATGGACAATACATTACAATATTTCGAAATTGCGCATACGTGTTTATGCGCAAAAGTGGTTAACTCTATTTAAAACAAACACAATAGACCCCTGTACTTTTTTTTAAGTACGGGGTCCAAATATACATAATAAAACACACTACCACACTAGTAATCTTGCTAAATCTACTTCATGAAACACAAGTTTGTTGAGGTTAGGTTTTACGTAAAACATGTGCCCATAAAAATATTTTGCAAATGGCTGATATTCAAATATTCGCCAAAGTTTTTAAACAAAATTATTCCATACACAGCTCAGAACGAACAGCTGACTTTAAAAGGCTGCCAAAAACTAATGATTGGCTAAACAAATTTTTTAAAAATATTTTTAAGTTAGGTAAACATTTATTTATAGGAAAAACTAAAGAAAACTTTAAAATATCAAAAAATAAGTTTGGGGTTAATGCCGAAATCGAAAAATCGCCCATAGTGCATTGTAAGGCACGACTGGCATGAATGCACCCAATCTAGCTCTTAATAGTGGCGCCATCAGTGGTGGCACAGGTTTAGCATTCTGCAGCTTGCAGGGCTGACAGGTACGCCGGATGCCTTTAAGAAGTGGCCGTAATTTCGCAATCGAAAATTTTTGGCTCACCTTGTTTATAGTCATCTCGTGGTTGATGTGGTAATATTTCTAGTGATAGTTGCGCACTATCAGCTTTGTGACCCAATGCTCAGGCGATAATACGACTAGGTCCTCCTTGATGCTCGTGTTGCTTCTAGCATGGTTGCGTACACACAATACACCGTATTCGTCTATGTAGGAAATATTCAAGTTGCGTCGATCGTGCTCGTAATTCGGTTGCGTAGCTTCCTCCCGCATGTGCAGGAACCGCGTTCGCAATTCCTCTGTGGCTTCGATGTTGTTGTTGCCTTTTTTGGCCACGCTGAGGACGGCAATTTCAGAAATTGAGGACCGTCGAATCATTGCTTATAAGCATCCAGGCCGCGTTGGCATTTAGTTGCGACATCCGCCACGTTTAAGTTGCTCGGCACCCATCTCCAGTCCTTAAGATCCGTAAGTTCAGTTATTTCGGCAACTTTGAACATGACAAATTGCTGATATCGACGTAGATCTTCGTTGAGCAATGCAAGGACAGTTTTTGAGTCCAACCAAATGTGGCACTGCTGGAATTTGACCTCATGATGGTTTTAGATACTCTTCAGTAGTCGAGCGCCGACGAATGCTGCCTGTAGTTTAAGGCGTGGTATTGATAGTTGGCGCAGAGGCGCTACCTTAGACTTGGCTGAAACGAGACGAAGATAAACCTTACCCTCATGCTAGATCCGAAAATACGAGACCGCAGCATAAGCGTCTTTCCAGCGTCATCAAATACATGGAGCTCAGGTGGGGCATCGGCAACTCGCTGATTCTCAAAGTAGCATCTTGGTATTTTGGCATCCCTTTTCACTGAAAGAAACGATAGCGAAACGGTTTGCCAGATATCGTGTAATTCCAGCGTAAGTTCTTCGTCCCAATCGATTTGCGTACGCCAGATATTTTGTAGTAAGATTTTGAGGTACATCATGATGCATGACACGAAGCCCATGAGGTCGAAGACGGACATCAAAACTTGTAGGACTTTTTTTTTAGTAAGCGCAATATAATGTTGCGTTTTATGCTTACAAATTTATATATATATTTCCAATATTTCCTCGCTGCTGTAGAATTTCTTCTCATCCATCCTAGTGGCCTCGTCAAGAGCAGACAAGACTTTATTTTAATTTGAGCACCACTTACGCATGTGAAAGCCACCACCTTAGCTAGAATAATAGCTTACTCTGCCATGTGACAAGAGTCTATGTAGTCGTCCACATAGTGAGGTTTGGTGATAGCTCTCATTGGCGTATTTTTAAGCGTTAAAATCACGCTTATAGTGTGCGATGTAGGGTGAGCACGTAGCTCCAAGTGTGAGAACGTTCAGTTGGTAGACCTCTACTGCACCTGTCTCCAAATCGCGGCACAGAAATCTTTGTGCTCTGGCATCATTTTCCCGTACAGCAATACGTTGAGACACTTTCGCTATGTCTCCGCATACGCATACAGCTCTCATCCTTAAGTTGTACATTATTTTAAGAAGCGGTACCAGTAGATCTTGTTCTTTCATCAGGTAGTCGTTAAGCGAAGCTCCTGATGCCTTTGCGACGGCGCGCAGCGTCGTCCCACACCAATCACACCCTGTCAGGCTTGTATGGATTGCATACAGTAAATAGTGGTAGTTACCATACATCCTTGGTGCTGGTGATCATAGCGCTGTCACTCAGCTTTTTGGCGTAGCCCTTGTCGATGAGATTGTTAAGTTGATTATTCAATTCGGCAGCGAGTTTGGGGTCACAAGACATTTTACACATAGTTGTTTATTTTTGATTATATCCAATCGTGCTTTTGCTGGCATTTTTTGAAGTTGATACATGTGGCCAAGCTGTGCGCTTCCTCACATAAAATTCATTTAACACGCGGTTGATCTTACCTTCCGACTGTTACGTGTGTGTTAAGTGCCGCTCTGCGAGTTCCACTTTTGTTGGATTCGGGAGCTATACACCGCGTTGAGACACGACATGCAACTTCCGCAAGCTCGAACTACCATTTTTCCAGATCCTGCAAATTTGGACAGCGAACCGATTTTAGTGTATTGCCCAGTTCAGCATCATGTCTGATCCCATCTTCTCGATGAGTTCCTGCAGAAGCATAGGGTTGTTAAAGTGCGCAGCCAACTTACATAGTGCATTGTAAGGCACGACTGGCATGAATGCACCCAATCTAGCTCTTGGTAGTGGCGCCATCAGTGGTGGCACAGGTTTAGCATTCTGCAGCTTGCAGGGCTGACAGGTACGCCGGATGCCTTTAAGAAGTGGCCGTAATTTCGCAATCGAAAATTTTTG
This sequence comes from Drosophila innubila, assembly GCF_004354385.1. Classification (NCBI taxonomy): domain Eukaryota; kingdom Metazoa; phylum Arthropoda; class Insecta; order Diptera; family Drosophilidae; genus Drosophila; species Drosophila innubila. The sequence goes on along the minus strand of NC_047626.1, from coordinate 37,970,241 downwards.
GCTCACCTTGTTTATAGTCATCTCGTGGTTGATGTGGTAATATTTCTAGTGATAGTTGCGCACTATCAGCTTTGTGACCCAATGCTCAGGCGATAATACGACTAGGTCCTCCTTGATGCTCGTGTTGCTTCTAGCATGGTTGCGTACACACAATACACCGTATTCGTCTATGTAGGAAATATTCAAGTTGCGTCGATCGTGCTCGTAATTCGGTTGCGTAGCTTCCTCCCGCATGTGCAGGAACCGCGTTCGCAATTCCTCTGTGGCTTCGATGTTGTTGTTGCCTTTTTTGGCCACGCTGTGGACGGCAATTTCAGAAATTGAGGACCGTCGAATCATTGCTTATAAGCATCCAGGCCGCGTTGGCATTTAGTTGCGACATCCGCCACGTTTAAGTTGCTCGGCACCCATCTCCAGTCCTTAAGATCCGTAAGTTCAGTTATTTCGGCAACTTTGAACATGACAAATTGCTGATATCGACGTAGATCTTCGTTGAGCAATGCAAGGACAGTTTTTGAGTCCAACCAAATGTGGCACTGCTGGAATTTGACCTCATGATGGTTTTAGATACTCTTCAGTAGTCGAGCGCCGACGAATGCTGCCTGTAGTTTAAGGCGTGGTATTGATAGTTGGCGCAGAGGCGCTACCTTAGACTTGGCTGAAACGAGACGAAGATAAACCTTACCCTCATGCTAGATCCGAAAATACGAGACCGCAGCATAAGCGTCTTTCCAGCGTCATCAAATACATGGAGCTCAAATGGGGCATCGGCAACTCGCTGATTCTCAAAGTAGCATCTTGGTATTTTGACATCCCTTTTCACTGAAAGAAACGATAGCGAAACGGTTTGCCAGATATCGTGTAATTCCAGCGTAAGTTCTTCGTCCCAATCGATTTGCGTACGCCAGATATTTTGTAGTAAGATTTTGAGGTACATCATGATGCATGACACGAAGCCCATGAGGTCGAAGACGGACATCAAAACTTGTAGGACTTTTTTTTTAGTAAGCGCAATATAATGTTGCGTTTTATGCTTACAAATTTATATATATATTTCAATATTTCCTCGCTGCTGTAGAATTTCTTCTCATCCATCCTAGTGGCCTCGTCAAGAGCAGACAAGACTTTATTTTAATTTGAGCACCACTTACGCATGTGAAAGCCACCACCTTAGCTAGAATAATAGCTTACTCTGCCATGTGCCAAGAGTCTATGTAGTCGTCCACATAGTGATGTTTGGTGATAGCTCTCATTGGCGTATTTTTAAGCGTTAAAATCACGCTTATAGTGTGCGATGCAGGGTGAGCACGTAGCTCCAAGTGTGAGAACGTTCAGTTGGTAGACCTCTACTGCACCTGTCTCCAAATCGCGGCACAGAAATCTTTGTGCTCTGGCATCATTTTCCCGTACAGCAATACGTTGAGACACTTTCGCTATGTCTCCGCATACGCATACAGCTCTCATCCTTAAGTTGTACATTATTTTAAGAAGCGGTACCAGTAGATCTTGTTCTTTCATCAGGTAGTCGTTAAGCGAAGCTCCTGATGCCTTTGCGACGGCGCGCCGCGTCGTCCTACACCAATCACACCCTGTCAGGCTTGTATGGATTGCATACAGTAAATAGTGGTAGTTACCATACATCCTTGGTGCTGGTGATCATAGCGCTGTCACTCAGCTTTTTGGCGTAGCCCTTGTCGATGAGATTGTTAAGTTGATTATTCAATTCGGCAGCGAGTTTGGGGTCACAAGACATTTTACACATAGTTGTTTATTTTTGATTATATCCAATCGTGCTTTTGCTGGCATTTTTTGAAGTTGATACATGTGGCCAAGCTGTGCGCTTCCTCACATAAAATTCATTTAACACGCGGTTGATCTTACCTTCCGACTGTTACGTGTGTGTTAAGTGCCGCTCTGCGAGTTCCACTTTTGTTGGATTCGGGAGCTATACACCGCGTTGAGACACGACATGCAACTTCCGCAAGCTCGAACTACCATTTTTCCAGATCCTGCAAATTTGGACAGCGAACCGATTTTAGTGTATTGCCCAGTTCAGCATTATGTCTGATCCCATCTTCTCGATGAGTTCCTGCAGAAGCATAGGGTTGTTAAAGTGCGCAGCCAACTTACTGGCCTTTATAGTTGCACACATATTTTTAACCGCAAACGCAAACTCAATCAGCAGCTCTAACTTGCCCTTCGGTGAAGGTAAATTTCGATCATTTTCAATTAGCAGTAGTATTATGTGTTCCGGGCGACCGAAATACATTTCCAATGTCCGAACATAGTCTGGCAGCATGTCGGAAAACATAAGACTGTCTCGCACGGCCTGTAAAGCAAACGGATCATGTTTTCCTCATTGCTATAGCCGGCGATCCTTATGCTGTTCTCATAGGAGCTGAGAAATAAAGGCCATTCTTTGGGGTCTCCATTAAAGATTGGCGGATCCCTTGATATTGATAGGCGAGCGAGTGATTCTCGAGATATGCCGCCAGTGTTGTGAGGCAATCCCGTGGTGCACGCCGCCTGCGGTGTGCTGCAACAACAAGCTCCATTAAATGCTCTTGAGCATGGCATTAGTCAACTCCAATTATATTGTTTGGCAGTTGATATCCTGGTGCTGACCCGTCTGATAGAGCGTGCGCGCGAAGCAATTCGAATTTGCGGCGGAAAAATTCCTTTTTAATGTACATCTCATTTTCCAGTTGCTGCAATAACAGTTTCTGCTCCCCCTGTAGTGCTTCATCTCCAAGATCTTTTTTATTCTTGTTTTGCTTCATAACGGTAGCCTCTGACGCGTTGTCAGTGCCAAGCGATACTGTGTCAGTATTGAGGTTACGTATGCTTGCGGCAGAAAAAAACTCACTTTGCAGGTTAGGTTGGACTCTTATGCACGTCGCACAATGCCATGTGCTCGTGGAGACGCTGCCATCTTACCCACTACATAGGCGGTGACACTGGCTTGAACACTTAGAGCATGTCAGTATCTCGTCGTTGTCCGGCGCGGCACATATGTATATGTATTACAACTGCTTGTCGATGCCATAGTAGATGTGTGATTTTCCCACGTGGACCCACTTGTTCAAGAATCTTATGCTTTTTCCTGCCACTGCAGCCGGGATCTCCTTTAACGATCATCTCCTTGATTTTTGTTAATTAAGTAGCAACCTTGTCCCGTAGGAAATTAAGCGTAATTCTCCTTGCCTTTGTCCAAGAATTGGAGTTGCAATTCTTGCCATAGGTAAGATTTAGAGATATTCACATTGTTCCTCTGTCTTCGCAGTGAACAAACAACTAAATAGCGAAAGAACATACGCACATAGCGAGCTGCAAAAGCTCCTCGTCAGGCGTAAATTATGTGTACACTGAAAAACATAAAAATAAATACTAAAATATGAGTCTTTTAATAATAGAAACATTTACTCTTGCGTTGTAAGTACGTAATTCATTTCATGTGTTGTCTATATCAGCTCTTCATTCAATTCAGTTGTGTTCTGCTGATTGTACTTGAATATATTATTACTCTCATTGGCACCTTGGTTAGAGCATTGCGATTTACAGCTGGAGGTTATATCGTACAGTTCATCAAGATCCTGACTGCGCCGATATCTACAGACTTATAAATGACATACTTTAAACAAATTGATGTGCGATTAACTTACGTGCTGACTGGTCTGCTGCAAGTGGACATAGTTGGACTGCCTGGATTATTAGTATTGTTGCTATTTGTGTCATTGTCGTTCACGTTTATGTTTGAGCTATTGTAGAGATCGCAATTGTCCAGGTATTAAATCGCAAATTTTATTTATTTTATTTTATTTTATTTATTTATGCACGACTAAATGCAGTCGGCAAGAAACAAAAAAATCCAAGGATAAAAATTAAGTTAAAGATTAAAAATAAAATTAAATATAAATTATGAGCTGTAAAGAAAAAATTAAAATTAGAATTAGATCTGGGGTATGCAAAAATTATAAATGATCCAACATTGGGATTGGGGAAAACCCAGAAAAACCAAATTAGTTCAATAAAGATTAGTGTTGTTATTAGTAATTGTATGAATGTTAAACTATTATAATGTAATAAAACAAGTTATTAGTATAAGTAAGGTCAGGGACTTAACGAAAGGCAATGAAAAAGTGCGGATTTTAGGGAAGGGAGAGAGAGTTCTGAGGAGAAAACGTGAAAGAGGCTATTATAGGTTGTGCATAAAACACGAAACGAATTGTGTAAAGCGTAATAAGTTAAGCATGTAAATAAAAATAAAGGCTTGTAATTCTTAGTAGACCTGCGGGGGACCGAAAAGGTGAGGCGGGCCAGAAGGGAACTAGAATCGCTCTCGCCAATAATTTATTTGTGAAGAAAAACAACACCAAGTGTTTTCCTTCGGTTATTTAAAGACGGAAGATTGAGAAGACGAAGCCTATCGGAGTACGGAGGTAAACGAAGGTTGGGATCCCAGTTAAAACCACGTAAGGCGAAAAGCAAAAATTGCTTTTGAACTGAATTAATTCGATTCTGGTTCATTTGATACTGCGGGCTCCAAATGCATGAACAGTATTCCAGGATGGAACGAACTAAAGAGACGTAAAGGAGTTTAGTGGTGAAAGGATCATTAAATTCTTTCGACCAACGTTTAATGAAACCAAGTACTCCTTTGGCGTCATTAACTATATTGGAGTTGTGTAAATTGAAACATAATTTGCAATCAAATAAAACTCCAAAATCCTTTACCGATTTTATACGTTTCAAAGGGATACTGTCAATAGTATAAGAACCTAAATAGGGCCTAGTACGACTAAATGTCATGAACATACACTTTGAACAATAGAGATGCAACTTATTGGCCGAGCACCATAGTCGCATAGCGTTCAAATCGTCTTGCAGACGATTATGAAGTAGGGGATGGGGATCAGTGTATAAAAAGAAAAGCTTTACATCATCCGCATACAATAAAATATAATATAAATATAATACACATTAACTCTCTCTGTGTCCAGTCGTGTTTTTTCTGTGATCTGTGAAATTATTAGTTTTTGTAAATATTTACAAACAATTTATATATAAATATATATCGCAATATATGTGTGTAATTGTGTTACCCATTGATTGGTATTTTATCTTAAATTTTTTTATACTTTTGCAGTGTTTTATTTAATTAAAAACATCAAATCTTATGTGTTTATCAATTTGTGCATATATATTTGTTTTTGTTTATTTTTCCCTTTCTCTCTACTTGATCTGCTACTAAGTACATTGCTTTTGTTTGGGTAGCTTACCAAAATGTATGAGGCCTTAATAGTAAGCTATCTAGCCTATTTCTAAACAGTCTGTCATCTGTTTCACTGAGACCTGGCTAAAACCTGCCACTTCAGATTTTTCTATTCTTTCTTCTAAATATACTACATATAGATGCGATCGTATTACTCGAATTGGAGGTGAAGTACTGTTGGCTGTTGACTCCAATCTCGCCTCGGAACCGATTCCAACCAATTTTGATTCGGACATTGAGTTCATTTGTGTAAAAGTATCTTTCAATAAATTTTCTATTTATTTAACATGTTCTGACATTTCACACCCTGCTGATGAGACAGTATATGATACTCATCTAAACGCTATTAAATATAAATCATCTTTAGTATCTGACACTGACTTTCTCTTTGTCTTGGGTGATTTTAATCTGCCCGATGTAGAATGGATCGCCTCCAATGGCTCGAATTTACTTATTCCTGATAAATCCGATAGCTTTATTGATGGTCTCTCAGAGCTGTCATTGGTTCAAATCAATCCAGTTCGAAATTCTACTAACAGGACACTCGACCTGCTATTTGTATTGGATTCTTCCGATACCATTGTATCTAGGATTGACCCATTGGTTATGCCAGAAGACCCATACCATCCAACTCTTAATACATGCATCCATTTATCTTTGCGTTCAAATGTATTATCATCATTTTAGCAAAACAGATTTCAATAAGCTAAACAATCTGATTTCGTGTATGGATTGATCTGAACTATACGCATGCTCTGATTTGGATAATGCCATTAAGTTTTTTTATAGTACTCTTAATTCTTTACTTGATATCTGCGTTCCGCTTATATCTCCTATCAGTTCTGCTAGACCTCCTTGGTTCTCTAGAGAATTATCACATTTAAAAAGTGTAAAATCCAAGCTATTTAAAATATATAAGTTAAGCCTTTCCGTTATCCCATGATAACGGAATGGCATCTTTACCTAAACATAACTAGGTTCCTGTGAATTCCTTGGTTTCTTTGGTTGATTGGTATCCTCATGGAAGGTTTCCCCAATCCAGCGTCTATTCCCAGTCCCAAGATTGAAGTAGCGAATGCTTTGGTTAACGTTATAATTTATTGTTGAATAGCTTATTTTACGTTAATTCATTTGTTTCAGATTTCTACAAGTCTCTTCCAAGTCCCAATTAAGTCTAACCCTAGCTGGCTGAATTCTTCCACAGCAAACCTCGTTGCTCGTCTTGGTGTTGGCGTCGACGTCCGCGTCGGTGCCCGTCTTGCATACGGTGCAATATGATCATCCCGCGTTGTTGTTGTTGCGCCGTATTTTTATACAGCAAATTGCTGATCGTAAGTATTGGGCTGTTTGGCCCCGAACTTGCGTGTTGTGCAACAGCGGATATGGTGACCGCTGTCTCAGCGAAGCCACTGTTTCGGCGAGTCGACGGCACTTAGAATGCTGACTCGGCGCGGGGGGCGACGAGGGAAGTAGAACGCTGGGCTGTAAGCGGATATTGCGACAGCGCTTGGAATGTGCAGCTCATCGCGGGGGGCGATAAGAGTAAAGGGGGAAATACTGCACTGTTAACTCCTCCCCCTTCAAAGATCTGCGTCCCGCAGATCAAGGTGCCTTGGGGGTGGCTGTAGTGGTGGCCTGTGCCTCCAGTTCGTCTATGCCCTGATGTGACGGGATTCCTTTTGTAGAAGTGATCTTCCTCCACACCACGTACAGTAGAGCGACTATAATGAGTGTCATCGCAGCTTCTGTTAGAATTGAAAACAAAAAGTTATTGGATATAGTTGACAATTTCTTTAAATTTTGAAGGCTAAAATCGTGGACGTATTTTAGTGAAAGCTTATATCCAGCGGCGGTGATTTTCGTTAGCACGGCAGGCATAGCCATCACGTGAGTTGATGAATAGCTGCTGTACGATAGATTTCCGATGTTGACGGTCTCGTTGTCATATTGGATAATGAATGAGCCCAAAAGCTGATGGTTCCCTGAGTCCGCAGCGACCGTACCATTGAAGTTGGTAAGGAACAAGGTCCCGTCATCCATTAATTCCACTATCTCCTGGTCGTTCCTCAAGTAGTCGCAAAAAGCGTGGCCTCCTTTCAACAGCCTAGGGATACAGCTGTCCTCATCTAGTTTTTTCAGGTCCTTTTCTTGGCAAACTGTTGTATTACCAATAGAGAGGCAGCTCCCTAGTACGGCATAAGTTTCCTCAGGGGACATCGCTAGTTTGCTGAATTCCAGTACCACCTGTTTTCCTTTGGTGATTGTGGGGTAGAGAAGCATCAAGCGGTATTTCCTGTAAACGACCTTGGGTAGTGACAGAACGTAAAGCAGGGTCGTTCCGTTGGTCAGTATTGATGGCTCAGAAAATTCCACGTTTTGGTATGGGAGGCTTTGGGTCTCCGTCAATAGAGTCTCGACCTCCTTCTGGTCCAGCAGATTGGTGTTAACGACAGACGCCTTTGCTAGCTGACAGGCCCTCGTGATTTCGTCGACCTGGTTCACCAGAATCATTGCTTTGTGCAATAAGACTGCAGGTAATGGCATACCAGCGCTCCGATTCTGCTATCGGTGATTAACGATGCTTCGCTAGTGGTTTTGTCGATGATCTGTTGTAGCTGCTTTAAGTCGATGACATGCGCGAGCTTGAACACTCCGTTGACACGCCATACGACGCCTTGCTGGAGTGGGATGACTGGCGTATCGTACCTGAAGATGTGGAGGGCGGTTGCGACGTGCACAATCGCCATTCTTGGGAGAAAGTTGTTACTTAGTGGCTCTAATTGTATTTGATTAGTATCTAAAGGTTTTTTTTGCGTTTTTTTTTTATGAATCTTACTTGACCGTTTACCTCACTTTTTTTTGTGATGACGTGTAATATACAGCTATTCCCAAGGACTGCAAGTAATTCTGCACTGTTGGGCAAAGTAAACCCCTTTCATTATCTGATACCATTGTTTTTGGCGCAGTAAAGTAATGAAGAACTTCGGTCAATTTCTCCCGCAAGCGTATTGATGACTTGGAATCGATCGGAAAAAGCTTAGCGAATTTGAAAATTTGTCTATACAACTCAAGAATTTATGATTTTCGATCGTAAAAAGGTCAATATGGAGAATCTCGCACGGATATTGTGGGATTGGCGTTAATTGGAGTTCTGGCTTGTTCGGGTGTCTATCATATTTACATTTTTTACAGACCTGACAAGAAGACACCTATGACTTAATAAGGCTGGCCATCTTAGGGAAATAGAACCTTTCTGAAATTTGTAATTTCATTTCTTTGGGGTTTCTGTGATCCCTTGAATGCTCTTCCCCTATTACCTTACAGATTTCTTCCTCATCATTCAAGTCTGTTGCTAGCCTCTGGGTTATACTAATTTTATAACCCTGAAAAGAATTTAGGCAACAGGTCTGTAAGAATTGTAAATAGTTCTCAGGTATTTTGATGCCGTTTATTACCAATGGCTTAAGATACTTTTTAAGGGAAGTTTCTAAAACTCGCATAGAGTCGCTATTTATTGGAATCAGATGGCGTTCATAGCCTGTGTGTGGCGTTTCGGAGGAGTACTCCAGTCTTTCGGGGTCGAAGATGAGCTGATTCCTAAATACGTTTATTGGGGCTTCGACGTGCGGAATTAAATCCGATGCGTCTTGAAGGGCGCTATTACTGTTCATAGCGCCCTTCAACGGACTCCGTTGCTGAGACAGTAGCCGTATCGGAACCGAGGTAGTTGACATTCGATGCGATGCGGGAAAGGGCATCGGCAACTACGTTTGACTTCCCTGGCTTGTAGATCAAGTCACAGTTGTACTCTTCTATGCGCGATTTCCAACTCTTCAATTTAGCGTTATAGTTTCTATTACCTAATGAAAACGTTAGTGGTTGGTGATCGGTATAGACCTTGATTGATCCAGCGCCATATAGGTAGGATCGAAGATTATCTAAGGCCCACACTATCGCCAACATCTCCTTTTCATTCACGGCATAGCCTTCCTCCGTTTCATTTAGAGACCTTGAAATAAATGAAATTGGTCGGTCCTTACCGTTGTCACTCTGGGAAAGAACAGCCCCGATGGCATAATCTGAAGCGTCGGTGGTTAAGTGAAAAGGTTTACTAAACTCTGGGAAAGCCAAAACTTCTGAAGAAGCAAGAATTGTTTTTAAATCATTAAAGGCTTTCAGGCCTTCCTCATCCAGCACGATTGGAGTTTTCCTGGACTGAGATGCCTCGACTTTAGAATATTCTCCCCTAGTAAGGTTCGTCAGAGGCTTGGCGATTTTTGCATAATCGCAAATAAACTTCCTATAGTAGGAGGTCATTCCCAAGAAACTTTTAAGTTCCTTTACATTTGTGGGTGGCTGCATATCATTTATGGCCTTTACCTTTTTTTCATCTGCGCGTATTCCATCTGAGGTTACAACATAACCCAGAAACTCTACTTGAGTGCGCAGAAATTGGGTCTTTTCTAGATTTACTAGCAGATTAGCCTTCTTTAATTTCTCAAATACAGCACGAAGATTATGCCAATGAGACTTGTAATCCTTACTAAAGACAATGATATCGTCTATGTAGACATAGCAGATTTCGCCGATGTATTCTCGCAACACATCGTCGATCATTCTTTGGAAAACAGCCGGGGCATTTTTTAACCCGAGTGGTAGACGAAGGAATTCGTATTTGCCATTCAAAGTAGAAAATGCTGTTTTGGGAATGTCAGATTCTTTCATATGAATCTGATGGAATCCCGACGTCAAGTCGAGGGTCGTAAAGAATTTGGCTTCTCCAAGGCTGGACAAGGTAGACGTTATATCAGGGTTTGGGTAAGTGTCAGAGATAGTGACAGCGTTAAGGAGCTTGAAGTCAATCACCATTCTGTATTGTTTCTCTCCATTGGGCTTCGGTTTTTTAGGAACCTCTTTGAAGGTCTAATTATTCCCTCGCTCAAGAGTTCCTCAACTTGTAGCTTTTGGAATATATTGGCTCTTGAGTGCTCGTGCGGATTTCCGCTCTAACGCTCGTTTCCACCGCTTCACCTGGTGAAAGTGGTCCAAAAATTGCCGAATATTCGTTAATCAATAGGCTAAGAGACTTTTTCGCCTCTTCTGGGTGTTGGTCGTCAATCAATGAGTTAATATTATGGGATGCCCTAGCCAATAGTGGAATTTTTACTCCAGGGGTTATTGTCAAGGAGTCATTTTCCCTGTCAATTATCGCCTTGAGTGACTTCAGGGTATCGTCTCCAATAATGCCATGGAAGGCGTTGAGTCCCGGAAGGACAAAGAACGTAATTGGAGAGTCGTTACCTATTGGACTGAAGAATGGGCCAGTGAGTTGGTGAGTTATTTCTATTTTTCCTGCTGCGGACTGGACATGGAAAGGTTTGAACAAGGGGGTGCAACCCTTGGCTATCTGGGGGCTTATAAAGTTCTTGTTTGCACCAGTGTCTATGAGAAACTGTAGCCTAGCCTCATCTTTGGCGCCATACTCTATGTATGGAACGCTAGAGAGGCATCGGTCATAAAATTTACCTCGTCTGGGTTAGCGAACTCACCCTCAGAACGAAGTTTCTCATCCGCCTGCAACGGGTAGTTCGGTGAGTTCGCCGCGCTACCGTGGTAAGTCTCGTCATAGTAAATATCGTGGTTCGATTTTTCGTCGAGCTCGGTCGTAACGGGGCCCATTGGAAGTGGGATCGCGTTCAAGTGATATAGCCTTTGAGCCTTGCGGAAAGGGTTAAGGTTGGAGGAGGTGCTAGGGCTGCGTTTAAAGCTTGAATTACCATGACTCTGTGCGCTAAGATTAGAATGGTAAGAATTTCCTGACTGATTTGATTCCATTTTGATTACTGGCCGGGCGGCCGAATATCTTTGAGAAGGTTGAGGATTTCTGCCTACGTCTGGGTTCCCTTGATGGTGATACCCGACTGCGATTTGGTTGCTGGGTGCAGGATGGTTTGGTTGAAATCCCCACGGATATCTGGGTGCGCCTACAGGGCGAAAGACTTGATGTGGGGATGGGAACCTACTCGAGTAAGGGACGTGAGTCCTGGAAGTCACGCTCTGCAGCTCCAAGCAAATTTTGTACGCCTCTGGCAAATTTTTCGGGCCGCGAATGATCAATAATTTTGAAATATCCCCATTCAAGCCCCTGATAAAAACATCCAATCCTCTGTCCCTATAGGACTCTACCAAAACATTAGTCATCTCTGGACTTTGGTTACCGTTTTTTAGACAACGTATTATAAGTGCAAAGTGGCTATTGACTGCCGAGTAAAAACCATCTACGGTCTTTGCACCTTGAGTCATTTGACCCAATTGGTGCTCTAAGGTACGCAAATCACGCTTATCAGCGTAATGAAGAGTTAGTGTGCGTTTAATCTCGGACCCTTCGTCATCAGCCACGTTGTACGAAATGAGAGCCGTTTCTGCGTTCCCCCTTATCTTCTGTCTTATGTGGAGAACAATAGAGCGGTAAAGAGGCCTGACCTTGATCACCTGATAATCCCTCAAGATAGCTTCGGCCCTGCCGATCCAAGAAGCATAGTCATCAAACTCACCCTCAAAGACTTGCAACTCCTTGACACAATCCGGCAATTTTGCTATTTCTTTCAGCTCGTATTCATTGCGGGCCTGTGTCAAAGGTTTAGGTTGAGCGATAACTGGGCCACTTTTATCGCCTTCCAATGCGATTACCTTCTCATTGACTTTTTTGATATCGTCTTTAACGGCGTTCATCTGCGACAGTAACGCCGACAAAGTCGTATCGAACCTTGTCAAAGTATCTTTTATTTCCTCCATATTCTAATCGGACCAACGAATCTTTGCGACTCAAACGGATAAAAGAGGATTGGAGAAGTGACAGTTTGGACAAGCAAAAGTTCTATATTTTTGAATTATTACTGTTTTTATACTTTTCCCTTTTTTTTGATTTTTTGTTACTGTTTTCTTCGAATCAGCCTTTATTTTCAGTTTAGGTTTGAAAACGTTTCACTCACTGTATTCTGTGTTTTTCCCTATTCCTGCTAGCTTGTGTAGATTGTGAGTAATTGTGCCAAGCCACTTACAATGTTGAGATTCTGTATGAGTGAGAGAGGACTTTAGTAACTTGTACTAATTATCAACTTAAAATTAATTTGCAAAAGAAGTAACAGGTGAATTTTGTTCGTGCGTGTGATTTTTCGCTTTTTCTTTTTCTTTTTAGATGTGTGTGTGGTTTTCTATTTTTTTTTTTTCATTTATAAATTTTTATATTTTTGTTTTTATATTTCTTATTTCCTATTTAATTCCATTTTTATTCGGTATTAGGCGCGGTGGACCGTATTGTTCCTCTTTGGCATTTCGCCTACTAGGGTACGGCTGAACACACAACTCACTAGGCGGATCTCTGTGCTGTAACACTGATCGTATCTAGCAAGTTGCCACAACCACTTTTTGTGTTATAGTTTAGTACTTTATATTTAGGTGCCGCTCGCAAACAGGTTGCCGCAGCGGTTATCATTTTATTTATTTTATATTTGCACATATTTTTGCGCCCGTGAATTCAATGCTATTCAGCAAATCACCGCGGCGGGTTTGTCACTTCTTTTTACTTCATAATATCTTTTTTTGCGCTCGTGAATCTGTTATCCGTTCGGTGTTGAACAGGCAGATCACCGCAGCGGGTTAGTTACATTTGTTTTATAACAATTTATTAACGCTCGTGTATGTAGTTTACCACATTTAAGGTAAACGTCACCACCGCAGCGGGTAATTGTTCAGTTTCTTTGGAATTGATTGAATTTTTTGGATTTGCGACACAGCAACACACATTTTATCGACTTATTTGTAAGATTATTATTTTTTTTTCACACTGCACGATCATTTCACCTTTGCACTTCATTCTTTAACTTAACCTATAGGGGTCCCCAACTAATGTTAGTCGGGTCCCTGCTCGGGCGCCAGTTAAGCCTTTCCGTTATTCCATGATAACGTTATTTCCGTTATTCCATGATAACGGAATGGCATCTTTACCTAAACATAATTAGGTTCCTGTGAATTCCTTGGTTTCTTTGGTTGCTTGGTATCCTCATGGAAGGTTTCCCCAATCCAGCGTCTATTCCCAGTCCCAAGATTGAAGTAGCGAATGCTTTGGTTAACGTTATAATTTATTGTTGAATAGCTTATTTTACGTTAATTCATTTGTTTCAGATTTCTACAAGTCTCTTCCAAGTCCCAATTAAGTCTAACCCTAGCTGGCTGAATTCTTCCACAGCAAACCTCGTTGCTCGTCTTGGTGTTGGCGTCGACGTCCGCGTCGGTGCCCGTCTTGCATACGGTGCAATATGATCATCCCGCGTTGTTGTTGTTGCGCCGTATTTTTATACAGCAAATTGCTGATCGTAAGTATTGGGCTGTTTGGCCCCGAACTTGCGTGTTGTGCAACAGCGGATATGGTGACCGCTGTCTCAGCGAAGCCACTGTTTCGGCGAGTCAACGGCACTTAGAATGCTGACTCGGCGCGGGGGTCGACGAGGGAAGTAGAACGCTGGGCTGTAAGCGGATATTGCGACAGCGCTTGGAATGTGCAGCTCATCGCGGGGGGCGATGAGAGTAAAGGGGGAAATACTGCACTGTTAACTGTTATTGTCGGGAGATCCTTACGATTTCTCTCGATACGTAATTACCAACTCCAATTTTCTGTTACTTTACTCTCAGTTCTACAACAATTACTTATGCAAAACTGTATAATTTCCATCATCTCTCACCTTTAATAACGTTCAAGCTTATTTTGACCAATCCATACATGATGTGTTTGCCGACTTTTTCAAAACTATATACTCTACGAGGAGTCCCCATGATGGTCACTCTTACTCTGACATGCTGAGCAGTATAAACTGTATGTACAGTCCCGCAATCACAGAAAGCTCGATTCTTTGTGAGCTAAAATTAATTAAGCCAGTACATACACCAAGTCCCGATGGTGAGCCTAGTTCCGTATTAAAGTACTGTGCGGATTCGTTGAGTAGACCGCTACATAAGTTATTTACTTTGTCAATTGACTCTTCATTTTTTCCAAATCTATGGAAAGACTCTTATATCATCCCTCTTCACAAAAAGGTATTAAGTGCGACGTTCAGAATTATAGGGGTATTGGTAAGCTTTCTGCAATTCCGAAGTTGCTTGAGAAAAAAATTAATTCTCATCTTTAACATTTCTGTTCTATTTCTATTATCTTCCCTACTCAGCATGGGTTTATGAGATGTAGATCGACAACCACTAACTTTCTTGAGTTTACATCTCTTGTGATTAAAGGGATCAAGAAAAAGATGCAAACTGACGTTATTTATACGGATTTTAGAAAAGCTGTCGATTCTGTACATCACTCACTACTAATTCATAAGCTTGATTTCCTCGGCTTTCCCAATAATCTTCTTCTTTGAAAATCCAAAAATTCATTTTCAAAATCCATTAAAGCTACGTCTGGAGTACCGCAAGGTAGCCATCTTGGCCCACTTCTATTAACGCTATTTATAAACGATCTTCCAACTGTTCTATCTCACCCACGTGCACTCATGTATGCGGATGACGTCAAACTTTGTTTAACCTATAGTAAACCTTTCTCTGATAGGCTTTTGCAAGCGGACTTAAACGCACTGTTTCTTTGGTGTCAAACAAATTTTCTAAATTTAAATAGCTCAAAACGTGAAGTAATGACTTTCTACAGATCCTTTCGGCGTATTTGTCAGTATTCACTTAATGGCATTATCTTGGAATGCTTAAAAGATTACGAAGATGATTCTAAACGCTCAGTAAATGATTTGGGTATAATTTTAGATCATAAGCTGAAGCTCGATAAACATACTGCTGTTGCAGTTAATAAAGCATTGGGAGTTTTCATGATAGTGGTCCGATAAGAACTAACTTCGGTCAGGATTTTTAAAACTAACCTTAATACATATGCTATCAATTTGGTTAAAATATCTCACTAAACAAAAAAGTTTATCATACTAAAACCTAATTTAAACCCGATCGGTCCTATGACATCTATATGATATAGTGGACCGATTTGATCCAACTTAAGTCAGGATATATAAAACCAAGTTAAATGCACATTGTATCAGTTTAGTTGAGATATCTCATAAAACCAAAAAGTTTTTCGTTCTAAAACGTGATTTTCGACCGATAGAAAAATGTATTTATTCACTTAACAGGTAAAATCTTCCAAACCCCTCAACCAATGTTTCATACACCCAAAAACGCGAAATTGTACGTATTACAACATTTTAAAATTTAACAGAAATCGTTAAAACTGTGTTGTCCAAAATCGCCAAAATGTAAGCTAAAAAACTTTATTTCACCTGTAAAATGTTACCTGAGTAATTTAGAAAAAAAAATTTAGAGTTTAAAAGTTAAAAAGTTTAAAGGTACGCCTAAAAGCCCTCAAACACACCTTTCCATCGATATATAGAATATATCTGTAGCTTCTATGGTTTGGAAATTGTTGAGGTTTCAATTTTACCGGGATTAAGCGTTTTCGTGTTTCAAATTGAAGCTACGCCCCCCTCCGCCCCCGCAAATAGCGAAAAACTTTTGCTCGTCTTTTTGAACAAAGGGATCTCAGAGACTAAAAGAGATAGCGTAACCAAATTTGACAGACAGATTTCTATATACCTTACGCAGATCAAGTTTATTTCAAATTTAAGCCACGCCCCCCTCCGCCCCCGAAAATCGCGAAAAACCACCACACCCACAGTTTTTATGATAATACGTTTTTTGTGAAAATAAACGTTATCTATTAGTATTATCTATTATCCCACTGAATTGCATCAAGATCGGACAAGTAGAACGGCAGTTATGGCGACTTAATGTTTTCAAAGTAATTTCTTTAACAAAGGATCTCAGAGTCTAAAAGAGATAGAATAACCAAATTTGGCTCGCAAATTTCTCTACACACCACGCAGGTCAAGTTTGTCTTACAAACCTCCCTCCGCCCTCGCAAATCGCGAAAAACCACCACACCCACAGTATTTAAGATAATACGTTAATACCGCAGTATTAACATGCCGAAGCTCTTGAAGCAAAATTAGCTCCTTAGAGTATGCAATAGTTTTAATATAATTAGTCTTAACAAAAATTCATCAAATAATTCTCAACTGGTTCTGACGACGCAAATATGACATTCGGCTTGAATCGCTACTCGACTCAACCCAAATGGTACCGATGAATCTTCAATGATGATGGAACTGGCATCTATCGAATCGTATTGAGCATACTACTTGCATTTATGCAAGTGTAGTATGTTGTTGAGCGTGTCAAGTCACCGGTTACCATAGAGAGAGGTCGCTAACCAAGGGGATTGACATTTAGTAAAATTATAAACCTGAAGAAGTTGCTAATTTAAAATTTTTTGAATCGACAACTAAGTAACAACAGCAACACAATATGCGAAGCAAACTTTTCTGTCATTCTTGTGCCTAAGAATTCTCAACTGGATTCAGGCAATATAAAATAACAAAAATTAATAATAACAAAATCGTTTTTTCTTAAAAAAAAAATCCTTAAAAAAATACTTTTATACATAGTTAAGTTAAGTAACGGGTATCCTATCGTCGGGATCTCGACTATAACCTTTCCCACTTGTTTGTTAGTCGCCTTTCGCACCCTTCGTGATGCTTTCGTCACTAACGCGAACTGCCGTCCTCAGTGATATCAGACTTACCACCTTTTTTGTGGAGGGGAATGATATAAGATTCTTTCCAAAGATATAGAAATATTGAAGATTCAAGGAAAAGATTAAAAAGCTTATGCAACGGAGCAGCTAAAGAAGAGCAGCATTCCTCAAGGAGACAACTAGGAATGTTGTCTGACCCAGAAATGAAAGAAGATTTTAAAGAGCTAATAGAAGAGATTATAGTGTTATAAGAAATAAAGGGAGCAAACATAGTGTTTGATTGAGACATAGAATAGGGATAAGATGAGTTGGAAGTGGAGATTGGAGAGGAGGTGGATTGAAAAAAGTTAGCAAAAAGTTCAGCGGCTGCAGAGTCGTTGGTGGCATTATCTATCCCATGAATAAAAGAGGAAGGTAAAATGGGAGATTTACGCTTCAAGTTAACAAATTTTTAAAAATGTTCAGGGTCACGGGAAAACTGTCTTTTGAATCGAGTTAGATAGTTCTCGTAGCATAGCGAGCTTAAATTGGCGAAGTCCGACTTGGCGCCTGTGTACTTAGACCAGTCAAGACTTGAACCAAACTTCTTATATTTTTTAAAATATTTAGATTTAATATTTTTTAAATAGAAAGTCTAGGTGTAAACCAAGGAGGCTTTATAGAACCAGACGGTGGAACATAATTTGAAATGCACACATCTAAGAGTGCATTTGGGCAATATCGATGTCAGTCGCTTTTTCTAAAAAATACCAGTCGGTAGCAAGGATAAGTTCATTAAGCAATGAATAATTTCCCTTGCGAAAACAACGACGAGGTGCTGACATAATAGAGGTGGACTAATAGGCTTAGAGATTGACATAGAAATTTCTATAGTAGAATGATGTAAATCTTCAGGGATACTTAATGGTGATGCCATAGAGACGGCAGTATTTAGGAAGTCATTAATAAAAACCAGATCAAGAATTCGATCATTATGATTTCTTATTTAATTCATTTGAAACAATAAGAGATCAAGCAAGTTATCTAAAAAATTATCTTGGCTTAAGGGAACAATGTAATTTGTGCTACTGAAAAATTACCAAGAAATTTGAGCCAATTAACCCTCTAACAGGCAAAACCGAAATAGACATTCAATCAAGTTGATATTTATTTTGTATGTAGATATAGGTTAAATAAACTTAAGTTCTAAATTTTATAATTTTCCGTCGGTTGAAACGACCGTCAGATGCAACATACTGAAGACCGTCTGTAGACGGTCTTGTCGGTCTGAGCGGAAAAAAATATGGCCGCTCGCTTGCATCACAAGCGAGTATCGAACGCGATTTTTAAAGATAACTTTTGCTATTTTTTGCATCTAAAGTGTTTTTGTTGTTGTTGGTAATCACTTATAAAACTATAATAATATGCAGTTGACTTAAATTTAAGTGACTATTATAAAATATATCAATTTATAAGCAGTTTTAAATGAACAATTTCTTGAGTTGACCGTTACTATGTAATATGTGGAAAATCCTTTTCGCAGGATTTTTTTTTGAGTAAAATGCTTTATAATATATTTATTTTTGTAAAGGTAGTCCAAAAAATAAGTTTGGGAGACTGATTTGTAGAAATTGATCACTTACTTCTAAATGCACATTTTTCTTTTTTATCCAAACAAAATGGGAAAATGATTTGCACTTTCATATCTTTTTCTAGTGTCAGATTAACAGCTCGTTTCCAGTGATTGCTAAGCCGACTAAGTCATTTCATGCCATTTCCTTGAGGGAAACAAGTCCTTTTGCTATTTTTGTAAGGCACTCAGCTTACTTCAGCTGCTCTGCGATAGTAGAGCTTGAGCCGAAAATTTTCTACGCAAGAGCTCACTTGTATAATATGTTTTGCATAAGTGTCATTTATGTTCACCAAATTATAGAAAAGTCACTCATAATATAATAGGATAGCTTTCTTAACCCTCTAACGGACTAGATTATTATAAATGGAATACTAATAAATATTTCTTTTCGAGTTTCTTTATTATGTCTTTAGAATTGATTTTCTGACGTTTCAAAAATTATATGACTAAAAAAAAATTTAATGACTAAGTCTATCGATTTGTGAATTAGACTGCCAGTATTTAATATTATTCTCTTAAAATAAATACAAAAGTGCAACTTAAGGTATTCTTAAAAACGAAAAGCTGAAGATCGTCTGTAGACGGTTTTGTCGGTTTGTGCGGAAAACAAGGGAGCTCCGCCCCCTACGCTCGCCTAACCCCGGCTCTTTTCGCTCCCGGTGATGTATGAAAGGACTACAGTCGAGCCCACTCGACAGTTATATGCTCGCTACCCACTTCTTCGCGGCAGTTTGATTCAATGACCATTAATTAAATAAATAAATACTTAAAAACCTTCAATGCGTACAAAAGTTTAATTTAACTGACACTTTAATCTTTAAATCTTAAAATAAATGTATATTCAGCATACTAACCATTAAATATACATAAATATAGATTAACATAATTTAATGAATAATTGAATTAACAAAAGAAATGTACATTAACATAAAATTAATTAACAAAACATAAATTATACTACGTTAATATAAGATTGATGTAACATATCTAACTAAAATTATATAATGTTATTATAACATTAACATAACATAAGTACCTGCTGTTACCCCCACACCTCAAGACTGTGCATACCATGGCGTGCAAAGCGAAATTTATTTGCTTAACATGTTCGTTGTTTACCATCTGATCGCAATGAAATTTTCATACATCATTGAAAATACGAAGCAATGTTTTTGGACTGATCTGCCGAGAAGTTCGGCAGGTTTATTGAAAACTATATTATTATCTTAAACTACCCTAATCTATTACAATGAGTGCCCTAAACAATCAATACTTATCAGAACATATGTTTATACACCATACTTATCAGTGCATATGCTTATACATGTCTAGGGTTGCATTGTTTATAACGCTACATATCGCGTCGTCCTATTATCATATGCAGGACTTATTTACTTAGGTCAGCAGCATGTCGGCAGTGGCCAATTGTGAGCTGAGCTAGAAACTTATCTCGAACAGGGTTTATCTAGCTCTAGTTTCTAGACGTTAGTGGAAAATTTATATGTTATCTTAAGGACTATAAGAATAAACATCCTAAACACTGTTGAAAGGTTTACCTTTCAAAACAATATGATTATATAACTGACCCAGTGGAATGTTTACACTTTAAACATTAAAAGATTAAACATCCTGGGCATGATACAAGGAGTACCTTTTAAATAAGTTTTATATGTAACATAACTGATATATAATATGTATAAAATGTTAGTATGATATTAATTGTATATACTTACTTAGCACTTGTTTTCGCTAAGTACCGAATTTTAAATTAGAACAAAGAACACGAACACATATAAGTGCAGATAAGTTGTTATTCAGAGTGTTCTTGGTGAGCTTAAGAATAAATTAAGACTAACTCGATCTTCGATCGTAATGAATAAGGAAGCCTCAAAAGTAATGTTTACAATTGATTTTCGGCTGCGGCCTACGTGACCACGTGGGGAAATTATGCTGTCGATGCTGCGGCTCTTATCAAGATATTTTATGTTTACATTTGGTTTATATAATCTGCCTGTGAACCGTTCTGTCTCTTAATTGTTGTGTTTTGAATATGAGCTTCCTGAGAAGTGTTTATGTTATGAATTGTATCTGGCTGTGGTTCTGTCTGTTGAGTTATGTTTGTATTGGTACGTGCGTCTATCTCTATAGGTACGTTACTTTCCTTGTTCGAATTACGTCCTCGAATTCGCAAATATACGTATAAAATGGCTATGGAGATAATAACAATAAATTTAATGTATAAAATTATTTCTTGCCGATTGGGTTTTTTTACATAGTAATTCATTTCTTTGCTTATGTGTTCTATTGGTTCAAAATTAGTAGTATCACTTAATATTATTTCCGTTTTGTACGGATACATTTCTTCTACTGTTATTGTAACATTATTAATTTGAATGCCGCATTGATTTACTTCAATTAACTGATTCCCTGTAACCGAATATGGTGCTGATTTGCAATCTGTAAATAATGGCGTTGGACTTAATTTGTAAGTAATTAAAATGTTGGGAAAGACATATTGAATCAAAGGTACTTGCCCTTGTTTTGTTTTACATTGTAATTTGGATTTCTTAACTATTGTTATTATACATTCATCGGTTATTAATTTTTTAGTTGTAAAATCTATGACATTTTCTTTGTATAAGTATGCAGATACAATATAAGTTATAAATGTGTGTTCAATAATGTTTTCATTAATATTCGGATACGGTACTACTGTATACACTGGGATTTCAAGAGATTTTAATGGAATTTGTAAAATATTTAGATTTGATTATTTTCTTGTAGTGAACTGTCTTATGTCCTCGGTTTTGTATTTCGTATCGTTTGCTGTCTACTTATGCAACCGTTAGTATTTTTTCTAAATGGGTTGTGCGATTTCTGAGACTTCTGTAAGTTTTTTGAAATCTGTGGGTCAATCTCATGTTCTTTTCTATTTTCATTTATTTTATCTATCCTAATTTTCTTATTATCCTGTACATTTTTTTTTTTTTGTTTTTTGTACAAAAATATGTCAGCGGGTGTTCTACCAGTAGTTCCGTGTATTATTTTATGAATATAAGTGTAAGCTATTTCCTGCATTTCTGTACCTGATTGTTCAATGTCCTTTGTAGTTAATATAATTCTCATTTTTTCGTTAATTGTTTTATGAATTCTTTCAATGTCTGCAACTCCTGTTTTATTTGTATTGTATTCTATGGCTACGTTTTCACTTTCTAACCAGTTTCGAAGGCTTAAACTGTTCATTCCTGTATCTCTGTCTGATTTAATTAATTTTGGATTCGCCATTGTGTTGAATATTGTAAGTAATGCCCCTTTTACATCAAGCCATGTTCTTGATTCTGCTTCTACGGAAACTATGAATTTAGAATATACGTCAATACAAGTCAGATAGTTTCGTCTGTTATTTATGTAATAATCTATCACATATTTTTCCCGGATTTTATTAAGTTTTGGTGTTATTTCCGTAGGTAATTTGGTAAATCTATGTTCTGCTTTAACGAGTTTTCAAATTTCACATTTATTAATAGTATTCTGTATTAAGTTATGGTAGTCGGGGAAATAAAACTCTGAAGCTTTACATTCATTTACAACTTTTTCTATACCTTGATGTAATTTTTCCTCATGTAATTTTAAAATCATATTTTTGAATTCTGTGGAAATATTTTTCTGTTTTTATTTTATACTCAGTTCCTTTAATCATTATAATTTGCTTATTGTAATGATTTATTGGTCTTTCTGTTATCTGAATATACTGACTTCCCTCCTCTGATGTACTTTGTGTTACTGCTAATGTCATTTTAGCCTGTTCATCATTGTCAACATGTTGAGCGGTCCCAATAAATGTTTTATTGATTGACTGGTATTGATCATAATCCTCCGGAGCTATGTAATTCTCCTCCTTTACAAACTGTTGTTCCTGTTGATAATTCTCCATACCTATTTGATTGAATATTTGTGAATATTCATGTTCCTGTTGATATTCTTCTTGATCCATTTGGACCTGTGACTGTTCCTGCTGATTGCCCGAGGCTTGTAGCCGAAAATTTTCAACAACTTCCATTGGTTCTACCCGTCTTTGTTGTGTACTTTCTCTTTGTCTTTTGAATGGAACTCTAAATTCTGTCTGTTGCTGAGTTTGGTTGTTTTGTATAGGGTTAAACTTGCAATTGATTTGTTCGAGGACAAGTTTGTTGAGTTTGATTCAGTGGTTGAATTTCGACAGAATGTGGTCGCGGTTAATAATTAGGATTGAAGCTGTATCTTGGTGTATACAGCGGGACTGCGTTTTTTGGGATTGGTTGAAAAGTATAATTTGGTCTAAAATTGGTTTGGTTGTATTTCAATTTATTCGATTGATCATTTTTGAAATATTCATAACTGTTTTGTGGACAATTGCTTAATAAGCCTTTTTCCATAGCTATTTGTCTTAATTTCATAGGTGTACTTATATCAAATCTGCTTAGTCTAAACAAAATTCTTTCTGGTATTTCTTCGTAAATACAATCGCTTAAAAAGTCATAAAGAGATGTTGAATACATTAATTTTTCGCTTGGAGTTCCGCTCAAATTTAGCCTATTGTAGACCCGATTTGATGTAAATCCAAGATCGTTTATGAACTTACTGAGATCTCCTTTAAATTTAATCGTCCTGATACTTGCTATTAGTTGATGTAATGGTGCCCGGTCTTCAAAATGTTGTAGTAGGGCTGCCATTAAGGTGGACCATGTCTCGTAGTTCGCATTCATCAATACCCGCATAGCGTCTCCGATCAGAAGCCCCTTCACTGCATTCAGCTGGAGTGTCATCTGCATTGGTCTAGCGGTGGAAAACAGCGAAAGTGCTGAATCGATGCTCTTCACAAACAAGCTGTAGTCACACGCGATGCGTTCTTGTTCATTGCCAAACTCAGAATGTTCTTTATTGTCTCTCTTTTTTTTTTTGCTAGCTTTTAATAATGTATGTGTGGATCCTGTGGATCTTGTGAATTGTGAATTACTTATTGCTATGTGTATATTACTTATTGCTATGTGTATATTACTTATTGCTATGTGTATATTACTTATTGCTATGTGTATTACTTATTGCTACAATTCGGCCTATCCTGACTGGAGTACTCCAGTACTCCTTACAATGGAATTTACTCATTAATTATTTTGATTCTTTCTTTTATTATTTCCTAGCCAAGGTTTCATATTTGCTACAGCCCAAACTCCTTTGTAAGGGATTCTCGATTGTTGAAAACCATCTGCGTCTTCAATAACATATCTGTCATTTCTTAAAGTTTTTGCTATTTTTTAAGGTCCTTTGAATTTAGGTATCAGCTTTTTACAAATTCCTACATGAGTGTCAAAATTTTTTATCATTACTAAGTCTCCATCTTTATATGTGTGTGGTTCTTGTCTTTTCGCATCTACCATTATTTTGTTATATTTCTGTACTCTTTCTAGACTATCTTTCGCTTTTTACCTTATTTTTTCTATGTCCCTAACCTCTACTTTATTATTTAATTCTTCCAATTCATCCACTAACAGATCTGTTGCCTTTCCTCTTTGTATGACCCCGAACAACATTTTACTTTGAAATTGATTAATTGTTCTTTGTAAAGTGTTGTTGAAAACATGTTCTACTGAATCAAGAACTATATCCCAATGTAAGTTTTTCTCTAAGTCTACCAATTTAGCAATCATCGACCCCAAACTTCGGTTGATTCTTTCAACTTGACCATTTGCTTGTGGCGAGCCAGTTGCTACCTTTATGCACAAAGTCTTCAAAATCTTTTGATGTGAAACAACTGCCTCTGTCTGATATAATACATTTTGGTCGGCTATACGCTCGAAAATAGTCTAGTAATGCATTGACTACTTCTTTCGTATTTGTAGTCTTTGTCGCATAAAGCCTAACGAATTTAGTAAATGCATCTACAATAACGAATACATGTTTATTCGATCTCCCTTTGTCAACTGGTCCAAAATGGTCAACGTAAATTACTTCAAAAGGAACTGATCCCTTAGGTATATTATGTAAAAACCCTTCTTGTTTACCATGTTTTGCCGAATATGCTATGCATTTTAGGCAATTACTAATATGCATTTTTGCTTTCAACCGAATATTGGAAAACCAATAATTTTTTAAAATAATATCAGTCATCTTATCTACTCCCACATGTCCTAATTCGTCATGATATTTGTAGAGTACATAACTCTCCATGTCTTCAGGCACATAAAGTAGTAAGCTGTTATTCTCTCGTTTTTTGTATAGAACTCCATTTCTCATTTCATAATATTTATGTTCGGATTTTTCTAAGCTTTCTTTTATTTCTTTTAGTTTTTTATCTCTATTTTGACATACTATTATATTTTCTTCGAACGTGTTTGTATCTAATGTTAGAATCTGTGTGTTCCTGCTTAAAGCGTCCACATGCTGCATTCTATTTCCTGATCTATGCTCTGGTGTAAAATCATATTTCTGTAGTTCTAGTAACCATCTATCTATTGCTGGACTCATTGCTCTTTTGTTTATCGCTAAATTTACCGAATTACAATCAGTTACTAATTTAAAATGTATACCTTGCAAATAAATCCTAAATCTTTCTAACGCAAGTACCAGGGTTTCTAATTTGAAACTGTCGTATCTCGATTCTGTTTCGGTTGTTCTTCTAGAAAAGTAAAAAATGGGATGCATTTTGCCATCCTCTTTTCTTTGCATCAAAATCGCTCCAAAACCCAGAGCACTAGCATCTGTATGCAGCTCTGTCTCGTCCTTCGGACTGTATAAAGCTAATATTGGTGCCTGCAATAACTTTTCTTTCAACATTTCAAAACATTCTAGTTCTCTTTCGCCAAACTTAAATTCTTTATCCTTCCTAATAAGGTCATAAAGGGGCTTTGCTTTTGTTGAGAAATCCTTAACAAATCTTCTAAAATAAGAACATAATCCTAAAAAGCTCTGAACATCTCTTGCTTTCTTTGGAATTGGGAAATCTTTAACTGCCTGCAATCCTTTATCATCTGGTCTAATGCCATCTCCAGATACTAAATATCCCAAATACCTTATCTCTGACTCGAGAAACTCACATTTGTCAAGTCTCAACTCTAATTTATTTGCAACTAACCGACGTAACACTTCTTTTACTATCTCCAAATGCGACGAACTGTCCTCAGTAGCTATTACTATGTCATCCATATAAACTATCACTTTGTCTGTCCTAATCATATCCGAAAATATTTTATTTACAAACCTCTGGAATACCGCTGGAGCATTCCGAAGGCCAAAAGGCATTCGTAGCCACTCATACTGTCCCATAGGAGTTGTGAAAGAGGTATATTTCATGGACTCTTCATGCATATAAACATGAAAATATCCATTTTTCAAATCTAATTTTGTAAAATACTTCTTCCTAGAAAGTTTATCGATAAGGTCGTCAATATGTGGTGTTGGATAATTATCCTTTAGCATACTTTTGTTGAGTGTGCGATAATCGACGCACATTCTTAGTTCCCCATTCTTTTTTCTTACCAACACTATAGCCGATGCAAACTCTGACTCACTTTCCTTGATATATCCTTTTTCCAAGTATTCATCTATCAATTTCTGAACTTGATTCTTTTCAGCGTATGACAGCCGTCTAGATGGATAATGAAATGGCTTAACATTTTCAAATAGGAGTTTCATTTCCCATTTGTTTTCCGGAACCAAAGGCCTTTCCGCTTTTTTATAGAACTTATCAAAAATATTTCGTAAACGTTCTTTTAACTTCTCGTCGCAATTTTCATTTATTATCAAATCATCACTTTCATTTTTATTAGAATAATCCAACGGCAACACATTGAAAGACCTCAAAATCTCTTCTTCTTTTTCCGAACTAAATCGCTCATTATCTACAATATTATCTCTCAGACACTCATATTTTAGACTTTCATTTTCTTCTATATTTTCGTTGAACCTTTTACCTAACTGACACTCATTTGAATATTGCTTGCACTCGTTCGCTGAACCTATACTCATAGGACACACATTTGATACCATTTCTTTACGATCATTTGGTATACAATCATTTTCTGAACTCTCATAATATAAACTGTAATTTTTAACACATTCGTTTGTTATACAATCATTTTCTAAACATTCGTTGGGCAACTGCTTAATGGTATCTTCACATTCGTTTAGATCAAATATTTCACTTAATAATTTAAATTTACATATCGTCATAAAATTTCTTCCTAAAACCACATCATAGCTCATTGACTCGTTTGCCACTACATGCATGTCAAATTCCAATTTGTTAACTCCAACAAATAACAAAGCATTTAATTTTCTTATAAACTCGTAATTTACTATTATTTATTCCAAAATAAGCCTCTTCCTTGAAGGGAACTTTCTTCACAACTTCTTGAGTATAAATGGTTTTTTTTTTTTAAATTATTAACAAAATTAGAGTTATTCACTAATTCATTTTCAAAATGCAAATTTAGATACGATAGTCTGACGAAGCTTATGGGGCTTCCCGAGTCGATGAGGCATTCTGTGGAAATACATTTGCTAAAATCATTATCAAAATAGATATTAAAATTTCTTACGTAATCGTTCGTAACCTTCTTCTTGTTCTCAGAGCACGTTGCTATACGGTGATCCGCGCTGCCACAGCCATACTCTCGCTTCGGTTTGCGGCACTCATTGGCAAAATGGCCCAATGCGTTGCAATTGTAGCAATGTTGTGCAGCTTTCCACTCAGGGTTGACGTTGTTCCTTCTCACAGCCGATATCACCTTGGGCAGCGTTATCTTTTCAAACGCCTGCAGCAGCTGATCCGGATTCCTGAAGCATTGCATGTGCGCCTGACGCCGCAAACTTTCCTCTGGTATACCTTCGATTAAGTTGTCGATCAACTCCTCCTCGCTCAGCTCTATCTCTGCCGCTAGTAGAATCTTTTGTTGATAAAACGTCGAAAAATCTTCATTGGCCAACCACTTGCGACTTTCAAACTTGCGACGAAGCATCATTACATTTTTCTTTACTTGAAAAACGTCTTGCAGCTTGTTTAGCAATATGTTTATTGGCATCTCTGTGTGGGTACTGCTTGAGTACAGCCACTTTTGTGCATCACTAGTTAATTTCGTCATCACTAGCATTCGCAACATGTTGTCATCATCTTGTAAATGGCAACAATTGACTTTAGTTGCGAAACCCAAATAGTTGCAGAACTTTTGCCATCGAATTTTGGCAACATGTCTTTAACCAGACTCAGCATCATGTTGCTATCGCCGTTGTTGCTCTCTTTTCGTTCTCTTCTCAACATTTCGTTTTCTAGTTTCACTAGTTTCATCTGCAGTTTTAACAGTTTTACTTCTGCACTGTCGTTTTCATTTTCTCCTTCCTCCGCACCTTCGTCGAAAGAGCGAACAATTTGTGTGCCAACTCTGACGCTGTTAAAATTTTCGCGTACACTTTGCACACTATTGTTGTTGTTGCGCCCGTTTTCGTTCTGACTCTGCATTGCTTCGCTGACGGCGACTTCGTTTTCGTCTTGACTTTGCATTGCGTTGTTGGTGTCATCGTTTGCGACTTGCTACTGCGTAGCGGTTTCGATCCCGTTGATTTCACCAGAATTTTCTGGATTTGCACTGGGCGGTCCCTCTCCACGCACCATCACTGGAACTTCACTGATCCGAGCTGCCAAAGTAGCCTTGCTCCCATTGGTTGGTAACTTCAGGTGCCCAAGCCAAAGTTTTAGTTCTGCCAGTGTTAACTCGCTTGCATTAATTGCTTGCATTCCAATCACTTCACTTTTAGTTGTCTCAAGCCGAGAATTTTTATTTTTTCTTCTTTATTAGGCGATTTACTGTCTTTATCCCACTTCTGAAGTTTAAAGTCACACGCGATGCGTTTTTGTTCATTGCCAAACTCAGAATGTTCTTTATTGTCTCTCTTTTTCTTTTGCTAGCTTATAATAATGTATGTGTGGATCCTGTGGATCTTGTGTATTGTGAATTACTTATTGCTATGTGTATATTACTTATTGCTATGTGTATATTACTTATTGCTACAAAGCACAGGTGCGTTGGGTTGCCATCGAATTTTCGTAGGCTGTTAATACATTTTAAGCACATTTCCATTTGTTCAACGCTAAGCTCAGCGTTAGCACTGCTGGTTGCAATTGGATCTGGAGCCATTTTTATTTATTTACTTTTTTTCAAAAAGCTTTGTTCGAGCTTTGATTGCTTTAAGTTTTCAATAACCGAATGTTGTAATTAGCACGGTTTTAGAAATGTAGATTTTGATTTTTAATTATTATTATTTTTTACCAAAAAGCTTCGTTCGAGCTTTGATTGATTTACTATTTCACTAACCGAATGTTGCAGTTAACGCGGTTTTTGGAAATGAAGTTCTTTAGCGGATAGAAACTTTATCGTATACGTCACCAAATAATTTCTATCCTACCGGCTACGCCACTTACTTGGCACTTGTTTTCGCTCAGTATCGAATTTAAATTAGAGCAAAGAACACGAACACATTTAAGTGCAGATAAGTTTTTATTCAGAGTGTTCTTGGTGAGCTTAAGTATGATATTAATTGTATATATATTCAAATTAATTTTGTCAGCTTCAATATAAACTTAATTTTATGTGGCAAATTAATGTTGCAATATTTTTAGGCTTTCTTCTATTCGTATATAGAACAGGCGTATTCAACTTGTATTTTGTGTATTTTTTCCGCCACAAATAAGCCTTTTGATCGTACACTAATTGTTTATAATTCTGTTTTTTTAATAAAAACCCAACCAAGACGGGGCAGGGCAATGATGGCAGGCAGAAATTGAGTTCTCATCAGGCAGACTCGCTTAAAGAGGTAGACGACTCCCACTATGATTGCGGTGATGAATACTGCTGTCGTGATGCTAGAGATATAGTGGGCGGGAAAATTAGTGGTTCTCCTTCCAACTTGATGTGCTCCAAGGCCGGTAGCTGAGTACTCAGGTTCAATGCTGGTACCAAAAAATCCACATCTGCTATCAGGTCTTCATATGACGAAGCCCTCGATTCCTCCACTCGATGTTTTAACGCGCCGTACCTCTCCAGATCTGCATGAATATCCACGTTCCATGTCGTCGTTGAAAGCCCCACAATGCCCTGATTTTGATTTTGACAATATGATTTGTTTGTACATAAAAATGTTAAAATAGACTCTACCAATTTTTCATTTTTTATCTTACTTGGCTTATATGTGTGGATATTTCGTATCATTTCTTTTTCGTTTAATTGATTGTTTTTATTAATTTGTATATTATTATTTAATTTTTATACCCTGAGCCCATTGAAAATGGGCAAGAAAGGGTATAATGTGTTTGGCAGAATGTATGTAACAGGCAGAAGGGGGCATGGTAGACCCCCCAAAGTATATATATTCTTGATCAGGATTAACAGCCGAGTCGATTGAGCTATGTCCGTCTGTCTGTCCGTCTGTTTGAACGCGTCGATCTCAGATACTGTAAGTGCTAGAGACTTCAAATTTGGAATACAGGTTTGTGAATACCATACGTAGGTCAAGCTTGTTTTCAATTTTGGATGCCACGCCCCTCCGCCCACAAAATGCACAAAACGATTTACAGGCGCAATTTTTGACATAACACTCCCTAACTGAACAATCAGCTGAGAAGTATGCGTATTAAACGACCCTGAAAATTTCAAAGCGATTGACCCCATAGATAGAGAAGTTATTTCGGAATTACATTTAATTCAATAATTACATTTGAATGGCAAATCAAACGTGCGAGCGAGACAGCATGTATACGTTTGTATGCAAGGCGCGCACAAAGACTGTACGAAATAGTACCCATTTTCTTTTGGGTACCAAATAAGAATCGAGCGATAAGCAAAAATATTATCGATATCATGTAATGAAAATGTTAATGTATAATTTATGTATATACAAATATACAATTTGATTAAAATATAATTGTGTTAATATATAAAAATGTATTTTTGCATGGCAAAATTCCTTATGACGTCACAATTTTCAATATAGTCGGACAGAAGCTGATAGCTATGCATGAAATTGCATGAGAGATAAAGCGATCATTTTGCAGCACTACTTTTGCATCTTTGCCGAGCACTGAAAGCTGCAAAACAATAATTTTAATTACTTATATTTCCGATTTCTCACACATATATAAAATAAGTATCTGCTTATTAATATTGTGAAAAAAAACTTTACATTTTCCGCTTTAAAAATCTCAGAAAACTAGACATATTTTTTATTTAAAATTTCGCGCGCACTGCAGCAGCCTTTGGCAGGCTCGAATGTGTTGCGTGAGAGGGAAAGAGTGAGTGAGGAAATTGGGTGCTGCCAGATTGCAGGCTGAGCAAAGTTGTAGTTTGTGGCTACTCTTGACAAAGCTACATCGATTGCAAGCGATTACGATTACGACTTGCGATTTACCAATTTATCATTTTCTTATTAATTTTAAATACGTTTAATATAATACCGAGTGATATATTAGATCTGTTGGGCATTAATAACGTAGTCTGCAGTGATAAACATAGTGATTTAAGAAAACCGAAAGTTGTTCATAGTTTCGCGTGTCTAATTTTTATACCCTGAGCCCATTGAAAATGGGCAACAATCAACTTTTATAAAAGAGTACATGGGCTCAGGGTAACCTACTGTCGAGCGTGCTCCACTGTAGCCGCACCTCACCGCGAGCGAAGCGAGCCAGGGGTAGGCGGGCGAAGCGAGCAGGGGCACCACCATTGTTTTCTTTATATTATACCAAGCCCATCTTTAGCTATAATGGGCTTGATCACCCTGCCCCTCCTCCAACTTTTTTGAGCTACATTTTTTTCATTTAGTAGGACGAGGGTACCAGATTTTATAGTAATTTTTTTGTTAGTCCATTTGTACCTTTTTTTACCTCGGACAAATATTTAACGGACCACATTTGTTCACGATTTACCTTTATAGCATTCGCTATTTGTTTTTCTGCTATTTGCGGACATTTAACTGCCAAAATTGGTGCGGCAGCTGATTCACATGTAACTGTCTCAAGTGCATATGTTTTAAAAAACTCTCTGGAGTTTTGTCTACACATTTCGAATGTTGTATATATTTAAATTCGGGTGTTTTGACCATTTCCGTTCTAATGACAAACATTTTATTCTTGCTTGGTGTTCGGAGGTCCCTTGTTGGAAAGAGTTGCATTTCAAAGGGGACTTGCCCACGACTTTTTAATGCTCTTTGCACATATCTCATCACACTTAGTTTCTTGTTGTGTGAGATTGGGCTCAGCGGTGTTAGTTTCTTCAACTTCCCATTTTTGAAGTTGAGAATCTAATCCAGTGGACCAGTTGCCACCCATCCAAAACCCGTATTTTTGAGAGCAATTTGGCCACTTTTTAAATTGAATTGGCCTTCCCGAGGGTATCATGAAATATTTATTTTCCTAAGTTCATATCTATGACCTTTGGGATATAAAAATAAGGGTCGGCTAGATTAAGAATTGAAGATACTGTTCCAACATCAAATTTCTGAGCTGGCAAATTAGATATAATTTTCTTAGTTAAAAACATTTCAATGCAGGATTCGAACTTGGAATTTTTGAATTTAACTGTAAGCGCCAAGCTCTCATCGACTTGATCTATTATTTCCCCCATTTATTCTTTAATTTTTGGCATCTTAGTTCCCTTTAAACCTAATCTCTTTCCCATTGTTTTTGTGAGGAAATTGACCCATGAGCCGCTATTAAGCAACACTCTGCAATCGTGCCAGATTCCATTTGAATCCTTTGCTGCACTATTGCTGTGGCAAGAGCGTACTCTTCATAAGCTGCATTACACGTATGAAACATTTTTGTTAGCTCGCCCTCTATATATTTATACCCGTTATTTCTAATGTATTCTATGAAAACGTTTTGGCTAAGTTTTTTAGCTAGAATTAACTCTGACAATGGCTCACAGCCAGTTTTGACTCTGTTGAAAACTGTCTGATACTTGCTCAATACATATTTCAATTTTCTAACTAAACCCTGTACTTTTTTCGAATCCTGTGATTGACTCGAACTGTCGGAAATTTGTTTTGTCACCTTAGCAGTCTCTTCAGGAGAGATGCTGCTGAGAAGTGTACAATTTTTATTTGTAGGTCCACGTACCTGATAGCCGTACTTTTCCTTAAAGTACGTCGTATTTTTCGCATCTACCTTGCGTTCTAGCAACTGTATTTTTTCGCTTTTCAAATTGTAGGTTATGGCAGGGAGCTCCTTTCTTAAGCCCCGCAGTTGATTTGAGTCCATCAAGTTGCCCTCTGCCACAGTTGAAATATTCTTCAATGTGTTGCCCAAGATTTTTTGGGCTTCAATACATTCACATACTCTTTCCATTATTATAGTTTATATTTTTATTTCACTTTGCTTAAGCTTAACACTCGCGATTTATTTAAATTATCGTCACGCAAGTTATACTTTCTTTTGAATTTTATTTTGAAATTTACTTTCGCTTAAATTCAACACTCGCGATTTGTTTACTTTTCAAACAAAAAACTTGCGTGAAAAAATACACGGAGTCACCAAAATGAAAATACGAAGTAAAGTATCGGCGCGGCGAAATGACGTACACAGCTCGAGTTATGTTTTTGGACTGATCTACCGAGAAGCTCGGCAGGTTTATTGAAATCTATATTATTATCTTAAACTACCCTAATCTATTACAATGAGTGCCCTAAACAATCAATACTTATCAGAACATATGTTTATACACCATACTTATCAGTGCATAGGCTTATACATGTCTAGGGTTATATTGTTTATGACGCTGCATATCGCGACGTCCTCTTATCATATCATATCATAACGATTGTTATCTATACGTGTGCTAAATTTGAAATCTTTGTTTTTTGTCGATTAAAGCAAAATTGGGCGCGTGGCAAAATTCCAATGCAAACTTGATCTGCGCGGAGATAAAGGTGTTCAAAGTAGTGTACCATAATTGTCACGAATATAATAGGCTCTTGTACCCATTTTTTTTGGCACCGAGCTAAAAATATGGACGTTCGCTTGCATAACACGGGAATTTCGCACGCAACTTTTCGCGAAATCTTTTGCTATTTTTTTGCTTCTAAAGTTGTTTTTGAAAAAAAAAAATCACTAATATAAATCTAAATATGCAATTTTCTTAAATTTAAGTGTCTATTATTTATAAAATATATTAATTTATAAGCAATTTTAAGTGAACAATTGCTTGAGTTGATAGATTCTGTAGAAGCGATGATAAGTTTAGCAGTTATAATAGTGTCAATTATGTTGTCGACAATTCCAAAGCCATTAGAAAATTAAAATTTTTGAAAATTATAGTTTCGATACCTTCTTCAAGATTTAAGCCTCTCATTCAATGCTTAAAAAGCCACTCAAACAACAGTTTCACCTGTAGTGTTGGTCCTGTACCCATCGATATAGAAGAACTGCATGTTTTAAGTCTTTCTAAAGCATTCGATTATCATTGCCCATACTTGAACCAACTTCTCCTCAAATCCAGTCTACTTCCCGCCGAGTTTTGCTCCAAGAGGAGTTACCTTAAATTCGGTATTGTGGCAAGATAAATAAATTCGAAAAGAAAAATTTATTTGTTTTCCATTAATAATATACAATCGGAAGACCGTGTACAGACGGTCTTACCCGTTAGAGGGTTAACAAGATATATGGAATTTTAATAGATTATTAAAAGAGCAGTCACGGACAAACAGCGGGTATGATACTGACCATCGTACTGACAAGGCGTTTGTGTTGCCGTCCTTAAAGCATAGCCTCACACACTCTCAACTCCCTCACAAATACCAACCTCCATCCTCTCCCACACATCTCACTCCTGACCGGAGTGTTATTCGTATCGTGCTAAGGTCAGCCTGGCTAAGGGCCCGGGTAAAAAACTAGCTCAGTCGCTAACGGGGGGCTCAGGCCTTATCCAAAGGAGCCAAGACCGACGACCAACCAAATTAGGGCACCAGCCCACAATAGATCGAGCAGCACGCTTACTCCGCGAAGCCACACCTACTGGAGCAGAGCGGAAGAAGGCTACTGTCGAGCGCCATGGCACGTCAGGAGCGGCGGCAAAAGCAGAACGGCAGGATGCTTTTTACGAGCGCCCTAGCACGTCAGCAGCCAGGAAGTCCACGCCCTCAGCGTACACTGAGCCTCGCGCGTCCTACGCGTCCGTCGCGAAAAAGGTGAAAGTGGCCGGGTTACCTGCGGACTATCCCAAGGTAACCTCAGTCACGGGGACCTGTCCGCGCTCGAGGAGGCCATCCTGGATCACTGGGGACGACAGTTCGCGCTAGTGACGAAAGCAGCACGAAGGGTGCGAAAGGCGACTAGCAATATATACAGCTAATTTTGAAAATTTGCTATGATTGTCCGATCAGTAATATTCCGATCGAAAGGTTTAGTCTTAACTTACAAAATGGCATACTAAAACTTTTTCTAATTCACCTGGGTCAAGAGATACGGGGGTGCAAGTTGGAGGGGAAAAATTTCAATAATTGCAGCAAATGGGGCTGTTGGGGCCTTTTGGTTGAAATTTTTTATTTTTTAATTTTAAATTCTAATTAAAAATACGCGTCGATTGATACCTCGATCACTGAAATTCGATAACTGGTTCAAAAGATAAATAAATTTGAAATTCTTGGTGGACTTCTCAAAATGAAATGAAAAGTCAGTTTGTTTGTTTGTCTGTTTGTATCAAAGAGTTGAGGGGTCTCCGACAGTTGAGTATGCTCGACTGTAGCAACGGGAGCCAAGCGAGCAGGGGGCTGAGCCCCCTAGTTTTCTTTATAATTAAAATAAAATTTTTTTAAATATGAAAGAAATTTAACAACTAAATTTATATATTTAACTATCTGCCTGCATTAATGATAAAGTTACAATGTCAACAGCAAAAGCAATTGCCTAAATTTCTGATATCCCACAAGGTTTTTTTTGTGGGATAAAGTAATAACAACAGAATGGGACACTGCCGTATCTTTCTCCTGGCGATTGATTGTTGCGTCAAGAAGACGGTCTTAGAAGGGCGTAACCCTTGATATTAGAATGGGGGATGACATCCCGTCACCCCACAGCATCATTATCCACTGCTCGAGAAGTGCGGATCGGTCAAAAGAATCCTTGTTGATTATGCTGAGAAATCAGAACAAGATCGAGACCGACGCATGGAGGATACTATCATGGAAGAATGAAGGAGGAGGAGCCCTGTTGGTGCTTGGCATCGATGACATGGCCAAAGACGACATTATGTCGAGAGGCTACCAGCTCTTCCTCCGGTACAGAACAATACCCGTAAGCGGTTTGAAGAAGTTGGTAGGGAAAGCTGATAAAAATGCAGCGCCTGCCCCAAGCGTGCAGACCATATCCGCGAGCGACAACCCCCTTCCGGTGGATATTGTAGTATCTCCAGTTCTTAAACAAACGCGTGAGTGTTTTTACTGAGGGTTTGGCAAGCGTGCTTACATACTAGCTCTGACGTTGCGACTAACATCGCGAAAAATTTGAAGTGCAGATTTGCATGCATATGGTTCTTCGAGCAATTTTGCTTAGTGACTGCAACTTCCAGCAGATACCTTAATCGGTATCACGGAATCAAGTCCATAGATCGCACTTATGGTGCATCGTGGCACAGTTATCTTTTTTAAAAAAAAAAGGATAGACTGCTCAGCAGTGGACGTAATTCAGCTGAGCAACGAACAATCAGCGCTGAGCGACGCAAAAGAGAGAGCGGAGCAAAAGTCAGAGCTGAACAAAAAAAAGGCGGCTCGTGACCTTGCAACGATCTCTGAGAAAGGCGACGTGGTAATCCTGCAACGAAAATCTACGGCATCAACTCTGAGTATGGTTGTGAGTACCCTAGGAGAAAGGGAACACAACGCTATAAAAGTGGAAAACTGTGAACCATTCAAGCGAGAAAAAAAAACACGCGGCGGCGCGGAAACCTGGCAACGATCGCTAACAAAATGCGACGTGGGAATCCTGTACCGAAGATCGGCGGCTCCAACTCTGAGTACGGCTCGGCGTAACCACAGAGAACACGAGCAAGCGTTAGCAAAGTGGTAAAAATTGAGCCACAGCAACGCAAAGACGAAAACGGGCGACGCGGGAACCTGGCAACGATCGCTGAAGAAGGCGACGTGGGAATCCTGCATCGAAAATCTGCGGAAAAGCGTCAGCAAAGTGGTAAAAATTGAGCCACAGTAACTCAAAAACAAAAGGAAGATGCGGCGCGGGAACTGAAACCAAGCGGCACAGAAGGAAGAGCAAGGAACTGAAACTAAGCTTTGCAAAAGGAAGAGCGGATTTGGAAACTGAAACCAAGCGTCGCAGAAGGAAGAGTGGCCTTAGGAACTAAAAACTAAGCGTCGCAGAAGGAAGAGCGATGCAGGACAAAACAAAGCAACGCAGAAGGAAGAGCGGCCTTGGGAAATGAAACCAAGCGTCGCAAAAGGAAGAGCGGCCTTGTGAACTAAAACTAAGTGTCGCAGAAGGAAGAGCGGCCTTGGGGACTGAAACCAAGCGTCGCAGAAGGAAGAGTGAAATTCATCAACGCGAGTATGGTTCCCAGTAACCAAGGAGAAACAAAGTACTACGCACGAAAAGTGGTTATGAGCAACTACAAAGACAAGTAACGGCCGGATCCTTACAACATTTGGACGTTGCAGCAGAAAGTTCGGAGAGCTAATAGCATACGGAAAACAACAAGTAGCACCCAGATCCTTACAACATTTGGCCGACGTAGAAGGCACTTGGAGAAGTCCCACCTGGCTCACAACATCTTTGTAAAGCAGAAGTCGGCTCTATATCAACGGCCGATCTGCGAAAACTACAACAACCGGACCATTCGCAACAGTCGGTCTGGCAACGCAGAAGGGAGCAGCCATACCAACCAACAAGCAGAACTAACACCATTGCTCCAATATTAAAAATAAATACAAGTGGGAAAGGTTATAGTCGAGATCCCGACTATAGGATATCCGTTACTTAACTTAAATATGTATAAAAGTATTTTTTTAAGAATTTTTTTTTTAAGAAAAAGGGATTTTGTTATTATTAATTTTTGTTATTTTATATTGCCTGAATCCAGTTGAGAATTCTTAGGCACAAGAATGACAGAAAAGTTTGCTTGGCATATTGTGTTGCTCTTGTTACTTAGTTGTCGATTCAAAAAATTTTAAATTAGCAACTTCTTCAGGTTTATAATTTTGCTAAATGTCAATCCCCTTGGTTAGCGACCTCTCTATATGGTAACCGGTGACTTGACACGCTCAACAACATACTACACTTGCATAAATGCAAGTAGTATGCTCAATACGATTCGATAGATGCCAGTTCCATCATCATTGAAGATTCATCGGTACCATTTGGGTTGAGTCGAGTAGCGATTCAAGCCGAATGTCATATTTGCGTCGTCAGAACCAGTTGAGAATTATGTGTTGCATTTTTGTTAAGTCTAATAATATTAAAACTATTGCATACTCTAAGGAGCTAATTTTGCTTCAAGAGCTTCGGCATGTTAATACTGCTGTTCTACTTGTCCGATCTTGCTGCGATTTTATAGGATAATAGATAATAGCAACTTGCAACTCCAATACCCACAAAAACGTATTATCTTAAATACTGTGGGAGTGGTGGTTTTTCGCGATTTGCGAGGGCGGAGGGGGGCGTGATAAAAATGTAAGACAAACTTGACCTGCGTGGTGTGTAGAGAAATCTGCGAGCCAAATTTGGTTATTCTATCTCTTTTAGACTCTGAGATCCTTTTGTTTAAAGAAATTACTTTGAAAACATTAAATCGCCATAACTGCCGTTCTACTTGTCCGATCTTGATGCAATTCAGTGGGATAATAGATAATACTAATAGATAACGTTTATTTTCACAAAAACGTATTATCATAAAACTGTGGTTGTGGTGGTTTTTCGCGATTTTCGGGGGCGGAGGGGGGCGTGGCTTAAATTTGAAACAAACTTGATCTGCGTGAGGTATATAAAAGTCTGTGAGTGAAAGTTGGGTGTCTCTATCTCTTATAGTCTCTGAGATCCTTTTGTTCATACGGACGGACGGACGGACAGACACACATGGCTATATCGACTCGGCTATTGATGCTGATCAAGAATATATATACTTTATAGTGTCGGAGATGCCTCCTTCTCCCTGTTACATACATTCCAACGAACACAATATACCCTTTTACTTATTTTTTAAGTAACGGGTATAATAATGATAATTTATTCCGCCGGCAAGTCTCCACCTTGGAGAGAAGTGGGAAGCATCCCCCGTTCACTATTGGAACTCGAGGAAGTAGTATTAAATTTAAGCAATAGCATAACTAATGCCTTTGAAGAAAGCTGTCCTATTGAAAGGAAGCGCATAGAAACAGATGCCTCATGGTGGAACCACAGCCTCGAGAGGCTACGACTCACCACCCGCCGACTCTTCAATCGAGCGAAGAGAGACGGAATATGGGACTTATACCTTAAAAGCCTGAACTCCTATAACAAGGAGGTCAAGAACGATAGGGGGAAGAATTATAGTGATTTTTGAGAGTATAGGAAACACAACCAAAGATGCCCGGTTCCACAGGGCACTTTCGAGGCGTGCACCGGAAGCAAACATAGCTTTGAAGCGAAGGGATCGAACATTCACTAGCAGTAGTATAGCCAGACTAGAACAATGGGCAATTGGAACCTTCCAAGCCTAAAAATCGCCTGGCCTTGACATGATATCACCCTTCTTTCTACAGCAGGGGCAGGACATACTCCTCCCTTTGCTTAGGAAGATCATGATTAGTAGCCTCGCACTCGGTTACAGACAAAGGGCATTGCCAGCTATGGAATTCAATGTCAAGGGTATACCGATGACATTGTTCAGCTAG
Organism: Drosophila innubila; assembly: GCF_004354385.1. Taxonomy (NCBI): domain Eukaryota; kingdom Metazoa; phylum Arthropoda; class Insecta; order Diptera; family Drosophilidae; genus Drosophila; species Drosophila innubila. The sequence goes on along the minus strand of NC_047626.1, from coordinate 37,930,815 downwards.
GTCCACGGATAACGAGAGAGTGGTGTGAAGAGGTGGGCCTCAATCTTAACCCCCCCAAAACAGTCATCGTTCCCTTCACTAGAAGATACAAGTTGCAGAAAATAAGGCAAGTGAGGCTTTCAAATAGCATATAGAAACGAGTAATGAGGTTAAATACCTAGGAGTCATTTTTGACAATAAACTAAACTTCGGCTCACATGTCAAGAATGCGATTGCAAAGTGCTCTAGAGCACTCTACACATGCCGCAGCATAGTCGGAAAATCATGAGTCACATCACCGAAAATAATTAGATGGCTATACCTTATGGTAGTCAGGCCAATGCTCACATACGGATCAATAGCCTGGGGTGATAGAGCGCAGCTCATCACCGTAAAGAAACAGTTGCTAAGACTGCAACGAATGGCCTGCATAAGTATGATGGGAGCTATAAGCACATGTCCGACAACGGTCATAGAAGTTCTAATGGAGCTCGTGCCACTCCATGTATTCATTGGATTACTAGAAAGAGCGACTCTGTTAAGGATGGCACGACAGGGTATTGGTAACAGCCATATCCTTAGTTACAGAGACTCAGAATTACTATCAGGTGATCTCCCGCCGCTGGTAGGACATCGCAGACCTCAATCCGGCGAAAATTCTCGACTTTGTGAGAGAAATAGGGTTGATGGGAGAGCTATAGGCTCAGAAGGGGGCACAATCGATCCAGGGGGTCGCAGTGCAGCTGTCTTCGCCTTAATAATGATAATAAACCAAAATAAATCAAACAAGAAAAAACAAGTGGGAAAGGTTATAGTCGAGATCCCGACTATAGGATATCCGTTACTTAACTTAAATATGTATAAAAGTATTTTTTTAAGAATTTTTTTTTTAAGAAAAAGGGATTTTGTTATTATTAATTTTTGTTATTTTATATTGCCTGAATCCAGTTGAGAATTCTTAGGCACAAGAATGACAGAAAAGTTTGCTTGGCATATTGTGTTGCTCTTGTTACTTAGTTGTCGATTCAAAAAATTTTAAATTAGCAACTTCTTCAGGTTTATAATTTTGCTAAATGTCAATCCCCTTGGTTAGCGACCTCTCTATATGGTAACCGGTGACTTGACACGCTCAACAACATACTACACTTGCATAAATGCAAGTAGTATGCTCAATACGATTCGATAGATGCCAGTTCCATCATCATTGAAGATTCATCGGTACCATTTGGGTTGAGTCGAGTAGCGATTCAAGCCGAATGTCATATTTGCGTCGTCAGAACCAGTTGAGAATTATGTGTTGCATTTTTGTTAAGTCTAATAATATTAAAACTATTGCATACTCTAAGGAGCTAATTTTGCTTCAAGAGCTTCGGCATGTTAATACTGCTGTTCTACTTGTCCGATCTTGCTGCGATTTTATAGGATAATAGATAATAGCAACTTGCAACTCCAATACCCACAAAAACGTATTATCTTAAATACTGTGGGAGTGGTGGTTTTTTCGCGATTTGCGAGGGCGGAGGGGGGGGCGTGATAAAAATGTAAGACAAACTTGACCTGCGTGGTGTGTAGAGAAATCTGCGAGCCAAAATTGGTTATTCTATCTCTTTTAGACTCTGAGATCCTTTTGTTTAAAGAAATTACTTTGAAAACATTAAATCGCCATAAGTACCGTTCTACTTGTCCGATCTTGATGCAATTCAGTGGGATAATAGATAATACTAATAGATAACGTTTATTTTCACAAAAACGTATTATCATAAAAAACTGTGGGTGTGGTGGTTTTCGCGATTTTCGGGGCGGAGGGGCGTGGCTTAAATTTGAAACAAACTTGATCTGCGTAAGGTATATAGAAATCTGTCTGTCAAATTTGGTTACGCTATCTCTTATAGTCTCTGAGATCCCTTTGTTCAAACAGACGAGCAAAAGGTTTTTCGCTATTTGCAGGGGCGGAGGGGGGCGTAGCTTCAATTTGAAACAAACTTGATCTGCGTGGGGTATATAGAAGTCTTTGAGTGAAAGTTTGGTGTCTCTCTCTCTTATAGTCTCTGAGATCCTTTTGTTCATACGGACGGACTGACGGACAGACACACATGGATATATATACTTTATAGTGTCGGAGATGCCTCCTTCTCCCTATTACATACATTCCAACGAACACAATATACCCTTTTACTTATTTTTTAAGTAACGGGTATAAAAAACACGTGGGAAAGGCTATAGTCGAGATCCCGACCTAGGATACCCGTTTCTTATATCAACATATATAAAAGTACTTTAAAGAAATGAATTGTATTACTTTGAATACATTAAATCGCAATAACTGCCGTTCTACTTGTCCGATCTAATAGATAACGTTATTGACCACAAGAAACGTATTATCTTAAAAACTGTGGGTGCGGTGTTTGTTTGCGATTTGCGAGGGCGGAGGGGGGCATTGCATAAAATTAAAACAAACTTGATCTGCGTGGGGCATACAGAAATCTGGGGGTCAAATTTGGTTTCTCTATCTCCAATAGTCTCTGAGATCCTTGTGTTTATACAGACGAACGGACGGTGTTTGGCGATTAACATGCGCGGAAGGGGGTGTGTCAAAAATTTAAAACAAGCTTGACCTGATCAAACGTATTTGAAGTCTGTGGGTGAAAGTTTGGTATCTCTATCTCTTATAGTCTCTAAAATCTAGGCGCTCACACTGACGGACAGACGGAGAGACACACATGGCTATATCGACTCGGCTGTTGATGCTGGTCAAGAATATATATATTTTATGGGGTCGGAGAAGCCTCCTTCTTCCTGTTACATACATTCCAACGAACACACAATACCCTTTTACTTATCTTTTAAGTAACGGTTATAAAAAGTTTCACAAAGAAATATAATTAAACACATAACATATAGTAAAATAAAGAGTTTACAAATAAAACAAAATTTAACAAACTACCCAACAGATATGCATATTTGCCAATTTACCATTTGGAGATTTACGAAACTAAATAAACAATTTAATGAACAGAAGAAATGTATATTAACATTACATTCATATAACATTTCTAACATAAATTATATTATGTAAAAATAGCATTGATCCCACAAAAAAGCCTCTACACGATGTAAAAGTCTAGTGACGAATGCAATTTCTAGCCCCAAAATTTATGATATCCAATTTTCTAACGAACAAAATTAAGTTTAATATAAAAATTTTAAATAAATAATATAAATTAATAAAAAAAAAAACTAGCTGGACGGAGCTACAGTCGAGCATTTTCGACAGTCGGAGACCCCGTACTTACTATGGAAAAAGCTAAGATTGCTAAAAATTCAAAATTATTCTGCTCACTTGACGCCCTTGTGGATCTCAGAGGATGCCCCACGCAGATCAAGTTTGTTTTAAATTTATGCAATGCCCCCCTCCGCCCTCGCAAATCGCAAAAAAACACCGCAGCCACAGTTTTTAAGATAATACGTTTCTTGTGGTCAAAAACGTTATCTATTAGATCGGACAAGTAGAACGGCAGTTATTGCGATTTAATGTATTCAAAGTAATACAATTCATTTCTTTAAAGTACTTTTATATATGTTGAAATAAGAAACGGGTATCTTAGGTCGGGATCTCGACTATAGCCTTTCCCACTTGTTTTTTTTTTCTTGTTTGATTTCTTTTGGTTTATTATTTTTATTAAGGCGAAGACATCTGCACTGCGACCTCCTGGACCGATTGTGCCCCCTTCTGAGCCTATAGCTCTCCCATCAACCCTATTTCTCTCACAAAGTCGAGAATTTTCGCCGGATTGAGGTCTGCGATGTCCTACCAGCGGCGGGAGATCACCTGATAGTAATTCTGAGTCTCTGTAACTAAGGATATGGCTGTTACCAATACCCTGTCGTGCCATCCTTAACAGAGTCGCTCTATCTAGTAATCCAATGAATACATGGAGTGGCACGAGCTCCATTAGAACTTCTATGACCGTTGTCGGACATGTGCTTATAGCTCCCATCATACTTATGCAGGCCATTCGTTGCAGTCTTAGCAACTGTTTCTTTACGGTGATGAGCTGCGCTCTTTCACCCCAGGCTATTGATCCGTATGTGAGCATTGGCCTGACTACCATAAGGTATAGCCATCTAATTATTTTCGGTGATGTGACTCATGATTTTCCGACTATGCTGCGACATGTGTAGAGTGCTCTAGAGCACTTTGCAATCGCATTCTTGACATGTGAGCCGAAGTTTAGTTTATTGTCAAAAATGACTCCTAGGTATTTAACCTCATTACTCGTTTCTATATGCTATTTGAAAGCCTCACTTGCCTTATTTTCTGCAACTTGTATCTTCTAGTGAAGGGAACGATGACTGTTTTGGGGGGGTTAAGATTGAGGCCCACCTCTTCACACCACTCTCTCGTTATCCGTAGACCTAGCTGAACAATGTCATCGGCATACCCTTGACATTGAATTCCATAGCTGGCAATGCCCTTTGTCTGTAACCGAGTGCGAGGCTACTAATCATGATCTTCCTAAGCAAAGGGAGGAGTATGTCCTGCCCCTGCTGTAAAAAGAAGGGTGATATCATGTCAAGGCCAGGCGATTTTAGGCTTGGAAGGTTCCATTGCCCATTGTTCTAGTCTGGCTATACTACTGCTAGTGAATGTTCGATCCCTTCGCTTCAAAGCTATGTTTGCTTCCGGTGCACGCCTCGAAAGTGCCCTGTGGAACCGGGCATCTTTGGTTGTGTTTCCTATACTCTCGCAAAAATCACTATAATTCTTCCCCCTATCGTTCTTGACCTCCTTGTTATAGGAGGTCAGGCTTTTAAGGTATAAGTCCCATATTCCGTCTCTCTTCGCTCGATTGAAGAGTCGGCGGGTGGTGAGTCGTAGCCTCTCGAGGCTGTGGTTCCACCATGAGGCATCTGTTTCTATGCGCTTCCTTTCAATAGGACAGCTTTCTTCAAAGGCATTAGTTATGCTATTGCTTAAATTTAATACTACTTCCTCGAGTTCCAATGGTGAACGGGGGATGCTTCCCACTTCTCTCCAAGGTGGAGACTTGCCGGCGGAACAAATTATCATTATATTTATTTTTAATATTGGAGCAATGCTGTTAGTTCTGCTTGTTGGTTGGTATGGCTGCTCCCTTCTGCGTTGCCAGACCGACTGTTGTGAATGGTCCGGTTGTTGTAGTTTTCGCAGATCGGCCGTTGATATAGAGCCGACTTCTGCTTTACAAAGATGTTGTGAGCCAGGTGGGACTTCTCCAAGTGCCTTCTACGTCGGCCAAATGTTGTAAGGATCTGGTGCTACTTGTTGTTTTCCGTATGCTATTAGCTCTCCGAACTTTCTGCTGCAACGTCAAAATGTTGTAAGGATCCGGCCGTTACTTGTCTTTGTAGTTGCTCATAACCACTTTTCGTGCGTAGTACTTTGTTTCTCCTTGGTTACTGGGAACCATACTCGCGTTGATGAATTTCACTCTTCCTTCTGCGACGCTTGGTTTCAGTCCCAAGGCTGCTCTTCCTTCTGCGACACTTAGTTTTAGTTCACAAGGCCGCTCTTCCTTTTGCGACGCGGTTTCATTTCCCAAGGCCGCTCTTCCTTCTGCGTTGCTTTGTTTTGTCCTGCATCGCTCTTCCTTCTGCGACGCTTAGTTTTTAGTTCCTAAGGCCACTCTTCCTTCTGCGACGCTTGGTTTCAGTTTCCAAATCCGCTCTTCCTTTTGCAAAGCTTAGTTTCAGTTCCTAAGGCCGCTCTTCCTTCTGTGATGCTTGGTTTCAGTTCCCGCGCCGCATCTTCCTTTTGTTTTTGAGTTACTGTGGCTCAATTTTAAACACTTTGCTGACGCTTTTTCGCAGATTTTCGATGCAGGATTCCCACGTCGCCTTTGTCAGCGATCGTTGCCAGGTTCCCGCGTCGCCCGTTTTCGTCTTTGCGTTGCTGTGGCTCAATTTTTACCACTTTGCTAACGCTTGCTCGTGTTCTCTGTGGTTACGCCGAGCCGTACTCAGAGTTGGAGCCGCCGATCTTCGGTACAGGATTCCCACGTCGCATTTTGTTAGCGATCGTTGCCAGGTTTCCGCGCCTCCGCGTGTTTTTTTTTCTCGCTGGAATGGTTCACAGTTTTCCACTTTTATAGCGTTGTGTTCCCTTTCTCCTAGGTTACTCACAACCATACTCAGAGTTGATGCCGTAGATTTTCGTTGTAGGATTGCCACGTCGCCTTTCTCAGAGATCGTTGCAAGGTCACGAGCCGCCTTTTTTTTGTTCAGCTCTGACTTTTGCGTCGCTCAGCGCTGATTGTTCGTTGCTCAGCTGAATTACGTCCACTGCTGCGCAGTCTATCCCTTATTTTTTTAAAAAGATAACTGTGCCACGATGCACCATAAGTGCGATCTATGGACTTGATTCCGTGATACCGATTAAGGTATCTACTGGAAGTTGCAGTCACTAAGCAAATTTGCTCGAAGAACCATATGCATGCAAATCTGCACTTCAAATTTTTCGCGATGTTAGTCGCAACGTCAGAGCTAGTATGTAAGCACGCTTTATAATCATTGTGTTAAAGTACTCTTTACTCTTTTCTTCTCATTGAGTTATTTAGTCTAATGTTATTATCTATTGTGTATTCAGTTTTGTTTATGTTGCCCCTCCAATGTGGTAATCCAACGCAATGGTGACCGCCAGCTGAACATTAGATCCGCTGATAGCTACAGGAGATACTACAATATCCACCGGACGGGGGTTGTCGCTCGCGGATATGGTCTGCACGCTTGGGGCAGGCGCTGCATTTTTATCAGCTTTCCCTACCAACTTCTTCAAACCGCTTACGGGTATTGTTCTGTACCGGAGGAAGAGGTGGTAGCCTCTCGACATAATGTCGTCTTTGGCCATGTCATCGATGCCAAGCATCAACAGGGCTCCTCCTCCTTCATTCTTCCATGATAGTATCCTCCATGCGTCGGTCTCGATCTTGTTCTGATTTCTCAGCATAATCAACAAGGATTCTTTTGACCGATCCGCACTTCTCGAGCAGTGGATAATGATGCTGTGGGGTGACGGGATGTCATCCCCCATTCTAATATCAAGGGTTACGCCCTTCTAAGACCGTCTTCTTGACGCAACAATCAATCGCCAGGAGAAAGATACGGCAGTGTCCCATTCTGTTGTTATTACTTTATCCCACAAAAAAAACCTTGTGGGATATCAGAAATTTAGGCAATTGCTTTTGCTGTTGACATTGTAACTTTATCATTAATGCAGGCAGATAGTTAAATGTATAAATTTAGTTTTTAAATTTCTTTCATACTTAAAAAAATTTTATTTTAATTATAAAGAAAACTAGGGGGCTCAGCCCCCTGCCAGATCGCCAGATCGGTCCTATGACAGCTATATGATATAGTGGTCCGATTTCAACCAACTTTGGTCAGGATATATAAAACTAACTTAAATACATATTCTATTAATTTGGTTAAAATATTTCATTAAACAAAAAAGTTTTTTATACTAAAACCTAATTTTGACCCGATCGGTCCTATGACAGCTATATGATTTAGTGGTCCGATTTGAACCAACTTTAGTCAGGATATATAAAACTAAGTTCAATGCATATTGTACCAGTTTGGTTGATATATCTTATATAACAAAAAAGTTTTCCGACCGATATGAGAATGTAAACCACAAAAAAAACCTCTACACGAGGTAAAAGTCTAGTGACGAAAGCAATTTCTAGCCCCAAAATTTCTGATATCCAATTTTGTGACGAACAAAATTCAGTTTAATCTTAAAATTTTAAATAAAAATATAAAATAAATAAATAAAAAGCGAAAATTGGCAATGTGCACTGCGAGCAATAAGGGTGAGCTTCTTTGTACATAAAAATTACTTTTTGCGCAGTGCCGAATGCTAATTTTCGTTTTTTTTTATATTAAATTATATTTTTATTTAAAATTTTTAGATTAAACTCAAAAATCGTTAGAGCCGTTTTGTCAGAAATCGCCAAAATATAAGCTTAAGAACTTTATTTCATTTATTTACCTGAGTACTGTAATAAAGTTAAAAGGTACGCATAAGAGCCCTCAGTCACACCTTTCTATTGATATATAGAACATATCGGTAGCTTTTATGGTTTGGAATCTGTTGAGGTTTCAATTTTAGCGGGATTTAGCGTTTTCGCGCTAAACAAGCGGTTTTTTCAAAAAGTCGTACAGCAAACATTTCTAGATTTTCGAAAAGGAATAAATCCCCATCATTACATTTAAGCTTCTTTAGCGCTTTGATGCAAACAGACAAACAGACAAATAGACAAACAGACAAACAAACAGACAAACAAACTGAATTTTCATTTCATTTTGAGAAGTCCACTAAAATTTTCAAATTTATTTATCTTTTGAACCAGTTATCGGATTTGGGTGATTGAGGTATCGACGCGTATTTTTAAGTAGAATTTTTGAAAAATAAAAAATTTTACCAAAAAGCCTCAACGGCCCCATAAGCTTCAATCATCTAAATTTTTTTCCTCCCACTTACACCCCCGTATCTCATGACCCAGGTTGGTAAGAAAAAGTTTTAGTACATTTTGTAAGTTAGAACTAGACCTTTCGATCGGTATATAACTCGATCTGATCGGACAGTCGTAGCAAATTTTCCAACTTAGCTGTATATATTGTTAGTCGCCTTTCGCACCCTTCGTGATGCTTTCGTCACTAACGCGAACTGTCGTCCGCAGTGATTATTCTGTTTTGCTCCTTCTTGCTCCTTTTCGAATAAACCACATTTAAAAAATGTAATTTTGCTTGTACAAACTCAGGGGCGGGGAGTAAAGGCGTGGCCCAATCGACAAATTTTTTTTTCCAAAAATCTTGTTTAATATAGGCAATATTTGTACAGAATTTCAAGTGCTGAACAAGTATTGAGAAATACTCGATCGAGTCCGCTCCTAATGTTCCCTGAGAGCTAAGCAAGAATCACCAGTGGTCGGGTTCAAGCGCTAGCAATGAGTAATGAAAGAATTTCCGTGGATCGGGTTTAGTTCAAGACTAGTTTCTTAATTGACTCACATCTGCTATTATATACTATAGTTGCTTAATGCTAAACAATGTTTCTTATTCTAGTGCAAGTTTTGAGTGAAAATATCAGTGAAAAAATTGAGTAAAATTATCAGTGAAAGTGAGTTGTTTGACTACTTGCGGAGTCACAACGAAATTCTCACTGATAAGTGTGGTGCGGGGTGCCGATTGGCATCAGGGAACAGAACGTCGTTTTTCTTCTTTCTACTCAGCAAGCGGGAAGCAAGAAGATAAATCTTAAAGTTCAGGGCAATTTTAACAAAACAGTGCGTGCTAAAACTTTCTTCGAGGGATCAAACATGAGCATCGATGATATCTGCACCTTTGTTTGGGACACTGTTCGCACGAAAAGCGAAACAGAATTCTTGAAAACAGAAATGCGATGGAGCCGTCAGTCTGTTATAGACTTTTTATAGACTATAAGAGTTCATGAGAGAAGTCTACATCGATTGGAGCATTTCAAGTAGACGTCCTACTATCGGAGGCCCGGGAAAAATAGAAGAGATAGTCGAGGCAAAAGTGGGCAAGAGAAAGAACTCTGGACGACTGGTTGAAGGCCAGTGGGTGTTTGGAGGAATCGAGAGAAAAGCTCGCGCTTTCTTCATCCTTCCAGTTGAGAGTCGTGACAAGCAGACATTGCTTATTATAATAAAGTTGACATAGCCGATGAGTCTACTATCATATCCGACTGCTGGAAAGCATACAACTGCTTGGAAGATAAAGGATATAAACACCAAACAGTTAACCACTCCAAGAATTTTGGGGACCCAGGAGCCGGAGCTCATACACAAAACATCGAGCGACTGTAGCGGGACATGCGAGGCGACATCCCCTGCTATGGACGGAAGAAGACCCACTATCTCGGATACCTGGCCAAGTAGTAAGAAGTAAGAAGCCCCCCCTATGAAGACGATGAGGACGTAGATGCTGCAGATACCAAGGAAGTCACATATTTCGACCACCAAGGAGATAAACTATTTTTAGTTTATTTTAGTTAAGACGATGAGCCCCTGATGACCCTGATGACGATTATGACCCTGATGACCATGATGGCCAGCACCTAGTGTGAAAAGAGATAAAATATTTTTTATTTTAAAGTTACAGCAACATTTAAACACCAGTACGAAGTAGTGTTGGTAAACGGCTATAAATCGGGCGCGTCAGAATTAGGTACTTACCCATATTCAAAAGTAGTGTTGGTAAGCGGACAATATTAGTGACAAATTAAACAATACAACCATGCAAAATTTCATTTGTATGGGAATTTCAAAGATTTTTAAAAAATAAACTAAAGAGACCCCAATCCAATTGTTACTGGTAAATTCATCATAAGTCACCCCCTATTTGGGTTTTTTATACTCTGAGCCCATTGAAAATGGGCAAAAAAAAGTATAATGTGTTTGGCAGAATGTATGAAACACGCAGAAGGAGGGGTGGCAGACCCCATAAAGTATATATATTCTTGATCAGGATCAACATCCGAGTCGATCTACCCCTGTCCGGCTGTCCGTCTGTTTGAACGCGTCGATCTCAAATACTATAAGTGCTAGAGACTTCAAATTTGGAATGCAGGTCTGTGAATACCATACGCAGGTCAACTTTGTTTCCAATTTTTGATGCCACGCCCCCTTGGCCCACAAATTGCACAAAATGATTTACAGGCGCAATTTATGACATAGCACTCCCTAACTGAACAATCAGTTGAGAAGTATGCGTATTAAACGACCCTGAAAGCAATTCAAAGCGATTGACCCATAAATAGAGAAGTTATTTCGGAATTTACATTTAATTCAATAATTACATTTGCATGGCAAATCAAACGTGCGATCGAGACAGCATGTATACGTTTGTATGCAAGGCGCGCAAAAAGACAGTACGAAATAGTACCCATTTTTTTTTTGGGTACCAAATAAGAATCGAGCGATAGGCAAAAATATTATCGATATCATGTAATGAAAATGTTAATGTATAATTTATGTATATACAAATATACAATTTGATTAAAATATAATTGTGTTAATATATAAATATGTATTTTTGCATGGCAAAACTCAGCAGAAGCTGATAGCTATGCATGAAATTGCATGAGAGAAAAAGCGATCATTTTGCAGAACTACTTTTGCATCTTTGCCGAGCACTGAAAGTTGCAAAATAATAATTTTAATTATTAATATTTCCGATTCCTTACACATATATATATAATAAGTATCTGCTTATTATCGTTGTAAAAAAAAACATTACATTTTCCGCTTTAAGAATCTCATAAAATTTGACATAGTCTTTTATTTCAACATTCGCGCGCACTGCAGCAGCTTTTGGCAGGCTCGAATTTGTTGCGTAAGAGGGAGAGAGTGAGAGAGGAAAATGGGTGCTGCCAGATTGCAGGCTGAGCGCAGTTGTAGTTTGTGGCTACTCTTGACACACTCTACATCGATTGCAAGCGATTACGATTACGACTTGCGATTTACCAATTTATCAATTTCTTATTAATTTTAAATAAGTTTAATATAATACCGAGTGATGTATTGGTTCAGTGAGGCATTAATAACGTAGTCTGCAGTGATAAGCACAGTGATTTAAGAAAACCGAAAGTTGATCATAGTTTCGCGTGTGTAATTTTTATACCCCGAGCCCATTGAAAATGGGCAACAATCAACTTTTATAAAAGAGTACATGGGCTCAGGGTATCCTACTGTCGAGCGTGCTCGACTGTAGCCGCACCTCACCGCGAGCGAAGCAAGCAGGGGGCGGAGCCCCCTTGTTTTTTTTTTAGTTAAGACCGGCATTATAATTAATTACCAAATTTTTAAATTCTATTTTTGTCTATTGTCTTTTTGCCATTGTCTTTAAAATCTTTAGTGCATTATGTAATTCACTTGTAAAGCACAAAACTGTCCCGAGCAAGCTAGATGCCCCCTAGTTTTCGAATCAATTTCAAATTATTCGGAGTCTTGAGTTAGTTATTTTGATATTTTGATGAAATGTCTCATAGTTCTGTGTCACCTACGGTTTGGTTTGAGAGATTTGCAAAACGGCTCGAGTCAAAATCTCCAGAGATTTCTGTGGCACCCCTGATTTTCAATCAAAAGCTGGTGAACCCGTCCCCTAGACACATTGAGCTTCAAATGACGCTTGATCTTGTTACAAGACATTTGCTTGTAAACAGCAACAGGCTTAATCTCGCTTTAACACCTCTCGTCGTTAACTGTACTGGATAGTGGCAGACCGTTTGGCTTTCCCATAAAATACAATAATTTTTAAACAATTTGCAACCGTATTTGGATGTGTGGAAACTCTGGAAGCTATCTGAAAAACTTTAGCGCCACTTTCTTTCAAACACATTATAAGCCCGCGCTCTTCGGGTGACAAGTGCGTTCCACGTGGCATTTGTGCTACATGTGATCAGTTGATTATTAACATTTTATTCTTGTGTCAAAAATTAATTTTCTTCAAAATACAGTTTATTAAAACCAATCCATTCAAATTAACGATCACGCTGATAAACAATTGCGAACAAGCATCTGTATTATCCTGGCCGCGACTTGTATGGAGTTTTTATACCCTGAGCCCATTGAAAATGGGCAAAAAAGGGTATAATGTGTTTGGCAGAATGTATGTAACAGGCAGAAGGAGGGGTGGCAGACCCCATAAAGTATATATATTCTTGATCAGGATCAACATCCGAGTCGATCTACCCCTGTCCGGCTGTCCGTCTGTTTGAACGCGTCGATCTCAGAGACTGTAAGTGCTAGAGACTTTAAATTTGTGATGTAGGTTCCTGGATACCATACGCAGGTCAAGTTTGTTTCCAATTTTAGGTGCCACGCCCCCATCGCCCACAAATTGCACAAAACGATTTACAGGCGCAATTTTTGACATAACACTCCCTTACTGAACAATCAGTTGAGAAGTATGCGTATTAAACGACCCTGAAAATTTCAAAGCAATTGACCCATAAATAGAAAAGTTATTTCGGAATTTACATTTAATTCAATAATTACATTTGCATGGCAAATCAAACGTGCGAGCGAGACAGCATGTATACGTTTTTATGCAAGGCGCGCAAAAAGACAGTACGAAGTAGTACCCATTTTTTTTTGGGTACCAAATAAGAATCGAGCGATAAGCAAAAATATTATCGTTATCATGTTATGAAAATGTTAATGTATAATTTATGTATATACAAATAAACAATTTGATTAAAATATAATTGTGTTAATATATAAATATGTATTTTTGCATGGCAAAACTCAGCAGAAGCTGATAGCTATGCATGAAATTGCATAAGAGAAAAAGCGATCATTTTGCAGCACTACTTTTGCATCTTTGCCGAGCACTGAAAGCTGCAAAATAATAATTTTAATTATTAATATTTTCGATTCCTTACACATATATATAATAAGTATCTGCTTATTATCGTTGTAAAAAAAAACTTTACATTTTCCGCTTTAAGAATCTCATAAAATTGGACATAGTCTTTTATTTCAAATTTCGCGCGCACTGCAGCAGCCTTTGGCAGGCTTGAATTTATTGCGTAAGAGGGAGAGAGTGAGAGAGGAAAATGGGTGCTGCCAGATTGCAGGCTGAGCAAAGTTGTAGTTTGTGGCTACTCTTGACACACGATTGCAAGCGATTACGATTACGACTTGCGATTTACCAATTTATCAATTTCTAATTAATTTTAAATAAGTTTATTATATTAAAGTTTATTATATTAAACTTATTTAAAATTAATCAGAAATTAATAAATTGGTAAATCGCAAGTCGTAATCGTAATCGAGAGATGTATTAGTTCAGTGAGGCATTAATAACGTAGTCTGCAGTGATAAGCACAGTGATTTAAGAAAACCGAAAGTTGTTCATAGTTTCGCGTGTGTAATTTTTGATACCCTGAGCCCATTGAAAATGGGCAACAATCAACTTTTATAAAAGAGTACATGGGCTCAGGGTATCCTACTGTCGAGCGTGCTCGACTGTAGCCGCACCTCACCGCGAGCGAAGCGAGCCGGGGTAGGCGAGCGAAGCGAGCAGGGACGGAGCCCCCTTGTTTCAAGTTGGCGATATCAATGAGCGCCGTGCTGAAAAATATTCGTTATTACCCCTGGAATACACTTGCAAAATCTGCGCCCGATCGGAGATCATTTGATAGACCCAAAAAAGGGTCAAAGGTCACCACAGGGCATTTGTATGAAAAACAAGGTGAACGGTTTCACTAAGAAATCGCTACTATAGAAAAGTGCTCTGATAGAAAAAATTAACAAAACACTAGTCGGCCGGTGCTACAGTCGAGCATACTCGACTGTCGGAGTCCGCGTACTTACTATGTGAAAAACTAATAATGGAACAATTTTGTAAATATTTTGTTAACTTAAATGCATATTCTATCATATTGGTTACAATGTCTCATAAAACATACAAGATTTTCATACCAAGACTTGATTTTCGCCCGATTGGTCCTATGACAGCTATATTATATAGTGGTCCGATTTGAACCAACTTTGGACAGGATATATAAAACCAATTGTAATGCATATTTAATCAGTTTGGTTACGATATCTCATTAAACAAAAAAGTTTTTCATACTAAGACTTGATTTTCGCCCGATCGGTCCTATGACAGCTATATGATATAGTGGTCCGATTTAAACCAACTTTGGACAGGATATATAAAACCAAGTCATATGCTTATTGTATTAGTTTGCTTTAGATATATCATAAGACCAAAAAGGTTTTTATACTAAAACTTGATTTTCGACCGATTGTTCCTATGGGCGCTATATGATATAGCGGTCCGATTCAAAAAAGAAACACACTTGACCTGCCTGCAAGATCGAGAAATCTACATACCAAATTTGGTGTCACTAGCTTTTAAATTGTTCTTATAATTTGGATATGAAATTTTTTTTTTAGAGGTTTTTGCCACGCATCCTTCTGCCTCTTACGCACATATTCGTTAAAACAAACCCAATAGACCCCTGTACTTTTTTTAAGTATGGGGTCTTAATATAGTTAATGTATGGAAAACTTTTTTGTTTCTACAGATACCTTAACCAAACTCACAGATTGTATATTTGGAACGGCCTGTTACACCCTGACCAAATTTCATATAGCTGCCATGGGAACAAAAGGGTTCACTTAACCTTAAGTATGAAAAACTTTTTTGTTTTTAAAGATATCTTAACCAAACTCACATATTGTATTTTAGAGACGGTCTGTTACACCCTGACCAAATGACCAATGATAACACTAGGCAGCAGCCAAAAAATTACAAGATCCAAACCTATTTTTACTATCGAGTTTTGTTGAGATACGTTGAGAAACAAATATGTTTGTCACACAACTCGTTTTTGAACCGATTGTTCCTATGAAATCTATATGATAAAGTGGTCTGAATTTGACCAAACTTGGTCAGGGTGTAACAGACCGTCTCTAAAATACAATATGTACAATATATACAACTTTAGTATGAAAAACTTTTTCATTTTCTAAGATATTTCAACCAAACTTACAAACTGTGTATTCTTTATACACTGATAAAAAAAATGTTCTAAAATCAAGATTTTGGTCTCAGAACTAAGATTTTTGGTCTAAAAAATGCGTCGAGAACATCAAATTCTTGAATTAAGAGAACACATCTTGATTTTAAGAACATTTTAAATAAGACCAAGTTCTTATTTTAAGAATAAATGTTCTTAAAATTAAAATCAAAAAATGAAATAAATGAAAATTATTTTTTATATTTATTTTTTTTTTATTTTTTAATTTTAATTTATTTATATTTTATACTGTTTTAGTAATTTTATAAATGTTATTTTAATTTGTTACGAGGGGGATTCGAACCGCCGCCTACTGTTTCACAACTGAAGCGGCCTCTCTTACCAGAGCGCCACGGTGCCATCATTTGTTTGATACGAAATAGTACCTATTTATACTTTCCTAAGAATTTAAGATTTTTATTCTTATATTAAGATTTGAAGATTTTTTAGATTAATAATCTTAGTTTTAGTAATTTGGTCTTAAAATAATCTTATTTTAAGAACATAATATTTAAGATGAATGTTCTTGATTTTAGAAGTTGGTCTTTTTTTTCAGTGTAGTCGTTAACTTCTTCAACAATTTTGGTTCAAATCGGTCCACTATATCATATAGCTGCCTTAGGAACGATCGATACGAACGGTCGATAAGCAACCTTTAGTATGAAAAACTTTTTTATTTTTTAAGTTATCTCTACCAAACTTACAAATTATAAACCTCGTATTTCCTTACACAACCTGTCCAAATTTGGAAATCGGACCACTATAACATATTGCTGCCATGGGACCGATCAGTCGAAAATCAACCTTTGCGTAAAACTTGTTTCATTTTGTATATGCCGTCTCTGCATTGACTTTAATGAATCATATCTTAAACGACGTGTAGTAAATGCAGCTACGTAAATAAAATAGAAAATAAAATGTAATACTTTTTTTCGACTTTTCTTTGAATTTTAAACAAAAAAATCTAAAAAAAGCCTCACAAAAAATCAGTCGAAAATCAACTTTTGCGTAAAACTGGATTCATTTTTTATATGCTAATTACTAAGCCGTCTCTGCATTGACTTTAATGAATCATATCTTAAACGACGTGTAATAATTGCAGCTACGTACGTAAAATAGAAAATAAAATGTAATACATTTTTTTCGACTTTTTCTTGAATTTTAAACAAAAAAAATCTTATAAAAAGCTTAGCAAAAAATCATCATCACTGCGGACGGCAGTTCGCGCTAGTGACGAAATCAGCACGAAGTGTGCGAAAGGAAAATTTGCTATGACTGTCCGATCAGATCGAGGTATGTACCAATTAAAAGGTTTAGTCCTTACAAAATGGCATACTAAAACTTTTTCTAACTCACCTGGGTCACGAGATAAGAGGGTGTGAGTGGAATTTCAATGATTGCAGCTAATGGGGCTGTGGGGCCTTTTGTTAAAATTTTTTATTTTTTAAAAATTTTAATGAATAATACGCGTCGATTGATACCTCTATCACCCAAATCCGATAGCTGGTTCAAACGATAAATAAATTTGAAATTTTTAGTGAACTTTTCAAAATGAAATGAAAAAAAATTAAAAAAATTAAGTCTTAGTAAGAAAAACTTTCTTGTTTAATGAGGTATCGTAACCAAACTAATTAAATATGCATTACAATTGGTTTTATATATCCTGTCCAAAGTTGGTTCAAATCGGATTACTATATCATATAGCTGTCATAGGACCGATCGTGCGAAAATCAAGTCTTAGTATGAAAATCTATTATGTTTTATGAGACATTGTAACCAATATGATAGAATATGCATTTAAGTTAACAAAATATTTACAAAATTGTTCCATTATTAGTTTTTCCCATAGTAAGTACGCGGACTCCGACAGTCGAGTATGCTCGACTGTAGCACCGGCCGACTAGTGTTTTGTTAATTTTTTCTATCAGAGCACTTTTCTATAGTAGCGATTTCTTAGTTAAACCGTTTACCTTGTTCGTCGCTAAACTGGTCAAAATTAACTACACTTAGCTTCCTATTCGAGTTTGTAGTGTAATACACCGTTGGAAAGGTGTTCTCTCTTTCCAACGACGTATTACAGTATATTGTAGGATGCTTAGTTTAAGAGATCTGATTGTTTAACTCTATCAACCTCAAAAAAAACTTAACCGTAATTTAAACTTTCGATGTGCAACAAAAAAATCTAGTATGCCACAATGTAACATTTATAAATATCTACAACCTACGCTTTTCGACTGTAACACCGTGTTATCTAAAACTGTATACATACTATTTTCTGGTTCTTCATCTATAACAGGGGTGCCCAAAATCTGCTCAAGGCAGAGCACTCACCAATACACCAAAATAACAAGTGGGCGGTTACAGTTTAGCACGCTTGACAGTAGGATACCCAGTGTCCAGGTTTTCTGGTAGCTCTATGATATTTGGAACCGCATTAAACCAAATTTGGTTAGAATGTACAAAACCAAATTAAAGGCATATTCTAACAGTTTGGTTAAGATATCTCAAAAAACAAAATAACAAGTAAAATGCATATTCTATCAGCTTGATTAAGATATTTTAAAGAACAAAAAACTTTTTCATACTAAGACTTAATTTTCTATTGAGCATCTCTATTGCAGCTATATAATATAGTGGACCGATTTTAACCAAATTTGGTCAGGATTTATAATACCAACCCAAATGCATATTCTATCAGTTTGGTTCTGATATATCAACAAACAAAAAACTTTTTTATACTAAAACTTCATAATCGATGTATCATTCCTATGGCAACTATATGATGAAGTGATTTGATCTAAAAATAAAAACAAAGTTTTCTGCCTATGGTACTCAGGAACCTACATACCAAGTTTGAAGTCTTTAGCTCTTATGGACATGGCTCAATCGACTCGGCTGTTGATCCTGATCAAGAATATATAAGCTTTGGGGGTCTACCACGCCCCCTTTTGCCTGTTACATACATTCTGCCAAACACATTGACACTTTTTTGCACATTTTTAATGGGCTCAGGGTATAAAAACCAAGGCTGCAAACCTCCAAAATTTTGTTAAAGGTTCGGTTCGGCGGTTCGAACCATTGAGCAAGACATCGGTTCGGTTCGCGAACTGGTTTATATACCCCCTGAACCCAAGATTTGGGTTCGAGCCTTGGTTCAATGTAATACAACAAATTTTTGTTGTTGTTATACAATTTTCTCTACATTTGGAACAAATTAAATTTTTTTTAAATAAATTAAATTTTGATGATAATTTTAATTTTTTTGAAGATTTAAATATGACTTATTTTAATTCGAAGTCTCAAATAATTGCGTAATATTAGAAAACTATTAGAATAACTATGTAATTTTTTTTTTCGAACCGAACCTTTTATTTTAGAAAGCGGTTCGGTTTAGGTTCGGGTTCGCAAAGTAAATAATTTCAAGGGTTCGGTTTAAGATCCGGTTCAGGCTGCTTAGAAACCTGATCCGAACCGGTTCTACGGGGTTCGGTTCAGAACCGGTTTGCAGCCTTAATAAAAACACAAATACATTGACGTGATCAGTTGTTTTTCGTTGCACTGAAAAAAAAGCCTTACATTTTAAAAATGTTAAACAAAAGTAAAACTAAAACAAAAATTGATTTCCAAATTACATTCGGATAAGCGGAGCGGCGCGCGCGTAATAACAAACCCTGTTATAGTGTTATTGCTGAGTTCGTCGCCATAGGCTGTGAATGAAGAGAATGAGAGAAAAAGCACAGAATTGTTTTTATATTTCGGTTTGCCAATGTTGAGAGCAATACATGTATATGGCAACTGTTCTTCTTATACCAAAGATTAATTACAATAACAAGGGAGCCAGTAGAACAATGGCTTGGGAACCTATGATTTAAAGCAATTTTATAGATTTTAGATTGAAGCACATGATCGCGACTATTCAAACATGGCCATCGATGATGTTGGCACAACCTCCAGCAGCAACTGAAAGAACAGTGTGACCTTGTCTACAATTACACAAAAAGAATTTATAATAATAAAGAGTTATGAGGATTATAGTAAATTTCTGTAAGGACTTACTCATAAAGCGCGGTGTCATGCCCAGTTTTACAAAAGGTACGTAAAATATGAGGCCTGCAAAGATGAAAAGCAGTGCATACAAATATTCAATGCGCGGCGTTTCAAAGATAGGCGCAGCAACGAGGTACACAGATATGACCAAGACCACAACGGGAATGATAATTGGCACCTTGTATGGTCGTGGATAGTTGGGTTTGGTGTACCGCATAACGATAAGGGCCAACATGGCGCCACCATAGAATATCCATGCGGTGAAGCTGAAGAAGTCAATCAGTGAATCAATTGTGCCATGAAGCACCATGGCTGAAGCAATTAAAGACTGTAAAAAAACAGGGTAAAAAGACAGTAAATCATGTAATATACAGCTTAGACTTAAAATTTGCCAAGTTTGAATGCACCGTAAGCTTGCTGATAAAAAATTTATATTTATACTTGGGCAGGGGCGGAGCCCTGCTCCCATCGCTCGCGAAATTGAAGCGAAAAAAAGAAAAGCGCTTTTTATATCTTTCTTAAAACTTTGTAACGCATATATAAATTACTGTACTATTTCAATAATTAGGACACTTGTTTATTTGGACCATCCGAAAATTCGGACTCTCAATTAATTTCTATGAAATATTCTGTGCCCCGGGCACCACACAAATTTGTTGTTTCTGACATCCGATCACAGTATGCCCCCTGCTTGCTTCGCCCGCCTACCCCCGGCTTGCTTCGCTCGCGGTGAGGTGCGGCTACAGTCGAGCACGCTCGACAGTAGGATACCCTGAGCCCATGTACTCTTTTATAAAAGTTGATTGTTGCCCATTTTCAATGGGCTCAGGGTATACAAATTACACACGCGAAACTATGAACAACTTTCGGTTTTCTTAAATCACTATGTTTATCACTGTTTATCACTATGTTTATAATGCCCCACTGAACTAATATATCACTCGGTATTATATTAAACGTAATTAAAATTAATTATAAATTGATAATAATTTGGCAATCGATGTAGAGTGCGTCAAGACTACAACTTTGCTCAGCCTGCATTTTGGCAGCACCCAATTTCCTCACTCACTCTCTCCCTCTCACGCAACACATTCGAGCCTGCCAAAGGCTGCTGCAGTGCGCGCGAAATTTGAAATAAATGACAATGTATAATTTTATGAGATTTTTAAAGCGGAAAATGTAAAGTTTTTTTTTTACAAATGATAATAAGCAGATACTTATTATATATCTATGTAAGAAATCGAAAATATAAGTAATTAAAATTATTGTTTGCAGCTTTCAGTGCTCGGCAAAGATGCAAAAGTAGTGCTGCAAAATTATCGCTTTTTCTCTTATGCAATTTCATGCATAGCTATCAGCTTCTGCTGAGTTTTGCCATGCAAAAATACATATTTATATATTAACACAATTATATTTTAATCAAATTGTTTATTTGTATATACATAAATTATACATTAACATTTTCATAACATGATAACGATAATATTTTTGCTTATCGCTCGATTCTTATTTGGTACCAAAAAAAAAAAATGGGTACTAATTCGTACTGTCTTTTTGCGCGCCTTGCATACAAACGTATACATGCTGACTCGCTCGCACGTTTGATTTGCCATGCAAATGTAATTATTGAATTAAATGTAAATTCCGAAATAACTTCTCTATTTATGGGTCAATTGCTTTGAAATTTTCAGGGTCGTTTAATACGCATACTTCTCAAGTGATTGTTCAGTAAGGGAGTGCTATGTCAAAAATTGCGCCTGTAAATCGTTTTGTGCAATTTGTGGGCGAAGGGGGCGTGGCACCTAAAATTGGAAACAAACTTGACCTGCGTATGTAGGTTCCTACATCACAAATTTGAAGTCTCTAGGTCATATAGTACTTGAAATCGAAACCCAAAAGAAAATGGGTACTATTTCTTACTGTGTTTGTGCGCGCCTTGCATACAAACGTATACATGCTGTCTCGCTCGCACGTTTGATTTGCCATGCAAATGTAATTTTTTAATTAAATGTAAATTCCGAAATAACTTCTCTATTTATGGGTCAATCGCTTTGAAATTTTCAGGGACGTTTAATACTGATTGTTCAGTTAGGGAGTGCTATGTCATAAATTGCGCCTGTAAATCGTTTTGTGCCATTTGTGTATGGTATTAACAAACCTGCATTCCAAATTTTAAGTCTCTAGCACTTACAGTATCTGAGATCGACGCGTTCAAACAGACGGACAGACAGACGGACAGGGGTAGATCGACTCGGCTGTTGATCTTAATCAAGAATATATATACTTTATGGGGTCTGCCACCCCTCCTTCTGCCTGTTACATACATTCTGCCAAACACATTATACCCTTTTTTGACCATTTTCAATGGGCTCAGGGTATAATAAATAAATAAAAGATCAAAATTATGTGCAATGGAATGTATTTCAGCTGCAGTAAACGAAATTTATACAGTGTTGACGTATCACTGCGGCAGTTCGCACAAGTGACGAAAGCAGCACGAAGGGTGCAAAAGGCGACTAGCAATATATACAGCTTATATCGAAAATTTGCTATGACTGTCCGATCAGATCAAGTTATATACCAATCGAAAGGTTTAGTCCTTACAGAAGGACATACTAAAACTTTTTCTAACTCACCTGGGTCAAGAGATAAGAGGGTGTGAGTGGGAGGGCAACAATTTTAATGATTGCAGCTAATGGGACCGAGGCTCTCGCTATTTTGATACAAATTATTAGAACAGCTGTTTCAGTTGAAGTAGTTCGAATGAATCCAATCCTATTGTGACAAGCACATCGAGCAAGTCGGGTTTTCTTCACATTGTGACTTTTGACTTTTCTTCATTTATATCGATAAATTTAATTTATAGAAACAAATGGGAATTATTTTTGTATGTTTTTTTTTATTCACGCATTTTAAAATAGGTAAATATGCTCCTTTTTTGTGATTTCGTGTATTTTTTATCATTAAGGCCACTTCAGAGTGGCAGCATAGCAGCGGGCACGTGTGCATTACTGAAATCGAGCGAATCCCTTTACATTTCAGTCCTGCCCAGGAATTTGTATATCAGTTTTATAATTTGGTTTGAACAAGTTTGAGCTTCCTGGTAGTCTAGATGCTAGAGTTAAAGATCTATATTTATAAAATATGAAAATACCGTTCATTTTTTGAAACTTGCAAAATAATTTGTCGGCTGCATTTTTAAATTTTCATGCAATCAAACAAATGCTTTTGTGTTGTGACGTCACTAAACAAGTGTTGTCAAAACTTTCACACTAAAATATGAATTTAATCGTGTTTCTTATCATCTTTACATGGGCATATGTGCCTGACTTTTCGTAGTCAAGGGTCTGGGTCTAGCAGGAAATTTTTCAGTACAAGTTGTTGTTGTGACGTCTGGCACATGTGCTTACTGCCATGCCGCCACTGTCAAGTGAAAACCCTAATTATTTTGTCGAAGGAATGGATTCTCGATATTAGCCAGAGGTAGTGGCACGTGCTGTTTTTGGGATGAGGATGAAAATGAGCCGAAGAAAAGACACGATCTCGTAAAAATCCAAGCTCGGATTCCTGACAAAGAATAAATGAAAATTAAAAACAATGATATTACTATGTGATTCGCAAGCTGTTGTTTTGTCAACTGCGTCCTTTTGTAGACGCATTCTTGGCCTACTGTGAATCGCGATTCTTATAGTTTGGACTGGACTCATTGTTTAGGCATGCCAAATCTTCCACGGCTTCAATAAGTCTTACGATGGTTTTGGATGTAGAATTTATTCGCATAAAACAAATGTGTGCAATTGCAATTGTTTGTTTTTATTCATTTTGTGGAACTTGTTTTTTCTCATGAGCTTGTTCAATGTTCACTTTTGTGAACATTGTGTTCGATTAGGAGGTTTTGCGACGTTTTGCGAAGCTCTGTCACAATAGCTAGTAGTGTTGACATTGGAGGCTCGAATTTTGCATCTCACAACAGTGTGACGCACAATTTTTGTGACGCCAATGTGAGCACTTTTGACAGATATCGCTAAACGTCAAAGCTATGATATCACATTATGAAGCAGTGAGAACGCACCATAAGACTTCATTTTCGCCCGATCGGTCCTATGACAGCTATATGATATACTAGTCCGATTTGAACCAGCTTCGGTAAGGATGTATAAGACTAACTTAAATGCATATTCTATAAGTTTGGTTATGATATCTCATAAATCAAATCTGCTTGCAATGTAGTGGAACCTACATACCAAGTTTGGTGTCTCTAGCTCTTATAGTCTCTGAGATCTATGTGTTCATACAGACGTCAGAACGTCAGGACAGACGGACATTCCTATATCGACTCGGCTATTGATGTTATTCAAAAATATATAAAATTTAAGGGGTCTGCCACGCCTCCTTCTGTTACGCACATATTCGTTTAAACAAACGAAATAGACCCCTGTCCTTTTTTTTAATTACGGGTTCTGATAAATATAAAATCCTGCTTAGTCTAAACTGGGTTTGAACCCGCTATCCCGTGCGCGTGAGTCTACGACACCATCCTGTGCACTACCTAGGTATTGAACCCGCTGGCTAACCAAACACTGCTATATGTAAATTGAAAAATAATGCTTACTTTGACCCTGAATTTGAAGCACTTGCAGGTAGAATTTTTCAAAACGACGTCCTATGAAATTATGAAATTATCTTATAGTCTTTTTACACTGAGACTGGTATGACGCCGTAACCAAAAAAAAGCCGGTATAGAGCCCTTTACCATAATAAAATTGGACGGTTAGGTTCAAATGTAAAGGCTTTTAGGCGACTGTATCATTATCGACGATTTTTTTGACAAAAGTTGGCAGCCCTGGCTAAAAATTGTTTAAAAATCGAATTACCACCACAGAAAAAGGCCAGTTAATATTTGAAATATTTTTTGTATCAATTCCTCATTAATTCAATTATGCATTCAACTAGTCGTCGGACATACATGATGGATCCGTTATATATATTTAAATAAAAACTTTATGTAAAATTTATAATAAATTTAGTAATGAGCAATTTACAATTTGACAATTGGACTTCAAAATATCGGCCTTTTCATCAGTGTAAACGACTTTCGCCGTAAGCTAAGGCTTTTTGCTTACTGGCCTCAGTGTAAATTGACTATAAGGTATATTGTCCCCAAATTTCAAACTTGTACGACAAACCGCTTGGGCTGTACAATGCAAGGTCAGTCAGTCAGTTGAACAAAGAGATTTATATATATAGATATAAAAATTATAATTATAAACTAGGGGGGTTAAAGGGTGAGAAGAGTACCAATTTCTATATTTTTCTTGAATAAGCTTCTTTGTCATGTTTTTGAAACTTTTCCTTCTTTTCACCTTTATATTAAGTTTATTGTGGCCAAGTGTTAAGGTCGCACGTCAAGCCGTTTGGCCTGTACAATGCTCAGTCAGTCAGTGAGTATTTATAGCCAATTTAGGGCCCGGGAAAAAAGTATTCGGGGCAATTTTTTCAAAATTTTTTTATTTGCTCTCCTAAATTTATTACAAAATCTCAAAATATTGTCCTATGACCTTGAAGGCACTGAATTATGATACATCACCTTTATTATCAAAAACAGAAAAGAAGCCATTGACTTGATACTCGAGTTTCAGTTGTTATACGATCTAACCATAGATTCTAAAGTTTCAGACGAGCATTCATTCTCTCGCCACAGAAAAATCAACTTTTTACTTAATTATAAACACACAAAGCACGTTCAATTCATGAATCTCAAAAAGACAAATTAAATATCTCATCCTCCTTGAGAGCTACATTTCAAAAGTGGAGTCAGAGGGAACTCACTCCTTTAACCACTTAGATCAACTGAAAAAAACCTTTACAAACGCATGCAATTCGGCTTGCAAGGCAGCATGCCCTATAAGTAGGCCCAAAGGCCGAAACAAACCACTTTGGTGGATTTCAAATCCAAGCAATCTACGTAAGAGCTCTATTAAATAAGGTCGAGCATTCGAACGCAGTACAATCTTGGTAAAATTATAAACTTAGTCAAGCCATATTCAAAAAGGCAACGCGGCAGGCGAAGAGCACCTAATGGAGCTCTTTTTGTTCTAAAATTGAGTCTGTTCTGAAATTGAGTCAACTTCAGACACAGCTAGGCTACGGAGGGTTATATTCTAATCAGACCCTTCTCTTGGACATAAACATGGAATAAAAAAAAGACCTCTTAAACAAAGCCTTTCCAGGTTGTACCCCTTACAAGACAAGTGACAACCAGACTTTAAATGCGGATCCCTAAAAAAGATTTCATACTCAAAGCCAGTAAGGTCTCCCACACAACTCTAAGAGACTTCATTTAAGGGCCTCAATTTCCTCCCGATATGTGTCTAACTCTAAACAGGCATGCAAGAAAGGTAGATCCACCGAATCGGCTCTACAGTCCGTCGTGTCCACAATGAAAATAAATTCCTTTTACACGAAGAATACACTCTCATTGCTTTTGTTGAAATTTAAAGTGTTTTCAACGTCTTACACATCTGAGGGTCGAGGGCCGTCTAGGGCTAATAGGCCAGATACTCACATGCAGGGTTGTAACGTACATATCGGCTCTTCGACTCTTACCAGGCTCGGCAATAGAGATGCTCCCCAGAGGAGGTCGTGTTTCCACATTTATGAAACAAAGTAGTCATCAAAATGCTGTGCGAATTATAGACAGACTACTAGCAGCTATTAGGTGCACAGACTAAAATTTCTGGTGTGTTCACTTGACGGTGCTCTCGTCCATTCTATAAGATAACTCATCCATCCCGACCAAAACAGACTACTGCATGCCAATTGAGCATGCGACAACTCCTATCCAGGCAAGCCCTAACTTTTATGAAAAAGCACAACAAGTAGCATAAATATATACAGCGGACGCCAAGCAGCTATCAAATTAATAAAAGCGACCACAATCAAGTCCAATCTGGGTACCTTGGCGTCAGGATGTCTGGGGCAACTTTGTAGATACGACTCAAACTCTCCTTCCAAACAAGGAGAATATACTTGTATGTATGCCTCTGGTGACTTGTAAAATAATTCTTCACAGCCTCTACATCAAAGAAAAGCAACTTACGATGGCAAAATAACCAAAAACCAACTGTCGTATAGAATAACATACCTGGCGCCAAGTAGGCAAGACTCAATTTACCGTATTATGCAGTCTGAGTAGGAATGTCTGTTCCATAGTAGTCCCTGCCCTAACAGGTCACTGGCTAGTTGGTATTCATGCCTTAAAGCTCAACGCTCCGTACAACGACTTTTGCAGGACGGGATGAGAATGAAAAAAAACCTTCGAAACACTTCTTCTGCTCCTTTACAGCGCTGAGCAACAGAAGATACCAGACTTTGGGAACGCTCTCTTTAGCAGCCTGACGAAATCTCCTCAAAAGCACCACGTAAGATAACAAAATTGCCCAGTCATCGAACTGAAACCCTTTTGGGAATTATGTCTCCTTCACCGACCTATGTGTTTCCGATTTAATCGAAACCGCTCTAACCCAACCAAACCAATGAACTTATTTAAAATTTTTATATTCAACTTAATTTTTTTCGTCACAAAATTGGATATCAGAAATTTTGGGGCTGGTTTATGCTTTAGTCACTAGACTTTTATCTCGCGTAGAGGTTTTTTTTGTGGGATACCAGAAATTGTTTTTGACATTATATTATAACTATCATTAAAATAGAATAGAATAATTAAAATCAAGTATGTAAATTTATTTGTTGAATTTCCTTCATATTTAAAAAAAATACTTTTCTTTAATTATAAAGAGAACGAAGGGGCTCCGACCCCTGCCATTTTGTAAGTTAGGAGTAAACCTTTCGATCGGTATGTAACTCGATCTGTTCCGACAGTCATAGCAAATTTTCCACATTAGCTGTATATATTGCTAGTCGCCTTTCGAAACTTTAAATTCGGTATGTAGGGTTCTGGATAGCATACGCAGATTAACTTTTTTTTGTTTTTTTTTTGACTGGACCTGTACATTCTGACGAAATTTGGCTCAAATTGCTTGTACAGCCAGTAACTCTTTGTAGAGACAAACATCTTCTAAACACGTGATCACATGGTATCCTACTGTCGAGTGCACTCGATTGATTCGCTTTTAAATATAACGTTTTATCATCTATTTTTTTTATTCTGGCCTATTTTGGGTTTCAATTCATTAAGCATTTTGTGCCAAATTGTTTTATTACTTAAACTTGTGAAACTGTTGGTGAAATTTCGAATCTTATTAAAAGTTTACGGGGAAGTTTTCCTTTTGTATGAAAAACTTTGTTAGTTTTTAAGATATCCCACTAAATCTTCCATTTATACCGCAAAATCTGTGTTTTTCCTGCCAAATTTAAAATTTTCCGAAAAATCTAATTTTTTTTCTCAAAGTCCCATTTCAGGAAAAGATTTAAAATGTTTGGTGATTGAAATTAACACTTCGCTTCGTTCACCAGTCCCCGTAATCCTGCGCTGGTAATTTTTGTATTTGTTAAATTTGTTAATACAGTTTACTGCAGAAAAATAAAAAAGTGTTTCTCATATCCGCGAGCGTAGGGAGACAGAGGTTGACGAACTAAACGGGACTTATACCCCTTGTATTTCATATATAGAGATAAAACTTACATGGAATATGAGGCCAGGCGCCGGAGTCAGCCGACGCACATGTACGTAAGACAAAATGTCCAGTAGATGTCCCTCTCGACTGGCCGCAAAACAAAGACTACAATAAGAAAGGTTAAGCTGAAGTCATATTAAAATTCTGAAGAATAAGCAACTTACCGGCCTGCAGCAAAGAGAGTACCATTAGCACTTCCAAATGTGCTGACAGTGACACTTAGTGGCATAAGCCAAGCAAGGGCGCCCAGAATACGATTGCCAAAAGTGACTGCGACTGCCTCGGATTCGATCATTTCTTGCTCCGACATGGCAGCCAGATATGAGATGTTGATCAGAGCATAGCACAGAGTAACCAATGGTATGCCAATCATAATAGAGCGCGGCAAGTTTTTGCTGGGATTCTTAATCTCCTCTGTAACATAGTTAAGGTTATTCCAACCATCGTAGGCCCAAAGGCCTGTATAAAATGCGGTCGCAATAGCTCCAATATTTGGCATCGGCCCATTAAATGCATTCGACAAGTGCTGTGTATTGCCATGAAACAATTTCCAAGCGCCGCCACAAATAACAATTACCACTGCCACCAGTTTGGCCGCCGTGAATATATTCTGTACCGCCATACCTAAATTAACGCTATAGCAATTGACGAACAGAATCATGACTGATGAGAGAGTAAAAAAAAACTAACAATAGTTTAATGTTTGACCGAGATTTACTTAGGGTATACCTTACCGATAGCAACCAATGCAACCATTTTAACAACACCCCTAGGTGGATCACATTCCGTGACAAAAGCTTCCACGGCATACTGTGCAAACGATAAGCATATTATAGCCATTTGAGATGGCTTCAACACCAATGTCGATACCCATGAAAAAAGAAATGCCGGTGCTGGTCCATAGGCGTCCATAAAATAGGCCCATTCCGCTCCAGACGAGGTATTCATAGTGCCAAGTTCAGCATATGCCAGAGCGCCTAAAAATAAAAATACATAATACATAAGAAATGGTTGACGTTAATATCTTGAAAAAATGTTTGACCAAATGAATTACAATTACACTAGGAAACAGCTAAAAAGTTACACGAGCCAAACTCACTTTTTTGAATACGTATGGGGCCCCATATGGCGAAAAACATTTTGGTAAAAGTCTATTAGTCTGGGCCAACTCTAAATCAAAAAAAAAAAACCCAAATAAAGACCAATTTAACACGAATTTAGCCAAAAACAATGGGGGCTTTGCCCCCTGCTCGCTACGCTCGCCCACCCCGGCTCGCTTCGCTCGCGGTGATATATAAAAGGACTACAGTCGAGCCCACTCGAAAACCATCAAACATACATAAATATATGCAAATTTAACATTTATAGATTTAACGTTTATAGATTAGCATAATTTAATGAACAATTGAGTTAACAGATGAAATGTATATTAAGATACAAATAATTAACATGTATAACTGAAATTATGTTATGATATTATAACATTAACATAACATGTGTACCTGCTGTTACCACCACCCCTCCAGACTGTGCGTACCACGGAGTGCAAGGCGAAACTTATTTGCTTAATATATTCGTTGTTTATTATCCGATCGCAATGAAGTTTTCAGCATATATCATAAAGATGGTAATCTATACGTGTGCTGAATTTGAAATCTCTACCTATCAAATTGGCCTTGAATTTGGATACTGTAGTTTTTTGTCGATTGCAGAAAAATTTGGGTGTGGGGGTAGGCGTGGCTAAATTCTAAAGCAAACTTGATCTGCATTTGCAACATAGCAGTATTGTCACCAAATTCGGTAGCTCTAACTCTTATAGTCTCTGAGATCCAGGTGATTATGTGTTCTCCATATATCATATTTCCTCAAATATATTCTCTGTTTACTAACCGATCTCGATAAAATTTTCAGCATGCGTTAGTACACGTCCTTTCATACTGTGTGCCAAGTCTCAACTGTAGCTTTAAAACTGCTCTTGTTATTCGATTCTATTTAATTTACGTGGGCGGAAGTGGGCGTGCCAAATTTTAAAATAAACTTGATATGGGTCAACACCCTCGGAGTGTTTTCACCAAATTTGGTTTCTCTAACTTTTATAGTCTCGGAGATAAAGGTGTTCAAAATAGTGTACCATAATTGTCACGAATCTAATAGGTTCTAGTACTCATTTTTTGGGTACCGAGCTAAATATTAGATTGGGGTCTTCACTAGTTTTTTTTTTAAATCTTTGAAGTTTCCATACAAAATTCACTATTTTTGTTGTTATTTTGTGCAACTTGTCACTACTATGGACCGTTTATTAACACTAGTTTTGTTTGACTTGTCGATTTTATGGCCAGTTTAAAAAGTACATAATGGATTTGTGAGTTTTATTTGGAAAAATCTCAATTGAAAAATAATATAATGAAAAAAGATAATTATATTCAATATTTGGCCAAGCTCCAATTCCAAAAGAAGTTGGAAGAGCCCTGGAGAAGCATTTATAAGATTTTTTTGCTCATGATGTGGGTGTTCAACCGAGAAAATAAAGCTCCGCAAGCAACAAATTCTGCGATTTAAAAAAAAAAATTTTTTGTCTAAGGTCCTCTACTTATTAACACTCCCCAACACCTCTAGCATGAAGTTTATAGAGAGGTTAAAGAAGCTACTTCTGTCCGTGTGTATAAATCAGTGTTGGTAAACGAGCTGTAAAGTGACACAAAGCAAAAACTTCAAAGATTTGAAAGAAAAAAAACTAGTTGAGACCCCAATCAATTTTTTTTTTCTAAATTGATTATAAATCGGTCTCTATTTGGGGGTTTTATTTTTTTTTTTGATTTGGAGTTGGACCAGACTAATAGAGTCTTACCAAAATTTTTTTTTTCTGTGGTGAGATTTTTTTATTTGTAGAATTTTTAAAAAATCTTGCTTTTTTTCGTACTTTTTGTTAAAGGTGCGCCCAAATTTGCCATCATTGCTCGAGAATGCCAAAACCGATTTTCAAAAGTTTTACTTTTTCTAAAAGCTAATAACTATATAATAATTCATTTATAGAAAGTCTAAGATTTAAGCCAGAAGTTTAAGTTTTCGAATTAAGAAAATTAAGTTTTTTTTAATCATTTTTTTTTTAGATTTTTTTTTTGTTTAAAATCCTAGGAAAAGTCGAAAAAGTTTTTACATTTTCTTTTCTTTTTAATTTACATAGCTGTATTAAAAACGCGTCGTTTAAGATATGAGTCATTAAAATTGGCTAAGTAATTAGACGAGACGGTTAAGTAATTGGCATATAAACAATAAAACAAGTTTTACGCAAAGGTTGATTTTCGACTGATCGGTCCTATGGAAAATATATGTTATAATGGTCCGATTCCAACCAAATTTGGACAAGTTGTATAAGGCAATACATTTCAATAATTTCTAAGTTTGGTACTGATAACTTTAAAAATTAAAAAGTTTTTCATAGTAAAGGTTGCTAATCGACCGTTCGTATCGATTGTTCCAATGGCAGCTATAAGAAGTAGTCGTCCAATTTTTACCAATTTAGTTTGGATGTAAAGGGCAATTAAAAATACCCAATTACTGAGTTTTATCTCAAAAAACAAAAAAGTTGTTTATACTAAGACTTCATTTTTGACAGCTCGGTCCTATGGCAACTATATGATAAAGTGGACAGATTCGAAGATGTAAAGTACAACATAGATCCCACAGTTTGTGAGTTAAGTTAAATATCTTAGGAAATAAAAAAGATTTCATACTAAAGGTGGATTTTCAACTGATCGTTTCTATGACGGCTATATTGAATAGTGAACAGATTAGAACCAAATTTTGTAGGGATATATAACACATTACCAGACACACAATCTGCGAGATTGGATGATCTATCTTAAGAATCAGCAGAAGTGTTCATACTAATGGCTGTTTCTGAACCGATCCCTCCTACGGCAACTATATGATATAGTAATCTGATTTTAACCAAATGTGGTTAAGATGTGTAAGACAGATAATTGATATTCTGAGAGATTGGTTAAGGTATCTTAAAAAACACTAAAAAATTTCATACTAAAGGTCATGCCACTCCACAAAGATGTAATAAAAATCGACAAAAACATCCCTAGATATCACTGCGGACGGCAGTTCGCGTTAGTGACGAAAGCAGCACGAAGGGTGCGAAAGGCGACTAACTATATATACAGCTAAGTTGGAAAATTTGCTACGACTGTCCGATCAGATCGAGTTATATACCGATCGAAAGGTTTAGTCCTAACTTACAAAATGGCATACTAAAACTTTTTCTAATTCACCTGGGTAATGAGATACGCGGGTGTAAGTGGGAGGGGAAAAATTTGTATGATCGCAGCTTGTGGAGCCGTTGGGGCTTTTTGGTAAAATTATTTATTTTTTTTAAATTCTTATCAAAAATACGCGTCGATTGATACCTTGATGACCCAAATCCGTTAACTGGTTCAAAAGATAAATAAATTTGAAATTTTTAGTGGACTTTTCAAAATGAAATGAAAAGTTAGTTTCTTTGTTTGTCTGTTTGTCTGTTTGTATCAAAGCGCTAGAAAAGCTAAGATGTAATGATGGGGATTTATTCCTCTTTGAATACCTAGAAATGTTTGTTTTACGACATTTTCAATTTACCGCTAGTTTAGCGGGAAAACGCTAAATCCCGCTAAAATTGAAACTCCAACAGTTTCCAAACCATAGAAGCTACAGATATGTTCTATATATCATTGGAAAGGTATGTTTAAGGGCTTTTATGCGTACCTTAAAAGTATTCAGGTAACATTTTTCAGGTGATATAATGTTTTTAAGCTTACATTTTGGCGATTTTTGACAAAACGGCTCTAACGATTTCTGTTAAATTTTATTATGTTGTAAAACGTACAATTTCGCGTTTTTTGGTATTTAAACATAAATTTTGGTCGAGGGGTTTGGAAGATATTACCTGTTAAGTGAATAAATACCTTTTTCTATCGGTCGAAAATCACGTTTTAGTACGAAAAACTTTTTGGTTTTATGAGATATCTCAACTAAACCGATACAATATGCATTTAAATTGGTTTTATATATCCTGACCAAAGGTGGTTCAAATCGGACTACTATATCATATAGCTGTCATAGGACCGATCGGGTCAAAATAAACTTGTTTGTTTAGTGAAATATTTTAACCAAATTGATAGCATTTGCATTTAAGTCAGTTTTAAAAATCCTGACCGAAGTTAGTTCTTATCGGACCACTATATCATATAGCCAATCGGTCCAATATTAAGTCTTGGTATGAAAAACTTTTTTGTTTTACGAGATATCGTAACCAAATTAATAGAATATGCATTAAAATTAGACTTATATATTCTGACCAAAGTTGGCTCTAATCGAACCAATATATCATATAGCTGTCATAGCACCGATCGGGCGAAATCCAAGTCTTAGTATGAACAACTTTATTTTTTCATAGTAAGTACGTGGTCTCCGACAGTAAAGTATGCTCGGCTGTAGCAACGCGAGCAAAGCGAGCAGGGGGCGGAGCCCCCTAGTTTTTCTTTATAATTAAAGAACAATTTTTTTTTAAATATGAAATACGTTGAACAACTAAATTTATATATTTTACTATTTGCCTGCATTAATGATAAAGTTACAATGTCAAAAGCAAAAGCAATTGCAAAATTTCTGATATCCCAAAAACCTCTACGAGGTAAAGTCTAGTGAAGAAAGCAATTTCTAGCAAAATTTCTGATATCAATTATGTGACGAACAAAATTCAGTTTAATCTAAAATTATAAATAAAAATATAAATTAATAAAAAAAAAGCGAAAATAGGCATTCGGCACTGCGCAAAACGTAATTTTTATGTACAAAGAAGCTCACCCTTTTTGCTCACAGTGCACAATGCCTATTTTCGCTTTTTTTATTAATTTATATTTTATTTATAATTTTAGATTAAACTGAATTTTGTTCGTCACAAAATTGATATCAGAAATTTTAGAAATTGCGTCATAGACTTTACCCGTGTAGAGGTTTTTTTTGTGGGATAAAATATTAACATAAAAAAATTATTTTCTTAATTCGAAGATTAATGTCTCATAAACCACTGGATTAAATCTTGGATTGTGTGTGAATTAATTAGAGATATATTTATTAGCTTTCAAAAAAGTAAAGCTTTTGAAATTCGGTTGTGACATTCTCGAGTAATAATGTCAAATGCCATAGAAAACAAAAATGTTATTCGTCGTTTGGGGCCCCATATCTATCCTAAAAAGTGGATCGAGCATACTCGACTGTCGGAGACCCCGTACTTACAATGCCAAAAACTAATAAGGGAAAGAAGATTTTTATACCGATCGGTCCTATGACAGCAATATGATATAGTACTCCGATTTGAACCAACTGTAGACAGGCTGAATAAAACCAAGTTTTATGCATATTCAATCCGTTTGGTTACGATATCTCATTAAACAAAAAAGTTTTTCATACTAAAACTTAATTTTCGCCCGATCGGTCCTATGACAGCTATATGGTATAGTGGACATTTTTAAACCAGCTTCAGAAAGGATGTATAAGACTAACCCAAATGCATATTCTATAAGCTGTTTGATAGAGTGGTCCGATTTGAACCAACTTTGGACAGGCTATAAAGCCAAGTTTTATGTATATTCTATAAGTTTAGTTACGATATCTCATAAAACTAAAAAAATTTTCATACTAAGACTTGATTTTCGCCCGATCGGTCCTATGACAGCTATATGATATAGTGGTCCGATTTGAACTATCTTTGGAAAGAATATATAAAACCAAGTTATATGCTTATTGTATCAGTTTGGTTACGATATCTCATTAAACAAAAAAGTTTCTCATAGTAAAACTTGATTTTCGACCGATTGTTTCTATGGGCGCTATATGATATAGTAGTCCGATTGAAAAAAGAAACAAACTTGATCTGCCTGCAATATAGAGGAATCTACATACCAAATTTGGTGTCACTAGCTTTTAAATTGCTCTTATAATTTGGATACGAATTTTTTTTTCGATTTGTGGGCGATAAACGGGGCGTGGCCGAATTTTGAAACAAACTTGATCTGCTTGCAACATAGAGGAACCTACATACCAAGTTTGGTGTCTCTATCTCTTATAGTCTCTGAGATCTAGGCGCTCATTCAGACGGACAGACAGACGGACAGACGAACATTGCTATATCGATTTGGCTAATGAGGCTGATCAAGAATATATATACTTTATAGGGTCTGCCACGCCGTTAAGCACATATTCGTTAAAACAAACCCAATGGACCCCTGTACTTTTTTTAAGTACTGGGTCTAAAAAGGTCAAATTTGTTGCCTAGTGTAAGTAGTGAAAGATCACATATGTAAATTCAAGAAGTAGCCGATTCCGATGATGCCCATAATTTTTAATAAAGTGGCTTATGAATATGAAACGGACCTAATATTCAAATTCCGAATTGACTTAAATCGGAAAAAAAAAACTAGTCGGAGAGGCTATAGTCGAGATCCCGACCATAGGATACCCGTTACTTATTTCAATATATGTAAAGGTACTTAAAGAAATTTATATGCATTGCTTTGAAAACATTAACTCGCCATTACTGCTGTTCTACTTGTCCGATCTTGCTGCGATTCAGTGTGATTATAGATGACAAAAATAGATAACGTTAATTACCACAAAAAAAAACGTATTATTTTAAAAACTGGGGGCGGAGGGCGGTAATCTCAGTGGGGTGTATAGAAATCTGTGTGCCCAATTTGTTTTCCCTATCTCTTATCGGCTCTGAGACGGACAGACGAAGAGACACACACTAGGGTGGAGTGAACTGGACTTTTTTTTATTTTCGAAATCGCTGCATCATCAATGGATGATACGATATAAAAGCAATATCTGAAAAAAAAAAAAACAAGATGGACGGAGCTACAGTCGAGCATTTTCGACTGTCGGAGACCCCGTACTTACTATGGAGAAAGCTAAGACTGCTAAAAATTCAAAAATATTTTGCTCACTTGACGCCCTTGCAGAGCGCTGTATTCAATTTTCGACTACTTGTATCAATAGAAGCTATATGATATAGTAAGCCGATATGAACTGGTAAGGATGTATAAAACAAACTTAAAAGCATATTCTGCCAGTTTGTTTACGATATCTCATAAAAGAAAAAGTTTTTCATACTAAGACTTGATTCTCGCCCGATCAATCCAATGACAGCTATATGATAAAGTAATCCGATACATATTGTATTAGTTTTGTTACGATATCTCAAAAAGCAAAAAAGTTTTTCATACTAAGGCTTGATTTTCGCCCGATCGGTCCTATGACAGCTATTTGACATAGTGGTCCGATTTGAACCAACTTCGGTAAGGATGTATAAGACTAACTTAAATGCATATTCTATAAGTTTTGTTACGACATCTCAAAAAACAAAAAAAGTTTTTAATACTAAGACTTGATTATCGCCCGATCGGTCCTATGACGGAAACAAACTTGATCTGCTTGCAATATAGAGCAACGTACATACCAAGTTTGGTGTCTCTATCTCTTAAAGTCTCTGAGATCTATGTGTTTATACAGACGTCAGGACAGACGGATAGTACTATATCGACTCGGTTATTGATGCTGATCAAGAATATATATACTTTATAGGGTCTGCCACGCCTCCTTCTGCCTGTTACGCACATATTCCTTAAAGCAACATTAATAGACACCTGTACTTTTTTAAATACGGTGCTTAAAAATCAATTTTGTTTTTTTTTTTGAGGTCATCCTGACGTGGCGTTACTTGCACCTAATTCACTGCCAGGCCATTTCACAATCTTTTCACAACCATATTACAAAATTAATCAACCTAATAAATTCATTCGAAAATTTGCTAAAAATAACGTGCGTTCTTCATGCATTGCACACATTCCAATAGAAAGGGCCCGCCTAAAATGTAACGAATTTTTATCAATTTTGGTATTTTAAAAAAATCTGTAACTCCGATGTTTTTGCACCGATCTTAGCAGTTGACATGGTTTTAGAAATCAAACAGTTAGGTTTAACTAAGACAAATAATATTTTTTTTAAAAACTATCTTTTGGTATGAAATCACAGTTATGTCGGATTTTTTGAATTTTTGACTGATTTCTCAAAATAGATCGTCGATGTGCCACCTCAGGATGACCTTAAAATAAATTGATTTTTTTTGCTTTTTCCATTGATGATACAGCGATTTCGAAAATAATAAAAAGTCATTTTCACTCCACGCTAACATACATGGTTATATTGACTCGGCTGTTGATGCTGATCAAGAATTTATTTGCTTTTTAGGATCGGAGATGCCTCCTTCTCCCTGTTACATACACTCCAACGAACACAATCGGGCCTGTTCCGAATTCCGAAAACGAGTGGAATTGCCGCAAATCGAGTTGATTGCTGTTCCGAATTCCGCAAATCGACAAGAACTGTCGTGTTCAAAACGTGTGCTGTTGAGCGAGCGGAATCATATATAAAGGCTACAAGAAGCATTAAAATAATTCCCTAAAACAATAAACTAAAAATTCAAATAACCTTGAACATTTTCAGAATAGTTTAACATCAGTACTTCAACTTCTCGCAATCAAATGCTGCTAGAGCTACTTCAATTGATAAATAAAATTCGAACAATTCTATGTGCTATATTTAACATGAAATATTTATTATTAATTTTCAAAAATAGTTTTAAGTAATTCTAATCGGATTTAAGAGAAAAATTTAAGATTGAATGTTTTTTTTATTGAATTCATGACAACTCTGATGCATGTCGATATGCACAAGCCAGGTAATCAGCTGGTGACAAAAAGATGTATTGCAACAATGCAAGCAACCAATAACCATAATTGACGGCATTTTGCAGAATTAAATTAGCTATTTATATTATTTAAGCAATTTCTATTTCTTCATTGGTTAAACAGCTGATACGGTCGATGACTTACTGCTATCGAAACGTTCTTGAAACCGAGTTCGAAAAGTAAAAACAAGCCCATTTCGGTCGGAATTGGGAACAGCAAATGCTAAAACGTTCGTTTTCGTTTCGTTTTTACTTCTTGAAAACGTTCTGAATTCGGAACAGCCCTGAATATACCCTTTTACTTATTTGTTAAGTAACGGATGTAAAAATAGAATCACGATGTCCATATATCGGTAAATAATACATTTGGTTTGAAATGTAGGGCTGTTTTTGTGTATCGTTTAAATTTGCTCTGCCGCAGCGCTGCCTGCACACGTACAGTATTAACTTTCGTGTGGCGTAGTTGCTACGACATTTTGCATGTTACTGTCATGATGCAACGCCGCTCTGTAGCTCTTTTGGCAAATTTTTATCCGTACATCCTTAAATCGAGGTGGGGCTTGGTATCAAATTTATTTACTCTTGTAAACCGACGTATTTTTCAAAGAAGATTGATAAAAAAAACAAATGAATTAAAATTAATAAGTTGTGTTTAATCTTATAGTCTTAAAGATATAAATTTTTCACTAACGTCAGCTCACAATCGGTCGCTGCCGATATGCTGCTGACCTAAGTAAATAGAGTCCTGCTTATAATAAGAAGACGACGCGATATCCAGCGTCATAAACAATGTAACCCTAAACATGTATAAGCATATGCACTGATAAGTATTGATGTATAAACATATGTTCTAATCAATATTGATTGCTTAGGGCACTCATTGTAATAGATTGTAGTTTAAGATAATAATATAATTTTCAATAAACCTGCCGAACTTCTCGGCCGATCAGTCCAAAAACATAACTCGTGCTGTGTACGTCATTTCGCCGAGCCGTTACCTTACTTCGTATTTTCATTTGGTGACCCCGTGTATTTTTTTCACGCAAGTTTTTTGTTTCAAAAGTAAAACATTCGCGATTGCTTAAATTTAAGCAAGTTCTTACTTTCGTGACAATAATTTAAACAAATCGCGAGGTTTACACTTAAGCAAAATAAATTAAAAAGAAAAAATAAATGCCAAAAGTGAATAAATTTATTGAAACCCAATGAATCTTTGGCAACGAAGTGGAGCGCCTTTACAATTCGGCTGCGGCACAGGCCCACTCGATGGACCGCAGATCTTTAAGAACGGGATGAAGGCCATTAACGACGAATTTGAAAGCAATGAAAAAAAGTTGCTAGTGTACAAGTCAGAGGCCAAAAATACGCCGTACATAAAGGAAAAGTACGGCGACCAGGTACGTGCAGTTATTAAGAAATCTGAAATTCTGCTTAACAGCATAAGGCCAATAAAAAAGTCCAATAGCGCAATTAAGCCAGAAGGTTCAAAGAAAGCACCGGCCTTAGCTAGAAAATTTACGTACACGTTGCGCGAGTACCAGTCAGTTTTGATAGGTTCAAAACTGGGTGCGAGCCAATGACCAAATTAAGACATGCTAAGACAGTTTGAAGACGAAGAGGTAAAATAAATGATTTATACTCTTAATGAAGCGTTTGAAGAGCTCGCTTCAAAATCAAGAAGTGAAAAAACTTCCTTACGTTTTACCAAAAATTGACATTCCGTCTTTTTCTGGTAAATACGAAGAATGGAGGACATTCAAAGAGATTTTTCAACAAC
Source organism: Drosophila innubila (assembly GCF_004354385.1). NCBI lineage: Eukaryota > Metazoa > Arthropoda > Insecta > Diptera > Drosophilidae > Drosophila > Drosophila innubila. Next base: position 37,890,988 of record NC_047626.1, on the reverse strand, counting down.
TGATTGGATCAACCTTGATCCCCGATGCACAAAAAATGTACCTATTAAAAACAAATTTTGCAGTCTTTTGAATTTTGTGTTTGTTCGAAAATTAAACGACCAATTAAGGTCAGAATATTAAAGAACCCCTTCTAAGGAGATTCAAACACAAGACCCCTTGCTAAGATCCCTGGAGCATGAATATTGCGCCTTAGAATCAGGCGAAAAAAGCTCCAGCCAAGCAAGGGGCAACAAAGAGGATGTAAAATGCATAAAAGGATGCAGACATGATCATTCTCTAGCTAAGTGCTACAAGTTTAGGAGCTTAAATGAACATGAAAGGTGGGAATCGGTAATGAAAATAACGTTTGCGGCCTTTGCCTTGGTAGTGACTGTGAAAAACCTTACCATGTTCTTTTGCACAAAGCTTCAAATACCATAGCAAAAATGCTTAGGTAAACAAGAAAATAATGTAGATGAGCAGAAATATGTTCTTCTCGCTACAGCAATAGTGCAGGTCAAGGATTCAAAAAAACACTGCCACGATTGCAGAGTGCTGCTTGATAGCGGCTCACAAGTTAATTGCCTAAAAAAATCAATGGGAAAGAGACTAGGAATTAAGGGAACTAAAATAAAGGCCACCATAGAAGGGATGGGGGGAAAAATGTCTGAAGTTAATAAAAGTCTAGCACTAAATGTAAGGTCCAAAAATACGACTTTTGAATCCAGCATTGAAGTGTTGGTAATTAAAAATATTTAGGGTTTTCACTTGACAGTGGCAGCATGGAGTAAGCACATGTGCCAGACGTCACAACAACAACTTGTACTGAAAAATTTCCTGCTAGACCCAGACCCTTGACTACGAAAAGTCAGGCACATATGCACATGTAAAGACGATAAAAAACACGATTAAAAGTCGATAATTTCAATCGAAAGTTAGTATTTTTGGCATATTTTAGTGTAAAAGTTTTGGCATTTGTTTACTGACGTCACGATACAAAAGCATTTGTTTGACTGTAGGAAAATTTTAAATGCAACACACAACATTTTTTGCAAGTCGAAACAACAAAAAATTAACGGTATTTTCATATTTTATTAATATAAAAATTGTTAATAAAGGGCGGATCGAATAAAAACAAATTAAAAAAATTGAAAGAGATTCCAGATTTGAACCGGCAACTTTTGTACGTAGATCTTAAACTCTAGCATCTAGACTACCAGGATTAAACCAAATTATAAAACTGAAATAAAAATGTCTGGGCAGGACTGAATTGTAAAGGGATGCTCACGATTCCAGTAAAGCACATGTGCCCGCTGCCATGCTGCCACTATGAAGTGAACACCCTAATTATTTCCGAATTACCAGCGCATAAATTTGATGCAGGTACAGTACCTAAAAATCTGAAGCTTGCCGATCCCTATTTTTATATACCAAAGGGCATAGATATGCTTTTAGGAATAGAGCTGTTCTATGAGACCCATTTAGAAAGCTCATCCACTTTGAACAATGGCCAAATTAGATTACAAAATACGGTCTATTGGTGGTTGGCTAATAGCCCATTGGTTAGCGTAAGCAAGGATAAGAACGGGAAATTTATGGTCAAACTTCCATTAAAAACCAACTCTTGTCTACTAGGGAGCTCTGAAATTCAAGCAAAAAGAGGATTTTTGACTTTGGAACGCTAATTGTCAAATAATCCGAAATTAAAACAACAGTATACGTATTTAGAAGAATATCTAAAGTAAGGTCACATGGCCCCTGTGGAAAAACCAGAAAAGTTGTTGTCAAAGTACTATTTGCTTCACCACTGTGTGTTTAAACCGGACAGTACAACAACTTAACTAAGGGTGGTCTTTGATGCTTCTTCAAGCAATGTGTCCTTTAGTGATATTTTGTATACTGGACCCAAACTGCAAGAGGATCTTTTTAATATGTTGTTGAGATTTCGCAAATACAAATATGCAATTTCAGCTGATATTAAAAAAATGTATAGGCAGATTTGGGTTCAGAAAGAACATCAAAAATATCAATTGATATTTTAGCAATGGAACTCTCAAGAGCCTTTAAAGACGTATGCGCTTAAGACAGTGACTTACGGCACTGCTGCTGTACCGTATTAAGCAATTAAATGCCTGCAAGAACCATCAAAAAAAAATAGAGAAAAACTTTCCCATAGTAGCACAAATCATTAAAAAAGACTTTTATATGGATGATCTTATGACAGGTGCTAATATTATCACGGAAATACATACAATTCAAAGTAATATTTCTAGGGAACTAATTAAAAGGGGTTTCTATCTCAGGAAACGGTGTTCAAACAGCTCTCAGATTCTAACAGCAATTCCAGAAGTTGATAGAGGTATGCGCCTAGACTTCGATAAGGATCAAGTAAATGGAGTCAAAGCTTTCGGGGTTTCCTGGATTCCCGACACGGATAATTTTGCTATAAAATGCAATTGAGTTTGCGAGAGCAAACCGACTAGAAGAAATATATTATCTGATATCTATAAACTATTTGATCCACTAGGATTAGTAAATCCAGTCACAGTAAGTGCAAAAACTCTTATCCAGGAACTATGGAAAGAAAAAAAGGACTGGGATGAAGAGATTTCAGGAGACATATTAAAGGTAAGGGAAAGATTTAGAGCCGAATTACCGATGCTCAATATTATCACGATTCCGAGGAGAATTATAGTAGACGATGCGGAACGCATGTAGCTGCATTTATATATATAAAATCCATATGTCCCAATGGGCAAGTTTTTATAAATTAAGCTACTTCCAAATGTAGAGTAGCTCCCACAAAAATATTGTCGCTTCCTCGTCTAGAATTGTGTGCCGCAACTTTACTGACAGAGTTGACAAAAAAAGGATTGGAAAGTGTTAAATTGAAATTTGAATCAATTCAGCACTACTCCGATTCAAAGATTGTGCTATGTTGGCTTAAACTTTACCCTGCTACACCTAAAACCTTTGTGGCTTATAGAATTAATTCTATTTAAATAAATTAAAGGTTTCCGATTGGAATTATGTCAATACCAAAAATAATCAAGCCGATTTAATTTCGAGGGATTTAGTTACAAACTAATTTTGGTTCCAAGGGCCCCCATTTCTAAGATCTGAAGATCAGAAGAAAAATCGTGATTTTGAAGAAAACATTGATGTTCCAGAGTTAAAAAACAATTTCAAGGTATTGAGATGTAAAGAAGAACCAATGTTTAGAAAAAAAGATCACAAAAATAGCTTTGCGTTTCTGCAATATGTCATAGCAAAAGTATTAAGGCTTATAGCAAAATGTAGAAAGTGTTAAACAACAAGTTGGGGGGATTTTAAGAAAAAAATCTTTGAACTTTATTTTACAAATTATTCAGAAGGAGTATTTTTTGGAAGAATATCAGTTGTTAAAGAGCGGTAAGGAATTACCTGGGACATCAAATACATAGTCTTTGGCTCCTATATTAGACCAAAATATTATAATAAGAGTTGGGGGAAGGATTCAGAATGCTCATTTATGCTTTGATGCGAAACATCCTATTCTCCTACCATATAATGACAAATGGGTTAACCTCTTAACCGAGTATTTGCACAGAAAGCATTTACATGTTGGTCCTCAAGGGTTACTAGCAATAATGCTTCAAAAGTTTTGGCAACTCAGAGTCAAACAACTAACCTCTCAGGTAGTAAAGCATTGCTATCGATGCTTTAGAGAGCAGCCAAGATCCATACATCCATTGATGGGCTGCATACCAGAAGATAGGGTAATCCATACAAAGCCATTCCTAAATGTGGGAATTGACTTTTTGGGGCACATAATGATTTACCACAAAATTAAGATTAAATGAATAGACAAAGCATGTGTATGTGTGTTTGTCTGTTTTGCAACGAAAGCGGCTCATCTAGAGGTGGTATCTGATATGACAACAGCAGCATTTATGGGTGCGCTAAAACGATGTATCGGTAGACGTAGTTTTCCTAAATATACTATATATAGATAATGGTACAAATTTCAGTGGAGCAGCTTAGGCCTTAAATCAAATTTACGAACTATTTAAAAAAAACCAAAAAGAGTTAAATGAATTTTGCGCTCAACAACAAATTGAGTGAATCAATATCCCAGTAAGAGCACTTCATGTAGGTGGGCTATAGGAGGCATGTGTCAAATCTGTGAAGAAACATTTTGACACAGAAGGTAAAATGACATTCGAAGAACTAGCGACACTTATGGTACAAATAGAAGCTGTACTAAGCTCTTGACCACTAACATCATTATCAGACTACCTTTACGATTTGCAAGTACTAACTCCTGCGCATTTTCTACTTTGGGAAGCCATGTCCACTGTAATAGACACGACTGACAATAAAAGTTGCAGAGGTTTCCGAGATCACTGGAAAGCAGTCCAGTCAAAGACGGACAAATTTTGGAAACGATGGTCCGTTGAGTATTTGTCCGAGTTACAAAAAAGGTACAAGTGGACTAATCCGAAAATTAATATTAAGTCCGGTACCCCCGTCCTACTAAAAGAAGAAAATCTAGCTCAAACGAGTTGGAGGAGGGGCAGGGTTACCAAGCCAATTAGGAAAAGATGGACTTTGTAAAATGGTAGAAGTAAGGAGTAGAAATGAGATCGAAACACAATGTTTGTCATTTTCCTACGGAATTTAAAAAAGAAAGTGAATGTAAATCGAACGGAAGTAGAATAAGCAGAAATAACCCCACAAGCAAGCTTAATAAGATTAAGAACAAACGTATGTTACTAGGTGTCTTAACATGTATTACAAACAAAACAAATACTGCAAATGTAACACACTCATATAATAAGGCAGGGCTGTTTTATGAGGATCAGGGCATTGTGGTGTTATCAAGGACGGCATGAAACGTAATTATTCATGCAGATCTGGAGGATTACGGTGCGTTTAAGAATCGAGTTGAGGAATCGTGGACTTCATTGCTGAACATAAGGGCGAAACTAAAAGCAATTCGCATCGACAACATGATCTCACTCCTGGACAATAAAGACAAGAAGATTTCAGCAACACGACGAAATAATCAAGCAAACGCAAGCAAGAAAGGCACAACGTGTTCCAAGAGCACCACTAAAACCTTTTGGAGCGATCTACCATTCTGTGTTTGAATCGATGGATGAAGATCACGCCCATGACCTTCTGCAATAAGTCCAGCAAAGTAGACACAATGAGGATTACTTGCTCGACTTGCTACTTAACCAGTCTTCGGTCCAAGATGCAACCGTCCAAGTCATGAAGAAACAAAATGAAGTCTTTTGGAGAAACTTCAATCTAATAAATACAACAATGTACTTAATGCAGAACGCCCTGAGCACAGCGATTGACCACGAAGTGTTTATTGATGCTTATGAGACATTGTCAGTTGCTGTGGAAGCGTTCGAGCGCTTGCAGCGAGACATCATAAACATTGTTTGGAACACAAATGGAATTTTCTTGGATAGCTTGCTGCCAACCACACAATTTCAGAAGCAGATCCAAAGAATTGTCCAAAATATGCCAGAAGGAGTACAGCTACCAACACTGGACCCGTTAGAGCTCAGACGGATCTCCAAAATAACGACAAGGACAACAAAGTCAGCAATCCTTTTCAATGTGAGGATCCCGCTCATAAACCACAAGTTGAGAGCGTTTCAAGTGTAGCCGCAACCTGTTCGACATTCTGGTCGATTCATCAGCATTAAGGCAGAATATAAATATGTCTTAATGGATGATGCGATGTCAGTTTATTACAGTATGTCCGAAAATAACTGAGATCACTGCCATAGGATGAATGAATTAACATTGTGTACACAACGGCATCCACTTTTCAACTTGAAAACAGCGACTATCTGTGAGGAACTGCTACTCCTCAAGAGATCGATAGTACCAGAAAGCTGCTACGCGAACATATTGCAGTTCAAGAAGAAGTCCAACTCCAGAAGCCAAGCTCATGGTTATTCTCATTGCCAAGTAAAATAACCGCTGGTGTTTTTCGTGACAGCAAGCCGAAGCAAATTGAACTGTCTGGTCAAGGAATTCGTCAGCTTCAGCCAGGATGCTATCTTCACTCTGAAGATGTCAGTCTCTGGGCATATCTGCCACAACAAGGACGCTTTCTTGGTTTTCCTGTGGATTTGGATGTTCACCACGTAGCCCACTATACCTCCAGCATCACGACAGCAGTTTATACTTTCATATTATACATATTATATATCAGCCATGTAACATATACAACTTATTTAAAAAAAACTCCTTTTATCAGGCACATGATGTTTAATCTTTTAATGTTTAAAGTATAAACATTCCACTGGGTCAGTTATATAATCATATTGCTTTTGAAAGGTAAGCCTTTCAACAGGGCCAGGATGTTTAATCTTATTGTCTTAAAGATATAAGTTTTCCAGTAACGTCTAGAGCTAGATAAACCCTGTTCGAGATAAGTTTTTAGCTCAGCTCACAACCGGCCGCTGCCGATATGCTGCTGACCTAAGTAAATAGAGTACTGCATATTATAACAGGACCACGCGATATTCAGCGTCAAATACACTCAGAAAAAAGCAGCTCGATTCGTTCTACAAAAAAGATTTCTTAAATTAATTCTGCTTCGGTGTAGAAATTTTTTTAGAACAATTCATTCTCTATTTTCTTACTTTAAAAGCGATTCATTCTTAAAGCATAAATAGCCGTTAAAAATTAAAAAATAAGAACAAAACTCTTAAATTAAGAATGATGTATGCTAAAATATAAACATGCTTAGTCCTGATCAAAAATAAGTACGATTGCTTATTAGTTAAAGTACAAATCGTTCTTAACTTAAGAACGACAATATTTTAACATAATGCCGAAAACAAGAACATTTTATCCAAATTTGTATATGTTTGAATACTGTTTGTACGTTCAGAAAAATTGAGATTGACAGGTATTATATTAAGTACAATATGACTTGAATCGAGATCTTTAATTCTTATATATTTTTTCGTTTGGTGGCTTAAAATTCTCAAATGGTTCTGGCTTATCTGCTATGAGGAGCTGTTCGACGGTCACTGAAAAATTTAGACTAAAGTTGAGGCTCTATATAACATGATAATTTCTGTAGTCAGTCTTCACTTACTTTTAATGATGATTTATGATTTGATCATTTTACCATTTTATTTTGTTGCAAAATGCTCATAATACCTCTTTCGTATTTTTATTTTAAGATGTTTTTGCATTCAGTTATAAAATTTAAATGACTTGAATTAAGGATGAAATATTCTTAAGTCTAGAACGTTTTGAAGTAATAAGTCTGAAAAGCGCTTAAAGTAAATACAAAATGTTCTCAAACTTATAATATTTTGGGATTATATCGAGACCATAATAATCTTAAATCAATCCTGAAACGTACTTGACTTATCCGAACGCTCTTGATATTAGGGTTGTCGAATATTTGTTAAATATCGTATCGATAATATATATCGATTTGAAATATCTTTATATTTGATTTTTTTATTATTTCCTTTTTTTTTTTACAAAAAGTGATACTCTGCCCAACAAGATGAAATGATACGATTTATAGGCTATATATATTAAGTATACATAGCATTGTTTATTTCTTTGATTTTAGTATGTAATAAGATACATTGCTTATAACTTTAATTTTAGTATATTTCCATGTTTGTAGAGCAGCTAAACTTGATTTTAACTTAAGCCGTAAGTTCTTATAACACAACACATTTATACGTGCGCCCATATTATGTTATTATTGTGTATTAATTAAATATTTAGCATATCGTTGCATTTTCAATGGCACTTAGTTTTTGTATATGCAACCATACGGTCTAAGTGTTTATATGTATATTTAAAGCGGCGTAAAAAATTAGCGACAGGTTTGAAAAGCGAGCTTCGCTGAATTCCTGTTAACGTTAAATCGCATTAAAAAAGTTTTTACAAAGGCGGCTTAAGGTAACTCGCTTTTAATTAAAGCAACTTAATGCACTGTATAAACATGGTATTTAATAAGATACATTGTTTATTACTTCGATATTAGTATGCAATGAGATACTAAATTTTTGTTATTTTCGATATAAATATGTTATATAACTAAGCGAACTTAATTATATAATTTTAAAAAAGTACGAACTTTTAGTTCCAATACTTTGATTTCACGGACTTTAAAAATACGCTTTGCGTTATGTGGAGATCTGTCATTCGGCTACGAGAGTCACAGATGAAACATTTTATAGCGGACGCCAGCCGCTCCGAAGGCACTGAGCTACCAGGGCTGATGAGGCATCTTAGGGCGATTTTATGAAGTCCCGGCATGGACGCCTTGTGAGAATTCCAGAATTGCAAGGGATCACTTTCTCATGAAGCATACAGCAAGCTGAGATACAGCTCACTATTTTCGGGGTCGTTTTCGCTCGCTACCCAGACTACAGAGTGACCAACACAAAAATGTCATAAAGTATCCCAAAAAAATATCGCATATTCGATATTTGGACAAATAAAATATCACGATATAAAAAATCAAAATATTTTTAAGTTGATATATTATCAGCAGCTCTACTTGAATTTTTAGAAACTCTTAAAATTAGAATTTCGTTCTTGAATCAAGAATATTCGGGCTTGGCTGACTTTTGACACCGGAAATTCTTGATTCAAGTACGAAAATTCTTGATTTTTCTCTCAGTGTATTTATTGTATTTTTATATATTAAAAAAAAATTCAAACCACAAAATAAAAGTAAGCGTAACAGGCAGAAGGAGGCGTGGCAGACCTTATAAAGTATATATATACTTGATCGGCATCAATAGCCAAGTCGATATAGCAATGTCCGTCTGTCTGTCTGTCTGTCGGTCCGACTGTATGATCACCTAGATCTCAGAGACTATAAGAGCTAGAGACACCAAACTTGGTATGTAGGTTCCTCTATATTGCAAGCAGATCAAGTTTGTTTCACAATTTGGCCACGCCCCCTTTACCGCCTAAAAATCGACATAGAAAATTTCTTATCCAAATTATAAGAAAAATTTGAAAGCTAGTGACACCACACTTGGTATGTAGATTCCTCTATATTGCAGACACATCAAGTTTGTTTCTTTTTTGGATCTGACCACTATATCATATAGTGCCCATAGGAACAATCGGTAGAATATCAAGTTTAAGTATGAACAAATATTTTTGTTTTATGAGATATCATAACCAAATTTAAAGAATATGCTTTTAAGATAGTTTTATACACCCTTACAGAGTTTGGTTTAAATCGGACAACTATCTATCTATCTGTCTATATATCTGTCATAGGACCGAGCGGCCGAAAATCAAGTCTTAGTATACACAACTTTTTTGTTTTTTGAGATGTCGTAACCAAACCTATAGAATATGTATCTAACTTAGCTTTTTATATCCTGACTAAAGTTGGTTCAAATCCGACCCCTATATCATATAGCTGTCATAGGACCGATCAGGCGAAATCCAAGTTTAAGTATGAAAAACTTTTTTGTTTTATGAGACATCGATCCAAACTAAAGAATATTTATTTAATTGGTTTTTATATAGTCAAATCAACCAAGTATTTTTAATTTTATCCCATCTTAGCTTTTTCCATAGTAAGTACGACTGGAGCACCGCGAACGAAGCGAGCAGGGGCGGAGCCCCTTAGTTTTGTTTAATCCGGGCACGTCAGCTTTCCTCCCTCTTGTGCCGCCATTTCGAAACTAATAAAAACGCATAACTGTCTTTAAAAAAGCAATATTTTAATTTTTAGACCGATATCTCACCTAGTTTAAAAGTTACAGCTTTTTCCCATGAACTTTAGCAAATCCTGCCATATAAAAGCCTTTGAGAGTTTAAAATAATTTGCTCCTATGTACAGGTTATGGGTATGGAGTAACATGGAAAAATACCGTGGGTTAAGTTACTAAAAGTCAAAAATCTTCAATCGGGCACAATTGTGGCTATGACTTTTTTTTTAAATATTCGAAAAAATTCACCGAATTAGAGACAAACCAAAAATTTTGGTGGACTCGACTGGTCTCGGTTTCGACAATCAACATAAAGTCACAAAAGCTCCCAAATTTATAGGTTCAAAGAAATAAACAACTTTAAAAAGCTCCACATGCCACTAAAATTTTACTGAAAATATAGAACTTTCTGTATAAATTTATATTGGTTCTAGTAAAACTGATTGAGTTTTGAACGAGTTCTTGTCAATCGGAACAGCGCAAAAATTGCATTTTGCTGATTTAAATTATAAGTTGAGTTATTATAAGACCGCACTGTGAATTTTTAATGAAAGTTTTTAGTATGTATGAAATACATTAAAATGTAGTTATTTAGATTAGGGTGTCTCAAAGATGGTCGGTTTTTAACACAATGATTTACGGAAAATTTTTGAATTATATTATTAATAAATGGGTTAGTACTTCATGAGTGGGAGTAGGCGAACCTATAAGTCTGTTGTACTTACCCAATAGTGAAAGCAGACCACAGGCAAGCCAAATTATGAAGCTTATTCCAACGGAACCGGTGCGAACCAGTAAACCGGATGGTGACACGAATATTCCAGACCCTAAAATTTACATGAAAATTGTTACTTTCTCAAAAATATTTAATAAATATAGATGATAAAAGACATGATACGGGCGAAGTAGAGCGGCCAGTAATAAATACACTCCCCGTCAAAAGGTTAGACGCAGCATGAGCTCTTATGAAAATACACGTGTAGTTATTATACGGAAACATAAAAATTTGAAAAAATATCCAGTTTGTTCCTTCAATCAAGCTGTTTAATGTGTGTTATAAAATTCAAGCATTAACATTAAGGAAGGATTAAAAAAAAATAATCTGTTTTGAAAGTGTCGAAAACAAGGCACATTTTTCTCGTCAAATGATAAGACGCACGAATAATATTTTGTGTTTTTGAGAAAAAACTTGATAAATTGCATTTTTATTTTGTTTAACACGGTTAAATCTTAAAATATATTATGCGTGGAGACACCTATCTGGTCTATCCCTTCGCAAATCCTGTCTTTAATGAGGGACAAGAGCGCTTTACTTTCAGAATAGTTGGTATTTCTGAAAGGAACTACAGTTAATACCATCCAGTTGAACAATATTTGAAAATAGTATTTTCATCCATCAGGTCCATTGAAACTTAAACATTTATCATCAGATAACTCCAAAAATTTAAATTTATTTGCTTACATATCCCATGTCATAGAATCGCTTGTGCTTGTTAGCTTTTTTACTGGCAAAAAACTTAAAATAATTTTTTTTTTTTTAATTTTCAGTTCTTTTAAATAATTTACTTTCAGAAAAATTGGTATTTCTGAAAGTAACTACAGTTAATACCACCCAGTTGCACTATATTTGCTACTGATTTAATCAATATGGAGGCATGTTTTCATGTGAACTTAAGACTTTGTTTCTTTCTTGAAATTTATGCCAATATTGTTTTATGATTTTAAGTCTTTAGGGAGTCCCATTTTTAAATAATGGAAAGATTTTTTTTTTTTGATATTTTAATTAACTTTGAATTTAAATTGTATCTCAGTATTGCTATATTGTTCTGAAATGTGAAATGCGTCTAATTCATTGACAAACTAAAATATGATGAATTTCAATAGACAAGTCGATAGCAGTGCATTTTATTCGAAAATTAGAATTTTTTTATGCGCTTTTATAGACAAAAGTTCAAACTATTAAATCCACCCAAATTTTATAGATCGCGAGTACCAAATATTTTCTAGAGCCATTTTCGTAAAAAAAATTCGGTGATCGATCAGTAATCAGTACCTGCTGAATGACATGATACTTTTTTATACAAATCAGTCCCATGGCTGTCCGAAAGTGTGGTAACTCTACTGAAAAACAGCTGATAAATACCAAATTTTGCTAGCTTTTATCGATATTTGGGCACACTGTCCAATAATACAATGGATTGCGACGAAGATAAAGGTATGTATTTGTAAATTATAATTTAAAAGCAATGCATTTTTTCATAAAAATTACAGAAAATCAGCAAAGATGGAAAGGAAGTGCTAACAAGCTGTTGCTGGAGCCTTACCACGCTAAGCGCCTCAACTCAATTTGAAAAAAACTTACGACGGCATTCGCCTTAAAAACAAAAGCACAGGACAAGGCAGCACTAAATGGGAAGACTTCCAAACAATGGAAGAAATTTTTGAGGACGATCGTACGGTTAAAGGGTGCCACGCTCTGTCATCATTTGTCTCGGAAGCAGTGAATGAAGAACAACACCTGGGTCTGTACAGCACCATTGCATTTGACGACCATGAAGAACGGAATTTTTTCGATGTGAGTACGTAGCTTTAAGTCAGCAGGCGAAAACACACACACTGTCAAAACACAAACAGCTGTTTGTCGTTTTCAAAAAAGTATCAGTATTAGGTATCACACTATTTGTATGATAAATTTTTTGTGATACCGATACCAAAATTTGGTATTTTCGATTGTCGGAAATTTCCTGCTGAATGCAAAAAGTTGTGATCACTTATCATGATTGGTGATCAAAATTACGTGCTGAATGCCCCCAATGTTATGTAAATTTAAATATGAGGATGGGGTATAGTATACAAGGCATAGTATGTGTTCAACTTGGTGAATGTCAGCATGTTCCCCGTGGAGTTGCTAATGCAACGAAAACAATTCGTTGTTCATTCGTCAGCTGTTGGCGGTCGAACAGCTACACAATTTTAGTCCAGGAGCGACCCTGCAATCTTGGAAGATGGAAACTTTCTTTTACTCTATCTCTCTCCCTCTCTCTTCCGTTTAGAGCCGCGATCAAGACGATGCACAGTGGGCGATTTTGCCGATTTAGCGTAACGAATCGAATAACTCTAAAACCAAATTTTTTTTCCAATTTATTTTTTATATGCAGTTTGTCCCAAAAGCCCGCAAAAAACAATAATATTTACTTACATTTTTTTTTATTAAAAAAAAAAAAAATTTTAATTTATAACTCAAGTTTAATTTCGAATTTTCGGATTATCAGAAAACTCTTACAGAAAATTTTGTACCCAAGTTTCAGTGTTTTTTTTTTCACAGAAGCATGATTACTGAAATGATCAATAGTTTTAACAGATGCAGACTGCTGCAGCTAATTTGGTAAATTTACACAGAAATCGATCCACATTTTCAGATAAACTCAAATTTATTGTAGTCTACGTCGGACTCACTTAGTTTTACTCTACCACAGTTAAGACTTGTTCACAAAAAGGGTGTTACAAAGGTTGCTATTTTAAAACACAAATTAATAACACTTGGCAACAAATTTGGACTTTTTTCTTCTGAGTTGAGCCAATCCCACTTTTTTTGGATAGATATAGGGCCCCAAACGACAAAAAACATTTTTTTTCTATGGAAGAGTTTTTTTTAGAATTTTTTAAAATTTGGCTTTTTTTTCTAGCCGTTTTTCAGAGGTGCGCCCACTTTTGTCATCATTACTCGAGAAAGCCAAGCCCGATTTTCCAAAGCTTTATTTTTGCTGAAAGCATATATATCTGTCATATATCTGTAATTTATCCATACACAGTCTTACATTTAAGCCAGTAGTTTAAGAGCTATTAATTTTTGAATTAAGAAAAATTAGTTTTTTTTAAAGCTTTTTTTTTTTAGCTTTTTTACTTTAAAATTAAGGGAAAACTCGATAAATTAATTGAGAGTCGATACGATTCATTAAAATCCATGGAGAAACGCCGATTTAATAAAGTTTTATATCTATGCATGTTTTTCTTGATTTTTATGACTTCCTTGTTGTGTTTTTTGAGATATCCTTACCAAGTTCACAGAATTTGAATATGTTATTGTCTTACACATTATGAGCAAAGTTGGTTTAAGTCGGTCGACTATATCATATAGTTGCCGTAGGTGCGTTCGGTCGAAAATCCAGTTTTAGTATGAAAAACTTTTTTATTTTTTTATGATATTTTAGCTAAACTGACAGAATATGTATTTAAGATGGTCATTTAAACTATTTAATTTGTTTCTATATATATTGCTATATTAACTATCCATCGTCAAGTATGTTTACCGTTAAAATCTATAGAAAGTCGGAAAGCCCGTAAAAATGTTAAGGGCAATTAAACACACCCAATCCATGAGTTTGATTGAGATATCTCCAAAAATAAAAAAGGTTGCTTATACTAAAACTTGATTTTGTACTGATCCGTCCTATGACAGCTATATATTATAGTCGACCGATTTAAGCGATCTTCTGCCAGGATGGACAAATCCAAGTTAAATGAATATACTATCAGTTTGATTAAGATATCTCAAGAAACAAAAAACCATTTCATACTAAGACTAAATTTTCAATTGAGCGTCTCTATTGCAGCTATATTATATAGCTTACCGATTTTAACAAAATTTGGTCAGGATGTATAATACCAGCCCTGATGCATATTCTATCAATTTGGTTCTGATATCTCAACAAACAAAAAACTTTTTCATACTAAAAATACATTTTCGATGTTACGGCAGCCAATGGCAGCTATATGATATAGTTAATCGATTTTGACCAAATTTGGTCAGGATGTATAATACCAACCCAGATTCATATTTTTTAGTTTTGTTCTGATATCTCAACAATCAAAAAACTTTTTCATACTAAAACTTCATTTTCGATATACCGTTCCTATGGCAGCTATATGATACAGTGGTCCGCTCCAAAAATAAAAACAAACTCTATCTGCCTATGGGTGGTATGCCACGCCCCCTTCTGCCTGTTACCAAACACATTATACCCTTTTTTGCCCGTTTTCAATGAGCTCTGGGTATAAAAACATCAAATCTTATGTGTGTGTCAATTTGTGCATATATATTTGTTTTTCTTTATTTTTTTCTTTCTCTCTACTTGACCTGCCGCTGAGTACATTGTTTTTGTTTGGGTATTTAACATTCTGTTAACTTGCTCTCTCGCTCTCAGTATGCTTAGTTGCGCTCTCACTTAACAACGTCTCAAGCATTGCAAGCGCATTGTTTTTGTTTGTGCGTTTATCCTGATAGAATATGCATTAATGTTGGTTTTGTACATTCTGACCAGATTTGGCTCAAATCGGTTCCATATATCATATAGCTTCCATAGGAACAATTGGTCGAAAACAACTTTTATAAAAGAGTACCTGGGCTCGGGGTATCCTACTGTCGAGCGTGCTCGACTGTAGCCGCACCTCACCGCGAGCGAAGCGAGCCGGGGGTAGGCGAGCGAAGCGAGCAGGGAGCCGCGCCCCCTTGTTAATTAAATAAAACACTGCAAAAAAATAAAAAATATAAAGATAAAACACCAATCAAATGGGTAACACAATCACTCACATATATATGTTCATGCAAATCTGTACTTTAACTTTGTCGCGATGTTAGTCGCAACGTCAGAACTAGTATGTAAGCACGCTTGCCAATCCCTATCTATTTTGAGCATACAGGTTTACATATTAGTATATTATTTCTGAGCGCCAGGATTGAGACCCATGTGGTAATTTTACATTGTAGTGACCCTTTCAAGTGGTTTGTGTCCCAAATCTGTCACGCATCCCGAGCGCTGTTCAAACCGTATGTTCATTTATGAACATTTTGCGGGGGGCCTTTATTAGTAGTTTTTGTTGGTAACCCGAAATCTATATTAATTTTTTGCTTATCTGTTATACATTTTCTTATTACATATATTATACCTATAACTATAATTCCAATTATTATCAGTTTTAAAGATGTGTGTCCAGGTACATTGTGAAATTCTATGTTTCTTAGCTTAAATTTATCGTGTTTTTGTTCTTCTATTAATATCTTAATTTTTATCAATTTCTTCTGTGTTGTTTATCAACTTATTTGCTAGTGGTCTTATTTTAGTTAGTGGGATGTTATTTGCAAATTTAATTAAAGGTGCTGCTAAATATTATACGTCATCCTCTGTTGTAATTTCTTGAGATGCGGTTAGCAGATGTTTTTCTTGGCGGTCTGTACATCCTTCTTCTAGTCGCAAAATGCCTTGTCCTGCGATGTGTTTCACTTTAATGTGCTGAGTTCCACAGGTCCATTCCAGAACTGGCTCAGTGAAAATTTTAAATAGCCATGTGTTTCGGGGTTGAAATTGTTTCCACTATCTTCCGTTGTAATTTGTTGGAATTCACAATCAGGATCCAGTCTTTGCTTTAAAGTTGATACTTCGCATGAGTTATCGGTTGCGCTCTTCCAGGGCCAATTTCCCTTGCATAATAGATGTTTATTGGATTGCAGGTTACATGACGTTAACTGGGTTTCTGATATCAACGTGTAGATATCCTGGCTGAAGCTATAAACTAGATATTCAGCCTTTATTTGAACTATGTCTGTTCTTTTGTGTTTGACGATTGGAATCGGGACTAGTCGGTAGACAGTTGCAGATTCCTGGTAGAATAACGGAATCTCGGCATGTGTTACTAGTCGATTATCCATTATCACGGCTTGAGCGTCCATTAAGTTATATATTTTCTTCAGCTCTGTACCTGTCGATGCTACTGGAAGTCTTTATTTGGCTGGTAGCCTTTCTTTGATGACATTGATTTCCTTTTTCAGTTGGGACGGTTTAAGTAGCTGCGGATTGATTCTCCCATGATTCAGGTCGATAAATAAGTTTGTGATTGCTGATTGTATATTTTCGCAGTTTTCTATTAGTTGAATTATTTGTGACAACATGATTTGGTATGATAATGTTATTTGGTTTATATATATTTTTTCGGCTATATCGTTGCGAAGTCTTTGAATCTCGTTATCCATTGCAGTGAACTGCTTGTTGACGTCGTACACTGGGGCAGGCGGCCGATATGCGTGGCAAAAATCATTTTTTTGACGAAAGCGTTTGTAAAAAGTAATAAAGGCATTCGATAGAGAAATCTCCAGAGATTACAAATCCAAAAGATTTTAGAAATCAGGTAAAAATTGTGGGCGTGACAGCCTCTCAAAGTTGACCCTTATTTCAGTGCGCGCACAAATGTGGATTTTTTCCTAAAAATGCAAACTTTAAAACTGATTTGATGACAAGTTATATGACCGATCTTTATGTTTTTGGTTTCATCTGAAAAGTACATTCATTTTTAATTAAATGCCGTAGAATTTTGTTTCTTCACTTGTTGACCTTTCATTCCAGCGATGTTTAAAAAAAGCACTAAAATTAGGCAATTTTTTGACTTTGATGGAATAGAAAAAAAATTGGACTCCGAAGGACTCGATCCCACTACCACAAGAGTCTTCGTTAATCAATTCTCTAACGAAATAACCCCGGTCTTTCATGCGTCCAGCTGCGTCTGGGAGAGTTATAGGACGAAAACTGATGCAACCTCGCAAAAAAATGGTGATAGAAGAGGAAGAGCGCAGTACAATTACATACGTTTTCGGTATGCCTGTCTGTTAATGAATAAGATGCACAAAATATAGATGCGAATATAATGAATTAGCATTATTGTAACTTGTACCTGTCTTAAAATTGTTTAGAGCCGTTATTGCGCAAATTATGTTTGGGAAATTTTGAGCAGGTATGTATTGCAGGTAAAACCAATAGTGGAGGAAATTTATACGAACTTTTATCCGTTCTGATGCAATATGAATGGAAATCACTGCCTATTCTTTTTCAATAGGGTTTTAGTTTTTACCTAGTCAAAAAGGAAATACCTATTTAATGATTCAAAGGCAATATTGGGTAAACTAGGTGTTGTTTTTTACCTTATTAAAAAGGAAGTATGTACCTGTTTAATGAAATGTTTTACCTAATTTAAAAAAAAAACTATTTAATGAAATGCAGTCAATGCTGTTAGACAGTTCATTTTTGACATCATAAGAGCCATTACCTATCTGGAGCTGCTTTTTTCTTGAACAGTATTTTTAAATATAATTCAGAAAATTTTCGTCAGTACTATAAGTGAAGTGTAATCATGGCTTTAAATAATTCAAAATGTTTCGAGATATTCATTGCAAAAAAAAAAACAAACCTGAATTCCAAATGGCTATACTGAATGATTTGAAGGTACCCTTAGAAGATGTCAGCTGAGTTAATAGTCAAAATTACCAACATTTATCGGGACTTGGACAAAAAATGGCAAAAATGCCAAGGATCAACAGAAAAGTTTCAGAGAATCTTTTTGGACTGGCTTGAGGTGGCAGGAGAAGAAACGGGCCCATCTACTAGCCAAGGCAGAGGAAGACCGAGGAAACCTTTGGAAGACTGCTCGACGTACACAAGGAAACGCAAGCTAGACAATGCTACAGAAGCAATATCCACGGAACATTTGGCAGATGCGCTATCCTCAAAATATGTGAAAGTACAGGAAAGGACAAAAGCGGATATTACAAAAGCAGTGAAGATCGCAAGTCCATTACGGCTGAACAGAATAAAGGAAAGCATTCCAACGCCACCCAATTCTGCGGCAACAAGCTATACAGTTGACGAAGCTTTTGCTTTATTATGGATTTATGGGATTGACTAAGGAAAACTATTACACTTTACGAGGCTCCTTACTTCGACATAATGTCGATGTTCTTCCCGGATATAAAAAAATTGGATTTGCTAAAAAGGAAGCCGTTCCGCCCAATTGGACAATAACCAATGTATCTGTTGAGGTTGGACTTCAGGATTTGATGGATCACACCGCTAGACGCCTAATACAAAGTTTGCCTGAGGAAGAGGTTGAACTGCTTCCCGAACAACTTACATTACTGAGCAAGTGGGGATGTGATGGATAGTCTGGTCAAAGTGCATATAAGCAAATAATACATACAGAAGACGAAACCATTTCTGATGAAAAAATGTTTATGGCATCTCTAGTTCCCTTACGACTAAGAAGTAAAAGCTCTGAGCATTGGAGAAATCCTCGACCATCCTCTGTTCATTACTGCCGTCCAATTTTCTTCAAATATGCTAAAGAAACAAGCGAGCTGACACAATCAACTAGAGACGACATGGATTCACAAATAGATCGACTAATTCCAACTGATATTACAACCAAGAAAACCTTGAAAGTTGATTTTTCGTTTTTTTTCACCATGATTGATGGAAAAGTCTTAAATGATATTGCACATAATAAGTCAACCCTGAGGTGTGCAATTTGTAAAAAGACTCAATCACAATATTCGAAAAAGGGCGATTCAACGAAGGGAAATAATCTGGACGATTCAATGCAGGAAAATAATCTGGACGATTCAACGCAGGATAAGGAATGCTATAAGCATGGAATTTCTCCATTACATTGTAGAATAAAGTGTATGGACTTTATTTTAAGCTTGCGTACACAATTCCACGGCCAGGAGAAAAATATGACGATAAACAAACACAAAAGGAAATCAGAGCTGACCGGAAAAAGATTATTCAAGCCGAGTTTACTAACAGGCTTGGATTAAAGGTGGACTACCCAAAGCACAATTATGGAAACACCAATGATGGGAATACGTCCAGAAGATTTTTCGCCAATGATGAAGTGACCTCTCAAATAACAGGTGTTCACAATGACATTATTAAAAGGTTGTCAGTTATCCTTAATGTCATAAATTCTAAGGAAATGATAAAAAGCTCAAAATATGAAGAGTATGCATCAAAAACAAAGCAACTTTTGATTGAAATGTACCCCAAGAAGTTGCTTACTCCTACCGTTCACAGGATTTTGGATCATGGCGCAGATTTAATTGAGTACCAATGCCTACCGCTTGGAGAGTTGTCCGAAGAAGCACAGGAATGCAAAAACAAGGAATATAAAAAATTTAGGTACACGAATACTTGCAAGATTTCACGTGAGAGACAGAATGAAGACCTTTTTAATATGCTGTCGGCCTCTTCAGATCCACTTGTTTCAACTTTTAGACATGTTAAATCACGAAAGGATTTAGAAGAAAATAATTATAGTCCCGAAATGATAAGTTTATTAGATATTAATCCAAATGTTGATGAATATTTTGAAAAAAATCAGGCATAAAATAAATATATACACAGCTAAGCTCATAGAATATTAAAAAAAAATTTTTTTTTTTTTTTGTTATTAGGTTATTAAAACTATTTAATATGTTAAAAAATATTGTTTAATAATGAAATAAGATTAAAATAAATATACTAAACACCAAAAAATTGGTTTTTTTTTAATTTTACATGTCAAAAATGCACCGAAAATATTTTTCAACTTTGGTCAACAACCCTGAATCGCCCTGTGAGCCAAACACCCTGTGCAAGTACTCATGTTAAAGCTTAAAGAGTTTTCTATCAAATGCTTTTTAAATTTTGGAAATATCTTCACCGGTTCAAAAGATATGATTTTTGCAACGCAAAATGAGGATCTGCCCCACTGTGCGTCGTCCGTAGTTTTCTTTAATATATTTTTTGTCGAGTCTATTATCGACGTTTGTTTTCTGTACATTTTATGAAGATCTTGTTGGTTGTCAAATACATTTTGGATGTTGGATTTTAACATTGTCCGGTTGTCGGCATCCATTGTTCCAAATAGGATGTGATGTATTTATCCAACAAATTCAAAGGGTGCTCGTCTATTTCTTTTTATTTTGTTTTTCAGTTGCGCATATCTAAAGTTCATGGCTTTAGTCATCATGTGGCATGCTCCTTCGAGTTGAACCAAATATGTGCAGTTAATTGCAATTTTCTCGATATAGCCATTTATTCTGTTCAATTCTTATATGTATGGTTCCAGATTGTAATGAATAATCAGGTTCCATTTTGATGAAATTGTGTCCAGTTTTCCTTGAACATCTAGATATATCATTGCGTCCTTGTCGATGGGTGTTACTTGCACTTGCTCCAGCTTTGTTTCCTTAAGGCTGGCGACGTTATTCGTTAAGGTAAGAATAAGTAGACAGCTAAATATAGTAGCTTATGAACTTGATTGGTTTTTGAAGTCTATTTTATTATTTTTTCTATTTTATTGCAATGGAAAAATCTGTCCTTTTATTCCTGGGCGACATTCTTCAATTTGTATGAGTGGCCATTTTGTAGGCACTGTGATCAGGTATCTGTTTTTCCATTTTGGCCAAAAGTTTATTATTATTTTTGATATTATTTTCTAAAGTTCTGTTAATGAAACTTTCTGATCCTGCTTACTCTTGAAAGTCGTTAACGCTGGTCTTCCGATTACCAAGTGTCTTGAAGTCAGAAAGTCATTAGATTCATCGGTGTAGTTCCTTGGATATAATAGGCGCAGTGTGCTTTCATCAGTTATTCTTTTTAATTGATGCTTTACAGGTTTTAGTTCAGCTTCCCAATTTATTCCTTATTGCGGAAAAAACTCCGATTTCTAAATATTAATGGTAACTTTGAACGAATAATTATATCGTCTTTATATTCTTTCATATGATTGTTGACGGGACATTCTTTCTTATTTTCGCTATAAGGACGTGTAAGATTATTGTCTCTTCTCTTTATCTTCAACCACCGGTATCTTTAGTATGAGTCTGATATTTGGATCATTTTTTGTTGGGTCTTTAAGGATATTCATGCAGCTCTCATCTTCGGAGGAAGTTTTTGTTTGTGAAACTTCTCAAATATTCAAAAATTTCTCTGCATTGACTGCTGGTTGTAATTTTTTAGTTACGGGTATCTTCCCTGCTCCAGATAGGATCCATCCAAATTTTGTGCGTTGTCCTATAACCTTGTCCTCATGTTTTAGACCATTTGTAAGAATTTCCGCAAAAATATCCCCTCCAATTAGAATATCAATCTGACTTCGCGTATTGAATGTGGCATCTGCCAGAACTTAATTTGTCCAAGGCTTTTTATTGTATTCAATAGATTGTGGAGGCTGAGGACTTTTGTTAATACCACTGCGTCGGCTTTAAATTTGTCGTTGCTTGGAAACCTTGGACGAATTCTCAATTTCACGATCGCTTATATACTCCAACTTGATTTTCTCCAAGTCCATATATTTCTGTCAGCCTTTTTTGTTTCGTTAACTTAAATTTTTGCGCTGCTTCCTCCTGCTAACTGTGATTTGCGATCCTTTGTCCAATAGTGCCCGAAGGATGATCCATTCTCCTGTGTTTGACTGTACTTCAATTTGAGCTGTGGCCAGTAGTGTAGTTTTTGCTGATCTAGTCGTCATTGTCGTTTTAGCTTTATCTACAAAATGCAGTAATTCGTGATGGTTTCATTGCATTTCTCACGAGTCTCTTGGCACGGCTGATAAATTGAGAATTTGTGGTTTAAGCATCTGAAACATATACGTTCAGATTGGACGAAATCCTTCCTTTCTACTGGAATTTAGTATGTTGTGACCTGGTATTTAACAATACTTGCATGCATTGTCTACCGTCATACTCATAATCTTTGGGATTTCTTTGTAGCTCCTTGGTCTTGACGCCTAGATTGTTTGTAAATGTCTTTCCATGAATTGTATTACATCCTCTAGCGTCTGAATTTCCTTTGTCTTATTAGAGGAAATTTCATACTGCTGCAGACCCTGCCGATCAAATTATCTGATAAGAATGCTAGCAATGAATGGCTCTGCTTCCTTGACTGGGATTCCCATTCCTTTTATTGCGTGCAGACTCCTGTTTGTTGTATCTAGCATGTTCTGAACACTCTTGTCAGATTCACTGTTCATGTGGTAGGTCTAAAGTTAGGTTCCAGTGGCTTGAAAATTGTTTTTTTTTTAATTTTCGTATCTATTCTTTAGGATACTTAACGCTGTGTCGTAGTTTTTTGTGCTGATGTGTAAGTGCCTTATTAGTTGCGCCACTTCTCCTCTTACCAGTTCTTTTAGTCGTATGAATTTTAAATTTTATATCTTACTCGCCATTCGTGTCTACCATTTGAATAAAGGTATCCGAAAAGCTTGACCATTCCGTAATATCTCCAAAAAAACGCTGGTATTTAGACGGGTTTCAGCTTAATTCTTTGTTCTGACGGCTTGTTCTCTGTGAGCCATCGTATGTTTTCTCTTTTTTCTTTGTTTAGATCTTCATAGTGATTCCGTATCGAATAAGTTGCTTGGCCATGTTTTCTCAATTCCTTAAATAGCTCTGTCAGTCTATTGAAATCTTCTTTGATTTCGTCAAAATCATTTTGGTGCTGTTTATGGTTTTGTCCAGCACGATACATCGTTCTTTGTAAGGTGCGCGCTGCTCGGTGAAATTCTTCTGCTCGTATTTCATTTTCTTCTATGTCGTTTATCATTATCTCATTCAGTGATTGCTTAATTGTTTTTTTATTCAACTCATTCATTATCCTATTTTTGATAACTTGAGTTTTTTCGTATGCTTCTTCTTCGAAGTATTCGCCAGCTAAAAGCGCTTCATGTGCTTTTAAAATTTGATGTTGTGTTTTGAACAGCTCCCACTGTTCTTGAACCTTTGTCGCCCAATTACGACTAGGCTGCTCGTCTTTGTCCAATTCCGCTTCCCAGCGTTTTAGCTGAGCGTATATTGCAGACTGACTTGCCCCTAATGCGTTCAGCTGTTTCCGTGTATAAACCATTATCATTAATTTTCTTTTGAAAAAACCAAACCCGAAATAATATTTTTGACTTTGAAATTTCTTGAGCTGTCGAGCAAGATTTTCTTTTGCTTCTCCAGTGGTAATTGCAATTAATGTATGCAATTCCTTACATCCTTTATTCCTTTCGATCCTTTTCCCGGCTCGTTACGTCTTCTTCCTCGGCTGCTTTTGTGCTTCTGACCTCTTTTCACGCCATAGATTGTAGTCTTCTATCGTCAAGGGTAATGGGCCGGCATTTTCTTTTGCAGCGTCCCTTAAAAACTCTTTCCGTATCTGGATTGAGTCTTCTAATTTCTTGATTTGGCGTGCCTTGTAATCGGCAATACTTAAGCGTCTTGAAGTATTTTCAATCACCTGTCGCTGAGTTTTCTTGAGTAGTTCTTAAAATTTTATTTTTTTTTGTTCTTTTAGCGCCCAGATGTTTTCAGCTACAATGCCCAGATCTGGTTGCTGCTTGTTCTAGTAAATGCTTATAACCACTTTTTACCGCTTGCTCGTGTTCTCTGTGGTTATGCCAAACCGAACTCAGAGGTGGAGCTTCAGATTTTTGTTGCAGGATTCCCACGTCGCCTTCTTTAGCGATCGTTGCCAGGTTCCCGCGCCGCGGTTTTTTCCGCTGCTGTAGTTCACAATTTTCCACTTTTCCAGCGTTTGCTCTTGTTCTCTGCGATTACGCCGAACCGTATTCAGAGTTGGAGCCGAAGATTTTCGGGACAGGATTCCGACGATGCCTTCTTTAGCAATCGCTGCCAGGTTTCCGCGCCGCTAACGCCGCCGCCTTTTTTCAGCTCTGATTCCCACGACGCTCTTTTCCTGCGTCGCTCAGTGCTAATTCCTTCGCAGATCTGTCTTCTGCACTGCTTCTTGTTGCTCTGCTGCCTTTCGTCCAGTCCCACGCTGCAGTCGCACGTAGTTCGCTGGAGAATTATGTTTTTTTTTTTTTTTCCTAGCTGCACCACGATGCACGACAGGTGCTATCTAAGGACTTTTTTTTCCGTGATACCAATTAAAGTATCAACTGGAAGTGGCAGTCACTAAGCAAAATTGGTCGAAGGACCATATGCATGCAAATCTGTACTTGAACTTTGTCGCGATGTTAGTCGCAACGTCAGATCGAGTATGTAAGCACGCTTGCCAATCCCTAGGTAAAAACACTCACGCGTTTGTTTAAGAACTGTCTCGTTTATTGGGTTTGTATGAGGTTTTATAGGATATCTTATGTACTAATTAGACAGAGCTCAATACAGTGTTGATAATATTCTTGGCTTACTTCTACTCATCGAATCAATGTGATCTTATGTATTATTAGAATATAGTTGACATGATGTTAGAGTATATTTGACTATTTTCTACTTATTGTTCTATGTTATCTATTATTTAGAGTGAGTTAACCATAGGGTTAACGTGTACTTGGCTCCTTTTTACTTATTGTATAGATTAGCGATGTAATATATTTGACTCCTTTCTTTGCATTCTTGTATTTCATAATCTTACGTTGGTTTTTCGTGTAGAGATAAAGCTGACATTTTTTTGTTAAATCTGGCAACTCTAATTTCATTTATGTTCAGTTTGACTTGCTATTTTATCATGAACAGGTTAACAAAAGAACAACGCAAGCTCCGTCCATTTCATGGTCGACGTAATCGTCCATCAGAGCAATTAATTCGGTTAACCATGGATCGTTTTCGCCCTACGTTTTTTCTATGTGATAATACGCATCCGCAGGGACTATGAACAGTGCGCACGTTGCGCGTTGAGCAAAAAGGGTGAGCTTCTTTGTACATAAAAATTACTTTTTGCGCAGTGCCGAATGCCAATTTTCGCTATTTTTTTTTTAATTTGTATTTTTATTTAAAATTTTTAGATTAAACTGAATTTTGTTCGTCACAAAATTGGATATCAGAAATTTTGGGGATAGAAATTGCTTTCGTCACTAGACTTTTATCTCATGTAGAGGTTTATTTTAGGGGATATCACAAATTTTTGCAATTGCTTTTGACATTGTAACTTTATCATTAATGTAGGCAATTAGTTAAGTATATAAATTTAGTTGTTGAGCGTATTTCATATTTAAAAATTTTTTTCATTAATTATAAAGAAAAACTAGGAGGCTCCGCCCCCTGTTCGCTTTGCTCGCGTTGCTACAGCCGAACATACTCTACTGTCGGAGACCCCGTACTTACTATGAAAAAAAAAGTTTTTTATACTAAGAATTGGATTTTGCCCGATCGGTCCTATGACAGCTATATGATATAGTGGTTCGATTAGAACCAACTTTGGTCAGGATATAAAAGTCTAACTTAAATGCATATTCTATTAGTTTGGCTACGATATCTCGCAAAACAAAAAAGTTTTTCATACTAAGACTTAATATTGGACCGATCGGTCCTATGACTGCTATATGATATAGTGGTCCGATAAGAACTAACTTCGGTCAGGATTTTTAAAACTAACCTAAATGCATATGCTATCAATTTGGTTAAAATATCTCACTAAACAAAAAAGTTTTTCTTACTAAAACCTTGATTTTGACCCGATCGGTCCTATGACAGCTATATGATATAGTGGTCCGATTTGAACCAACTTTGATCAGGATATATAAAACCAAGTGAAATGCATATTGTATCAGTTTGGTTGAGATATCTCATAAAACCAAATAGTTTTTCCTACTAAAACGTGATTTTCGACCGATGGAAAAATGTATTTATTCACTTAACAGGTAATATCTTCCAAGCCCATCAACCAAAATTTATGTTTCATATACCAAAAAACGCGAAATTGTATGTATTACACCATAACCGTTAGAGCCGTTTTGTCAGAAATCGCCAAAATGTAAGCTTAAAAACATTATATCACATGTAAAATGTTACCTGATGTTACCTGATTTTGGCGGGATTTTGTGTTTTCTCGCTAAACTGGCGGTTTTTTCAAAAAGTCGTAGAACATTAATTTCTAGATTTTTGAAATGGAATAGATCCCCATCATTACATCTAAGCTTTTTTAGCACTTTGATTCTAACAGAAAAACAAACTGACTTTTCACTTAATTTTGAAAAGTCCACTAAAATTTTCAAATTTATTTATCTTTTGAACCAGTTATCGGATTTGGGTCATCGAGGTATCAATCGACGCGTATTTTTAAGTTGAATTTTAAAAAACTAAAAAAAGCCCCAACAGCCCCATTAGCTGCAATCATTCAAATTTTTTCCCTCCCACTTACACCCTCGTATCTCATGACCCAGG
The DNA here is from genome assembly GCF_004354385.1 of Drosophila innubila. Lineage (NCBI taxonomy): Eukaryota > Metazoa > Arthropoda > Insecta > Diptera > Drosophilidae > Drosophila > Drosophila innubila. The sequence continues at coordinate 37,864,311 of NC_047626.1, read as the reverse complement.
TTGGTTAGAACAAGTTTTAGCATGCCATTCTGTAAGTTAGGACTAAACCTTTTGCTCGGTATATAACTCGATCTGGTCGGACAGTCGTAGCAACTTTTCCAACTTAGCTGTATATATTGTTAGTCGCCTTTCGCACCCTTCGTGCCGCTTTCGTCACTAACGCGAACTGCCGTCCGCAGTGATAATGGTCCTATTTGAACCAACTTTAGACAGGCTACGATATCTCATTAAACAAAAAAGTTTTTCATACTAAAACTTGATTTTCGACCGATTGTTCCTATTGCCGCTATATTCAAAAACGAAACAAGTTGATCTGCCTGCAGTATAGAGGAATCTACATACCAAGTTTGGTGTCTCTAGCTCTTATAGTCTCTGAGATCTATGCGCTCATACAGACGGACAGAAAAAAGCGGGAAATGCTTTTTGGTCACAGCTGTGCTTACATACATAATATATGTTGACTTTGAAAGCTTTCTGCTGATCAAAAATATCGATAAGAAATATAAAGATAACATGTTTATGCTAATAAATCAAATTTTGATAGATTTCCATGATCGAAAATTTCGTTTCGTTACGCTAGATCGAAAAAATCGCCCACTGTGCGGTGTTGTGACAAGTAAAATCTTTATAAATAAAGGACATCCGAAATTAAAACATTGTGCTTTGTGTTTTTTGGGTTTCTGTCCAGCGGCAACTCTACCACACCAATATTTAAGTCCGCTCGACCAACCACCTCTTACGAAATAAAGCCGTTACTTTTGTAACAAAATCATTCAATGAAAGATGCAAAAGGAGCCTCGGAACGGATTTGAACTAACGTTGACGACTATGGGAAACGGAAAAAAGACAATGATTTGAGAGAATGCACTTCGAATGAACGCACATTGTACGGTTCACTCGGTGCTGCTCAACAACTAGCGGAGACCCCCAATGTATTTAAGGCTGACATGATTGTTATCCAGGAAACGCGATGGAATGGACAGGACTTCAGTAGAAAAATTCAACAGTGACATTTAGCCTCATGTGCGCAAGTTACCATGCTGGTTCCCTCTGGCACCCCACCCCCTAAGCCAACAAGAGTGCAATGTCTTTAAATATATTGTGCTACATTGTGGAACTAGCCGACTCAGCAATTTTTCAACGCAGACGGACTAGAGGATGTCAATGCGAAACTCGAGACACCCACGACTACGGAATGCGGCGTCAGCATTATTCCAGCAACATGTAGATCGCAACATTCATATTTTCTCTTAGAATTTAAGTATATCTAAAACCAAAAGCATTGTAAAAATCAGTGGGAAATCAACCCCGAACAAGACAGCAATTCTATTTTACACAAGTCTTTATCAAATTTCACTGGGACGTTGGGAACTGTACATCATCCTATACTTAATATTCACTGAAAGGTTGGGAACCAGAGTTCATACCATAACTGGCGCAGCCGGCCCTTTTGGCTGAATAAGAATTCAAAGGACCAGAAGGACGAACCTTAAGGATACAGCGATGTACATAATAGGATTTAATATCGTTATTGTATTGTAAGTAATAGCAATCGAATGGAGGAAGATGTAAATTGACGAGACAGCATAAATGAGTCGAATTAAATAGACAAAAGTGATTATGTGGAAGTGTGTGTGTGTGAACATATATGTAAATCGAAGTAAAGCGGCTGAAGAAAACTAGATGGACGGAGCTACAGTCGATGATTCTCGATTGTCGGAGACCCCGTCATTATATGAAGAAAGTTAAGACCGCTATAAATTCAAAAATATTTTGCTTACTTGACGCCCTTGCAGAGCGCTGTGTTACATTTTCGACTACTTGTTTCAATGGCAGCTATATGATATAGTAAGCCGACTTGAACTGGTAAGGATGTATAAAACAAACCTAAAAGCATATTTTATCAGTTTGTTTACGATATCTCATTAAACATTAAGTCTTTCATACTAAGACTTGATATTCGACCGATCGGTCCTATGACAGCCATATGATATAGGGGTCCGATTTGAACCAACTTTGGTCAGGATATATAAAACCAAATAAGATACATATTGTATTAGGTTGGTTACGCTATCTCAAAGAACAAGAAAGTTTTTCATACTTAGACTTGATTTTCGGCCGATCGTTCCTAAGACAGCTATATATAGTGGTCCGATTTGAACCAACTTTGGTAAGGATGTATACGACTAATTTAAACACATATGTTATAAGTTTGGTTATGATATCTTATAAAACAAAAAAGTTTTTCATACTAAGACTTAATTTTCGCCCGATCGGTCCTATGTCAGCTATGTGATATAGTGGTTCGATTATAACCAACTTCGGTAAGGATGTATATGACTAACTTAAATGCACATCTTATAGGTTTGCTTACGATATCTCAAAAAATAAAGAGTTTTTCATACTAAGACTTGATTTTCGACCGATCGCTCCTATGACAGCTATATAATATAGTGGTCCGATTTGAACTTACTTCGGTAAAGATATAAAGGACTAACTTAAATACATATTCTATAAGTTTGGTTATGATATCTCATAAAACAAAAAAGTTTTTCATACTAAAACTTGATTTTCGACCGATTGTTTCTATGGGCGCTATATGATATTGTGGTCCGGTCGAAAAAGAAACAAGCTTGAGCTGCCTGCAATTTAGAGAAATCTACATACCAAGTGTGGTGTCACTAGCTCTTATAGTCTCTGAGATCTAGGTGTTCATACAGACAGACGGACATTGCTATATCGGCTATTGATGCTGATCAAGAATATATATACTTTATAGGGTCTGCCACGCCTTCTTCTGCCTGTTACGCACATATTGCTTAAAACAAACTTAAAAGCCCCCTGTACTTTTTTTTAAGTACGGGGTAGAAAAAAAGATTTTAAACAATATATATGCATGAACCTTACTGCGTCGATGTCGGCAACAGCCTAGTAACTGTATTGCACAGAAACTTTTGGTTGGCTGACGTTATGTCTTGCATTGTGAAAAACAAAACATATCGACTCATAAAATGTTGGGAATTATTCGAACAAAAGTATTGAACATTTTTTCTTGTCCATCCAAGCTTGCAGTCTGAGGAGCAGAGAAAAGATTATGTAAAGAAAAAATAATAATAATAATGAAGTGAAAAGTTATATACGCAGTGCTGTGCTGTAACGTCGATATCGGTCGCAGCTAAGGTTACTGAATGGCACAGAAACTATTGGATTGCCGAAGTTATGTCTCCAATGGTGCAAGACAGAGCGTATCGAGTTACTGAATATTTGCAACAACTGGAACCATTGTATCGCACAGTGTTTCTGGTAAGTTCAAATTAGCAGCCAAGCGAGGAAAGATATATCAAAGTATACATGTTAAAAAAAATAGAGAAAAAGAAAAATGGTGTTCTGTGCCATTGACCGAGGCCATATTCTTGCATTGCGCAAGAAATGCCTAGCCGAGTTCCTGAACGTTTTATCGAAAGCTGTATTGCACAGTAGTTCGAGCCAGATTTAACCATCAGTTTCACTCAACATTGAAGTCTAAAATTAAAATTGAAAATTATAAGAACCATAAACACACACATACACACACACACAGGCACAAAACAGAGATACGTAGCCGATTTATACGATTCCTTGTTCGAGTCCCATACAACACATTGTTATGGTTTGCTATATAATTACACACCAAATAAAAAAAATAAGAGAATTTAAATGATTACACTAATAAATTACAGGCGTAAGCCTCGAATATCACACAGAAGTCACCCGGCAATAAAAAATGAGGAACGACACTGGTTGATTATGAGCAAGTTACACAACACACCTTTATTAATTATACACATAAAAACACACAAACAATTTTAAAATTAAGTACACACACATACACATTTATCAATTTCTATGAGTGGAACACATATTAAAATTAAGTACACAACATACACACCTATTCATTTATAGAACACATAAACATGCCCAATTTAACTACACACATCGAGACATTTATATTAGATAGATTTAACAAGACCTCAGAAAAACTACACAAAAAATTCGATTAATTGCATTCAAAATAGGAACTCAATAATTAAATAACTATAAGTTAAAAAAAAACAAGGGGGCTCCGCCCCCTGCTCGCTTCGCTCGCCTACCCCCGGCTCGCTTCGCTCGCGGTGAGGTGCGGCTACAGTCGAGCACGCTCGACAGTAGGATACCCTGAGCCCATGTACTCTTTTATAAAAGTTGATTGTTGCCCATTTTCAATGGGCTCAGGGTATCAATATATGGGTATATGAACAACTTTCGGTTTTCTGAAGTCACTTATCACTTATCACTGCAGACTACGTTATTAATGCCTCACTGAACTAATACATCACTCGATTACGATTACGACTTGCGATTTACCAATTTATCAATTTCTAATTAATTTTAAATAAGTTTAATATAATAAACTTTAATATAATAAACTTGTTTAAAATTAATTAGAAATTGATAAATTGGTAAATCGCAAGTCGTAATCGTAATCTTGCAATCGATGTAGCGTGTGTCAAGAGTAGCCACAAACTACAACTTTGCTCAGCCTGCAATCTGGCAGCACCCATTTTCCTCTCTCACTCTCCCACTTACGCAACAAATTCAAGCCTGCCAAAGGCTGCTGCAGTGCGCGAAATTTGAAATAAAAGGCAATGTCTAATTTTATGAGATTCTTAAAGCGGAAAATGCTAAGTTTTTTTTTACAACGATAATAAGCAGATACTTATTATATATATGTGTAAGGAATCGAAAATATTAATAATTAAAATTATTATTTTGCAGCTTTCAGTGCTCGGCAAAGATGCAAGAGTAGTGCTGCAAAATGATCGCTATTTCTCTCATGCAATTTCATACATACATAGCTATCAGCTTCTGCTGATTTTGCCATGCAAAATACATATTTATATATTAACACAATTATATTTTAATCAAATTTTATATTTGTATATACATAAATTATACATTAACATTTTCATTACATGATATCGATAATATTTTTGCTTATCGCTTAATTCTTATTTGGTACCAAAAAAAAATTGGTACTAATTCGTTTTGTCTTTGTGCGCGCCTTGCATACAAACGTGAACATGCTGTCTCGCTCGCACGTTTGATTTGCCATGCAAATGTAATTATTGAATTAAATGTAAACTCCGAAATAACTTCTTTATTTATGGGTCAATCGCTTTGAAATTTTCAGGGTCGTTTAATACGCATACTTCTCAACTGATTGTTCAGTTAGGAGTGCTATGTCAAAATTGCGCTTGTAAATCGTTTTGTGCAATTTGTGGGCGAAGGGGCGTGGCACCTAAAATTGGAAACAAACTTGACCTGCGTATGGTATCCAGGAACCTACATAACAAATTTGAAGTCTCTAGGTCATATAGTACTTGAAATCAGCCCAAAAGAAAATTGGTACTATTTCTTACTGTGTTTGTGCGCGCCTTGCATACAAACGTGAACATGCTGTCTCGCTCGCACGTTTGATTTGCCATCCAAATGTAATTATTCAACTAAATCTAAATTCCGAAATAACTTCTTTATTTATGGGTCAATCTCTTTGAAATTTTCAGGGTCGTTTAATACGCATACCTTTCAACTGATTGTTCAGTTAGGGAGTGCTATGTCAAAAATTGCGCCTGTAAATCGTTTTTTTTTCAATTTGTGGGCGAAGGGGGCGTGGCATCAAAAATTGGAAACAAACTTGACCTGCGTATGGTATTCACAAACCTGCATTCCAAATTTGAAGTCTCTAGCACTTACAGTCTCTGAGATCGACGCGTTCAAACAGACGGACAGACAGACGGACAGACGGACAGACGGACAGACAGACGGACAGGGCTAGATCGACTCGGCTGTTGATCCTGATCAAGAATATATATACTTTATGGGGCCTGCCACCCCTCCTTCTGCCTGTTACATACATTCTGCCAAACACATTATACCCTTTTTTGCCCATTTTCAATGGGCTCAGGGTATAAAACATTAAATGTTCAGGACAGATAAGACCAAGAAAAAATTAAGTCTTTTGGGTAGACCGAGAACAAGGCAAAGCACTAGTTTGCCCAATATTCCAGAGGAGATCGAGACAAAGGCTAGTAATACGTTAGCAAAAAGAGCAAACATTAGTACGAGTACAATGAATTCGGACGCCTCAACCTTACCACCGTTGGGACAGGGACTGATGCAGGTACAAGCGGACATAATGGAAACTTTTAAGTTGACGGACGTTATTAAAGCTATGCCCACATATGAGGGTAATGATGAAGGACTACATGATTTCATTAACAATGTTGAAGATATGTTAATGATCATTCGCGGAGCAGACCAGACGCCTATGGGACTGTTAATCCTAAGGGCGATTCGAAAAAAGATTCAGGGTAAGGCGAACGAGGCACTACTTTAGACTGCTACGAGACTTAAGAGCAGATTAATCGAAAAATTTTGGGATAAGATGACAGAACAAATACTCATTCGAGAACTTAACCTACTCGAATACATGAAACTAGCAGATGACAGTTTTTCGAAGAAATTACAAATATTCAAAGGGCGTTATTCGATCAGATTAACATAAAGGAAACAAATGTGGCGGCATTTGAAGCCAAACGAGAATTGCATGCAGCAACCTAATTGGAAGCCTTCGTCACCGGACTTAGGGGTAATCTAGGTAGAGACAGAGACAGAATTAAACCCACGCATTTCAAGAAAATTCTTAGGACAGACCATGTCAAGGACGAGGAGAAAAATGCATTGTTTAATCTGTGTGCGAAGTATTAGGAAATATTTTTCTGTGAAGAAAATCAACTAACATTTACGAACATGGTTAGGTACCCAACAATTAAGGATGGATACCCAATGCCAGTGATAAGCGAGGTGTTCGACAAACTTGGCAGGGCTTAATACTTCACCGCTCTGGACTTAGGCTGCAAACATAGTGCTCGCGGAGACGAAGCTAAAGACGAAGATGAAGACGAATTGGTTGCGTTGCGAGTAAGCCGACAAGTTTGCATAGAGGAAGCCCAATATGCTGCGCTATTTTGGCAGTTACAATAATTTCATCACCTGATGAAGAACCTTTTTTGCAAGATAATATGTTTTTAAAACTAAATTAACTAAATTAATTTGACTCGGATATGATGTGCTGCCAAAAGATGATAAAAAATTTTTGGAATACCATATATTAGAATAAAATCGCTTTTATTTGATTATTTTTTATTAAAAATTAAGCCATTTATAAGTAAACATCATACCAATTTCATCAAAGTTCAATAATGCCTGCTCAAAGATTTTTCAAATGCAAAGCAACTACTAACGAATTCACAGTTTTTCGTCTTCATTTTCGTCATCAGCTTCAGCTTTGTCTCAGTGCGCACTATGTTTGCAGCCTTAGCTAGCGGCAATCACCAAATAGAGATGAGGGCCAAAAACATATGTACCTAAGACACCATTTGCAACAGACAGCGGTCATTTTGAATATATACGAATGCCTTTTGGCCGCACTAATGCACCGGCAACGTTTAAAAGGGCAATGGACTCCGGAAAAATTAAAGACAATTCGGAAATTTCCATTACCAAAGACTCGCAAAGATATAAAATAATTTCTAGGAATGATAGGGTATTACAGGAAATTCATTAAGGACTTTGCTAAAATTGCCAAACCACTAACGAAACAACTTAAAGGTGAGAAAGACATTGAGATAGATGACGAGTTTGTTAAAATGTTCGAATATTGTAAAACTCTTCTATGTAATGATCCTGTATTACAATACCCTGACTTCAATAAATCCTTTATTTTGACAACTGATGCTATCAATGGAGCATTAGGAGCCGTTTTGTTCCCAGAAAATATGAACGCCACCGAGAGTAATTATTCGTCCATTGAAAAGGAAATGCTTGCAAATATATGGGAATAAAGTATTTCAGATCATAATTGTTCGGGAATAAGCTTAAAATAGTCACGGACCACAAATCTAAGCTGAGCCGCTTTTTAAAATAAAAGGTTTTGTTCATAAAAATAATTAATTACATAAATTTTATGGCTTTCTAATAATACGCAATTATTTGAGACATCAAAATGAAATTGAACCAAGGTTCGAACCCAAACCTTGGGCTTAGGGAATATATAAACCAATTTGCAAACCTAACCGATGTCTTGCTCTATGGTTCGAACCGGCGAACCGAACCTTTAACAAGATTTAAGAGGTTTGCAGCCTTGCAGATGAAATTCCAAATTAGCCAGACAGATAATACACAATCAACAGCGATCTTAAGAAAGTTCAGAGAGTAGTAGAAAAACCACGATTTAAAGTCAAAACTATCGCAAGAGCTCTTAAAGACTTCCTTAAACCCAACAAGACATGAGCAGTTTTTGAGACAGACGAACTATTTAACAATATCCAAAAGGCTTATGACACGTATTTTACAAACAGTAAATTATATAAAGTAATAAGATGCACAACATTTTTGATAGATCTTACAGACAATTCAGAACAGGTAAAATAGATAAAAGAATACCACAAAAATAATAATCACAGAGGGATAGAGGAATCTCACCTTCATCTGAAAAGAAAATTTTACTTTCCAAATATGAAAGCAAAAATAACAAGCAATAAATAAATGTCAAACGTGTTAAACTCTTAAATACGATAGGAACCCACAAAAAATTGATTTTCAAATAACAGGGACACCCAAGTTACCACTAGATATCATACATACTGACTTATATACGATTAACGGCAAATCAATAGTTACAGTTATAGATAAGTTCTGAAGATTCGCCGCTGGGTGCACCATCCCAACAAGAGATAGTTTGAACGTGGTTAAGGAGATAAGACGTTTTATAAGTACATATGGCATACCCAAAAAATTCGTATGTGACCAGGGCGCAGAGTATTCGTCAAAGCTCTTTGCGATTTCTGTAGACAGTACAAAAACCTCTTCACGAGGTAAAAGTCTAGTGACGAAAGTCTAGATGCCCCAAAATTTTTGAAATCCAATTTTTTGACGAGCAATAATACAATTTAATATATAAAATATATAAATATTATAGTTTTAATTATAAATAAAAATAGTTTTTTTTTTAATTTTAGCCAAAAATAATCTTTAAAAAAAAGCTAAACAAAAAATACTAATTTTCTTAGTTCCAAATGTATGTCTCTTAAACTGCTGGCTTCAATCTTAATCTTTGTATTATTGAATTGATATATTGAATAGATATATTCATTACCTTTCATAAAAAGTAAAGCTTTTGATCGGTTCTGTCATTCTCGAGAAATTATGACAAATGTGGGCGCACCTCTAAAAAAAGGTACAAAAAAGTCAAATTTTTAAAAAATTATATTTTTAAAAATTAAAAAAAAAATTACACCATAAAATAAAAAATGTTTTTCGTCATTTAGGGCCCCAAATCTATCCAAAAAAGTGGGTTTGGTTCTTGTCATTTTTTGCCTGTTGCCCAGTGTAATAAATATGCAGAAAAATAGAGGGGTCTAACAAAGTTTGTCAAGTTAACCGAAAAAAAATTTTTTTTTTGTATTTATTCTAAATTTTTATCTTTTTTGAATCTTTTTTACATAATCGCCATTAATTTCAATGCATTTCTTAAGCCTATAAATCCACTTGTCAAAACATTCTTAAAATCCAGCTCTTGCAGCTTTTCAAGTTCAACATTAACATTATTTATTATGTCTTTGTTGCTGTTAAAGACTTTTCTCCACAATTTTTTTTTTTAATTTTTGGAAATAACCAGAAATTACATCTGTGGAATATAGTGCTGGACGTATTTCTTCGATGCCAGAGCTCGCAACAAAGTTGGATGTTATTTCAGCAGTGTGGGCTGGCGCCTTAAAAACACTCACGCGTTTGTTTAAGAACTGTCTCGCTTATTGGGTTTGTATGAGGTTTTATAGGATATCTTATGTACTAATTAGACAGAGTTCAATATAGTGTTGACAATATTCTTGGCTTACTTCTACTCATCGAATCAATGTGATCTTATGTGTTATTAGAATATAGTTGACATGATGTTAGAGTATATTTGACTATTTTCTACTTATTGTTCTATGTTATCTATTATTTAGAGTGAGTTAAACATAGGGTTAAAGTGTACTTGGCTCCTTTTTACTTATTGTATAGATTAGCGTTGTAATATATTTGACTCCTTTCTTTGCATTCTTGTATTACATAATCTTACGTACTAGCGTGTATTTCTTATATATTTTGAGCATACAGGTTCACACATTGGTCTATTATTTCTGAGCGCCAGGACTGCGACCCATGTGGTAATTCTACACTGTAGTGACCCTTTTAAGTGGTTTGTGTCTCAAATCTATCACGCATCCCGAGGGCTGTTCAATCCGTATGTTCATTTATGAACAGTTCCTCTTGAGCTTCATACAATGGACTGTTGTTTGGTTTCCGGGTCGCACTTATAAAACCAAGGTTCGTCATTAGTAACGACTTTATTAAAGATGCTAGACTATAAACTTTCAAATTTGTTCAAAATATATTGGGCAAAATGCACTCGAGTATTATTTTGGGCCTCATTGAGAATAAGTGGAGCACACCGCGCAGACTTCTTCGTGTACAGCAGATCTTGAGTCAATATTTGAGATACGGTCGTGGTCATATTAAATGTAACTTAAACTTTTCTTTGTCACGACAGTTTCTTTTTATTTTAATTCTGCATTTGCTATGTGGCGGCCTTAATCGACATAATATAAAAGCTAACCCCAGAACATATAGCAGTCTTGGCATATATCGATAACAGGAATCGACAATGAATCAACCTTCTAACAGCGGCGCGCACAATCACTGCGGACGGCAGTTCGCGCAAGTGACGAAATCAGCACGAAGGGTGCGAAAGGCGACTAGCAATATATACAGCTAACAATAAAAATTTTCTATGACTGTCCGATTCGATCGAGTTATATACCGATCGAAAGGTTTAGTCCTAACTTTCAAAATGGCGTACTAAAATTTTGCTAACTCACCTGGTTCATGAGATAAGGGGGTGTAAGTGGGAGGGGAAAAAATTTAAATGATCGCAGCTAATGGGGCCGTTGGGGCCTTTTGGTAAAATTTTTTATTTTTTTTAAATTTTTCTCAAAAGTTCGCGTCGATTTATGATAACTCGATCCTCCAAATCCGACTAGCTCAAAATATAATTTCATTTGAAATTTTTAGTGGACTTCTCAAAATGAGATGAAAAGTCAATTTGTTTGTTTGTCTGCCTGTATCAAAGCGCTTAGATGTAATGATGGAAATTTATTCCATTACGAAAATCTAGAAATGTTTGTTCTACAACTTTTAAAAAAATAATCGTAATCGTAATCGCTTGAAATCGATGTAGAGTGTGTCAAGAGTAGCCACAAACTACAACTTTGCTCAGCCTGCAATCTGGCAGCACCCATTTTCCTCTCTCACTCTCTCCCTCTCACGCAACACATTCGAGCCTGCCAAAGGCTGCTGCAGTGCGCGCGAAATTTGAAATAAAAGACAAAGTCTAATTTTATGAGATTTTTAAAGCGGAAAATGTAAAGTTTTTTTTACAATGATAATAAACAAAAACTTATTATATATATGTATGAGAAATCGGAAATATAAGTAATTAAAATAATTGTTTTGCAGCTTTCAGTGCTCGGCAAAGATGCAAAAGTAGTGCTGCAAAATGATCGCTTTTTCTCTCATGCAATTTCATGCATAGCTATCAGCTTCTGCCCGACCATATTGAAAATTGTGACGTCATAAGGAATTTTGCCATGCAAATATACATATTTATATATTATCACAATTATATTTTAATCAAATTGTATATTTGTAAAATTGCACAACTTTTAAGGATTCTGCCAACATTAAAATATTTTTACTGGCCATTTTGCAGAATCATGGATGGGTGGGCATATATCAAATATTTGTACCGTTTTTTGTTTGCGGCGAAAATCGAATTTAATTTTATTTATTTATTTTAAATTTAATTTCCGTTTGCGTTGGTGCTGGTATTTCATTTGCGTTTTCTAGTCTCCATTTCAACCGATTTGTCCAAAATTTAAAATTTAATCTCTAAAAGTATTGTGAAAGACTTGACACTTTTGAAATTTTAGAAAACAAGTTAAAAGTCGCCAACTTACTAACTTTTTGTTAGACCCCTCGTGGATCAAGGTATGAATAATATATGTAGTTCAGAGTGCTTTAATTTGATATGCTTTTGTTTCGTGTTGAGTTTTGTGTTTTGTGGGCACATGTTTTATGTAAAACCTAACCTCAGCAAACTTGTGTTTCGTGGAGTAGATCTAGCAAGATTACGCCGGATTATTAAAACTGCTAATGTGGTAGTGTGTGTTATGCAAGGTAGGCCATTTAAAGCTGACCCATGTGAAAACGCTATATCTTTTGACTGCGCTGACCAATCGACGAATGTTATACCGCGTTGAAAGCGCCGTTCGAATGCAATTTATGGCATGGAACATTGCACTATAAAAGAACGCGCCGAAATTATTCAGCTGTACATTCAAAAAAAACCTTTTAATTTTGTTTACTCAACATGCGTTTCGCTAAAAAAAAATAAAGTGAAAAGTGCTCCAGCTAAGAGCACAATTAAGCGTTTATACGCAAAAGTTGTGAGCTCCGGTAACCTTAGTAATGCCGGTTATGCATCTGGACAACAAATAAGACGCTCCGATTTGAATATCCATATCGTCTGAAATATTGGCCAATGGCATGGAAAATATTGAAAAAAGAGAGCATTTTGCTATCAAAGCTAAGCTAACTTTGTTTTTTTTTTTCAAAATCACACGGGTCAGCTTTAAATGGCCTACCCTGTGTGTATATTTTCACGATTCAAAAATATTGTAATGTATTGACGATGTGTACTTTAGTTCAATACTAATAGCTGTGCTCATGTTCATGTTCTTTTTTACCTTAGTTTCAGGGTTTTTCACCTAAACATGGTTACTGTTACTGCTGCAGCTAATTTTGGTCAATTTCCACAGAAGTCGATCCATATTTTCAGATAAATTCGAAATTACTGTAGTCTACGATAGTCCCACTAAGTTTTACTCCACCATAGTTAAGACTTAATCAAAAAGAGGTTGTTACAAAGGTTGCTTTTTTAAGACAAAAATCAATAATATAAAACATATGCACAGGTCACACAACAATTGTTTTTCTTTAATTACATACCTTTAACCTTTCTAAAAACCAAAAAAAAAGTTGCGTATAATGAAATTCAACAATTTTTCACGACAATGTGTGCAGCTATAAAAAAGGCGGGAAATGCTTTTTGTCACAGCTGTGTCTTCATATGTTGACTTTGAAAGTTCTCAGCTGATCAAAAATATCGATTAAAAATGTAAATATAAAATTTTTATGCTAATTGAACATTTTGGTGTAGGCGGGAAATCAAATTTTGATAGATTTCGAAGATAGAAAAATTTCATTTTTTTACGCTAAATCGGCCAAATCGACCACTGTGCGATGGGCAAAAAAGGTGATGACAAGGTCATACTAAAAAAATTTAAATTCTATCTTAGTCTAACTAACGTAAATACAAAATTTCAAGTCTTTAGTTTTAAAAATAGAGTTAATGCCGCATAAATCAAAAAATTGCCCATAGTGGATAGTTCAAATGGCAGCTATATGATATAGTGAACCGATTTGAACCATAATCTTCATAATCGTCTACAAGACGATTTGAACGCTATGCAACTATGGTGCTCGGCCAATAAGTTGTATCTCAATTGTTCAAAGTGTATGTTTATGACATTTAGTCGTACTAGTCCCTATTTAGGTTCTTATACGATTGACAATATCCCTTTGCAACGTATAAAATCTGTAAAGGAGCTTGGAGTTTTATTTGATTGCAAATTATGCTTTAACTTGCACATCTCCACTTAAGTTACTGACGCCAAAGGAGTACTTGGTTTTATTAAACGTTGGTCGAAAGAATTTAATGATACTTTCACCACTAAACTCCTTTACATCTCTTCAGTTCGTCCCTTCCTGGAATACTGTTCATGCATTTGGAGCCCACAGTATCAAATAAACTAGAATCGAATTGAATCAGTTCAAAAGCAATTCTTGCTTTTCGCCTTACGTGGTTTTAACTGGGATCCCAACCTTCGTTTACCACCGTACTCCCATAGGCTTCGTCTTCTCAATCTTCCGTCTTTAATTAATCGTAGGAAAACTCTTGGTGTTTTTTTTCTAGTTCCCTTCTGGCCCGCCTCACCTTTTCGGTCGTTAAAACCCTTAACCAGCTGTTTTCATCAATAAAATCGGTAGGCATAACATTTGCGCCAATTATAATATCATAATATATATTAAAATGTTGTTATTGTCTGCTTTTTATAATTTGTGCAAAGAAGCCGAACAGCTGATTTGCTTTGGGTGTCTTATCAGTTTTACATTTGGTCGTGGAAAGCCAAATATGAGGCACATTCAAATGTGAGCAAATGTGAGTGGTCGTGGAAATAGCCTATAACATTCATTCTATTAATAACAATACTAATCTTTATTATTATTTCCCCCAAAACTTGGAACAAATGTTGGATCATTTATAATTTTTGCGTACCCCAGATCTAACTTTAATTTTTTTTTCTTTAGAGTTCATAATTTATATTTAATTTCATTTGTTTTTGTAATCCTTAACTTAATTTTTATACTTGGTAATTTTTTCTTTGCCGACTGGTTTTAGTCGTGCATAAATAAATAATAATAATACATAAAGCTGTGATTAATTGACTATTTTTTTTTTTTTCAAATATTTGTATTTTTTGTACTAAATAAACCTGTACCTGTTGGTATTAGCGTAACCATATGGTAATAGCAAAAAATATGGTCCTGTCGATTATCCTGACGAGGACGAAAAACAAGAATGTATTTTTCGGATTCAGCGACCTTAAATTTATCACTCCTAAAAGTTTCATAAAGAAACTCGAAAAAAAGCGGCTCAGGACTATTCGGGTTAAAAAAAATAGATAACCGGGCCCCTAAAACAAAACTTTGGATTCTGGAGTTTTTGGAGTTCATATTTTTGGTTCAAAGAGAGTATGGCGATCTGACAGGTTGTGGGAGAGCCAAACAGACTTGGCCAATCCATAACAGAAAACGCACAGAGGAGCTACTCAGCAAGTCAAGAAAAGACATTGCGAGACTAACGGCCACAGTAACAGTAACTGGCATATAGGAACACATAAAATGAAAACAGGATTACCTTTCAACCAACACTGCCGCAGCTGCACCTGCGTACGGGAAGCGGAAACTCCGGAACATCTGCTCTGCCACTGCCCAGCACTTAGCTAAGGAAGACACATGATGTTCGGAAAGTACATACTTGACTCACTAAGCGATGTGAGCCAAAGTACACCAGACCAAATATTGAGATTTCAGAACCACAGCAAGTGGTTATAGATATCGCAGTCACAGCCAGTTGTCATTCATTTTCATACAAAAGGTCACCCACTGTGGAACAAAACGGAGCAAAGCTCCTATTGAAGGGCTGGTTTTACATCAGCTCACCACACTAACCTACCATGGCGAGCTGAAGGACGATAATGACCAAAACAAATTGTCGAATATGAAGTGATTCCAACCTGCACAGACTCCATGAGACGCGATTGCATTCACTTCGCAGCATTGTGTTGTTAGCAGACTCATCACAATGCGTTGTCGGCCCTTACTTCTTCGAAGAATACGGTAACACCATAACAGTTACTGGAGATTGTTACGTAAGCCTGTTGAAAGATTTTTTCTATCCAGAACAGCGCTGATAGAGAATCCCTTTCAATCCTGTGTGGTTTCAACAAGAAGGTGTAGCTCCTTACATAGCCCAGCATGTTATGACAAACAAATGTCCCAATAAATGTAACAAGGTGTACGAGGTGGAGCGGCGATAAACAGTGTTATAGGCAGCATAATAAGTAATATTGATATCAGCAGCCGTATCCATATCAGCAGCCGTATCGATATCAGCAGTCAGCCGCAGCAATCGTTCTTTAGCAGTCAGCAATTGAAGTCGTTCTTCAGTCTAGAGTTGATCATTGAATTGAAGGATTTACTTCAGTAGTTAAATTTTTGATGAACGAACTAATCTTCGTTCGTTCAGTGACTAGATCCCATATAGCTCGTTCAGTGAACAGACCCATTAAGTTCGTTCGTTTTGATTGATTTTTATTTAATCCTAATTTTAATACATAGTATATATATTTTATAAACAGTGTTGTCTCTAGCGAGATATAATGGAATTCAAGTCAACCAACGAAATGTATTGGGATCTATTCACTGAACGAACCTCCTTGGGAACCATTAACTGAACGAACTGTTTTGGGATATATTCACTGATCGATTTGTTTTGGGATTTATTCACTGAACGTTTTGTTTTGGGGTCTATTCACTGAACTCAATGACCTACAATCAGGGCTCAGTTCGTTCATTCACTTTAGGCATCAGTTCAATAGATCTTAGTCCGAACTCTACTTCAGTCGCAGCAGCAGCCAGCCGAGCAACCAACTCTGTACTTAATTTAATCATTTTAATTATATTTTCCTATCATTATTAATAAACTATGTTTTTACTGAATTGAATTTAAGAAACTCTACATTCTGTTGGCCCCCAGTTCGCCTGGTCTTACTGCAACCGAATTTTTTTTAGGGCTTTTGCAAACAGGAAGTCTACAAAATAAAGCCAACAAATTTGGATGAACTAAAGCAATTCATTTCAGAAAAAATTTCGGTTATTCCTGTCTTAGCTCACCGAGCAAGAATGAACAACTTTTAGATAAGATACCGCATTGCCGTTAAAAAGAAGGGAGGACTTTTAAATTCAATTATTTTAAAAAATAATGAAAATAATAGGTTTGTTGATATAATATCAAAATAATAATATATCGAAATTTTTTCCAAAACTGATATATTTATACCGAAATATTTTTTTTGTCCAAATGTCTGGATAGCGAGCGAAAATGACGCCGAAAATAGTGAGCTGAAGTTATATCTCAGCTTGCTGGATGCTTCATGGTAAAGTGATCCCTTTCAATTCTGGAATTCGCATAAGGCGTCCATGCCGGGACTTTATAAAATCGCCTCAAGATACCTCATCAGCCCTGGTAGCTCAGTGCCTTCGGAGCGGCTAGCGTCCGCTATAAAATGTTTCATCTGTGACTCTCGTAGCCGAATGACAGATCTCCACATAACGCAAAGCGTATTTTAAAAGTTCGTACTTTTTTAAAATTATATAATTAAGTTCGCTTAGTTATATAACATATTTATATCGAATATAAAAAAAATGTAGTATCTCATTGCATACTTATATCGAAGTAATAAACAATGTATCTTATTATATACCATGTTTATACAATGCATTAAGTTGCTTTAAAAGCGAGTTCCCTTAAACCGCCTTTGTAAAAACTTTTTAATGCGTTTTAACGTTAACAGGGATTCAGAGAAGCTCGCTTTTTAAACTCGTCGCTAATTTTTTACGCCGCTTTAAATATACGTATAAACACTTATTGCTTTAAAAATGTACTACAAGACCGTATGGTTCTATATACAACTACTAAGTGCCATTGAATATGCAAAGATTTGCTAAATATTTAGTATATACACAATAATAACATAATAAAGTCGCACGTAGAAACACTTAAAAATATGTGTTGTAAGAACTTATGGTTTAAGTTAAAATCAGGTTAGTTGCTCTATAAACATAATAATATACTAAAATTAAAGTTATAAGCAATGTATCTTACTAAAAACAAAGAAATAAACAATGTTATGTGTGCTTAATATTTTAGAAATCGTATCATTTCTTCTTGTTGGGCAGAGAAAAAAGGAAATAATATAAATATCAAATATATCAAATATATCGATATTTTAAATCGATATATTAAATATCATTTTGATATTTTTTCAAAACAAAATATACTATCAATACGATATTTAGAAAAATTCGACAGCCCTAGAAGATATTCACTCAGAAAAAAAAATCAAGATTACCGTACTTCAACAGGCCATTTTCAAGTACAAACGATCTCAAAAGCTGTCTAAGTTCATAATTTCCAAAGTTGACAACAAAAATCTTATTTCAAGTTCGGTTTTCACAAGTACGGAAATCTTCAAATTCGATTTATCGGGGGTACTTTAAGTACGTTTTGGGTTTAAATAAAGTGTGCAAAAATCGAAAGCATACTACTTTAAGTACACAAAAATCTTGAACTAAACCCAAAATGAACTTGTTTCTAGTACAAAACCTTGTCATAATTAATTAATTTTAATCTTAAAACATACACTAGTATGTGTACTAAAATTAAGCAAAGTACCAAAATTAAATACCTTTTAATAATGGTGTATTTTCTTTGTAAGCGACCTTTTGGAATAGGTGCTGATTTTACCAGCGATACAAGCTTAACGTTATATTTGCGTCGCTAGAACCAGTTGAGAATTCTAAGGTGCGGCAATTAAAAAGAAAT
Organism: Drosophila innubila; assembly: GCF_004354385.1. Classification (NCBI taxonomy): domain Eukaryota; kingdom Metazoa; phylum Arthropoda; class Insecta; order Diptera; family Drosophilidae; genus Drosophila; species Drosophila innubila. The sequence goes on along the minus strand of NC_047626.1, from coordinate 37,845,842 downwards.
ATCACAAAACGTACTTGTTTTTAGTACGAAACGTTCTCATTTTTAACTTCCTTTCGATCTTGAAAAAAGCTATTTTAAGTACAAAAAAATCTTTTTTTTTTTTTTTTTTTATTACTTTGCCTTTATTTATTGAATCTTCTCCAAGGGAGACTTACAATAAGTTTATCAAATCTTATATTTAAAGCTTAACTAACAGTCATGTTGACTTAATATGATCTACGGTGCCCCAAGGGTTTATTGCTGGGCTGGAAGGTCGTTTCGTTTAAGGCGGGTTCGACTGCAAACCCGAGTTAACCGTTGAGCAAGAGGATTTGGGTGTGAGGATAGTTTAATGTTGTAGCTCGCCTTTTGTCTTGCTATCTCATCTTTGACGTATATAACGTTCAAATCTCTATGAATGTTCTCGTTTCGAACATACCATGGTGCCCCAGTGATAGTCCTCAGGATTTTTGATTGTGCTCGTTGAATGACATCAATATTGCTACTGCACGCGTTTCCCCAAAGCTGCGAGCCGTAGGTCCACACTGGTTTTATGGTGGAATTGTAGAGTAGAACCTTGTAGTCTAAGCTGAGAGGAGATCGGGGATTCAAAAGCCAATAGAGGTTGTTGGCTTTCAGTTTAATCTGCGTTTTTTTTGCTTCAAGGTGCCGACGCCAGGTGAGCCGCCTATCAAGATGAACGCCAAGGTACGTTACTTCTTTGGCTTGTGGGAGTTGTGTATTAGACAGTGCTAACGGAGGACATGTTTGCATGTTGAGAGTAAACGTGATATGCTTACACTTTTGTTCATTTATTTTAATACGCCAGTCGGCTAGCCATTTCTCTACTACCGCCAAATGTTCAGCTAGACGTGCTGATGCTTCAATGGGGCATCTGGAACGACTAAGAATTGCGGTGTCGTCGGCAAACGTAGATGTTGTTAGCCGCTCGTTTATGGGGATGTCCGCTGTGTAAATTACGTATAGTGTTGGTCCCAATACACTTCCCTGGGGAACTCCAGCTTCTATAATATGATCATCGGATGTAGTGGTGTTGCATCTCACTGCGAAGACTCTATTGTAGAGGTACGACTCGAGAAGCCTATGAGTGTACACTGGGAGCGTCGATTTGATTTTATGCATGAGACCTTCAAGCCACACTCGATCGAAGGCCTGGGAGACGTCGAGGAATATTGCGCTGCAGTATTCCCGATGTTCGTATGCTGTACGTATTTCTGATGTTATTCGGTTAACTTGCTCGATAGTTCCATGCTTTTCTCGGAAGCCAAATTGATGTGTTGGGATTGTGTTGTGTGTTCTGAGATGAGGAATTATGCGCGTCAAGAGGCATTTTTCAAAAAGCTTAGACAAGCACGGTAGTAGGCTAATTGGTCTGTACGATGATGGTATTGTATGGTCTTTTCCTGGTTTGGGAATCATTATAATGACCGATTTCTTCCATTTTTTTGGGAAGTAGCCGATGGTTGTAATCGCGTTGAAAAGTTTACAGATGAGGGAAATAGCACAGTTTGGAAGTTCAATGATCATTTTTTGAGTTATTAGATCGCAGCCTGGAGCTTTCTTTGGTTTCATCTGTTCTTTTATGACTTTTACAATTTCATTTGGACGAAATTCAGGTGGTTCAGGTTCGCCAGGACTATCAGATACACAGGATGATAGTAAAAACGAATTTGTTGCGGGATTTGGTTGGAATACATGACGTAGGTGAGCAGCAAATGTGTTAGCTCTGTCTTTGTCGCTACGGGCCCAGCAGCCTGAGGAGTTTCTTATAGGCGTTACTGTTTCGATCGGCGCACTTAGCGTAGGGTGAGCCCTCCACAAAGGATGCTTGGTACTGGTTGGTGATAATTGCTCTATGTAGCGGCGTTGGGCATCTGCTTCTTCATGCTTAAGAGCTTTGCTGAGTCTGCGTGAAGCATCTTTAAAGCGTTGTTTTGTAGATGGCGACCGGTGAGACTGCCACTCACGTCGCAATCGTCGCTTTTCCAGAACAAGTTGTTCTATTTGAAGATTAGTTTTACGTTTATTCGTCTGCACATGCGCGCGTTGTGGAGTAGAGATCTTAGCTGCTGCAACAAGTACTGATTCTAATAAGTCCGCAGAGCAGTCGATGTCCGCTTCGATGTTGAACTGCGGAGCAAGATCGAGGTGAGAGCTAACGTATTTCTTGTACTTGAGCCAGTTGGTTCTGTGTGTTGTGAGTCTATTAGAATATTCCACATATTCCGGGGATTGGAGTAGATTTAATAACACGGGGGAGTGGTCGGATGAAAGATCCGAAAGTGCTACGGCGCTTATCAGATTGCGTGGGATGTTTTTTGTCACAGCAAAATCTATTAAGTCTGGTTGTTTGTTGGGGTCTGCTGGCCAGTATGTAGGACTACCCGGGGAAACATAGTTGAGTTTGTTGCTTGCTCTTAAGCTAGTTTAGTACGAAAAACTCAGTTGTTTCTGGAGGTATCTTTTCGAGACTCACGGATTATATATTTGCCATGGTCTTATATACTAACATGAATAAAAAAAAACTAGTTCATACACGGAAAAATAGTTTGTTTTTAAGTTTGTTAATGTGGTAATTTTCATCAAGTACCCTGTAGTAATCCGATTTTAGCCAAATTAAGTCAGGATGTAACAGGTGGTTCCAAATACCATACACAATCTGTGAATTTGGTTAAGATATCTAAGAAACAAAAAACGTTTTTAGACCCCGTACTTAAAAAAAAGTACAGGGGTCTATTGGGTTTGTTTTAACGAATATGTGCGTAACAGGCAGAATGAGGCGTGGCAGACCCCATAAAGTATATATATTCTTGATCAGCATCAATAGCCAAGTCGATATAGCAATGTCCGTCTGTCCGCTTGTCTGTCCGTCTGTCTGTCTATCTGTCTGTCCGTCTGTATGAACACCTAGATCTCAGAGACTATAAGAGCTAGAGACGCCAAACTTGGTATGTAGGTTCCTCTATATTGCAAGCAGATCAAGTTTGTTTCAAAATTTGCCCACAAACCCTTTATCGCCCACAAATGGAAAAAAAAAATTTCATATCGAAATTATAAGAACAATTTAAAAGCTAGTGACACCAAATTTGGTATGTAGATTCCTCAATATTGCAGGCAAATCAAGTTTATATCTTTTTTTAATCGGACCACTATATCATATTGCGCCCATAGGAACAATCGGTCGAAAATCAAGTTTTAGTATGAAAAACATTTTTGTTTTATGAGACATCGTAACCAATCTGATAGAATATACATTTAAGTTAACTAAATATTTTTTAATTTTTTCCATTATTAGTTTTTGCCATAGTAAGTACGGGGTCTCCGACAGTCGAGTATGCTCGACTGTAGCACCGGCTCACTAGTTTATACTACAGTTTAATTTGAACCCGATTGTTCCTATGGCAGCTATTAGATATAGTAACCCATATTTGACCGAATTTGGTCATTATGTAAAAAATAATCTGTTACTTTGGTTGAGGTAGCTCTTAATCTAACAAAGTTTTTTGTACTAAGTAATTTTCTCAATGTGTGAAATTTGACTTCAAATTTGACGCCCTTGTAATTAATACTTCGCAAAACGCCGTCTTATTGCTCTATAAAATTGTCTTAGCAATGTTGTGTGAAAATTTCAGCCTCCTAGGTTTTATGGTTTGAGCTGTGAAATTATCAGTAAGTCAGTGAGTGAGTAAGTCAGGTCAAAGAACTTTATACATGTTAATAAAGGATAATTCGAAACAGATTGTTCCTAAGGCAGCTATATGCTATAGTTAACAGATTTTGACCAAATTTGGTCAGAGTGTAACACATGATAAGAGATAAATTCTTTGAGTTTGGTTGAAATAGCTCAAAAAAAAAAAACAAAAAAGTTGTTTATACTAAAGGTTAATTTGCATCAGATTGTTCCTATGGCAGCTATATAATATAGTAACTGATGTTGACCAAACTTAGTCAGGGTGAAACAGGCAGTCCCAAATGTATATTGTGTGACTTTGGTTGAGATGCCTCGAAAGCCAACAAACTTTTCCATACTCAGCAATTTCCTCAAAGTGTAAACCTTGACCCTGTATTTGACCCCCTTGCAATTAGAATTTCGCAAAACGCCGTCTTATTGCACTATTAAATTGTCTCAGCTATATTGTGTTCAAATTTGAGATTCCTAGGTCTTATGGGTTGCGCTGTGAAATGATCAATGAGTCAGTCAGTACAAAATTGAATGGCGGAGCAGAGACTGAATGAGGGTATCTGGTCAGGATGGCCGAATGTAAATGGGGAATAGTATTATGGCCTAGTAGGCGGCGTATATTCGGGCCTAGGTCTGAAATATCTTCTCTATTTAAGGGTCAATCGCATTGAAATTTTCAGGGTCGTTTAACAGGCTTACTTCTCAACTAATTGTTCACTTAAGGAGTGCTACCTTAAAAATTACGCCTGTAAATCATTTTGTGCGATTTGTGGGCGAAGGGGGCGTGATATCTAAACTTGGAAACAAACTTTTCCAGCGTATGGTATCCAGAAATCTACATACCAAATTCGAAGTCTCTAGCTCTTATAGTCTCTGAGATCGACGCGTTCAAACAGACGGACAGGCCTAGATCGACTCGGCTGTTGATCCTGATCATATATACTTTATGGGGTCTGCCACACTTCTTTCTGACTGTTACATACATTCTGCCAAACACATAATACCCTTTTTTCCCCCTTTTTTAATGTGCTCAGGGTATTAAAATAATCCCACAAAAAAACCTCTACACGAGGTGAAAGTCTAGTGACGAAAGCAAATTCTAGCCCCAAAATTTCTGATATCCAATTTTGTGACGAACAAAATTCAGTTTAATATAAAAATTTTAAATAAAAATATAAACTAATCAAAAAAATTACGAAAATTGGCATTGTGCACTGTGTGCAAAAAGGGTGAGCTTCTTTGTACATAAAAACTACTTTTTGCGCAGTGCCGAATGACAATTTTGGTTTTTTTTTTTTTAATAATTTATATTGTTATTTTAAATTTTTATATTAAACTGAATTTTGTTCGTCACAACATTATTTAACAAAAATCGTAAAAGCCGTTTTGAAAACGCCTAAGCTAAAGCTAAAAAGCCTTATTTCACATGTAAGCTTTTTTAGCACTTTAATTCAAACAGACAAACAAACAAACAGACAAACAATTTTTTTATCTCATTTTGAGAAGTCCACTAATAATTTCAAATTTAATTATCTGTTGAACTAGTTGTTGGATTCGGGTAATCGAGGTATTAATCAACGCATAATTAGAATTTAAAAAAAATAAAAAATGTTAACAATAGGCCGCAACGGCCCCATTAGCTGCAATCATTTAAATTTATGTCCTCCCACTTACACCCCCTTATCTCATAATCCAGGTCATGATGAAATTATAATAGGTGGTGGCTTCACTTGACGTTGCCTCTTTTTCGGGGCCACGATTGCTCAGTTCGAATGTAAACGTCAACGTAAGCAGTTGTGTTGTGAAAAATGCCCCGTGTGTGTAAAATTTGTCGCTCAAATTCGAGTAGTTTGATTCGTTTTCCGAGAGACATAAATAAAAGAAACATATGGATAAATGCAACAGAAACAATATTAGAAGCCGACAATAGAATTTGTGTAAAGCCTTTTAATGAAGATGATTTTTATATATCAGCCAAACGCAGTTCCTCAAAAAGAGATGTTTTTATACACGGAAGAAATTCAATCTATTGTCAGTGATAATTTGTGTGATTTTGGTTCGCAAACTGAGTAAGTACACCCTTTAAACTATTATTTCTGTGAATCTTTAGAAATTGTGCTTATATTACAGAAATAAAATAATAGAAAGCGGAATTGCACTCGAAAATATGCGATTAAAATCAAAAATAAAGGAGTTGCAAGAAGAAAATGATCGGCTCGTCAAAATTAAGACCATGGAAACATTAAAAGACTCGCTTAGAAATATATTCACTGAAAAGCAAATATAAGGGCCTCCTCTATAAAAATCCGGACACTTAAATCAGGCTATAACTTTCTTACCTGTTGTTCGATTCTAATGAAATAAAGTTTAATTTAAAGAGGATGCTTTGCATTTATATTTATTACAAAAAATTATTAAATTTTGTTTACAGCGAATAAAATGGCGAGTGTTCTTTTTAATGTTTGACATAAACTTCTGCACACATTTTCTGTCCACTTTCGCAGCGTATTTGTTAAAGGCAATCAGCATTGATTTCTCATTTTCCACAATACTACCACTCCTTTTCAATTTTCCTTTAACGATTGCCCAATATCTTTCGATAGGACGAAGCTCAGGACAATTAGGTGGGTTAAGCCACTTCGGTAGCACATCGACCTGGTTTGCTTCATAACACAGCTTCGTCGTATTTGAATAGTGACACGTCGGCATATCAGGCCAGAACTTTACTGGTGATCGGTGCATATGTATAAATGGCAAAAGCCGTTTTTGCATGCACTCCTTCACGTACACTTCTGACGTCATTGATGATGTTGTTACAAAAGCGCGCGACTTCAGACCGCAGCTACAGATAGCTTGCCATATTAAAGCTTTCCTTCCAAATTTGTCCATCGGTATATTTTTAAATTTTGAGGCAACACATCCACGTTTATAGGCATAGTAAAATTTTCGGCCTGCAAGCTGCTTAAAATTCATTTTGATGTACGTTTCATCGTCCATTATTATGCACCCTTGAAATTTGGTAAGAACTTGGTCGTAGAGCAAACGAGCACGTGTTTTTGCGTTTAAATTTTGTTTATCCGACCTGTTAGGATTTTTTACACATACTTTATACCTTCGGAAAGTCGTATTCGTCGAATAGTGGAAGCGCTTGTTTTTAGTCTTTTTGCTCTATCACCGTCACTCAATTCAGGATTTGCTCGCAATGATCTTATTACCTTTGCTCTTAGATAACGGTTTCTACAACCACGTTTTAAAGTTTGGTGTTTGGCTCTATTTGTAGTGTGAGTCTCCTTAAAACGTTTTAAAACATCACACATGGTTGACTTGGCGATTTTCAAAGTTTTTCCGAACTTTGAAAGTGACCAATCGGGATTTTCTAAGAAATTGTGCACAATTTTATCACGTTGCGCCTTTTCCATTGTTTACCATTCTGCCAGAATTGCAACGATTTTATCGAAACTTTGCATAAAGCACGGCATAATCATCGATAACAATCGTGCATACTCAAATTTGGAAAAAAACTTAAATTGTTTTAAAAAACCAGCTAACTTTGTGTCCGGATTTTTATAGAGGAGGCCCTTACAAGCTGGAAAATGGCAATGAACGGGTATATTGGACCTCCGAAGACATTTCAGCAGGAATTTGTCTGCACGCTGCTGGACCTAGGGCTTATAGGCATCTCCTGAAGAAAGGATTTCCATTTCTCTGTGTGACAGCCCTGCATAGATGGGCGGCAACCGTAGAAATAAACCCTGGTCCGCTAAATTTTGTATTTGATCTTATGAAGACAGCAATTGACAGAGAAACTGAGGACAAACTGTGCGTGTTATATTTCGACGAGATGAAAGTTACTTTTGCATTTGAATACAATTACACTAAAAAAGCCGTAGAAGAGCCGAAAAACTATGTGCAAGTGGCAATGGCGCAGGGGTTGTGGAAATCGTGGAAGCAACCAATTTATTATGATTATGACAAGCCTATGACAATTGATACTCTGCACATGCTAATTAAAAAACTCTACTCGGTTGACTATCATGTTGTGGCAATGGTGTCTGATATGGGTCCTGGGAATTCAAAAGTATGGACTAAGCTTGGAATATCCGCAGGTAAGAAGTAACGAAACAATTTAGTTTCTGTATAAATAATGCATATATTTACTTTTTAGAAAAAAAATGGTTTGAGCATCCAGCTAATGCGGAGATGAAAGTCTTTGTATTTGCTGATGTTCCCCATCTAATAAAGTTAATTAGAAACCACTTCCTCGACTCTTGTCTTGTGGTCAACAACACAATAATAACGGCAAGAACAATTGTGCAAGCAAGGAATCACGCCTCTTCTTCTGATTTGTCCATATTATGGAAGTTAACGGAAGACCACTTAAATGTCAAGTCCATTGGGAGACAAAAAGTAAAATTGGCAACTCAACTGCCAGCAAATACCACAGCAAGTGCCATTCGTCGCTGTCATCATCGCGGATTGGAAATTTATAATGCCTGTGAAACAGCAGACTTCATCCAGCTGGCCAACGATTGGTTCGACATTTTTAATGTAAGACTTTCGACAGCTAACTCAATTCCGACCAAGCAGCCGTTCGGGAAAGCTTTAAGTGAGCAACGGAAGATTTTGAGTGAGATGACTGCTATCATGTCCACTTTGATAGTAGCGAGCTCCAAGTACCGACTTCCCTTTCAAAAGGGAGTGATTGTCAGCAATAATTCATTGGATGGTTTGTATAATTATGTAAGCACAAAATATGGCATGGATTACCTAATAACAAATAGGATATCGCAAGATCAATTAGAGCACCTTTTCGGCGCTATACGATCAAAGGGCGGATTACATGAACACCCAAGTCCAATGAAATTTAAGTATCGACTACGCAAGTATTTATTAGGTAATGGTTTGGGTACATTTACTTAATTTTAATTATATATTTAGCTACAGTTAACGTTTTTAGCAATTAGCGTTTCTATGTTTTCTACGTCCATGTCCTCGTGTTTGTTAAGTATGATTTGTGTTTTATGTTAGCTCTTAAAAACGATTTTATAATATAATCCATTTATATATGCACTCATAATTAGCAAGAAGCACTGAGATCCTAGGCAACAGATTTTTGCTTGATGATACTGATAAAGAAAATCAAGCATTAACCTATATTGATATGGTATCAGCTGGCGGCCTGACCAAGCCTTCAAATTTATTTGTTTCTAGGCTGAAAGGTTTAGAATCTGTTTTTAATATATTAAATGGGGAAACTTTGTCATATAGAAAGCTTCTTATAGATGACCTTGTTAAAAACGCAATGTACATAGAATTAAATAGTCAAATAAAATAATTTTATTTTAACCCTCTAGTGCCCAAGACCGCCTCTAGACGGGTAAGGTTAAAAACACCGTTATTTTATTCTTTTCATTCCTTTTGACTCGGGTTTGGGTTTTTTCTAATTCGGGAAAGTCCAAAAATTAAGTTCGTTGCGTTTGGAATACATACTAGAGCTTTCGCAAGCTGCTGTAGTCATTTGAAGCAGAAAATTTGTGCAACTCGGACGAAATAATTATTTTGTAAAAAGTGCAAAATATAAATATTTTTTTAAAAATATTATAAAAAGTTTGCTGCTGGAAACAAAAATTGTACCGTGTTCCTGATAGTCTCAAGGACTCAAAATACGATACCCACATTAAAAATAAGTTTTCGCTAGCTTTCTATTGCTTTTATAAGGTATCCCGTCTAGAGGCGGTCTTGAGACAATTCGGGAAAAAAAATTATAAGGTAAGTTTGAAAGTGGAACAACCTATGACATATTTAAGTACAAATAATTGCTTCAGTAGACATGGAACGAAGACAAGTGAATAAGCTATCAGCTCTTTCCGACGTGGAGATTGAAAAAATTTTAAATTTAATTGATTTTGACATTGATACGGACGGAGAAGTTCATGGAAAGGAAAATAAATCCACAGGGAAGAAAACTTTCCTTCCGATTAATGATGTACGTTATGATACCGTGGAGCATTTTCCAATGTTTTTATCACGCGCTGACAAAAAAACCTGTAAGCTTCCTGGTTGTACTTCCGTAACTCAAATTGTCTGCCGTAAATGTAATATAAACCTGTGCTTTTCCCAGAAAAAAGTCTGTTTCTATAATTTTCATAACAAATAAGTAATAAAACTTTTTGTACACAAATATTTGAAGCTTTGTGAATTTAAGTAACTTTAGTTTTAATTGTTATTTTATTTGTTTTTTGAGCCTTTCTTTATATTATTTATAATAAAACGTGTAAACAAAAGAATTTATTACCTAATTTTTTGTTGGCCTACCTTCCCAAAGCCGCCTCTAGGCGGTCCAAGGATATAGTCCTATAAAACTCGATCCGTGCAAAAGTAAAAGTTTTTCTAAAACAAACATTCACTTTTGATACATACTGAATCCAAAAATAATTTTTTTCTTGGAAAAGAAAATTTGGGCACTAGAGGGTTAAGATGCGTATAAAATTTAGAATAAAGCACTTAAATAAGAGAATGAAAATTCAAAAACAAAAACAACGTTTGTTGGGTAATAAGAAGTTCTTAAAAATTTTATTATAATAAATAAAAATTAGAAAAATATGTCATTGTTTTTTATTTTGATTTTCTTTATTTTACAGCGCTCAAAATTAAAATGAGTGAACAGTATAGAAAGCCAAACAAAACAACTTTTCTATATATCTATCTCTGTCGTCCCTCTCATGTCAAACTCTCTCAGTGCTGACAGCAAAATAGTGGCCCCGAAAGAGAGCGAAGCAACCACCTATTATAATTTCATCATGATCCAGGTGAGTTAGAAAAAGTGTTAGAACGCAATTTTGTTAGATTGGACTAAGCCTTTCGATCGGTATATATCTCGATCCGATCGGACTGTCGTAGCAAATTGTCAATATTAACTATATATATTGATAGTCGCCTTTCGCACCCTTTCGTCACTTGCGCGAACTGCCGTCCGCAGTGATAGATAACGTTGTTTAACAAGAAGAGAGTTTTATCTTCAAATATGTGAGTATAATGAATTGTTTTTATGAATTATGGGGAAAAACAGGGGGGGTGAAAAAAATTGGACACACTCGTTAATTACATCACACTCATGGTAGCTTGTCTGCCGAATTTGGTTGCTCTACCTCAATTCTGTGCGATATAGGCACAATTCACACTAAAATTTTAAGATAAAAGTTGCCCATCTTTAAAAAGTGTAACCCACAAGTAGGACGAATATGCAAAGACACATAAAAATTATGAGCGTATTTTTCAATTTTATTAATAAAAATTAATAATTTATATAACTTGGGCTGAAAAATTGTATCAGTTTTAGCTAATGTTCTTGAAATTTTGTCCTGGTTGAAAAACACAAGACGTCTTTGTTTTGTTTTCAAATGAATAACGGCCATTTTTAGCTTGACAGGCGTAAAATGTTTGAACAATTCCATATTTTCGCAGTCACCCGAGTTAAAAGCTGGCAGTGTTGAAAAACGACAATTTCTTGATCTGGCAACTCTGTGTTATCCGTTCTCCGAACAAACCAGCTAAAACACTGGCTGAATTTCTGTCGAGCTAATTTTTGACGCTGCATTACATTTTCTACTTCTTGCTCCAATTTGAACTGGTAAGGATGTATAAAACAAACTTAAAAGCATATTCTGTCAGTTTGCTTACGATGTCTCATAAAACAAACTTTGGTCAGGATATATAAGACCAAGTAAGATACATATTGTATCAGTTTGGTTATGATATCTCATTAAACAAAAAGTTTTTCATACTAACGCCCGATCGGTCCTATTACAGCTATATGATGTAGTTGTCCGATTTTAACGAACTTCGGTAAGGATGTATTAGACTAACTAAAATGCATATTCTATAAGTTTGGTTATGATATCTCATAAAACAAAAAAGTTTTTCATACTAAGACTTGATTTTCGGCAGATCGGTCCTATGAAAGCTATATGATATAGTAGTTCGATTTTGACCAAATTTGGTTGGGGTGTAACAGACCAACCCAAATATACAATCTGTGAGTTTGGTTATCTTTAGAAACAAAAAAGTCTTTCATACTAAAGGTTAAGTGAACCCGATTGTTCCTATGACAGCTATATGATATAGTAACGCGATTGTGACCTAATTTGGTCAGGTTGTAACAGCCTGTGAGTTTGGTTAAGATATCTTTAGAAACAAAGAAGTTTTCATACAATAACTATATTTAGACCCCGTACTTAAAAAAAACTACAGAGGTCTATTGGGTTTGTTTGAACGAATATTTGCGTATCAGGCAGAAAGAGGCGTGGCAGACCCTATAGAGTATATATATTCTTGATCAGCATCAATATCCAAGTCGGTATGGCAATGGACGTCTGTCTGTCTGCCTGTCCGTCTGTATGAGCGCCTAGATCTCAGAGACTATAAGAGCTAGAGCTGTAGGTTCCTCTATATTGCAAGCAGATCAAGTTTGCTTCAAAATTTGGCTTCGCCCCCTTTACCGCCTAAAAATCGACATAGAAAATTTCATATTCAAATGGTAAGAACAATTAAAAAGCTAGAGATTCCAGATTTTGCACAGACGAAGAGAAATGTGTCCTAGATAAATTTCATTCCGATCGGACAGTAAATAGCGAAGATATTAAAATAATAAATTTTGCTGTTTGATTCGATGATGGCGCGTTGGCAGTAATTATAACTTGAATAACTTGATAAAATAAAAAATTGTATTAACATATTATATTTCAAATAGGCGTCCAATCAGACGTGGGCTTCCGTGGCGCAGTGTACTCAGTCGCGGAGTCGGACAGTGCTCGTGGGTTCGACTCCTGCCTTGGGAGGTTGAACGCAGGAGTACAAGAGTGGCTCAACACGTTAAGCCTCTATCATTTTAAATTTTTGTTGCAATTTTGTTGCTGGTTCGATTCCCGGAAAATTCTATATAATTTTTATTTTTTAAAAAATTTACTGTGTAAATTTATGTTTTTAGTAAATTTATCTTTTTAATTCTTTGGATTCAATTATATTATTTAATTAAATTGTGGGCTTCAATTATGTTACTATATAAAGATATCAGAAATTTTTGCAATTGCTTTGCTTTTGACATTGTAACTTTATCATTAATGCAGGCAGATAGAAAAGTATGTAAATTTATTAGTTGAAATTCTTTCATATTTAAAAATAAAAATCGTCTAAAAACAAAACTAAACGGTCTGGCAATACTGGATATTTCAGCACAAAACTGCCTGGCAGCGCTGGATATTTCAGCAACGAAAAATAAAACAACTGTCTGGCAGCACTGGTTATTTGTGCAACGCAAAGCTGTCAGCTATACACTCTCAAGCTCTGGCTGCTACGCCTGCCTTGTTGCTGCTGTCCTCAGCAGTTGACAGTTAATATCTTCCAAACCTCTCAACCAAAATTAAGGTTTTATATACCAAAAAACGAAACTAATCTTCTACAACTAAAATTTAATAAAAATCGTTAGAGCCGTTTTGTCATAAATCGCCCAAATGTAAGCTAAAAAACTTAATTTATTATTTTTCAGCCCGGCGCTCATTGATATCACCAACTTGAAGAAATTTCATACAAGCCGCGGCCAGGCTAATGTTCATCATCATTTTAATAATCTTGAAATATTAATAAATAACAGGATTTACATTTACTTTGGTGGCAACCGGGGGGAAACACTTAAAACTTTACCTTAACATTGTAATGCACAACAAATACAACCTAAAAAAGACGCACTTCCTTAACAAAGATGTACACAAAACGCAGCACAAGTTAATTATATATTTATTTGTATAAATAAAGTATATACCATTATGTACAATATCCAATCCAATCGTTTTTGACATGGCAGTGTTTTATAATATACATTTTTTAACCCAATATATCAATTTATAAGCATTTTTTAATGAACAATTGCTTGAGTTTATAGATTTGGTAGAAGACTCCGATTATGTTGTCGACAACATTCAATCTAGAAGCCCAGACTATTCCAAAACCATTAGAAAATTTAAAAATTAATATTATTTTATTTATTTAATTAGATAATTCCGATGCATTTCTTCAAGTTTTAAGCCTCTCATTCAATGCTTCCCAAGACACTCAGGCAACAGTTTCACCTAAAGTGTTTGTCCTATACCCATCGATATAGAAGAACTATCCTCATCAACAACTGGATGCTTCAAGCCTTTATAAAGCATCCGATCAGGAAAGAGCTAAAGCACTGCATTATGGTAGGATGCAGAAGCTATATATAGAAATCAGTTACCTACAAATAAATGAGGCATCACTGCGAACGGCAGTTCGCGCTAGTTACATAAGCAGCACGAAGGTTGCGAAAGGCGACTAGCAAAATATACAGCTAATATTGACAATTGTCAATTGTCCGATCAGTTCAAGTTATATACCGATCAAAAGGTTTAGTCCAAACTAACAAAATGGCGTACTAAAACTTTTTTTAACTCACCTGGACTATGAGATAAGGGGGTGTAAGTGGGAGGGGAAAAATTCAAATGAATGCCGCTAATGGGGCGGTTGGAGCCATTCGTTAACATTTTTTATATTTTAAAAATTCTTATTAAGAATACGCGTCGATTGATACCTCGATCGCCCGAATCCGACAACTAGTTCAAAAGATAATTAAATGTTAAATTTTTAGTGGACTTCTTAAACACATGAAAAAATTGTTTGTCTGTTTGTTTGTTAGTCTGTTTGCATCAACCCGCTAAGAAAGCTTAGATGTAATGATGGGGACTTATTCCTTTTCGAAAATCTAGAAATGTTTGTTCTACGACTTTTTGAAAAAACCGCTAATTTAGCGGGAAAACGCTAAATCCCGCTAAAATTGAACTATACCCCACGATATTTTAACCAAGTTGATAGCAAATGCATTTAAATTAGTTTTATACATCCTGACCGAAGATGGTTCATATCGGACCACTATATCATATCAATCGGATCAATCGGGAATCAAGTTCTACTGTGAAAAACTTTTTTGTTTTATGAGAAATCTTAACCAAACTAATACAATATGCATTTAACTTGGTTTTATATATCCTTTCCAAAGTTGGTTCAAATCCAACCACTATATCATAAAGCTGTCATAGGACCGATCGGGCGAAAAAAGTAAGTACGGCGTCTCCGACAGTATGCTTGACTGTAGCAATGCGAGCGAAGCAAGCATGCTGTGGAGCCTTCTAGTTTTCTTTATAATTAAAAAATTTTTTTTTTTAAATATGATAGAAATTCAACAACTAAATTTATATAGTTTACTATTTGCCTGCATTAATGATATAGTTACAATGTCAAAGCAAAAGCAATTGCAAAAATTTCTGATATCCCACAAAAAATACTCTACACGAGGTAAAAGTCTAGTGACAATTTTGTTACGAACAACATTCAGTTTAATATAAAAAATTAAATAAAAATATAAATTAATAAAAAATAAAACGAAAATTGGCATTCGGCACTGCTCAAAAAGTAATTTTTATGTACAAAGAACCTGACCCTTTTGCGCACAGTGCACAATGTCAATTTTTTTTTTTTATTATTAATTTATATTATTGGACCACTATATCATATAGCTGTCATAAGACCGATCGGCCGAAAATCAAGTTTTAGTATAAAAATCTTTTGTCTTATGAGATATCGGCTTGTTGCCCAATCAAGTTGCCTTGCAGTTGATCTTGCTAGACCTTTCAGGGATCGTCTTGTAGCAGAACTCATGACCCTGATGTCTGAATCTATTGAAGATCCTCGCACAGTTTCGCAGTTGCAAAAATGCATTACAAAGGCAGGAACAGGTCTAGGAGACTTAGCCGGCTTTAAGAAACCATGGTATGATCCCATTGTGAAGCGGCGCGTAAGAAGTCTTTTGAACTGCTCAGATTGTAAAGCGGAATAATAAAAACCCCACGAAGATTGCATATCATCAAGCTACTGTATTCTACAGAATCCTTTGCCGGGGAAGCAAAAAAAGATTTTATATCCAATTGCAAATATCTATAAGGAACGTGACCGACAGTAAAACCTTATGGACACTGGCAAGAAGGATAAATGGGAACAATGCACAAAAACCCGTTCAGGTGGGACTGGAGGAAATGGCTACTTATTTCAAATCCTTTTTCTATGAAAGTGAGTGTACGATGCAGTTTGAGTAAGGCTTACCGCTTCTCGATCATAGCGAACTTGATGCCCATATAACGGAGAATGAGGTGAAACAGGCTATTTGCAAACGCAAGGATAAGAAGGCACCAGGAATCGACCGCATTCCGGCAGAGTTCCTAAAGAACGCGACCCCATGCTTTGTGGAAGAACTTACCAAAGCATACAACCGGGCTTTTGACCTTGGCGAAACACCAGAATCCTGCAAGAAAAATATTATATTCCCCATATACAAAGCAGGAGACCCCACGCAGCTCATAATTATCGTGGAAAATCATTTCAAAACGTTATGGCCAAGGTGTTCTCATCAGTGCTTCTGCAACGACTTACCACTTGGGTAAACGCCAACTCGTTACTCAGTGAGTTCCAAGGGGGATTTCGGAAGGGATACTCTACAATTGATAGCATCTTCACACTGACTAGCATAGCAAAATTCTACCTAAAGTAGAAAAGATAGCTGGATATGTTCTTTGTCGATTTCTGAGCTGCGCTTTACACGATTAACACGAGGGCCCCACTATATAAGCTTAGTAATTTGGAAGTATCGACAAAATTAATAAATGTTATTCAATGTACATAAAGCAAAATAAAACAAACTCCAAACGAGTGACGGACAAGGCTCGGAATGTTTCGACACAAACAGAGGTTACGTTATGAGCCCGTTGCTCTTTGCGTTATTTTTTGATGATTTGCAAAATCACCTGTCTCGAGGCATAAAAATGGGTAGAGTACGCTGCAATACATTAATGTATGCAGATGATATGGTGTTGCTAGCAGAAAGCCCCCATGAACTTCAACAAATGATAAATCAGGCATCAAGGTACTGCAACCAATGGAGCCTGGAAATCAATGAAAATGTCCAAGGTAATGATCATACGAGATGGCCGAGGTAGAAAGTCCAGTGACGAAATATGGTTCCTGGATGGTGTTGAGCTTCAGGAAGTGAAAGAGTACAAGTACCTGGGAGTCATTGTGACTCCTAATATGCGCTTTGACAGTCATATTAGCTTTTGCTAAAGGATGCAATGATAGCCCTTAACAGCACATGGAGGAACTTTATGAGCAACAAAGAGATACCAACCGCTGCTACATACCAACTGCTATATAAGCGCTTGGAATACGATCTAGGCAACACCAACTACTTCAAGGAGATGTTCTGGACCAGAACAATAAGCTTACTATTTCGGGTCAGAACCGAAATGCTCGCATTGGGATATAGACCTGGTGTCACAGACGATCCTTGCAGTCTATGCAATCTACGGGCACATAGTCGCCAAATGCCTTATACTGTCTGAAATCCGAGCTAGCCACTTTTTGTTACATTATTGTTACTATATTTTTTTTTTATCAAAAATCGAAAATCTTGTTTTATATGGATAATATGTGTGCAAAATTTCAAGTGCATAGCTTTAATGTTAGAGTTTTTGCCAATATGTCGAATCTTTGGCCCAGAGCCGACTGGAAAGGGGGTGGCCAATTTTAAATTTTATTTTAGTCTAACTAACGTGCACAAAAAATTTCAAATCTCTAGCTTTATATTTAGAGTTTATGCCGCCTAAATCGAGCAAGGGGGCTCCACACCTGCTCGCTTCGCTCGCCTACCCCCGGCTCGCTTTGCTCGCGGTGAGTTGCGGCTACAGTCAATCACGCTCGCCAGTAGGATACCCTGAGTTCTTGTACTCTTTTATAAAAGTTAATTTTCGACCAATTCTTCCTATGGCAATTGTATGATATATGGAACCAAATTTGGTCAGAATGTAAAAAACCAACTTAAATGCAAATTCTAACAGTTTGGATAAGATATCCCATAAAACAAAAAACTTTTTCATACTAAAAGTTGTTTTTGACCGATCGGTCCTATGACAGCTATATGATATAGTCGACCGATTGGAACGAACTTCGGCCAGGATGGACAAAACCAAGTTAAATGCATATTCGGTAAATGTCTATAATGCGGTTCTCATCTCAAAAAAAAAAAAACCCCAAATAGGCGGTGGCTTATGATGAATTTACCAGTAAAAATTAGATTGGTGTCTTTTTGGTGTATTTTTAAGAAATCTTTGAAATTTTCATACAGAATTAAATTTTGCATGGTTGTATTGTGCAATTTGTCACTACTTTGTCCGTTTACCAACATTACTTTTGTAAGCAAATCTGGGAAGGTACCTAATTATGACGCGCCCGATTTATAGCCGTTTTTCAACACTATATGTAAAGGAATCGTGCAGAAAGCATTAACTCTAATAAAATGTCGTGCACAGGTTGTGATGTTACTGCGAGAGAGTTTCTTAGACTCAGTGAAAGTGACTGTGTTTGACTTCTTGCGGAGTCACAACGTAATACTCAGTGAAAAGATTTGCCCGAAGTGTGGTGCGGTGTGCCGATTGGCTTCACGTGACGGAACGTCGTTTTTCTTTAGCTGCCGTGCGTACGTTACTCAGCAAGCGAAAAGCAAGAAGAAAAAGCTTAAAGTTCAGTTCGGTATCAAAGATGAGCATCGGTGATATCTGCTCCTTCGTTGTTTGGGACGCTGTTCGCACGAAAAGCGAAACAGAATTCTTGGGAACATAAATGCGATGGAGCCGTCAGTCTGTTTTAGACTTTAGGAGCTTCTTGAGAGAAGTTTACATCGATTGGAGCATTTCTAATAGTCGTCCTACCACCGGAGGCCCGGGAAAAAAAATAGAGATAGATGAAGCAAAGCCGATGGGACTACCATCATATCCGACTGCTGGCAAGCATACAACTGTTTGGAAGATGAAGGATATAAACACCAAACAGTTAACCACTCCAAGAATTTTGGGGACCCAGGAACCCGTGCTCATACACAAAACATTGAGCGACTGTGGCGAGACAGGAGAGGCGACATCCCCCATATGGACGGTAGAAGGCCCACTATCTCGGATACCTGGCCAAGTTTAAGTTCCAGAAGAAGTTCAAAAATGTCACGGATAGGATCCATGAGGTCTTTATGGCCATTGGAAAGCTTTACAACCCTTCCAATGAGTTTGCTATAAATGAAGATGTCCATATTGATGAGGTGAGATATTAAGGCGGAAAAGAAAACCGCCGCAGGCAAAAAAAAAAAAATAAATAAAAAAAGGGCGACGATGATGACGTAGATGCTGCAGATGCCTAAGAAGCCACCCAAGAAAGATGATGATGACGCAGAAGCTGCAGATGCCTAAGAAGCCACATGCTTCGACCATCAAGGAGAGCAACTATATTTTAAAAAGAATTATGCGGTCCATTAATTTCATTTTAGTTTATTTCAGTGAAGACGATAAGTCCCTGATGACCCTGATGACTATGATGGCCAGCATCTAGTGGCCCTTTTCAGGGCCAGCAATTAGTGTTCAAAGAGATGAAATATTTTTCAATCACTGCGGACGGCAGTTCGCGTTAGTGACGAAAGCACCACGAAGGGTGCGAAAGGCGACTTACTATATATACAGCTAAGTTGGAAAATTTGCTACGACTGTCCGATCAGATCGAGCAATATACCGATCGAAAGGTTTAGTCTTAACTTACAAAATGGCATACTGAATTTTTCTAACCAACTTGGGTCATGAAAAACGGTGGTGTAAGGGGAGGGGAAAAATTTAAATGATTGCAGCTAATGGGGCTGTTGGGGTCTTTTGGTAAAATATTTTATTTTTTAAAAATTCTACTTAAAAATACGCGTCGATACCTCAATCACCCAAATCCGATAACTGGTTCAAAAGATAAATAAATTTGAAAACTTTACTGGACTTCTCAAAATGAAATGAAAATTCAGTTTGTTTGTCTGTTTGTTTGTTTGCATCAAAGCGCTAAAGAAGCTTAAATGTAATGATGGGGATATATTTCTTTTCGAAAATCTAGAAATGTTTGTTTTACGACTTTTTGAAAAAAAGCTAGTTTAGCGGGAAAACGCTAAATCCCGCTAAAATTGAAACCTCAACAGCTTACATTTTGGCGATGTTGTTAATATGTTGTTATACGTACAATTTCGCGTTTTTTTTTGTATATGAAACATAAATTTTGGTTGAGGGGTTTGGAAGATATTACCTGTTAAGTGAAAATACATTTTTCTATCGGTCGAAAATCACGTCTTAGTACGTAAAACATTTTGGTTTTATGAGACATCTCAACCAAACTGATACAATATGCATTTAACTTGGTTTTATATATCCTGACCAAAGTTGGTTCAAATCGGACCACTATATCATATAGCTGTCATAGGACCGATCGGTCCAATATTAAGTCTTAGTATGAAAAACTTTTTTGTTTTATGAGATATCGTAACCAAACTAATAGAATATGCATTTAAGTAAGACTTATACATCCTGACCAAAGTTGGTTCTAATCGAACCACTATATCATATAGCTGTCATAGGACCGATCGGGCGAAATCCAAGTCTTAGTATGAACAATTTTTTTTTGTGTGACAACTCAGTAGAGTATTTACTCCGACAGTAGAGTATGCTCGGCTGTAGCAACGCGAGCAAAGCGAGCAGGGGGCGAAGCCCCCTAGTTTTTCTTTATTATTAAAGAAACCAATATTTTAAATATAAAATACGTTCAATATCTAAATTTATATATTTTACTATTTGCCTGCATTAATGATAAAGGTACAATGTCAAAAGAAAAAGCAATTGCAAAAATTTCTGATATCCCACAAAAAAAACCTCTACACGAGGTAAAAGACTAGTGACGAAAGCAATTTCTAGCCCCAAAATTTCTGATATCCAATTTTGTGACGAACAAAATTCAGTTTAATCTAAAAATTTTAAATAAAAATATAAATTAATAAAAAAAAAAGCGAAAATTGGCATTCGGCACTGCGCAAAAAGTAATTTTTATGTACAAAGAAGCTCACCCTTTTTACTCACAGTGCACAATGCCAATTTTCGCTTTTTATTTATTTATTTTATATTTTCATTTAAAATTTTTAGATTAAACTGAATTTTGTTCGTCACAAAATTGGATATCAGAAGCTTTGGGGCTAGAAATTGCTTTAACTTTGGGATTTAAAGTTACAGCATTAAACACCAGTACGAAGTAGTGTTGGAAAACGGCTAAAAATTGGGCGCGTCAGAATTAGGTACTTACCCAGATTTGCTTACAGAAGTAGTGTTGGTAAACGGACAAAGTAGTGATAAATTGCACAATACAACAATGCAAAATTAAATTTTGTATGCAAATTTCAAATTTTTTAAAAATAAACCAAGTGAGACCTCAAACAAATTTTTACTGGTAAATTCATCATAAATCACCGCCTATTTGGGGGGTTTTTTTTTTTTGAGATAAGAACCGCATTATAGACAATTACCGCATATTCTATCAGTTTGGTTAAGATATTTAAAAAAACAAAAAACGATTTCATACTTAGACTTAGTTTTTGATTCAGCGTCACTATTGCAGCTATATTATATAGTGAACCGACTTTAACCAAACTTGGTCAGGATAGAAGCTAAATTAGACTACAATTTCGTTGTTCGAATTTTATTTATCAATTGAAGTAAACTATAGCAGCTTTCGATTGCGAGAGCTAGTATCGGTAACAAGAAGTAATTGTAATGAATGAAATTCAGAACAGCTCGGCTTAGACATTGCTGCTCGATTTTGTTTTCTATGCAGTATTTTATAGATGTTTATAAAAAAAATCTTTTAAAATATACTTCAACTTAAAACAGTTGAAGAAAAAAATGTTAAACGATTCTAAAAATGTTCAAGGTTAATTGAATTTTCAATTTATTGTTTTAGAGAATTATTTTAATGCTTCTTGTAGCCTTTATATTTGATTCCGCTCGCTCAACAGCACACGTTTTGAACACGACAGTTCTTGTCGATTTGCGGAATTCGGAACAGCAATCAACTCGATTTGCGGCAATTCAACTCGTTTTCGGAATTCGGAACAGGCCCGATTAGTGAAAACTGGAACAGGCCTGATAATCATAGCTTCCCGCAAAAGATCTTTATTTGGCTGGAAGATCGACGTGTTAAACACGAAATTAGCCCAAAAATGCCCGTGCACATCTCTAATAGTTATATAATTTGTTGGCGATTAATAGTACAGCTCTCTTTCGTCATAATATTAACTTGTAATTTTTTTAATTTTAATGTTTAACTAATTGCTGTTAACAAACGCTAGTTCGGAACGCAACAAAAATATCAAAACGGTAAAAAATCAATTTCTAACACATAATGTTATTACTTGATTTAAACTAACATAGTATACATACATTAGTTTTTGCACTGTAGCTTAAAAGCGAAAAACGGTTTCTTTAAATCGGACTCGCTCGGCTGCAGTTTTCCGGGTAATATTTAGTTGTATACATTGAAGACTATCAATTTATCTTAAAAAAAAAGAACCTCCCTACGAGGTAAAAGTCTAGTGACGAAAGTCTTTCCATTGCAAAAGACCAACTTAAATGCATATTCTGTCAGATTGGGAAATCTCAAAAAATAAAAAAGTTTTTCGTACTAAAACAAGATTTTCGACCGACCGATCCTATGGCAGCTGTATGCTATAGTGGACCGATTTGAACCAATTTTGGTCAGGATGTATAAGACTGACTTAAATGCTTTATCTGTCAGATTGGTTGAGATATCTCCAAAACGTGAATTTTGACCAATGCAAAAATGTATATATTGAGGTTATATCTTCCCCTTAGCCAAAAATTAACGTATTTACACATACAAATTTAAATTTGCACAAATCATCAATACAAAAAACTTTATATATTGAGCACTCTATGGGCGAAAAAAATACTTCAGAATGAATTTACTTACCTATCATGGTTCCGACAATTAAAGCCACCCCACTGAAGAGGCCCAGCCTGTAGAATAGAAAATTTAGATACAAATAAAATATCGATAACAATGCTTTAAATTTAATCATAACTCTAATACTTGTGTACCAGGGAATGTCAAAAATCACATTTTTCTTGATTTCATTGTATTTAAAAATATCTTAGAACTTAAAAATATCGGGACAGGGTGGCTATAAATAACAGTCGCAAATAAATGTTCTGTCACCTTCAGATGTGTATACAAACAGTCTTCTACGTGAAGTCACGTCAAGCTTAGTTCAGTTTGAGTCGGCTGATCAAACATGTTTTTTTTACATTCAATCACTCAATAACAAGCGTGTATTACGCTTCAGTATAAGTTTCCCATCAAACATGTGATTTTCTCATGTTTGAGCAAACGAGCGATGACGTAGAATATGAAATTGCATTGCGTTTTCTATTATCAACATTTTTTTATAGTTAATATGAACCAAAAAAAAAACCTATTTACGAGGTAGAAGTCTAGTGACGAAAGTCTTGACGCCTCAAAGTATCTAATATCCAATTTTTTGACGAACGAAATTCACTCCAATATGTAAATTATCTAAAAAATAGGGGGCCGGTGCTACAGTCGAGCAAACTCGACTGTCGGAGACTTCGTACTTACTAATACAAAAAACTAAGAATGCTAAAAATTAAAAAGTATTTAGTTTTATTAAATGGATATGAGTTTAGTTACGATATCTCAACAAAACAAAAAAGTTTTTCATACGAAGACTTGATTTTCGCCCGATCGGTCCTTTGACAGCTATACGATATAGTGGTCCGATTTGATTTGAACCAACTTCGGTAAGGATGTACAAGAATAACTTAAATGCATATTCTATATTGGTTATGATAACTCATAAAACAAAAAAGTTTTTCATACTAAAACTTGATTTTCGACCGATTGTTCCTATGGCCGCTATATAATCGAAAAAAGAAACAAGCCTGATCTGCCTGCAATATAGACGAGTCTACATACCAAGTTCGGTGTCACAAGCATTTAAATTGTTCTTATAATTTGGATATGAAATTTTCTATGTCGATTTTTATGCGGTAAAGAAGGCGTGGCTAAATTCTGAAACAAATTTGATCTGCTTGCAATATAGAAGAACCTACACACCAAGTTTGATGTCTCTAGCTCTTATAGTCTCTAAGATCTAGGTGTTCATACAGACGGACGGACAGGCGGACAATACTATATCGACTCGGCTTTTGATGCTGATCAAGAATGTATATACTTTATAGGGTCTGCCACGCCTCCTTCTTACTGTTACGCACATATTCGTTAAAACAAACCTAAATGACCCCTGTTCGGGGTCTAAAAACATGTACACCATAGAAAAAAAAATGTTTTGTGTCATATGGGGCCCATATTTATAAAAAAAAAGTTGGTTTGAACCCAGTTGCTCAAAAAATTTTGTTGCCTAGTGTTACCGTCCCTGGATTGAGCTTAAAAGTATATTTAAGAAGGTAAGGAAGGAAGGTATGCTCATGAAGTGTGTGTGTGCAGCCGTGAGAAATTAGCACCGCAGGGAACAATTTTTGTCTACGGTCTACCATTTACATATCCCAACCCCTCTAAAAAAAAGGCAATTTTGTATGTAAACTTCAAAGATTTGTTTAAAAAAAAACATAGATGAGTCCTCAATCCTTATATTGGTATATTTCTCTGCATACGACTCAAAGTTACCATTATTGAATGATTTTTCATTAATTAAAACAAGAATAACCATTATTTACAGTCCCTGCTTTTCGTCCTACCTTCTCTCGAGGTGAACAGTGTCGTTCTGCGTTGAGCCATTCCTCTCCATCGACTTCCGCATCCGCCCGGTCCCTGATGAGTCGGTCTCTGTCGCTTCGGGCCTTTCTGCCCCAAAAGTCCCATTGGCACACATTGACCCGTTGCGCGTTGCTTTTGTTGGCACATTATGTCCTACATGACACATAGAAAATCACAAAACAAAATAATGACACTGGTTAATAAATAGACAAGAAAAAAAAAAAAAATTAAAAAACGGTCAGGAGCCTATTATAAAAACTCATACAGTCTCTGAGATTGACGGAATGGGTATCGATATCAGCACTCGCACTAAAAATGTGTTTTGATAAACAATTTGATGCATACTGTATGTAAATACGTAAGTATGTTTGCATATAGACAACACGATGTGGCTATTTTCGACACAAGTTTTATATACATGTATACATATTTATATATGTATTTACAGGCAAACGTGTGTACATATTGAATGTCCACTTCAGATCCCCCTTGTATAATGAAATGTTATAAGAATTAGGCGATACACCTACACATTCTGCCACCCACCCACCTCTATTATCTGCTGAATTATTTTTACATGCGTTTTTTTGCAAGCAAAATAATTGTGATATTTTATCGCGCATGGCATGGACGGATAATGAATAGTCAAAATTATTTCGCAGTAAATTTCAGCTCCCACCGAAGAAAATACCGAACGAATTCAGATACCGAACGAATTCAAATATCGAACGAATCAGAATGTGATGCGAATGCTCGTGCTAATCGTTGGCAACTGTTCAACAGTGAGCAGGCGCCTCAACAAATGCCGTTGATAAGCTAGCGACGAGTTTTGTGTTGCGTCGGGAGCCGATGTAGTCACAGTCATCGGGCAGCTGTTCTCTCGTGTGCGCAGTTCAACTCTCACAGCTGTCGCTTTGCTCTCTCTTATATCCTCCCCGGGTATGCATTCGTGACATGAACACAGTCTATCATCTTGTATCTTGTCCTCTTTCGTTCATTTATTAAATTTGTTTGAACAAAATAAGAGATATGTGTGCTTTTTTCGGCTTTGCTTGCGTTTGTCGTTTGCCTTTGCAACTTGCTATCGAACTTGTGGCTCTGTTTGTCCCTGAGATACGTACATGTTGCTACTATTTACAGTGACTCAGAGCTTACTTGACTCACTATATTTTTAGCTATGTTTTGTTTTTATTTTTGAAATCAGATATAATTATAATATTATATATATAGTTATAAAAAAAAGGGGCAAATATTTTGGTTATGTCTAAATGTGTGCTTTCAATATTTGATGTCTCTTTCCCATTAAAAGATCAATTCATTTACAAATTTGTAATATGTTAGAGTAATGGGTCAAACAAGCTGGGAGCCACTGTGCATGATAAGCGAAGGGAAGGTGAATAAAAATCTTCTAATACTTATATATGTATTCTGTATCTGCTCTTGGCTTCTATTTTTAAAAAGCGGGCGAATACGTATGTTCACAAATATTTAGAACTTACTTTGTAGACGTTATTTGTCTGCCGTCTTTAACGTCAGAGAGTCTGTAGCTGTTTTCTTCGACGTTAAGTCAGTTAACGCCGTGTATATACAAGTTTGAAAGCGGACCAAAGGCGTACCCGACTTCATTTAAAAATTTATATTATATATATAATTTCTAAACACACTGCATGCTATCAGTTAAGGATTGTACGCTTAAGCCTGTGAGCCTAATTCCCACGAAAGCAATTTCTAGCCCCAAAATTTCTGATATCCAATTTTGTGACGAACAAAATTAAGTTTAATATAAAAATTTTAAATAAAAATATAAATTAGTAATAAAAAAAAAAAACATGGAAATTGGCATTGTGCACTGTGCGCAAAAAGGGTCAGCTTACTAATTATATGCAAATTTAACATTACAGATTAACATAATTTAATGAGCAATTGAATTAACAGAAGAAGTGTATATTAATATAAAATTAATTAGCATAACATTCATGTTACATGTCTAACATAAATTATACTATATTAATATAACATTAAATTAACATATAAAACTAAATTTATATTATGTTATTATAACATTAACATAACATGTGTACCTGCTGTAACCACCACCCCTCCAGACTGTGCGTACATGCGCACATAACATGTTATGTTATTTATAACAAATACACACAGCAAGCTACATGTGAACGTTTTGACGTCGGAGTTGTTATACCCGCTACTTTAAATGTAAGTAAAAGGGAATATTGTATTCGTTGGAAAGTATGTCACAGGGAAAAGCAGGCATCAACGACCCTATTACGAGTCGATCCCAGTCGACAGTTATATGCACGCTACCCACGTCTTTACAGCAGTTAACTTTCAAAATGTAAAAATAAAATAAAAGTTAAAATACACTAACCACCAGACATACATAAATATATATTCAAATTAAGCATTTTGAGATTAACATAGTTAAATAAACAGTTAAATTAACAAAAAAAAAAATTATATTAACACTTCTCCTGCTCGCTTCGCTCGCGGAAGTGATGTGTGAAAAGAGAAACATTTCTTTTCTGCAATAAACTTCTTCAACACAAAATTAAATTTCACACCATTTCGAAAATCCTAACACTTGTTACTTCGGACAACCCGATAATGACGAAATATTTTCTATAAAATATTCTGTAACCCAGACACCACACAAATTTGTTGCTTCTGAAATCCGGTCACATAACGGTTTTGATGGCAAGAAAAAAATAAAAGTAGCAAAAATGTTTTAATTCTTTGAGAACTATGGGTCTTCTTTAATGGTGATCAACAATCAGTATCTACTGAATGACATGATATCACTGCGGACGGCAGTTCGCGTTAGTGACGAAAGCAGCACGAAGGGTGCGAAAGGCGACTAACAATATATACAGCTAAATTGGGAAATTTGCTACGACTGTCCGATCAGATCAAGTTATATTTTGATCGAAAGGTTTAGTCCTAACTTACAAAATGGTATACTAAAACTTTTTCTAATTCACCTGGGTCACGAGATACGAGGGTGTAAGTGGTAGGGGAAAAATTTGTATGATCGCAGCTTGTGGAGCCGTTTGGGCTTTTTGTATGTTTTAGTATGAAAAACTTGTTTGTTTTGTGAGATATTTTAACCAAATTAATAGCATATGCATTTAAGTGAGTTTTAAAAATCCTGACCGAAGTAAGTTCTTATCGGACCACTATATCATATAGCCAATCGGTCCAATATTAAGTCTTAGTATGAAAAACTTTTTTGTTTTACGAGATATCGTAACCAAACTAATAGAATACGCATTTAAATTAGACTTATATATTCTGACCAAAGTTGGTTCTAATCGAACCACTATATCATATAGCTGTCATAGCACCGATCGGGCGAAATCCAAGTCTTAGTATGAAAAACTTTTTTTTTTCATAGTAAGTACGGGGTCTCCGACAGTAGAGTATGCTCGGCTGTAGCAACGCGAGCAAAGCGAGCAGGGGGTGGAGCCCCCTTGTTTTTCTTTATATTTAAAGAACAAATTTTTTTAAATACGAAATACGTTTAAAAACTAAATTTATATATTTTACTATTTGCCTGCATTAATGATAAAGTTACAATGTCAAAAGCAAAAGCAATTGCAAAAATTTCTGATATCCCACAAAAAAAACCTCTAAAGCAATTTTAGCCCTGATATTCATTTTAGACAAACAAAATTCAGTTTAATCTAAAATTTTAATAAAATATAAATTAATAAAAAAAGCGAAAATTGGCATTCGAACCGCGCAAAAAGTAATTTTTATGTACAAAGAAGCTCACCCTTTTTGCTCACAGTGCACAATGCCAATTTTCGCTTTTTTTTTATTAATTTATATTTTTATTTTAAATTTTTAGATTAAACTGAATTTTGTTCGTCACAAAATTGGATATTAGAAATTTTGGGGCTATAAACTGCTTTCGTCACTTGACTTTTACCTCGTGTAGAGGTGTTTTTTGTGGGATCTTAATATACGTGTACAAATCAGACTTTAACTTTTTTTTCAGCGTTTGTACAAAACAAGTTTTATCAGTTATACTATTTGATCAAAATTTAACTATTTTGTGGTTGAAAATTTCCTGCTTATTGCAAGTAAGTAAAAACAAAATTTATACAATATAACATTTTTTGTAAAAATAAAAGACGGAATATGAAATTCGCGCTGACCGCTGTTTCAATGTTCTTCTGCAATTGGACTTTAAGACAAGGCAGATTGGGAGGCAGAAACGTCTGTCTGGCGGAAAAAACCTGATAAACATTCGAGAAAAAAAAAAATTATTTTTCGACTTTGCTGTCAAATAAGAGGTGGGTGTGGGCCTTGGCCAATGGGACATTATTTAAAACATTCGGGCTCGTGCCTTAAAATCGAGCCGGGCTGGAATTGTTGCTAACTTTAAGGCATGAAATACACCTTAAGATTGAACTATTTTTAAAAGTAGGTATAATCACATTTTTGGTTCAAGGTTCAAATATAAAGTCTCTATTGTCATTCTGGTCCGACTGAGAAACGATTTAGCTGCGCCTTTCCTTTTTTAATTTTCTATACGCTGTGCCCATTACATTTCCCTACATCATATAGCTGTCATTGAATAAATCAGTCCAAAATTTTATACCGTTTTATGCAGTGGCATCGGGTGCGCTCGAATCGCTTCGCTCGCGAAATTGAAGGGTGAAAAGAGTCGCACTTTTTTATATTTTTTTCGAAAAAAAACTTCTTCAACACAAAAATAAAATTTATAATATAACATTTTAAAACTGCAACTAACATATTTATGTTAATAGCAGCTTTGGCATCTGTTGAACAAATTTTACGCGGCAGCCCTTTCATTTTGATTTTGTTCGAGATTAACAAAGGTAAAAACAATGATTACGAAGTATAAAAAACAACAACAAAAAGTACATAATTTAGAAAAATTTTAATTTTGATTTAAAAATATATTAATAAAATTAAATTTAAAATAAAATATTATCATCCCTGGTCTGAACCGGGACGTGATGCAGAACTCTTGTGCCTGAGTCTAACGTACCAATCCGCGGCCTGGCCAAATCCTTTTAAATGTTAACTCAAAGTTAATGCGAACTTTGACCTTGAATTTAACGCACTTACAAGTCAGTCAGAGCTTTATATATAGATAGATAACAGATTGAAAATTTTTATTGACTTAAACATCCTTCCAAATTTGGTTGAAACCGGTCAAATAGATCATATAGCTTCCATAAAAATGACTATTTTAGCCACTTTTTCCTCCTTTTCATACAAAATTTTTCCAAGATCATCCCATACAAAAATAATAAAAAATATAAGAGAAAAGATTTTTTGCAGTCACTAATAGAATTGTTTGGAGAAACTTTTTACATCAAAACATTATTTGTTTAAGATTTTAGGACAAAAATTCAAAACAGTAGATTCTTACATATATTAAAATTAATATTAAAAAATTATTTGCAATGGGTACTTAACCCTCTGACACGTAAGCCTGCCTGAAGGCACGTATTACGTTTTTGGCCTTAATAAATAAACTAACAGCTTTTCAATCGTTTAAATAATTTTTGGCGGTTGATAATAAACACACAAAACTATGAGTCTCAGCTTTAAAAGCTTTCCGAAGCTTTTAACGGGACTTATATTTCGCTATGCACAAACCATGTTTTTTCGCGCGTAAAATTTTGGCTGCTGTATGTTGTGTTTTGCTGTGCAAATAATAGTAAATATAGAAAACCTATCCAGCTCATAATTTTTTTCTTGAAAGGTAAGTTCATTTACTATTAAAATTAAGTTGCAGATTTGCAAATACATAAAAGACATGCGTTGTGACAGCGAAATAGCGATACGTGCCTTGAGGCACGTTTGGGGCTCCAAGACAACTTTTGTTGCCAGCTGATATTTCACAATTGATTGCAATTTATGTGTTTGTTAATAGAATTATAAATATTACTAGAAATGGCAAAGCGGGTTCGGTATAAGCTGTCCGACTTGACAGATGAGCAGTTGCTCAAGATATTTGACTCAGTTCCGTCGGATGAAGAAATGTTAAGCTCAAGTGACGACGAGTACGACGACATTGATATAGTGGAGGCTCTTAATACTGCATTAGAGGATGCTGAGACTGTGTCATTTAATGGGTTCATGGGTTAATGGGTTCAATGGAGCTGGTAAGCCAAATTTAGTTGCTATGTGTTATTTTAGTGAATAATTAGTTTTATTTATACAGGTATTCAATCAATAACAAAAGATTCGAGTAAGATTCTGTGGCGAGAGAAATGTATGCAGTTGCATGTTAACAATGTAGCATTTCAAGGCGATTTTTCGCTGCCAGCAGAAATAAAAGAGCTCAAAACTCCACTAGAGCTCTTTTGCTATTTCTTTAATGCGGAAATCATGAATATGATCATCGACGAAACCATGTGCGCAGCTTTAACGGATGATATTAACAATAAGTTCAAAATTAACACTGATGAGATGCACCATTACATAGGTATTTTGATGTTCATGTCCATTTATCGCTACCCGAATCTGAAGAGCTACTGGGGACAAAATGCGTTCGGACCTATACAAACCTGCATGACCCGAAGCAGATTCGAGGCAATCAAGAAGTACTTCTCGCTACGTGATGAGCGCGAACGTATCAAAAAGGGTGAACCAGGCTACGATCCTTTGTTCCGTACGCGAAAATTTGTAGACTGTCTCAACAAACGGTTTGACTCGGTGCCAAAGTATGCCCGCCTTTGTATTGACGAGCAAATGTGCAGCACAAAAATGAAGCACCACTTGCGTCAGTACATGCCAAATAAGCCGCACAAGTGGGGCATCAAACTATTTGTATTGTGCGATTCATTTGGATACGCATACCGCTTTGAGATCTACAGCGGTGCCGGTGATAATGTGGTCTTACCTGGTCACCCAGATCTTGGTGCTTCGGCTAACATTGTAGTGCGCTTAACACAAACTGTAGAAAGATTTAAGAATCACATCATTTACTTCGATAATTTTTATACATCTCTGCCTTTGATGGTCATTATATGGTGTCGACATAACCAATGTACTCTGGAAAGACGGCAAGCCTGTTCGCTTTTTGTCCACCTATGTGGGTGTTAAGCAATTTGAAAGGACAAACCCTCGTGAAGAAACTGCAAAGGCTGCTCGTTTTGACAAGCTAAGCGACACATTTCAATTGACTGTCCCCAAATTGTGCATGAGTATAACGCTCACATGGGCGGCGTAGATCTCATGGACGGCCTAATGGGCCGCTATCATATCAGAGCAAAAACTCGGGATGCCGCAACACGAATTTTTTATCACCTAATTGATATGGCAGCCACCAACGCCCATATTTTACACAGACGTATCCAAGCAGAGAACGCAAGCTTAGAAAAATTACTCGCACTCCCAGACTTTCGCGAAAAACTAGCCGCAGGGCTGGTGACATATAAAAACAAAAACTTACCGGGTCGTCCAATCAATACCAAAAATGCAACTTCACCGCGATGGGCAAACCAGTCTCCATCCTCTCAGTCAGGACGAACAATAAATTCGCCATCCTCGCAGGCAGAGCGGGCAAAGCAGTCTCCACTCTCTCATCGACCTTTTCAGCATGAGCTCAAACATGGTCAAAAATCAAAACATCCAATATCGGACTTGCGGTTTGACCAGCTTAACCATTTCCCACATTGGTTGGATCGAAACAGTGGAAAAAGATGTTGCAAGCACTGTAAATCTTCACAAATGCAATGCATATGCACGAAATGCAATCTGCTGCACAGCGAATAAAAACTGTTTTTTAGAATACCATAAGAAAAAATAAAATAAATCTTCATTCCTTGAAAATGTTTTTTTTTTTCACTCAAATCCCCAAGCGTGCCTTCAGGCACGCTTTCTTTTTTTCTCACCTTACAGGTAAACCGAAGATTCTACGTTATTTCTAAGTACATATTTGAGCTTAGAAGCATTCATTCACTTAAAAAAAAATTATTTGAATACTTTTTTTCTATTATTTTGGAAAGAAGCCTTAGAGGGTTAATGGGTTAAAGAAAGTTTTGTATAATTTAAACGAAATTTTTAAGACCTTTCCATTGATGAATGAAGTAAGTATAAAAAGTGAGTAGATTAAATTTAAGTTTTGTGTAAATACTTTTCACCACCCCTGTATATATCTGCCATTGCTGGCATTTAAAAGTTATTATCAGTGGTGCCACAGAAAATGAAACCTACCGAAAATATCTCAAATCTCTATACATTTTTGGGAGATTTTCGGTTTCTGTGGCACCCCTGTATGACTATCAATAATAATACCTCGTTACCACTTTTTACATTCAGCAGGTAGTTTTCAACAATCAAAAATACCAAATTTCGATAAAGGATAAATTACAAATAATGTGTGTTACTGATTACTAATTCCTATGGACAAACAGCTGTTTTGGAGTTGCTATTCTGTGTGTGCTTACGTGGGTTTGCTTAAAATCACACAAAAAAAACTACACGAGGTAAAAGTATAGTGACGAATGCAAATTCCAGCCCCAAAACTTCTGATGTCCAATTATGGGACGAACAAATTATATTTTAATATAAACATTTTGAAGAAAAATATAAATTAATAATAAAAAAAAAACTGAAAATTGACATTCTGCACTGTGCTCAAAAAGGGTGAGCTCCCACGAACAAAAAGATAACTTTTTGCGCAGTGCCGAATGCCAATTTTCGTATTTTTTTTATAATATTATTTATTTTTCAAACAATTTGTATATTAAAATTAAAAACAAACACATATCTGTTGCATTTATGGATTTAAAGCTGTAGGGGTTAAAATTTAAGCGGGATTTAACGCTTTCCCGATAAACTAGTGGTTTTTTAAAAAAGTCGTAGAACAAACATTTCTAGATATTCGAAAAAATAGATCCCCTTATTCAATCTAAGCATCTTAGAACTTTGATGCAAACAGACAAACACACAAACAAACTGACTTTTAATTTCATTTTGAGAAGTCCACTAAAAGTTTAAAATTTAGGTGATTGTCTATTGGTCAGGTTCCAACAAAAAATAAAATAAAAAAAAAACCCAAATAGGGGGGGATTTATCATGAATTTAGCCATAAAAATTAACAACAACAAAAAAGGCAATTTTGTATGAAAACTTAAAAGATTTGTTTAAAAAAAATAGATGAGTCCCCAAACTTATTTTGACGGCTAAATTCATGATAAATCACCCCATATTTGGGGTTTTTTTTATTTTAATTTTCGAGTTGGAACCGGACCAACAGCCATTTACCAGAATTTAATTAACTTTTAAACTAGTTGTCGAATTTGGACGGTAGAGGTATCAACCGACGCGTATTTTTTATAAGAATAGTGACGAAAGCAGCACGAAGGGTGCGAAAGGCGACTAGTAATATATACAGCTAATTTGGAAAATTTGCTATGACTGTCCGATAAGATCGAGTTATATACCGATCGAAAGAATAAATTGGCATACTAAAATTTTGCTAATTCAACTGGGTCATGAGATAAGAGGGTATAAGTGGGAGGGTCAAAATGTAAGTAATTGCAGCTAATCGGCCGTTGGGGCCTTTTGGTTTATTTAATTATTTATAAATTCTTATCAAAAATACGCGTCGATTGATACCTCGATTACCAATAGAAATTTTTACTGGACTTTTCAAAATCAGTTAGTTTGCATCAAAGCGCTAGAAAACCTTATATATATTCCTCTTAGAAAATCTAGAAATGTTTATTCTACGGCGGGAAAACGCTAAATCTCACTAAAATTTAAGCCCCAACAGTTTTCGAACAATAGAATACTGAAGCTCCTATGTCCTTTATATCGTTGAAAAGGTTTTTTTTTTAAGTGCTCTGGTAACACTTTACAGGTGAAATAAGATTTTTTAGCTTACATTTTGGCGATTTATGACAAAACGGTGAAAACGATTTTTGTTGTCCAATATTTTGTAATTCGTAAAATTTCGATTTATTTTTTGGTATATGATAAATAACTTTTAGCTTAGGGGCTTAGAATATATAATCTGTTAGCTGAAAGCTTAAATTTTAATAAGAATTTAGAGAGGACAACACCAAAAACGCAGTATAGCAGGCAGAGCTTGAGAGTGTAGCTGACAACTTTTGCGTTCCACAAATAGTCAGTGTTGCCAGACTGTTTAGTTTCCTTTTTTGACAATGCGGGCTTATAGTCAATGTACACTGAGGTCGGTAAGCAAAACGCCATAGCTTATGGCGAAAGTCGTTTACTCAGGTATTTTGAAGTCTAATTGTCAAATTGAAAATTTCTCATTGCAACATTTATTACTGCGGACGGCAGATGGCGCTACTCATATAGCAATATATGCAGCTAATATGGAAAATTTGCTATGACTGTCCTATCAGATCGAGTTATATACCGATCAAAAGGTTTAGTCCTAACTTATCACTTGGTTCATGAGATAAGGTGGAGTGTAACTGGGAGGGTCAAAATTTAAACGATTGCAGCTAATGGGGCCGTTGAGGCTTTTGGTGAAATTTTTTATAAAATACGCGTCGATTGATAAAACCGCTGGCTTAGCGGGAGAACGCTAAATTCCGCTAAAAGTTTCCCCAATAGTTTCCAAACTATACAAACTAATGATTTGTCCTATATGTCATTAGAAAGGTGAGCTTGAGAGATCTTAGGCGTACCTTAAAACTTTTTTTCTAAAGTACTTATGTAACATTTGACAGGTGAAATAAAGTTTTTTAGCTAACATTTAAACGATTTTCAAAAAGTTTACACATGACATCTTTATCAAATCGCAATAGGTTATAGTCAATATAATTCCGCGTTTTTTTGGTATACCACACTTATATGTAATAATTCGTTTCGGAAAGATACATATTATCGATTAAGTGTCTATATCAGAGGTGCTCAAAGCTGCTTTATGGATGTGGCCGCACCAATACAAATAAAATAA
This sequence comes from Drosophila innubila, assembly GCF_004354385.1. Taxonomy (NCBI): domain Eukaryota; kingdom Metazoa; phylum Arthropoda; class Insecta; order Diptera; family Drosophilidae; genus Drosophila; species Drosophila innubila. The sequence goes on along the minus strand of NC_047626.1, from coordinate 37,810,452 downwards.
ATCGCACGCACACATGTAACTTAAATTTGTTTTTGTTTCAATGTGTACACTGGAAAAAAATGGAACATGTTCCTTCAAGTAGAAAAATTAAATTAAAAATGAAAAATTGCGAATAGAATAGATTCGCAAAAAGTATAGTTTTTCGTTTTCGAGTGTATATGTGCACTAGAAGCTTACTAATGTGTAAGCTCACACACTTCCATATGATATGTGCACAACAAAAACAAATGTGCGTCGTGTGTATAGGCACTGAGCACCCCTGGTCTATATACAAATTACTAAGAGTTCAAAGATGACAGCAGCAATAAAGTAGCGAAAAATGTTGCCAGAAAATTTTGTTTTGTGTTGCAGAAAAAGTCAGTGTTGCTGATAGTTTTGTTTTGGTTTTGACAATTCGGGCTAAAACTAGTTTAAATGACCTACACTTGTTGTTTCTTCCTGCAACGCATATGAAATTTATTTATTCTCTTTATACCCTGCGCCCATTGAAAATTTGCAAAAAAGTGTATATTGTGTTTGGCAGAATGTATGTAACAGGCAGAAGGGGGCGTGGCAGACCCCCAATAGTATATAAATTCTTAATCAAGATCAACAGACGAGTCGATTAAGCCATGTCCGTCTGTCTGTTCGTCTGTTTGAACACGTCAATTTCAGAGACCATAAGAGCTAGAGACTTCAAACTTGGTATTTAGGTTCGTAGATACCATAGGCAGATCAAGTCTTATTTTTGGATTGGACCACTATATCATATAGCAGCCATAGGAGCGATACGTCAAAAATGATGTTTTAGTATGAAAAAGTTTTTTGTTTGTTGAGATATCGGAGCCAAACTGATAAAATATGCATTTGGACTTGTATTATACATCCTGACCAAATTATGGTTAAATTTGGTTTACTATATCATATAGCTGCAATAGAGGCGTGAAATCAATATTAAGTCTCAGTATGATAAAGTTTTTGGTTGATTGAGATATCTTAACCGAACTGATAAAATATGCGTTTGACTTAGATTTGTACATCCTGACCGAAGTTCGTTTAAATCGGTTTACTATATCATATAGCTGTCATAGTTTGAAAAAGTTTTTTGTTTTTTGAGGTATCTTAACCAAAATGATAGTATATGCATTTATGTTTGTTATGTACATTCTGACCAGATTTGGATAAAATCGGTTCCATATATCATTTAGCTGCCATAGGAACAATTGGTTGAAAATCAACTTTTATAAAAGAGTACCTGGGCTCAGGGTATCCTACTGTCGAGCGTGCTCGACTGTAGCCGCAGTCACCGCGAGCAGGGGGCGGAGCCCCCTGAAAACAATTTTTTTAAATATGAAAGAAATTCAACAAATAAATTTACATATTTTATTTTTTCTACATTAATTATAGTTATAATATAATGTCAAAAAAAAAAAAAATTGTAAAAATTTTTGATATCCCACAAAAAAACAAACGACAATTGACATTCGGCACTGCGCAAAAAGTAATTATTATGTTCGTGGTAGCTCACCCATTTTGAGCACAGTGCAGAATGCCAATTTTCGTGTTTTTTTTTTTTATTAATTAATATTGTTTAAAATTTGTATATTCAACTTTATTTTTTTCGTCACAAAATTGGATATCAGAAATTAAGGGGCTGGAATTTGCTTTCGACACTAGACTTTTACCCAGTGTAGAGGTTTTTTTTGTGGGATATAAATTGTACATAAAATTTGTATGTGAATGTTTGTCCGACGAATAGTTGGTTGCAAAGTTGAATTAATAAAGTATTGATTTTTAATCAATTCTTATCCAGGGCTGCCACCTCGCCGATAATGACGCCGTTAATGATACGGGCTAGCCTTAAAACTTCTATATTGGAGCCTAACTTTCAAATTTGCACATTGCAAAATGGATTGTTTTGTGATTAGCATGGAACAACGTTGACGTGAAAAAAATTTTATATACTCCTGAGTTACTCCATTCTCATTGAAGTTAGTCTCTCGAATTTGGTTCCTCTAGCTCTAAAAGTCTGTGAGGTATAGGCCCAATTCACACAAAAGTTTTAAGATTCTAAATTTTTCGACAAACCCTTTGATAAGTGTTGCCCATTTTTAAAAAGTGTGACCCATTGTGACACCGAGCTGATAACTTAGTCACAATTTCTAAATATATGTTAAAACCAAGATGAGAGAACGAAAAAAGTTAAAGCCTACACTTTGGGAAAAGTTCCCTATGGGTAAAGGGCTATGGGCTTAGAAATTAAGATGAGAAAACGGCCCTAAATGAATTTAACTAGTTGTGTCTTACTGCAACGCATATCAAATTTATGTGTTCTTTTTCTCATTGTTAATAAAGAAAAACACTTTTTTTATTTAAAAAGAAATTCAACAAATAAATTTACATATATTACTATCTGCCTGCATTAATAATAAATGTACATATCACCCAAAAAAAAACCTCTACACGAGGTAAAAGTAAGTGACGAAAGCATATTCAAACCCCAAAATTTCTGATATCCAATTTTGTGACGAGCGAAATTAAGTTTAATATAAAAATTTTTATTAGAAATATAAATTATTAAAAAAAAAACAAAAATTTCTCATCTTTGAGAGGTTGTCTCGCATACTATTTTTACATGCTTAAAAATCGTTTTTGCACTCGTAATCTTTGAATCGTAAATCGAATGCATACATATCGAGCCCTATTTGCATAAATAACGTAGCCGCCATTTTTCCGAAATTTGTTTTTCATGCAAAAGTGTTCATTAATACCAACAGCATCTGCACCAAAAAATATTATAGTTGAATTTTATATATTTACGGAAATATTGGCCTGTCAATTATTACGAAAGCGACAGACGGCATACGAAACACGACACACGATAACATAAGAAAATCTCTCCTGTAAAATCTTGTCTTTATCTTACGGTATTGTTGATAGGCCTATGTATCCGTAAATTTACAGAATATATATATAATTTTTATGAACACATTTGCTTTTTTGTAAATAGAGCTCGATATTACTATTACAATCGCTTTCATCAAAACAATGATTTTTTTGCAACGCCCTTACGTCCCACTGTGTGTCGTATGAACAAAAGTCGATTTGTATACAAACATATGTATGTATGTATCTAAATATGTGTGCACTGCATGCACGACACCGGATGATCGAGTTTCTTGTAAAGTGGAAAGAAAAACAAAAGCAATTCAAGCCTATTAACAATTTCATTAAAACAATAGTTTTAAGCTGGCATCAATCGCTATTTAAATGTTTTTTAATTTGTAGAGAGAGGCATACTAATTCTTTAATTTAAAAGCTACATACACATACAATGTCATACAATGTATGACATACAATGTCATACAATGTATGACTTACTTACATATATCCATACATACAAGACAAGGGAACAAAATTTAACTTTTTGTGTTTTTTCTAAAATCCCACAAAAAAAACCTCTACACGAGGTAAAAGTCTAGTGACGAAAGCAATTTCTAGCCCCAAAGCTTCTGATATCCAATTTTGTGACGAACAAAATTCAGTTTTATCTAAAAATTTTAAATAAAAATATAAATGAATAAAAAAAGCGAAAATTGGCATTGGGCACTGTGAGCAAAAAGAGTGAGCTTCTTTGTACATAAAAATTACTTTTTGCGCTGTGCCGAATGCCAATTTTCGGCAATTTTTTTACAACATAATAAAATTTCGTTAAAGCCGTTTTGTCAAAAATCGCCAAAATGTAAGCTTAAAAACATAATATCACCTGTAAAATGTTACCTGAATACTTAAAAAAAAAAGTTTTAAGGTACGCATAAAAGCCCTCGAACGTACCTTTCCAATGATATATAAAACATATCTGTAGCTTCTATGGTTTGGAAACTGTTGGAGTTTCAATTTTAGCGGGATTTAGCGTTTTCCCGCTAAACTAGCGGGAAATTGAAAAAGTTGTAAAACAAACATTTCTAGATTTTCAAAGAGGAATAAATCCCCATCATTACATCTTAGCTTTTTAAGCGCTTTGATACAAACAGACAAACATACCAACAAAGAAACTAACTTTTCAGTTTATTTTGAGAAGTCCACTAAAAATTTCAAATTAATTTATCTTTGAACCAGTTACCGGATTTGGGTCATCGAGGTATCAATCGACGCGTATTTTGATAAGAATTTTAAAAAATAAATAATTTTACCAAAAGCCCCAACGGCTCCACAAGCTGCGATCATACAAATTTTTCCCTCCCACTTACACCCCGTATCTCATTACCCAGGTGAATTAGAAAAAGTTTTAGTATGCCATTTTGTAAGTTAGGACTAAACCTTTCGATCGGTATATAACTTGATCTGATCGGACAGTCGTAGCAAATTTTCCAACTTAGCTGTATATATAGTTAGTTGCCTTTCGCACCCTTCGTGCTGCTTTCGTCACTAACGCGAACTGCCGTCCGCAGTGATAAGGCAACAACAAATAACATTCGGATAAGTGACGAGTCACTCATGCAACAACAATGTCTATGAAATTGTTGTTGCTGAGCTCGGCGACATGTCAGAAAATGAAAAGAAAGAGAGCGAATGTGTAAAATTGTTTTTGTTTTTAAAGCATCGAAAGGGATGGAAAACGAAAAGTCAAAAATTGTTTGTGTAATTTGTCAATGTGCACTAGAAGCTTTCTAAAGTGTAAGCCCTGGTCTATATACATATTACTAAGAGTTCAAAGTTGACAGCAGCAATAAAGTAGCGAAAAATGTTGCCAGAAAATTTTGTTTTGTGTTGCAGAAAAAGTCAGTGTTGCTGATAGTTTTGTTTTGTTTTTGACAATTCGGGCTAAAACTAGTTTAATTGACCTACACTTGTTGTTTCTTTCCGCAACGCGTGGCAGACCCCCAATAGTATATAAATTCTTGATCAGGATCAACAGACGAGTCGATTGAGCCATGTCCGTCTGTCTGTTTGTCTGTTTGAACACGTCGATTTCAGAGACCATAAGAGCTAGAGAGTTCAAACTTGGTATTTAGGTTCCTAGATACCATAGGCAGATCAAGTTTTATTTTTGGATTAAACCACTATATCATATAGCAGCCATAGGTGCGATACGTCAAAAATGATTTTTTAGTATGAAAAAGTTTTTTGTTTGTTGAGATATCGGAGCCAAACTGATAAAATATGCATTTGGACTTGTATTATACATCCTGACCAAATTATGGTTAAATTTGGATTAGTATATCATATAGCTGCAATAGAGGCGTGAAATCAATATTAAGTCTCAGTATGATAAAGTTTTTGGTTGATTGAGATATCTTAACCGAACTGATAAAATATGCGTTTGACTTAGATTTGTACATCCTGACCGAAGTTCGTTTAAATCGGTTTACTATATCATATAGCTGTCATAGTTTGAAAAGTTTTTGTTTTTGAGGTATCTTAACCAAAATGATAGTATATGCATTTATGTTTGTTATGTACATTCTGACCAGATTTGGATAAAATCGGTTCCATATATCATTTAGCTGCCATAGGAACAATTGGTTGAAAATCAACTTTTATAAAAGAGTACCTGGGCTCAGGGTATCCTACTGTCGAGCGTGCTCGCTGTAGCCGCGCTCACCGCAGAGCAAAGCGAGCAGGGGGCGGAGCCCCCCTGTTTTCTTTTTTATTAAAGAAAACAATTTTTTCAAATATGAAAGAAGTTCAACAAATAAATTTACATATTTTATTTTGTCTACACTAATGATAGTTATATTAAAATTAAAAAAAAAAAGCAATTGTAAAAATTTTTTGATATCCCACAAAAAAAAAAAAAACGAAAATTGACATTCGGCACTGCGCAAAAAATAATTATTATGTTCGTGGTAGCTCACCCTTTTTGAGCACAGTGCAGAATGCCAATTATCGTGTTTTTTTTTTTTTATTAATTAATATTATTATTTAATATTTGTATATTCAACTTTATTTTTTTCGTCACAAAATTGGATATCAGAAATTAAGGGGCTAGAATTTGCTTTCGTCTCTAGACTTTTACCCCGTGTAGAGGTTTTTTTTTGTGGGATATAAATTGTACATAAAATTTGTATGTGAATTTTTGTCCGACGAATAGTTGGTTGCAAAATTGAATTAATGAAGTATTGACGGCTTACTATTTTTAATCAATTCTTAGCCAGGGCTGCCACCTCGCCGATAATGACGACGTTAATGATACGGGCTAGCCTTAAAACTTTTATATTGGAGCCTAACTTTCAAATTTGCACATTGCAAAATGGATTGTTTTTGTGATTAGCATGGGACAACGTTGACGTTGAAAAAATTTTATATACTCCTGAGTTACTCCATTCTCATGGAAGTTAGTCTCCCGAATTTGGTTCCTCTAGCTCTTAAAGTCTGTGAGGTATAGGCCCAATTCACAAAAAAGTTTTAAGATTCTAAATTTTTCGACAAACCCTTTGATAAGTGTTGCCCATTTTTAAAAAGTGTGACCCATTGTGTGACACCGAGCTGATAACTTAGTCACAATTTCTAAATATATGTTAAAACCAAGATGAGAGAACGAAAAAAGTTAAAGCCTACATTTAGGGTAAAGTTCCCTATGGGTAAAGGGCTATGGGCTTTGAAATTAAGATGAGAAAACGACCCTAAATGAATTTAACTAGTTGTGTCTTTCTGCAACGCATATCAAATATATGTGTTCTTTCTCTCATTGTTAATAAAGAAAAACACTTTTTTTATTTAAAAAGAAATTCAACAAATAAATTTACATATATTACTATCTGCCTGCATTAATAATAAATGTACATATCACCCAAAAAAAAACCTCTACACGAGGTAAAAGTAAGTGACGAAAGCATATTCAAACCCCAAAATTTCTGATATCCAATTTTGTGACGAGCGAAATTAAGTTATATATAAAAATTTTTAATAGAAATATAAATTATTAAAAAAAAACAAAAATTTCTCATCTTTGAGAGGTTGTCTCGCATACTATTTTTACATGCTTAAAAATCGTTTTTGCACTCGTAATCTTTGAATCGTAAATCGAATGCATACATACCGAGCCCTATTTGCATAAATAACGTAGGCGCCATTTTTCCGAAATTTGTTTTTTCATGCAAAAGTGTTCATTAATTCCAACAGCATCTGCACCAAAAATATTATAGTTGAATTTTATATATTTACGGAAATATTGGCCTGTCAATTATTACGAAAGCGACAGACGGCATACGAAACACGACACACGATAACATAAGAAACTCTCTCCTGTAAAATCTTGTCTGTATCTTACGGTATTGTTGTTAGGCCTATGTATCCGTAAATTTACAGAATATATATATAATTTTTATGAACACATTTGCTTGCGCCATTTTTGTAAATAGAGCTCCATATTACTATTACAATCGCTTTCATCAAAACAATGATTTTTTGCAACGCCCTTACGTCCCACTGTGTGTCGTATGAACAAAAGTCGATTTGTATACAAACATATGTATGTATGTATCTAAATATGTGTGCACTGCATGCACGACACCGGATGATCGAGTTTCTTGTAAAATGGAAAGAAAAACAAAAGCAATTCAAGCCTATTAACAATTTCATTAAAACAATAGTTTGAAGCTGGCATCAATCGCTATTTAAATGTTTTTTAATTTGTAGAGAGAGGCATATTAATTCTTTAATTGAAAAGCTACATACACATACAATGTCATACATACATAATTGCATACACACAATGTATGACTTACTTACATATATCCATACATACAACACAAGGGAACAAAATTGAACTTTTTGTGTTTTTTCTAAAATCCCACAAAAAAAACCTCTACACGAGGTAAAGTCTAGTGACGAAGCAATTTCTCAAAGCTTCTGATATCAATTTTGTGACGAACAAAATTCAGTTTTATCTAAAAATTTTAAATAAAAATATAAATGAATAAAAAAAGTGGCCTTGTGCACTGTGAGCAAAAAGAGTGAGCTTCTTTGTACATAAAAATTACTTTTTGCGCAGTGCCGAATGCCAATTTTCGGCTTTTTTTTATTAATTTATATTTTATTTAAAATTTTTAGATTAAATTGAATTTTGTTCGTCACAAAATTGGATATCAGAAGCTTTGGGGCTAGAAATTGCTTTCGTCACTAGACTTTACCTCGTAATGGATATCAGAAATTTTGCAATTGCTTTTGCTTTTGACATTGTAACTTTATCATTAATGCAGGCAAATAGTAAAATATATAAATTTAGTTTTTAAACGTTTTTCGTATTTAAAAAAATTTGTTCTTTAAATATAAAGAAAAACAAGGGGGCTCCACCCCCTGCTCGCTTTGCTCGCGTTGCTACAGCCGAGCATACTCTACTGTCGGAGACCCCCTACTTACTATGATAAAAAAAAGTTTTTCATATTAAGACTCGGATTTCGCCCGATGGGTCCTATGACAGCTATATGATATAATGGTTTGATTAGAACCAACTTTGGTCAGGATATATAAGTCTAACTTAAATGCATATTTTATTAGTTTGGCTAAGATGTCTCATAAAACAAAAAAGTTTTTCACAGTAGAGCTTGATTTTCTCCCGATTTTTCCTATGACAGCTATATGATATAGTGCTCCGATTTGATCCAACTCTAGTCAGGATATATGAAACCAAGTTAAATGCATATTGTATCAGTTTGGTTGACATATCTCATAAAACCAAAAAGTTTTTCGTACTAAAACTTGATTTTCGACCGATAGAAGAATGTATATCACTGCGGACGGCAGTTCGCGTTAGTGCCGAAAGCATCACGAAGGGTGCGAAAGGCGACTAACAATATATACAGCTAAGTTCGAAAATTTGCTACGACTGTCCGACCAGATCGTTGTATACCGATCGAAAGGTTTAGTCCTAACTTACCAAATGACTTTTTCTAATTCACCTGGTTCATGAGATACGGGGGTGTAAGTGGGAGGGGAAAAATTTAAATGATTGAAGCTAATGGAGCTGTTGGGGCCTTTTGATAAATTTTCGTATTTTTTAAAAATTCTACTTAAAAATACGAGTTGATTGATACCTCAATCACCCAAATCCGATAACTGGTTCAAAAGATAAATAAATTTGAAAATTTTAGTGGACTTCTCAAAATGAAATGAAAAGTCAGTTTGTTTGTCTGTTTGCATCAAAGCGCTAAAGAAGCTTAAATGTAATGATGGGGATTTATTCCTTTTCGAAAATCTAGAAATGTTTGTTCTACGACTTTTTCAATTTCCCGCTAGTTTAGCGGGAAACGCTAAATCCCGCTAAAATTGACAAGATTTTAAAAATTTTAAATAAAAATATAAATTAATAAAAAAAAAAGCGAAAATTGGCATTCGGCACTGCGCAAAAAGTAATTTTTATGTACAAAGAAGCTTACCCTTTTTGCTCGCAGTGCACAATGCCAATTTTCGCTTTTTTTAAATTAATTTTTATTTTTATTTAAAATTTTTGGATTAAAATTGAATTTGGTTCGTCACAAAATTGGATATCGGAAATTTTGGGGTTAGAAATTGCTTTCGTCTCTAGACTTTTACCTCGTGTAGAGGTTTTTTTTGTGGGATATCAGAAATTTTTGCAATTGCTTTTGCTTTTGACATTGTAACTTTGTCGTTAATGCAGGCAAATAGTAAAATATATAAATCTTATTGTTGAACGTATTTCATATCTAAAAAAATTTTTTTCTTTTAAATATAAAGAAAAAGTAGAGTGCTTCGCCTCCTGCTCGCTTTGCTCGCGTTGCTACAGCCGAGCATACTCTACTGTCGGAGACTTCGTACTTACTATGAAAAAAAAAGTTTTTCATTCTAAGACTTGGATTTCGCCCGATCGGTCCTATGACAGCTATATGATATAGTGGTTCGATTAGAACCAACTTTGGTCAGGATATATAAGTCTAACTTAAATGCATATGCTTTTAGTTTGGTTAAAATATTTCATTAAACAAAAAAGTTTTTCATACTAAGACTTAATATTGGACCGATCGGTCCTATGCCAGCTATATGATATAGTGGTTCGATAAGAACATACTTTGGTCAGGATATATAAGTCTAACTTAAATGCATATTATATTAGTTTGGTTACGATATCTCGTAAAACAAAAAAGTTTTTCATACTAAGACTTAATATTGGACCGATCGGTCCTATGACAGCTATATGATATAGTGGTCCGATTTGAACTAACTTTGGTCAGGATATAAAAAACCAAGTAAAAAGCATATTGTATCAGCTTGGTTGAAATATCTCATAAAACCAAAAAGTTTTTCGTACTAAAACGTGATTTTCGACCGATAGAAAAATGTATTTATTCACTTAACAGGTAATATCTTTCAAACCCCTCAACCAAAATTAATGTTTCATATACCAAAAAACGGGAAATTGTACGTATTACAACATATTAAAATTTAACAGAAATCGTTAGAGCCGTTTTGTCAGAAATCTCCAAATAGTAAGCTCAAAAACTTTATTTTACCTGTAAAATGTAAAATTAAAGGTAAGCATAAAAGACCTCAATCACACCTTTCCAATGATATATAGAACATATCGGTAGCTTTTATGGTTTGGAAACTGTTGAGGTTTCAATTTTAGCGGGATTTAGCGTTTTCCCGCTAAACTATCGGTTTTTTCAAAAAGTCGTAAAACAAACATTTCTAGATTTTCGAAAAGGAATAAGTCCCCATCATTACATTTTAGCTTCTTAAGCGCTTTGATGCAAACAGACAAACGGACAAACAGACAAACAAACTGACTTTTCATTTCATTTTGAGAAGTCCACTAAAATTTTCAAATTTATTTATCTTTTGAACCAGTTATCGGATTTGGGTGATTGAGGTATCACTCGACGCGTATTTTTAAGTAGAATTTTTAAAAAATACAAAATTTTAACAAAAGGCCCCAACAGCCATATTAGCTGCAATCATTTAAATTTTTGCCTCCCACTTACACCCCCGTGTCTCATTACCCAGGTTGGTTAGAAAAAGTTTTAGTATGCCATTTTGTAAGTTAGGACTAAACCTTTCGATCGGTATATAACTCGATCTAATCAGACAGTCGTAGCAAATTTTCCAACTTAGCTGTATATATTGTTAGTTGCCTTTCGCACCCTTCGTGCTGCTTTCGTCACTAACGCGAACTGCCGTCCGCAGTGATATCAGGGGTGCTCAAAGCTGCTTTATGGATGTGGCCGCACCAATACAAATAAAATAAATCGCACTCACACATGTAACTTAAATTTGTTTTTGTTTCAATTTGTACACTGGAAAAAAATGGAACGTGTTTCTTCTAGTGGAAAAACTAAATTACAAATGAAAAATTCCGAATAGAATAGATGCGTAAGACGATTCGCAAGAAAGTATAGTTTTTCGTTTTCGAGTGTATACGAAACAATAAGGCAACAACAAATTACATTCAGATAAGCGACGAGTCACTCATGCAACAACAATGTCTATGAAATTGTCTTACTAATGTGTAAGCTCACACACTTCCATATGATATGTGCACAACAAAAACAAATGTGCGTCGTGTGTATAGGCACTGAGCACCCCTGGTCTATATACAAATTACTAAGAGTTCAAAGATGACAGCAGCAATAAAGTGGCATATCAGCAAACCTATGTAGCGAAAAATGTTGCCAGAAAATTTTGTTTTGTGTTGCAGAAAAAGTCAGTGTTGCAGATAGTTTAGTTTTGTTTTTGACAATTCGAGCTAAAACTAGTTTGATTGACCTACACTTGTTGTTTCTTTCTGCAACGCATATGAAATTTATTTATTCTCTTTATACCCTGCGCCCATTGAAAATTTGCAAAAAAGTGTATATTGTGTTTGGCAGAATGTATGTAACAGGCAGAAGGGGGCGTGGCAGACCCCTAAAAGTATATAAATTCTTGACCAGGATCAACAGACGAGTCGATTGAGCCATGTCCGTCTGTCTGTTCGTCTGCTTGAATGCGTCGATTTCAGAGACCATAAGAGCTAGAGACTTCAAACTTGGTATTTGGGTTCCTATATACCATAGGCAGATCAAGTCTTATTTTTGGATTGGACCACTATATCATATAGCAGCCATAGGAGCGATACGTCAAAAATGATGTTTTAGTATGAAAAAGTTTTGTGTTTGTTGAGATATCGGAACCAAACTGATAAAATATGCATTTGGACTTGTATTATGCATCCTGACCAAATTATGGTTAAATTTGGCTTACTATATCATATAGCTGCAATAGAGACGCTAAATCGATAAATCAGCTGAATAGAGAGAAATAGATTTCTCAATCGAATCCATACATATCGAGCCCTATTTGCATAAATAACGTAGGCGCCATTTTTCCGAAATTTGTTTTTTCATGCAAAAGTGTTCATTAATTCCAACAGCATCTGCACCAAATATATTATAGTTGGATTTTATATATTTACAGAGATATTGGCCTGTCAATTATAACGAAAGCGACAGACGGCATACGAAACACGACACACGATAACATAAGAAACTCTCTCCTGTAAAATCTTGTCTTTGTCTTACGGTATTGTTGATAGGCCTATGTATCCGTAAATTTACAGAATATATATATAATTTTTTTGAACACATTTGCTTGCGCCATTTTTGTAAATAGAGCTCGATATTACTATTACAATCGCTTTCATCAAAACAATGATTTTTTGCAACGCCCTTACGTCCCACTGTGTGTCGTATGAACAAAAGTCGATTTGTATACAAACATATGTATGTATGTATCTAAATATGTGTGCACTGCATGCACGACACCGGATGATCGAGTTTCTTGTAAAGTGGAAAGAAAAACAAAAGCAATTCAAGCCTATTAACAATTTCATTAAAACAATAGTTTGAAGCTGGCATCAATCACTATTTAAATGTTTTTTAATTTGTAGAGAGGGGCATACTAATTCTTTAATTGAAAAGCTACATACACATACAATGTCATACATACATAATTGCATACACACAATGTATGACTTACATACATATATCCATACATACAACACAAGGGAACAAAATTGAGCTTTTTGTGTTTAATTAAAATTTATAAAAGTTTTATGCTACTAATTTGGAGTCGCTGATTTCAAATCTGATCTCTATTTTTTTCTATCAGCTCGTGTTTTTGAGTTACAGGCTCATCTCTTTTTTTCCATTAATAAAAGTTAAAACAATCACTGTGGACGGCAGTTCGCGCTAGTGACGAAAGCAGCACGAAGGGTGCGAAAGGCGACTAGCAAAATATACAGCTAATTTGGAAAACTTTCTATGACTGTCCGATCAGATCGAGTTATATACCTATCGAATGGTTTAGTCCTAAGTTAGAAAATGGCATTCTTAAACTTCTTTTAACTCACTTGGTTCATGAGATAAGGAGGAGTGTAAGTGGGAGGGTTAAAATTTAAACGATCGCAGCTAATGGGGCCATTGGGGCCTTTTGTTAAAATTTTGTATTTTTTAAAAATTCTACTTAAAAATACGCGTCGAGTGATACCCAAATCCGATAACTGGTTCAAAAGATAAATAAATTTGAAAATTTTAGTGGACTTCTCAAAATGAAATGAAAAGTCAGTTTGTTTGTCTGTTTGCATCAAAGCGCTAAAGAAGCTTAAATGTAATGATGGGGACTTATTCCTTTTCGAAAATCTAGAAATGTTTGTTCTACGACTTTTTAAAAAAACCGCTAGTTTAGCGGGAAACGCTAAATCCCGCTAAAATTTTTGCCCTCCCACTTACACCCCCGTGTCTCATTACCCAGGTTGGTTAGAAAAAGTTTTAGTATGCCATTTTGTAAGCTAGGACTAAACCTTTCGATCGGTATATAACTCGATCTGATCAGACAGTCGAGCAAATTTTCCAACTTAGCTGTATATATTGTTAGTTGCCTTTCGCACCCTTCGTGCTGCTTTCGTCACTAACGCGAACTGCCGCCCGCAGTGATATCAGGGGTGCACAAAGCTGCTTTATGGATGTGGCCGCACCAATACAAATAAAATAAATCGCACTCACACATGTAACTTAAATTTTTTTTGTTTCAATGTGTACACTGGAAAAAAATGGAACATGTTTCTTCAAGTGGAAAAATTAAATTACCAATGAAAAATTGCGAATAGAATAGATGCGTAGGACGATTCGCAAGAAAGTATAGTTTTTCGTTTTCGAATGTATACGAAACAATAAGGCAACAACAAATTACATTCGGATAAGCGACGAGTCACTCATGCAACAACAATGTCTATGAAATTGTTGTTGCTGAGCTCGGCGACATGTCAGAAAATGAAAAGAAAGAGAGCGAATGTGTAAAATTGTTTTTGTTTTTAAAGCATCGAAAGGGATGGAAAACGAAAAGTCAAAAATTGTTTGTGTAATTTGTCAATGTGCACTAGAAGCTTACTAATGTGTAAGCTCACACACTTCCATATGATATGTGCACAACAAAAACAAATGTGCGTCGTGTGTATAGGCACTGAGCACCCCTGGTCTATATACAAATTACTAAGAGTTCAAAGATGACAGCAGCAATAAAGTGGCATATCAGCAAACCTATGTAGCGAAAAATGTTGCCAGAAAATTTTGTTTTGTGTTGCAGAAAAAGTCAGTGTTGCAGATAGTTTAGTTTTGTTTTTGACAATTCGGGCTAAAACTAGTTTAATTGACCTACACTTGTTGTTTCTTTCTGCAACGCATATGAAATTTATTTATTCTCTTTATACCCTGCGCCCATTGAAAATTTGCAAAAAAGTGTATATTGTGTTTGGCAGAATGTATGTAACAGGCAGAAGGAGGCGTGGCAGACCCCCAATAGTATATAAATTCTTAATCAAGATCAACAGACGAGTCGATTGAGCCATGTCCGTCTGTCTGTTCGTCTGTTTGAACACGTCGATTTCAGAGACCAGAAGAGCTAGAGACTTCAAACTTGGTATATAGGTTCGTAGATACCATAGGCAGATCAAGTCTTATTTTTGGATTGGACCACTATATCATATAGCAGCCATAGGAGCGATACGTCAAAAATGATGTTTTAGTATGAAAAAGTTTTGTGTTTGTGGAGATATCGGAGCCAAACTGATAAAATATGCATCTGGACTTGTATTATACATCCTGACCAAATTATGGTTAAATTTGGTTAACTATATCATATAGCTGCAATAGAGACGCTAAATTAATATTAAGTCTCAGTATGAAAAAGTTTTTGGTTGATTGAGATATCTTAACCGAACTGATAAAATCCCACAAAAAAACCTCTACACGAGGTAAAAGTCTAGTGACGAAAGCAATTTCTTGCCCCAAAATTTCTGATATCCAATTTTGTGACGAACAAAATTCAGTTTAATCTAAAAATTTTAAATAAAAATATAAATTAATAAAAAAAAAGCGAAAATTGGCATTGTGCACTGTGAACAAAAAGGGTGAGCTTCTTTGTACATAAACATTACTTTTTGCGCAGTGCCGAATGCCAATTTTCGGCAATTTTTTTACAACATAATAAAATTTCGTTAAAGCCGTTTTGTCAAAAATCGCCAAAATGTAAGCTTAAAAACATAATATCACCTGTAAAATGTTACCTGAATACTAAAAAAAAAAAGTTTTAAGGTACGCATAAAAGCCCTCGAACGTACCTTTCCAATGATATATAAAACATATCTGTAGCTTCTATGGTTTGGAAACTGTTAGAGTTTCAATTTTAGCGGGATCTAGCGTTTTCCCGCTAAACTAGCGGGAAATTGAAAAAAGTCGTAAAACAAACATTTCTAGATTTTCAAAGAGGAATAAATCCCCATCATTACATCTTAGCTTTTTAAGCGCTTTGATACAAACAGACAAACATACCAACAAAGAAACTAACTTTTCAGTTTATTTTGAGAAGTCCACTAAAAATTTCAAATTAATTTATCTTTTGAACCAGTTACCGGATTTGGGTCATCGAAGTATCAATCGACGCGTATTTTTGATAAGAATTTTAAAAAAATAAATAATTTTACCAAAAAGCCCCAACGGCTCCACTAGCTGCGATCATACAAATTTTTCCCCTCCCACTTACACCCCCGTATCTCATGACCCAGGTGAATTAGAAAAAGTTTTAGTATGCCATTTTGTAAGTTAGGACTAAACCTTTCGATCGGTATATAACTTGATCTGATCGAACAGTCGTAGCAAATTTTCCAACTTAGCTGTATATATAGTTAGTCGCCTTTCGCACCCTTCGTGCTGCTTTCGTCACTAACGCGAACTGCCGTCCGCAGTGATATGCGTTTAACATAGATTTGTACATCCTGACCGAAGTTCGTTTAAATCGATTTACTATATCATACAGCTGTCATAGTTTAAAAAGGTTTTTTGTTTTTTGAGGTATCTTAACCAAAATTATAGAATATGCATTTATGTTTGATATGTACATTCTGACCAGATTTGGATAAAATCGGTTCCATATATCATTTAGCTGCCATAGAAACAATTGGTTGAAAATCAACTTTTATAAAAGAGTACCTGGGCTCAGGGTATCCTACTGTCGAGCGTGCTCGACTGTAGCCGCGCTCACCGCGAGTGAAGCGAGCAGGGGGCGGAGCCCCTCCTGTTTTCTTTATTATTAAAGAAAACAATTATTTTAAATATGAAAGAAATTCAACAAATAGATTTACATATTTTATTTTGTCTACATTAATGATAATAATAATAAAATTAAAAAAAAAAAAGCAATTGTAAAAATTTTTGATATCCCACAAAAAAACAAACGAAAATTGACATTCGGCACTGCGCAAAAAAATAATTATTATGTTCGTGGTAGCTCACCCTTTTTGAGCACAGTGCAGAATGCCAATTTTCGGATTTTTTTTTTTTTATTAATTAATATTATTATTTAATATTTGTATATTCAACTTTATTTTTATTTTTTTTTATTAATTAATATTATTATTTAATATTTGTATATTCAACTTTATTTTTTTCGTCACAAAATTGGATATCAGAAATTAAGGGGCTGGAATTTGCTTTCGTCTCTTGACTTTTACCCCGTGTAGAGGTTTTTTTTGTGGGATATAAATTGTACATAAAATTTGTATGTGAATGTTTGTCCGACGAGCAGTTGGTTGCAAAGTTGAATTAGAGAAGTATTGACGGCTTACTATTTTTAATCAATTCTTAGCCAGGGCTGCCACCCCGCCGATAATGACGCCGTTAATGATACGGGCTAGCCTTAAAGCCTTTATATTGAAGCCTAACTTTTAAATTTGCACATTGCAAAATGGATTGTTTTTGTGATTAGCATGGGACAACGTTGACTTTGAAAAAATTTTATATACTCCTGAGTTACTCCATTCTCATGGAAGTTAGTCTCCCGAATTTGGTTCCTCTCGTTCTAAAAGTCTGTGAGGTATAGGCACAATTCACACAAAAGTTTCAAGATTCTAAATTTTTCGACAAACCCTTTGATAAGTGCTGCCCATTTTTAAAAAGTGTGACCCATTGTGTGACACAGAGCTGATAACTTAGTCACAATTTCTAAATATATGTTACAACCAAGATGAGAGAACGAAAAAAAGTTAAATCCTTCATTTAGGGTAAAGTTCCCTATGGGTAAAGGGCTATGGACTTTGAAATTAAGATGAGAAAACGGCCCTAAATGAATAAAACTAGTTGTGTCCTTCTGAAACGCATATTAAATTTATGTGTTCTTTTTCTATTTGTTAATAAAGAAAAACACTTTGTTTCTTTAAAAAGAAATTCAACAAATAAATTTACATATATTACTATCTGCCTGCATTAATAATAAATGTACATATCACCCAAAAAAAAACCTCTACACGAGGTAAAAGTAAGTGACGAAAGCATATTCAAACCCCAAAATTTCTGATATCCAATTTTATGACGAGCGAAATTAAGTTAAATATAAAAATTTTTAATAGAAATATAAATTATTAAAAAAAAAAAACAAAAATTTCTCATCTTTGAGAGGTTGTCTCGCATACTATTTTTACATGCTTAAAAATCGTTTTTGCACTCGTAATCTTTGAATCGTAAATCGAATGCATACATATCGAGCCCTATTTGCATAAATAACGTAGGCGCCATTTTTCCGAAATTTGTTTTTTCATGCAAAAGTGTTCATTAATACCAACAGCATCTGCACCAAAAATATTATAGTTGAATTTTATATATTTACGGAAATATTGGCCTGTCAATTATTACGAAAGCGACAGACGGCATACGAAACACGACACACGATAACATAAGAAACTCTCTCCTGTAAAATCTTGTCTTTATCTTACGGTATTGTTGATAGGCCTATGTATCCGTAAATTTACAGAATATATATATAATTTTTATGAACACATTTGCTTGCGCCATTTTTGTAAATAGAGCTCGATATTACTATTACAATCGCTTTCATCAAAACAATGATTTTTTGCAACGCCCTTACGTCCCACTGTGTGTCGTATGAACAAAAGTCGATTTGTTTACAAACATATGTATGTATGTATCTAAATATGTGTGCACTGCATGCACGACACCGGATGATCGAGTTTCTTGTAAAGTGGAAAGAAAAACAAAAGCAATTCAAGCCTATTAACAATTTCATTAAAACAATAGTTTTAAGCTGGCATCAATCGCTATTTAAATGTTTTTTAATTTGTAGAGAGAGGCATACTAATTCTTTAATTGAAAAGCTACATACACATACAATGTCATACATACATAATTGCATACACACAATGTATGACTTACATACATATATCCATACATACAACACAAGGGAACAAAATTGAGCTTTTTGTGTTTATTTAAAATTTATAAAAGTTTTATGCTACTAATTTGGAGTCGCTGATTTCAAATCTGATCTCTATTTTATTCTATCAGCTCGCGTTTTTGGCGTTACAGGCTGATCTCTTTTTTTCCATTAATAAAAGTTAAAACAATCACTGCGGACGGCAGCTCGCGCTAGTGACGAAAGCAGCACGAAGGGTGCGAAAGGCGACTAGCAATATATACAGCTAATTTGGAAAACTTTCTATGACTGTCCGATCAGACCTATCGAAAGGTTTAGTCCTAACTTACAAAATGGCATTCTTAAACTTCTTTTAACTCCCCAGGTACATGTGGTAAAGGGGTGTGAGTGGGAGGGGAATAATTTTTAATGATTGCAGCTAATGGGGCCGTTGGGACCTTTCGGTAATATTTTATATTTTTTAAAAGTTTTTATCAAAAATACGAGTCGATTAATATGTCGATCAACCAAATCAACAACTATTTCAAAAGATTTTTAAATTTGAACTTTTTAATGGACTTCTCAAAATGAAATGAAAAGTTAGTTTGTTTGCTTGTCTGTTTGTATCAAAGCGCTAAAAAAGCTTGGATGTAATGAAACTTTACAAATGTTTGTTCTACGAATTTTGGAAAAGCCCTCTAGTTTAGCGGGAAAGCGCAAAATTCCGCTTAACTTGAAACCCCCGCAGTTTCCAAACCATAGAAGCTACAAAGTGCTCAAGTAAAATTTTACAGGAAAAAAGGTTTTTTGTCTCACATTTTGGCGATTTTAGAAAATTCACTTTTAATATCTTTATCAAACTTCAATATGTTAAGGTCAAAGAATTTCTGCGTTTTTTTGACATATCACTGCGGACGGCAGTTCGCGTTAGTGACGAAAGCATCACGAAGGGTGCGAAAGGCGACTAACAATATATACAGCTAAGTTGGAAAATTTGCTACGACTGTCCGATCAGATCGAGTTATATACCGATCGAAAGGTTTAGTCCTAACTTACAAAATGGCATACTAAAACTTTTTTCAACCAACATGAGTCATGAGATACGGGGGTGAAAGTAGAGGGGGGAAAATTTAAATGATTGCAGCTAATGGGGCTGTCGGGGTCTTTTAGTAAAATTTTATTTTTTTTTTTTTTATTTATTTTTTAAAAATTCTTCTTATAAATACGCGTCGATTGATATCTCAATCACTCAAATCCGATAACTGGTTCAAAAGATAAATAAATTTTAAATTTTAGTGGACTTCTTAAAATAAACTGAAAAGTTAGTTTCTTTGTTGGTATGTTTGTCTGTTTGCATCAAAGCGCTTAAGAAGCTTAAATGTAATGATGGGGATTTATTCCTTTTCAAAAATCTAGAAAAGTTTGTTCTACGACTTTTTGAAAAAACCGATAGTTTGGTGGTAAAACGCTAAATCCCGCTAAAATTGAAACCTCATCAGTTTCCAAACCATAAAAGCTACAGATATGTTCTATATATCATTGGTAAGGTGTGTTTGAGGGCTTTTAGGCGTACCTTTTTTTCTATCGGTCGAAAATCACGATTTAGTACGAAAAACCTTTTGGTTTTATGAGATATCTCAACCAAACTGATATAATATGCATTTAACTTGGTTTCATATATCCTGACTAAAGTTGGATCATATCAGATCACTATATCATATAGCTGTCATAAGACCGATCGGGTCAAAATTAGGTTTTAGTATGAAAAACTTATTTGTTTAGTGAGATATTTTCACAAAGTTGATAGCATATGCATTTAGGTTAGTTTTCAAAATCCTGACCGAAGTAAGTTCTTATCGGACCATTATATCATACAGCTGTCATAGGACCAATCGGGCGAAAATCAAGTTCTACTGTAAAAAACTTTTTTGTTTTATGAGAAATCTTAACCAAACTTATACAATATGCATTTAACTTGTTTTTATATATCCTGACCAAAGTTGGTTCAAATCGGACCACTATATCATATAGCTGTCATAGAACCGATCGGTCCAATATTAAGTCTTTGTATGAAAAACTTCTTTGTTTTACGAGATATCGTAACCAAACTAATAGAATATGCATTAAAGTTAGACTTATATATTCTGATTAAAGTTGGTTCTAATCGGAGCACTATATCATATAGCTGTCATAGGACCGATCGGGCGAAATCCAATTCTTAGTATGAAAAACTTTTTTTTTCATAGTAAGTACGGGGTCTCCGACAGTAGAGTATGCTCGGCTGTAGCAACGCGAGCATTAATTATAAAGTTACAATGTCAAAAGCAATTGCAAAAATTTCTGATATCCCACAAAAAAAAACCTCTACACGAGGTAAAAGTCTAGTGACGAAAGCAATTTCTAGCCCGAAAATTTCTGATATCCAATTTTGTGACGAACAAAATTCAGTTTATTCTAAAAATTTTAAATAAAAATATTAATTAATAAAAAAAATAGCGAAAATTGGAACTCGGCACTGCGCAAAAAGTAATTTTTATGTCCAAAGAAGCTCACCCTTTTTACTCACACTGCACAATGCCAATTTTCGCTTTTTTTTTTAATCGTGTAGAGGTTTTTTTTGTGGGATCACATATATCTGTAAAATTCGATTTCTCGAGGTATTACCATTTAAGTGTATATGTACATATTGCTTAGAGTCCAAAGATGACAGCATCAATAAAGTGGCATATCAGCAAACCTATGTAGCAAATAGCTTTTGCGCGACAAAAATAACCAGTGCTGCAAAAAATTACAGTGTTGCCAGACAGTTTATTTTGTTTTTTTGACAATTCGGGATTAAACTAGTTTAATTAACCTAAACTTGTTGTGTCTTTCTGCATATTAAAATTTATATAAATAAATTTACATATTTTAGTATCTGTCTGCATTAATGATAGTTATAATGCAATGTAAAAAAAGCAATTGCAAAAATTTCTGATATCCGACAAAAAAAAAACCTCTACACGAGGTAAAAGTCTAGTGACAAAAGCATATTCCAGCGCAAAAATTTCTGATATCCAATTTTGTAAAGAACAAAATAAAGATTAATCAGGCCTGTTCCGAATTCCGAACGTTTTCAAAAAGTAAAAACGAAACGAAAACGAACGTTTTACCATTTGCTGTTCCCAATTCCGACCGAAATGGACTAGTTTTTACTTTTCGAACTCGATTTTCAAAACGTTTTGATAGCAGTAAGTCATCGACCGTATCAGCTGTTTTAGCCAATGAGGAAATAGAAATTGCTTAAATAATATAAATTGCTAATTTAATTCTGCAAAATTCCGGCATTTATGGTTATTGGTTGCTTGCATTTTAGCATTAAATTTTTTTGTCACCAGCTGATTGCCTGGCTTGTGCATATCGACATGCACCAGAGTTGTCACGAATTCAATAATAAAAGCATTAAATTTTTCTCTTAAATCAGCTTAGAATTACTTAAAACTGTTTTTGGAAATTAATTGTATATATTTCATGTTAAATATAGCACATAAAATCTAAATTAGACTAAAATTTCGTTGTTCGAATTTTATTTATAAATTGAAGTAACTCTAGCAGCTTTCGATTGTGAGAGTTGATATCGATAACAAAAAGTAAAGTGGAATTCAGAACAGATCGGTTTAGTCATTGCCGCTCACTTTTGTTGTGTATGCAATATTTTATAGATGCTTATTAAAAAATTATTTTAAAATACTCTTCAAGTTTAAACAGTTGAAGTAGTGATGTTAAACTATTCTGAAATGTTCAATGTTATTTGAATTTTCAGTTTACTGCTTCAGGCAATTATTTAAATGCTTTTTGTAGCACTTACTTTTGATTCCGCTCGCTCAACAGCACACGTTTTGAAAACGACAATTCTTGTCGATTTGCGGAATGCGGAAAGGCAATCAAATCGATTTGCGACAATTTCACTCGATTTCGGAATTGGGAACAGGCCCGATTATGTTCGTGGTAGCTCACCCTTTTCGCACTCAGTAAAGAATGCCAAATTTCTTTTCTCTTTTTTTTTAAATTTTAAAATTTTTATATTAAACTTTATTTTGTTCGTCACAAAATTTGATATTATAACTTTTGGCGCTGGAATATGCTTTCGTCACTAGACTTTTACCTCGTGTAGAGGATTTTTTTTATAGCTTAGCTCCTCATTGGGCGTTTTCAAAAGCTTACTTTTATTCAAAGGGAACAATAACATATCTCAAAAAAATATAATTTTGAAAATTTCACAATAAGGAGTAAGTATGATTTATATGTTACTTTTATTTATAGAAAAAAATCAAAAAATCGATAAGTACCTGTAACTCAAAAACGAGAGCTGATTGAAAAAAATGGAGATCAGATTTGAAATCAGCGACCTTAAATTAGTTAACAACAGCAGTTAAGTTCCAGAAAACAAGTAAACAACAAAAGTAGAAAAAATAAAAAAATTTAATTCAAATTTTTATTTTCTTCTGGGAGCTAACTCACCTTTAAAAAATTTATGTTATGGTAGCTTTCCATGTACATTTTATCTAAAAACCCTCCAAAAAAGGAATTTTAAGTAACTTTATTGAAATGTTAATGACTTTTAAATTTGTGAGCCGATTACCTCGAAATAAAGCTCTTTTTTTCGAAACACGTTAAGCTTAACGAATAAAAAAAACTAAAACCACAGTATTTGTTTTTATATTTTTTTTTTAAGAATTTTTAAAAACATATTTTTTTTGGCCAAAATTGATATATATTTTTTTTTTTAATCATCAACGATATCTCTGAAACTACTGTGCAAATTTAAATCCAATGTTGATAAGATAATATTGATGACTTTTATTAACTGAATATGGTAAACCGTTTTCCAGATATTTCAATACAAAGGGTGGTTTTTTCTAGAAGTTGGTTTTTTCTAGAAGTTGGTTTTTTCGAGTAGAGATAAAGCTGTCATTTATGTTTAGTTTAGTTTGCCATTTTATCATGAACTGATTGAAAACAGAACAACGCTTGCAAATTGTGCAAATTTATTTCGAAAATACTTTTTCACTTCGCGAAGCTAACCGCAAGCTCCGTCCATTTTATGGTCGACATAATCGTCCATCATAGCAATCTGTTCGGTTAACCATGGATCGTTTTCGCACAACGTTTACTCTATGTGATAATACGCATTCGCAGGGACGTCGAACAGTGCGCACCCAAAAATCAACTGCTGGAGAGTCAGTTACCGTTAATGGAAACCGGTATACAGCCATGATAAGCGACTATTTTGTTTCCGAATTGGATGGCATGAATGTGGATGAGATACGGATTCAACAAGACGGCGCTACATGCCACACAGCTCACGGCACAATCGAATTAATGAAGGAAACATTCGATGATCGTATAATTTCGCGGAATGGACCTATCAATTGGCCACCAAGATAGTGTGATTTGACACCATTGGATTATTTTCTTTAGGCATATGTGAAGTCGCTCGTCTACGCCGACAAACCACAAACGTTTGGGGACTTGGAAGCCAACATTCGTCTCGTTTTTGCCGATATACAGCCCCAAATGCTCGAAAAAGTGCTTGAAAATTGGACCTCTAGACTTGGCTATATTCAAGACAGCCGCGGCTGCCACATGCCGGAAATATTATTTAAACATTATTAGCATAAAATTATCCTTCCAATAAAGAAAAAGTGATGGACATTAAAATGATTTTCTTGTGTTTTATTCCAATTCGAAGCTCTATACCTTTAAAAAAACACCCTTTATGTAGTGGCAGTGCCTTAAGTTTGGAAATAACGGTATATCGCGAGAAGTCGAGTTGATAGAAAAAAAAAACAAGTGTAGATTTGGATTCAGCACCCCAAATTACAAGCAATTGTTAATTAACAAATTCTTGTTCCTCTGTGCGATGTATGACATTCATACATTTCCATAAAAGACCTGCATTGTATTATGCCAAAAAAAAAAAAAAACGTGGCAATAATCAATTATCGCGTTGTTTCGTTTGACAAATATTTTTTTCGGTCAAATATTGATTCAAGTAGTATATGAAAAAGTATATTTTTAGTAAACTATTTGTGTGTTCTTGAGTAGGGTAGAGCGAAAATTACGTTTCATAACCTGCGACTATTAAATATGACCGAATAAAGGTATTTTGTGCTTGGAAGAATGTATATATGAAACATGCAAAATGAGTCGCCACAGACTCCCTAAAGTATATCAATTCTTGATCTGTTTTGACAGCCAAGTCTGTTGGAAAGCATCGATCTCGGAGACTATAAGAGCTAGAGACTTTAAACTTGGTATGCAGGTTCCTAGATCCAGTAGGCAGATCAAGTTTGTTTTTATTTTTTTTATCCGACCACTATATCTAATAGCTGCCATAGAAAAGATCGGTCAATCAAGTTTTAGTACGAAAATTGTTAGAAATTGCTTTCGTCACAAGACTTTTACCTCGTGTAGGGGTTTTTTTTTATGAGCTCTCAAAAATTTTTGCAATTGCTTTTGCTTTTGACATTGTAATTTTATCATTAATGCAGGCAAATAGTAAAATATATAAATTTAGTTGTTGAATTTATTTCATATTAAAAAAAAAATTGTTTAATTATAAAGATCGCTTTGCTCGCGTTGCACACTGGGCCAGGCGGCCGATATGCGTGGCAAAAATCATTTTTTTGACGAAAGCGTTAGTAAAAAGTAATAAAGGCATTCGATAGAAGTCTCAGAGATTACAAATCAAAGATTTTTGAAATCAGGTAAAATTGTGGGCGTGACAGCCTCTCAAAGTTGACCCTTATTTCAGTGCGCGCACAAATGTGGATTTTTTCCTAAAATGCAAACTTTAAAACTGATTTGATGACAAGTTATATGACCGATCTTTATGTTTTTGGTTTCATCTGAAAAGTACATTCATTTTTAATTAAATGCCGTAGAATTTTGTTTCTTCACTTGTTGACCTTTCATTCCAGCGATGTTTAAAAAAAGCACTAAAATTAGGCTATTTTTTGACTTTGATGGAATAGAAAAAAAATTGGACTCCGAAGGACTCGATCCCACTACCACAGGAGTCTTCGTTAATCAATTCTCTAACGAAATAACCCCGGTCTTTCATGCGTCCAGCTGCGTCTGGGAGAGTTATAGGACGAAAACTGATGCAACCTCGCAAAAAAATGGTGATAGAAGAGGAAGAGCGCAGTGCAATTTCATACGTTTTCGCTATGCCAGGCATCATACAAGATTTATCAAAAAAACAAAATTTTTTTTTTTTTAAATAAATATAAATAAATAAATAATAAACTTTTTTATATATTAAACAATGCTTTTTAAAGAATAAAATAGATTGAAATTTATATTTCGAACAAAAAATAAATAAATTTTTTTTTAATTTTACATGTAAAATATGCACTGAAAATATTTTTCAACTTTGACCGAAAGCCCTGAATCAACCAGTAGGCCTATTACGCAGTTAAAGCACTGATTTTAAAGCTTATGAAGTTTTCTATCAAATGCTTTTTAAATTTTGAAAATATCTTCACTGGTTCAAAAGATATGATTTTTGCAACGCAAAATGACGATCTGCCCCACTGTGCGTTGCTACAGCCGAGCATACTCTACTATCGGAGACCCCGTACTTACTATGAGAAAAAAAGTTTTTCATACTAAGACTTGGATTTCGCCCGATCGGTCCTATGACAGCTATATGATATTGTGGTTCGATTAGAACAAACTTTGGTCAGGATCTATGAGTCTAACTTTATATGATATAGAAGTCCGATTTGAACCAACTTTGGTAAGGATATATAAAACCAAGTTAAATGCGTATTGTATTAGTTTGCTTGAGATATCTCATAAAACCAATAAGTTTTTCGTACTAAAACGTGATTTTCGAGTGATAGAAAAATGTATTTATTCAGTTAACAGGTAATTTCTTCCAAGCCCCTCAGCCAAAGTTTATGTTTCATATACCAAATAACGCAAAATTTTACGTACTACAACAAACTCAAATTTAAAATCATAAGAGCCGTTTTGTCAGAAATCGCCAAAATGTAAGCTAAAGAGCTTTATTTCACCTGTAAAATGTTACCTGACTACTTTAAAAAAAAGTTTTAAGGTACTTCTAAAGCACCTTTCCAATGATATATAGAACATATCTGTAGCTTCTATGGTTTGAGGTTTCAATTTTAGCGGGATTTAGCGGTTTTTTCAAAATGTCGTTGACCAAACAGATCTAGATTTTTTAAATTGAATAGATCCCCATCACTACATATAAGCTTCTTTATCGCTTTGATGCAAACAGACAAACAAACTAACATTTCATTTCATTTTGAGAAGTCCACTAAAATTTTCAATTTTATTTATCGTTTGAACCAGCCGTCGGATTTGGGTAATAGAGGTATCAATCGACGAGTATTTTTAATTAGAATTTTTACAAAATAGAAAATTTTACCAAAAGGTCCCAACATCCCCATTAGCTGAAATCATTGAAACTTTTCCCCTTCCACTTACATCCCTTTATCTCATAATCCAGGTGAATTAGAATAAGTTTTAGTATGCCATTTTGTAAGTTAAGACTAAACCTTTCGATCGGTATATAATTCGATCTGATCGAACAGTCATAGCAACATTTTCAAATTAGCTGTGTATATTGCTAGTCGCCTTTCGCACCCTTCGTGCTGCTTTCGTCACTAGCGCGAGCTGCTGTCCGCAGTGATAACTTAGCCGTCTTACCATAGATCTTAACGGTAAAACTTGATTTTCGACCGATCTTTTCTATGGCAACATTTAAACCAACTTTGGTCATTATGTGTAAGACAATAACAAATTCGAATTCTGTGAGCTTAGTTAGGATATCTCAAAACATACAAAAAATTTTCATACTAAAGGTCATGCCGCTCTATCTCAAAAAATACAAAAAATTTTCATATTAAAGGTCATGCCGCTCTACAAGGAAGTCATAAAAATCAAGAAAAACATGCATAGATATTACATTTTATTATATCGCCGTTTCTCCATAGATTTTAATGATTAATGATTAATGTAGCTTTGCAAAAAAAAAATTAATACCGAAGTTCAGAAATTTTTTCGAGTTTTCCTTGACTTTTGAAGTAAAAAAAGTTAAAAAAACAAACAAACAACATTTTCTTAATTCAAAAATTAATAGCTTCTAAACTACTGCCTTAAATCGGTTTTGCCATTCGCGAGTAATGAGAACAAATGTGGGCGTACCTCTATAAAACGGCTCGAAAAAAGTCGGTTTGGTTTAATTCAGAATTGGGCTGTTGCCTACTGTAATCAAAGAAGCAATTTGAGGAAATATGATTTATGGAGGACATATAATCACCTGGATCTCAGAGACTATAGGAGCTGGAGCTACCAAACTTGGTGATAATACTGCCATGTTGTGCACGCAGATCAAGATTGCTTTAAAATTTTGCCACGCCCACCAATTTTCCTGTAGTGAACAAATAACTAAAATATTCAATTACAAGGCCAATATAATAGCTACATTTTTTAAATTCAGCATACGTATTGCGATCAGATAGTAAACAACGAATATATCAAGCAAATTAGTTTCACATTGCTCACCGCCTAGAGGGGTGGGGTAAAATAATATAATTTAAGGTCTACATGTTATATCAATGTATTCAAATCCGAGATCCTCAGTAATTTCGTTCAGTGCAAAAAATGGTTCATACGCTCACAACATATTCGTGCGACGTTCTGTCAGATACTGTTTTTCTTTTGATATGTTCTTGTTGCCTCTTCGTCAAATATATACTTGAGGGCAGCGTTCTAAATGAACCACTATATCATGTAGCTGTCATAGGACCGGTCGGGCGAAATCCAATTCTTAGCATGAAAAACTTTTTTTTTCATAGTAATTACGGGGTCTCCGACAGTAGAGTATGCTCAGCAGTAGCAACGCGAGCAAAGCGAGCAGGGGGCGGAGCATCCTAGTTTTTCTTTATAATTAAAGAAAAAACAAATTTTTAAATATTAAATACGCTCAACAACTAAATTTATATACTTTATTAATTGCCTGCATTAATGTTAAAGTTACAATGTCAAAAGAAATTGCAAAAATTTTTGATATCCCACAAAAAAATCCTCTACATGCGATAAAAGTCTAGTGACGAAAGCAATTTCTAGCCCCAAAATTTCTGATATCCAATTTTGTGACGAACAAAATTCAGTTTAATATAAAAATTTTAAATAAAAATATAAATTAAAAAAAAAATAGCGAAAATTGGCATTCGGCACTGCGCACAAAGTAATTTTTATGTACAAAGAAGCTCACCCTTTTTGCTCACAGTGCACGATGCCACAAAATAACCTCTACATGAGGTAAAAATTTCTGATATCAGTTTAATCTAAAAATTTTAAACAAAATTTAAATTAATAAAAAAAAAAGCGAAAATTGGCATTGTCCAGGTGAGTTTTTTTTTTTTTTAAATTTACATTGCCTTTATTATTGAATCTTCTCTAAGGGAGACTTACAATTAGTTTATCAAATCTTATATTTAAAGCATAACTAACAGTCATGTTAACTTAAAATGAACTACGGCGCCCCAAGGGTTTATTGCTGGGCTGGAAATTCGTTTCGTTTAAGGCGGGTTTGACTGCAGACCCGAGTTAATCGCCGAGAAAGAGGATTTGGGTCCAAGGATAGCTTAATGTTGTAGTTCGCCTTTTATCGTGCTATCACATCTTGGACGTATGTAGCGTTCAAATCTCTATGAATGTTCTCGTTTCGAACATACCATGGTGCCCCAGTGATAGTCCTCAAAATTTTTGATAGTGCTCGCTGTATGATATCAATATTGCTACTGCACGCGCTTCCCCACAGCTGCGAGCCGTAGGTCCACACTGGTTTTAAGGTGGAATTGTAAAGTAGGACCTTGTTGTCCAAGCTGAGAGGAGATCGGGGATTCAAAAGCCAATAAAAATTATTAGCTTTCAGTTTAATCTGCGTTTTCCTTGCTTCAAGGTGACGTCGCCAGGTGAGCCGCCTATCAAGATGAACGCCAAGGTACGTTCTTTCTTTCGCTTGTGGGAGTTGCGTATTAGACAGTGCTATCGGAGGACATGATTGCATGTTGAGAGTAAACGTGATGTGTTTACACTTTTGTATATTTATTTCAATACGCCAGTCGGCTAGCCGTTTCTCTACTATCGCCAAATGTTCAGCTAGACGTGATGTTGCTTGAATGGGGCATCTGGAGCGACTAAGAATTGCGGTGTCTTCGGCCAACGTATATGTTGTTAGCCGCTCGTTAATGGGAATGCCCGCTGTGTATATTACGTAAAGTGTTGGTCCCAATACACTTCCCTGAGGAACTCCAGCTTCTATAATATGATCATGAGATGTAGTAGTGTTGCATCTCACTGCGAAGACTCTATTGTAGAGGTACGACTCGAGAATCTTATGAGTGTACACCGGGAGCGTTGTAAGTCTATTAGAATATTCCATATATTTCGGGGATTGTAGTAGATTTAATAACACGAGGGAGTGGTCGGATGAAAGATCCAAAAATGTTACGGCACTTATCAGATTGCGTGGTATGTTTTTTGTCACAGAAAAATCTATTAAGTCTACTTGTTTGCTAGGGTCTGCTGGCCAGTATGTAGGACTACCCGGGGATGATAACACCATAATAATAACGACATCAGGTGAGTTAGAAAAAGTTTAAGTATGCCATTTAGTTAGTTTGGACTAAACCTTTCGATCGGTATATAATTCGATCTGATCGAACAGTCATAGCAACATTTTCAAATTAGCTGTGTATATTGCTAGTCGCCTTTCGCACCCTTCGTGCTGCTTTCGTCACCAGCGCGAGCTGCCGTCCGCAGTGATAACTTAGCCGTCTTACCATAGATTTTAACGGTAAAATTTGATTTTCGACCGATCGTTCCTATGGTAACTATATGATTTAGTCGACCGATTTAAACCAACTTTAGTCGTAATGTGTAAGACAATAAAAAATTCGAATTCTGTGAGCTTAGTTGGGATATCTTAAAAAAAAATACAAAAAAATTTTCATATTAAAGGTCATGCCGCTCTACAAGGTCATAAAAATCAAGAAAATCATGAATAGATATTAAATTTTATTATATCGCCGTTTCTCCATGGATTTTAATGATTAATGATTAATGCAGCTTTACAAAAAAAAATTTAAACCGAAGTTCAGAAATTTTTTTGAGTTTTCCTTGACTTTTAAAGTAAAAGAAGTTAAAAAAAAAACAAACAACATTTTCTTAGTTCAAAAATTAATAGCTCCTAAACTACAGACTTAAATCGGTTTTGTCATTCGCGAGTTATGGGCGTACCTCTAAAAAACGGATCGAAAAAAAGCCAAATTTTAAAAATTCTAAAAAAAACTCTGCCATAGAAAAAAAAAAAAAATATTTTTCGTCGTTTGGGGTCCCATACCAATCCAAAAAAGTCGGTTTGGCTGAATTCAGAATTGAGCTGTTGCCTAGTGTAATATGAAAAAAAAATTATAGGGTCCCCCATTCGCTTAAAGCTGCCTACTTCTTTAACACAAACATAAATTACATTACAATCTCCATAAATCGGACAAAATTTTCTGTATCCCGGACACTACGCAAATTTGTTGCTTTTAAAATACATTCACATTAATCTTTTTGTATGTAAAAAAGGGATACAAATAATAAAAATACTCAAAAGGAAAGCATTTCAACTGCAGTTGAAACAAATTATATAGTCTTATAGTATTTTCAATTCTTTTGAGAACTATGGTTCTTTATTTCAAAGATAAAGTTACTGTAGTTGATATTGCTCGACCTCCAAAAACACACTGGGGTCCACGGGCGTAGGCAGCTTTAAGCGAATGGGGGACCCTATAATATTTTTTTTTCATATTACACTAGGCAACAGCCCAATTCTGAATTTAACCAAACCGACTTTTTTGGATAGATATGGGGCCCCAAACGACGAAAATCCTTCTTTTTTTTCAATCGCAGAGTTTTTTTTTTTGAGAATTTTTTAAGATTTGGCTTTTTTTCTTGCCTTTTTTTGTCACCCAATTTTGTCATCATTATGCCAAAACCTATTTTCAAAAGCTTTACTTTTCCTGAAAGCTAATGAATATATCTGTAATTCATCTATACACAGTCTAAGATTTAAGCCAGGAGTTTAATAGCTTTTAATTTTTGAATTAAGATAATGTTGTCTTTTTTTTTTAAATTAAAGGAAAACTTGAAAAAAATTCTTAACTTCGGTTTTAATTTTTTTTTGCAAAGCTGCATTAGTTGATAAGATAAGATATGATTCATTAAAATCTATGGAGAAACGGCGACATAATAAAATTTTATATCTATGCATATTTTTATCGATTTTGATGACTTCCTTGGAGATCAAATTTTTTGGGTGCTTTGAGATATCCTAACCAAGCTCACAAGAAATCAATTTGCTGCTGTCTTTCACATTTTGACCACATTTGGTTACAATCGGATTTCTATATCATATAACTACCATAGGAACGATCGGTCGTAAATCCATCTTTAGAAAGAAATGTTGTGTTATTTATTGAGATATATCAACCAATCACACATGTTGTATATCTGGTAATGTTTTATATATCCCTACCAAATTTGGTTCGAATCGGATCCCTATTTAATATAGCTGCAATAGGAAAGATCGGCCGAAAATCCACCTTTAGTATGAAAAACTTTTATTTATTATCTAAGATATTTTAACCAAACTCACAAATTGTGTGTTCTATGTTGTGTAATATGCTCATATATCGAGGGTACACTGTACCTACTAATAATTTAACAGCAATACATAATTGCATAAGCATAAACAACACAACGACACTTTGTCGCTTACGTAAACAAATCTTAAGTACCCAGCACATTTCAAGTGCAATGAAATATGATCGCACTTTAATGTAGCGGGCAACGGCCAGAGCCTAGTCAGCATAACTGACAGACTCTTACCGTATGCATGTGGTTCTATGTGCATATAACTCTCTGCCCCTCAGCAACGTCTTTCGCAGAATAGGAACATTCACAAAGTGACCCTGAATAAACACGCAACAATACTAGTAGCATGTTTTAATCAGGCGCGCACACTAATACATGAACATAGCGAAAAATTAAGCCAAGCACATTGGTCAAGTGTATCGAAATTCTTAATCAGACTTAGATCAAATATTATTTCTGTGAAGGACAGGTATAATTTGGATATATCAATTCCATCTATCCTAAATACCCCTTCGACAGTTGAAACCGGTCTAGATCTACAAGAAGAATTTAAATCAAATAGTGACTCTGATAACGAAGTAAAAGAAAAAGATTTACATAATCTAGCAATTCCCGCAGTAATAACTCTACACGAGCTAATACAAGAAGAGTTTCCAGACTCAGATTAAAATTCAAGCGTCATTGCCCATCACTATGGCAGATACTTCAGCCCCCCAAAGGGCGTATATAAAGGAAATTTATTTTATTTATTTATCACAGCAATAAAGTTGGTCGACCTGACAAAGGGACCATATGAAGAAATTGCCATTGAAGTGATTAAATCAAAAATAGTAGGCACAACACTTTACAAAGTGAAAGATGAAACTTCAATAGCTGATATTATAAATAAATTTCAGACTATTATTGTCGGCGAGGCATCGCAAAATATGAAGGCCAATTTGGCTACAGTACAGCAAAGATGTAAAACGGCTACGCAATTTACCACCGAAATCGATAATTTACGCAAGCAGCTCGAAGCTTCGTTTATCGATGAAGGAATACCATCAGATCATGCTGACAAATTGAGCACAAGAGAGGCAATTGGGAAACTCGAACCAACCTTTAGGTACAGAAAAGTGAATCACCACAAGGTTCATACTTTCAATCTTAGCTAAAATATATTCGTATCGTTCAACCATGTAGCAACAGGAAAAAAATTAGTCTTTTTAATAGACCCAGGTGCTGATATCTCAATACTAAAAGAAAATTCTGATATCTTTCAAGACATTCAAATAGATAACACAATTACTATTTAAGGCATAAACAAGGGTTTAACCTCTATCGAGATACAGACACATAAATACATAATTCCACACAGTTTTCATATAGTTG
Source organism: Drosophila innubila (assembly GCF_004354385.1). Taxonomy (NCBI): domain Eukaryota; kingdom Metazoa; phylum Arthropoda; class Insecta; order Diptera; family Drosophilidae; genus Drosophila; species Drosophila innubila. The sequence continues at coordinate 37,776,684 of NC_047626.1, read as the reverse complement.
ACTTGCTATTCGCAATACCATGTGATGGAATATTAGGTCTTGACTTTATTAAAAAATACAACAGCCAATTAGATTGCAAGCCGATAGAAGATTGGCTTATAATCAGACCCAATAATCTAAATTTTCCGATTCATGTTCCAATTACATATAGTTCTGGTTATAATATAATTCTTGTACCAGCACGATCTCAAGTTGTCCGAAAAGTCAAACTATCTTCAAGTGAAGACAGCGTACAAATTCCAAATCAGAAAGTTCAAAACGGTATTTATGTTGCAAGCACCGTTGCAACTACCCGAAACGCATTTGTACGACTGCTGAACACAACCAGTACCGATCAACTAGTTAACATAAATAATCTAAATTATGAATCACTTTCGAACTACGATGTGGCTCAAACAAACGAAGGAAGTAGAAAAGAAGAAGTCATGTCTCGATTATCCAAATTTTTCCACCACAGTTTTAAACGAAATTAACTGAATTATGCACTAACTATACAGATATATTCGGACTAGAAACCGATTCCATTTCAACGAATAATTTTTACAAACAAAAGCTAAGATTGAAAGACGATGAACCAGTCTACATTAAAAATTATATAAGTCCTCACAGCCAGAAAGAAGAAGTCCAAGCCCAAGTACAAAAATTAATTGACGACAAAATTGTTGAACCATCTGAGTCAGAATATAATAGCACACTCTTGTTAGTTCGTACCAAGGAAATCTCATTCTGACTCCAATAAGAAAAAAAGGCGATTAGTAATTGACTATCAAATCAATAAAATGCAGTTAGCCGATAAGTTCCCACTACCTAGAATTCATGATATTTTGGATCAACTAGGTAGAGCGAAATATTTTTCTTGCCTTGACTTAATGTCAGGTTTTCACCAAATTGAACTCTACAATTATTCAAGAGATATGACGTCCTTTTCAACGAGCAGTGGCTTCTATCGCTTCACGCGATTACCATTTGGTTTAAAGATAGCGCTAAATTCATATCAGAGAATGATGACTATAGCATTTTCTGGACTTGAACCTTCGCAAGCATTCCTTTATATGGATGACCTAATAGTGATTGGTTTTTCCGAAAAGCATATGGTTAAAAACCTAACTGATGTTTTTGACAAATGCAGGAAATACAACTTAAAGCTACATTCTGAAAAATGTTAATTTTTATGCATGAAGTCACATTTCTGGGACACAAGTGCACAGACAAAGGAATCCTACCAGACGACAAAAAACACGACGTCATTCAAAATTAGTCCCACGTGATGCGGACACCGCTAGACGTTTCGTTGCATTTTGCAATTATTCTAGACGATTTATTAAAAACTTCGCCGACTATGCACGGCATATAACTAGACTAAATAAAAAGAATGTTTCATTTGAATGGAAGTATAACTGTCAAAATGCATTTTTATACTTAAAATCTTGACTCATTAAACCAACTCTGTTACAATACCCAGACTTCACAAAAGAATTTTGTATAATAACTGATGCGAGTAAGCAAGAGAGCGGTTAACTCAAAACCACAATGGACTCCAACTTCAAGTTGCATACGCATCCAGATCATTCACCAAGGGAAAAAGCAACAAGAGTACAACGGAACAGGAACTAGCAGCAATTCATTGGGCAATAACACATTTCAGACCATACATTTATGGTAGACGTTTCACTGTCAAAACAGATCATAGGCCACTCATATATTTATTTTCAATTGTTAATCCAAATTGCAAATTAACACGTATGAGGCTTAAATTAGAGGAATATGATTTAACAGTGGAGTATCTAAAGGGTAAAGATAATTATGTAGCTGATGCGTTATCGAGGATAACCATCTAAGAACTGCAAAACATAACAGAGAATGTCAAGAAAGTCACTACAAGATACCAAAGTAGACAAAAATCCTGCGCAGAAAATGAAAAAGTAAAATTGCCTAGGCAATCTACAGAAGAAGCTTCAAAGCCCAACGTACATGAAGTCATCAAGAATGACGAAGTTCGTAAAGTAGTGACCTTGTATGTAAAAAGCATGCTATGTTTCTTTAAACATGTTAGGAAAATTACAGCAAGATATGATGTTAGCGATTTATTTACTAACGGAACTCTTGACTTAGGTCAGTTTTTCCAAAGGCTTGAAATGCAAGCCTCAAAGTGGCACCGTGGGAAAATATTTTTGAACATGTTTCAATTGATAATTTCAAGAAAATGGGCAATAAAATATTGAAAACATTAAGAGTAGCGCTACTCAACCCGGTGACCCAAATAAAAAAAGAACAATAAAAAGATGCTATTTTGTCTACACACCATGACGATCCTATACAAGGAGGTCACACAGGCATTACAAAAACCTTGGCCAAGGTCAAAAGACATTATTTTTGGAAGGGTATGACTCGGGATATAACTGAGTGAAAATGTCTGAAAATGTCAAAAATGCCAAAAAGCAAAAACAACTGAGCACAATAAGACCCCGTTAACAATAACTGATATACCTATAAATGCTTTCGATATAGTGATAGTGGACACTATTGGTCCACTACCAAAATCAGAAAATGACAATGAATATGCAGTCACACTAATATGTGACTTAACTAAATATTTAGTTACCATACCAGTTGCTAATAAGAGCGCAAACACTGTCGCTAAAGCTATATTTGAGTCTTTTATTCTGGTATACAGTCCAATAAAGACATTCATTACGGACATGGGAACAGAATATAAGAATTCAATCATAAACGACTTGTGCAAATATCTAAAAATTAAAAATATAACATCTTCTTCCCCACCAGACAGTTGGAACAATCGAAAGAAGTCACAGAACTTTCAATGAATACATACGCTCTTATATGTCAGTTGATAAAACTGATTGGGATGTATGGCTTCAATATTTGGTTTTTTGTTTCAACACGACCCCCTCAATGGCACATAATTATTGGCCATATAAGTTAGTGTTTGGTAAATCAAGTAATTTACCAAAACAATTTAATAGTATAAGCAACATAGAAGTAATCTACAATATAGACGATAATTCTAAAGATAGTAAATATAGATTAGAAGTAGCATACAAAAGAGCTGGAATTATATTAGAGGAACATAAGAAAAGAAATAAGGAATTATATGATTTAAAAACCAAAAGCATAGATATATCAATAGATAGATAAAATATTACTAAAAAATGAAGTAGGACATAAATTAGACTTTACATACACGGGTCCCTATAAGGTAGAAAGTATAGAAGAAAGAGATAATATAATAATCTCGTATAAAAGAAATAAGAAACAAACAGTTCATAAGGAATATATAAAAAAATATACAAAACACGGAAATATATATATATATATATATAAAATATAAAATAACTTCACTAGGTTACGTTATTTTTCAAAAGGAGGGAGATGTAATATGCTCATATATATATATTTTTGTGTTTTGTATATTTTTAAACATAAAATAACTTCACTACGTTACGTTATTTTTCAAAAGGAGGGAGATATAATATGCTCATGTATATATACTAACCCCAAAATTTCTGATATCCAATTTTGTGACGAACAAAATTCAGTTTAATCTTTAAATTTTAAATAAAAATATAAATTAATAAAAAAAAAAAACGAAAATTGGCATTGTGCACTGTGAGCAAAAAGGGCGAGCTTCTTTGTACATAAAAATTACTTTCTGCGCAGTGCCGAATGCCTATTTTCGCTTTTTTTTTATTAATTTATATTTTTATTTAAAATTTAAAGATTAAACTGAATTTTGTTCGTCACAAAATTGGATATCAGAAATTTTGGGGTTAGAAATTGCTTTCGTCACTAGAGTTTTATCTCGTGTAGAGGTTTTTTTTGTGGGATATCAGAAATTTTTGCAATTGCTTTTGCTTTTGACATTGTAACTTTATCATTAATGCAGGCAAATAGTAAAATATATAAATTTAGTTGTTCAACGTATTTCATATTTAAAAAAAAATTGTTCTTTAATTATAAAGAAAAACTAGGGGGCTCCGCCCCCTGCTCGCTTTGCTCGCGTTGCTACAGCCGAGCATACTCTACTGTCGGAGACCACGTACTTACTATGAAGAAATAAAGTTGTTCATACTAAGACTTGGATTTCGTCCGATATGTGCTATGACAGCTATATGATATAGTGGTTCGATTAGAACCAACTTTGGTCAGAATATATAAGTCCAATTTCAATGCATATTCTATTAGTTTGGTTACGATATTTCGTAAAACAAAAAAGTTTTTCATACCAAGACTTAATATTGGACCGATTGGCTATATGATATAGTGGTCCGTTAAGAACTAACTTCGGTCAGGATTTTTAAAACTGACTTAAATGCAAATGCTATCAATTTGGTTAAAATATCTCACTAAACAAAGAAGTTTTTCATACTAAAACCTTATTTTGACCCGATCGGTCCTATGACAGCTGTATGATATAGTAGTCCGATTTGATCCAACTTTAGTCAGGATATATGAAACCAAGTTAAATGCATATTGTATCAGCTTGGTTGAAATATCTCATAAAACCAAAAAGTTTTTCGTACTAAAACGTGATTTTCGACCAATAGAAAAATGTATTTATTCACTTAACAGGTAATATCTTTCAAACCCCTCAACTAAAATCAATGTTTTATATACCAAAAAACGGGAAATTGTACGTATTACAACATATTAAACAGAAATCGTTAGAGCCGTTTTGTCAGAAATCTCCAAATAGTAAGCTCAAAAACTTTATTTTACCTGTAAAATGTAAAATTAAAGGTACGCATAAAAGCCCTCAACACCTTTCCAATGATATATAGAACATATCTGTAGCTTGTATGGTGTGGAAACTGTTGAGGTTTAAATTTTAGCGGGACTTAGCGTTTCCCGCTAAACTAGCGGTTTTTTCAAAAAGTCGTAGAACAAACATTTCTTGATTTTCAAAAAGGAATAAATCCTCATCATAACATCGAAGGTATTTTAGCGCTTTGATGCAAACAGACAAACAAACTAACTTTTCATTTCATTTTGAGCACTTTCGTGCTGAATTCGTCACTAGCGCGGACTGCCGCGATATGCAAGATATTATTTTGCAGATATTTCTTTATAAAGTCTGACGAGAATTTTTTTTATAGGACAAAGCCAATGAAATGTAGAAAGATGATTGAGTACAATCAAAAAACCAATGTGGCCACTTTTGCTGTTTGGATATGGTCCAAGAATATCAACGCCGCTGAAACGAGCGTTCGGAAACTGCTTGTTTACCCATTGGTGGCCTTAGCGTGATATTAGGCGCTTTAGTCTCTTTGCACACATCAGAATTGCGCACATATTCAAGCACTTGGGTTACCTAACCTGGCCAATAACAATGCCGTCAAATGATCTGTAAAGTCTTGGCCATTGCACAGGGAGCAGAAATCACATCGTCATGAGCTTGCTTCACCATCTCAACAGTCAAATCCTGTCAGACACAACTCACAACTTCCAACTATTCTGATTACTAAATTCTGAGCCATCGTCATGCTCAGTTAAAATGTAGACAAAATGATCTACGATCTTGAGATCAGGGTACCTTCCTTCGTCCTGTCGTATCCTGTCTCTGAGTTTTCGATAGTCATCAGCGTCAAAACATTCGGAATTCAAGTCTACTTTGGGCTCAATTTGTTCGAGAACTGAAACTTCTTCTGAGAACATTCGCGATAGGGCATCCGGTACAATGTTCTCACAACCTAGCCTATGACTCACTGTGAACTTGTACTCTTGTAAGCGCATTGCCCACCGTGCAAGTCTTCCCTTAAGATTGGGTTGTCTCATCAGCCAAAACAAACTTTGTGAGGAACAAGAATGTTTCCCACAACAATTGCACATTTTCAGCGTCGCCTCTGACATACAAGCGAGCATAAATCCCGCATCAGCGCATGCGACACTTTAAGCAGAACGAGCAAACGAGTAACCCCGATCAGTCGGTGCAATAGCAGGACATAGCAGTAGCAGGAACCCTCGTAGATATCCTTGCTGTGGCAAGATATAGTCCTTGCTGTCGCAGGACACAACATAGATAGCCTACCATTAGGAGGGTATAATCCTCGCTGTCGCAGGATCAATCGTAGTTATCCTCGCTGTCGCAGGATATTGTTTTACTGTCGCAGAACCGTCAGTCATACTCCTTGCTGTCGCGGGACGTAGTGTATTCGTCCTTGCTGTCGCAGGGCATAGTCTTAGTCTTCCTTGCATTAGCAGGACTAGGGCTAACCCAGCAGTAAGCGGGCAAAATAAGCGGAGAATCCTCGGAGAACGCAGGATCGTGTTATTCATTCTCAATGTCGCAGGACCTAGTTTATCCGTCCTTGCTGCAGCAGGACATAGATTTAATTGTCCCTGCAAGAGCGGGACACGGTGAATTCATCCTTTCTGTCGCAGGACCTATATTCGGCAATCCTTGCTGTCGCAGGACTTGTTCCCGATACCCTTGCAGTAGCGGGGTTCCAAGTACTAGAGACGAATCGAGCTACAACGAGTGGCGAAACCAGCGATACCCAACGAGAGACGAACCTTCATCGGATCCCAAGGACATCGACCAGAGAACCCGAGAATATCATTATTAACTAAGAACATCGAAATTTAATAAGCCTACTTGAAATTGAGAGAGTCGCCCATCGTGTCACTAATAAACGATTACCATTAATTATTGAATATCTATCTGCCTTCTTATTTACTCGCAAGTGCTGCATAATATAAATTTGTTGCTCGAACTCATAGCGCCGACCGAGTTAGCCCGGTGAAGCTTTTAAGGATCGTTACACTTGCGTGATCAGTGGTGATCTCGAACTCTTGCAGCTCCAAATAACATCTGAATCTCTTGATCGCTTCAACAGCTACCAAGCACTCCCTTTCAGTAACGCCGTAGTTACGTTAAGTAGTGCTCAGGTTTCTTGACATAAATGACACTGGACGTTCTTGGCCATCTTCAGATCTGAACTAAAACAGCACCGATGCCAAAATACCATTCACCAACCTTGCCAACAAGAATGACATGCAAGTTCTTACATAGAAGTAAAGTCATTCTGAAGACTGTCAGCTGTCAGAGGTCGTACTCTATACAAGAATTATTGCACTTTACATTCCAACTTTAAATGATCTGGGTCGCTTTATCTGGTATGAGAACAAGAGCGCTCCGCTCTACTGTCCTAGCAGCCTGATTATTTTGACTAGGTGACGCCTGCGAAGTTCTCATCGATTCAGAACTTTGCTACTGCCTGTTGACGGACATTGGGAAAAACTTATCATCAATAAGTTGGCTCATTCTGGCAAAAATCATGTCATAATCGACTTGATGCTGAGATTCTACGAGAACCTGACGAAAAATGTTCTTGAGCTTTATAAACTCGTGGTGCTCTCTGATTATGAGACTTGCCTCCTCGACCTTTTCGTGACTGCTTCACGGCACTGTTAGCAGCACCTGCCTGATAATCGAGATATGATTAGATATTATCATAAAAAAGTTATTTCCTATCCAGTAAGTCAGGGCAAACGTAGAAAAATAAATATGTAAATAATGCTATTGAAAAGGGAGTGTTAAGTCCTTAATACAAAACTTGCGCACTGCATCTTCTTAGCCTCAGAAATTCGAAATATTATGCCAACTTATCAAAATATACGCATTTCCAGGCTTAGTGTTAAAATCTCAACGAGTAATTAAGTCATAGCACTTTCTTTCGAAGATAGACTGAAAATTTAATAGTAATCGTTATCGGTAAAAATCCAGCTGTATACAAACTAGAAACCGTTGTATAATATTAGATAATATATTAATATAAAAGGGCTTTTAGAATTGAAGGAATTCACGAAAATAGCTTAAAAAGACGTACATAGATAAAAAAAAAAAAAAAGGAGCTGTTAATTTGTAAAATAGCAGCTTATGCATTATACACAAAGAGTATTATTCTAATTATACTATTCTGCAACCAAACTATTAATAAAAAAAGTCTAAAAAAAAACAGTTTTCACACTTTCATATGTCAATTTGTGCTTTCTCGCCTTTTATTAATTGTCGAAATCAAAATCAAATCAGTGTGCAAAAAGGGTCGTTCCTGAAATTGATTCAGATTTGCTTAATCCAAACCGAAATCAAATCCGAATCTGTTTCAGAAATTGCACTAATAATATAGTTTAATTCTTGTAATTATCGATTTCACAATTATTTGGAAATGTTAATGTACACATAATAATACAGTTTGAGGAATACCTCGGATATGTAATTTTAACATTAGCATAACTATGATCTATGTTTAAACTATGGATCTTAACAGAAACGAAAGTTGGTCACACTGCAGTGCCATCTATGAATAATGATTGCGCATTTGCAATTATAATGTATTATTTCAATTTGCCAGAAGGGTTGATCATAATTGCAAAAATTGTAAGTATTGCCAAAATAGAGTGAAAAGCGAATAAATTGACTGAAATATGCAAATACCGACGAGTGCTTAAATTGTGCGTGAAACATTTATGTTGCATGCCGAAAAGTATCCAATGCAAAAAAAATGTATGCATATTTAAACGTATGTATATTTTATTTATATTTATGTTATATTTTATTTTGTTTGTTTTGTTACACTATATGTATGTGCATTATGTGTGTAAATATGTATATCAAAAATAACTTTAAATTATGCAAGAGCCAGCAGCGCGCGCGGCGTTAAGAGAAGGTTAACAGCATATGTTATCATATACATAAGTACATACATAGCGCTTTACAATTGTATGCAAATCACTGAGAACGGCAGTTCGCGCTAGTGACAAAAGCAGCACGAAGGGTGCCAAAGGCGACTAGCAATATATACAGCTAATATTGACAATTTTCTACGACTGTCCGATCAGATCGAAAGGCTTAGTCCAAACTAACAAAATGGCGAACTAAAACTTTTTCTAACTCACCTGAGATTATAAGATGAGGCGGTGTAAGTGGGAGGGAAAAAATTTAAATGATTGCCACTAATGGGGCCGTTAGGCCGTTAATTTTAATTAAAAATACGCGTCGATTGATACCCCGATCACCCGAATCCGACAACTAGATCCAAAGATAATTAAATTTGAAATTATTACTGGACTTCTCAAAATGAGATGAACAAATTTTTTGTCTGTTTGTTTGTTTGTCTGTTTGCATCAAAGCGCTAAAAAAGCTGATGAATATTTTGTAATATATCGATACATTTTTTTCCAATTATCATGATAATCATCAACAACCCTAGTCACTTTTCCGGCGAGCTGAGACAGTGAGAACGTGTGAGCGGGCAAAGTGAAAACAAAGTAAAGTAACAAAGTGTACGGGAGTGATACATAGTGAAGTGCGTGGACGAGGAAAACGACAAGTGACAAAAAGGAAACAACAAAGACGTGGGAATAAACAAAAGCCAACCGCAGCCCGAGTTCAGCGCCGGCGAGTGCCAGTGAACGTGTGTGTTGTTGCTTGTTAAGACGCCGTTGCGCGCCAAGACCCAGCGTCGCTGTCTCCACCCGTGAGGGTGTGTGTATTAGGTGGGTGAGCTGCCCCCAAATATTTTACTTTTCGTGGGCTTTAAGGGATTTCAGGTGGCAGGACAACTAGGCGTTGTCTGGCCCCGATCTGGCAAGGTGGCTGGAGCATCATGGCGAGACTATAAAGGGCGCAGTCCCCTACGTCTCCTGTGATAGTTCTGACATCTTGCAAGATCTTGGCCAGCCCTTGGAGGAGTCCGGTCCAGGGCTCAGTCCGATACGGCGCCAAGGGTGTCGTGGCCGGGACAAAAAAGGGCGCCGCACCTACGTTTTAATGCGGTCAATTTTGGTACCTGTCGGGCGCACCATGCCGGGAGGCTCAACGGAGTGTCTCCAAGGACTCGGTCCGGGGGATCTTCCCTTGCGCCCGACGGTAGGGTGCCATGCCCGCCTGGGTCGTCCAGTTTTATATACAACCAGATAGGGAACTCTTGCGTTCCCGTAGCTCCAACCTTCAGTTATCTCAGTATTTACAAATATTCTGTAAATGGCCCTGGCCGGACTGAGACGTCGACCTCGGCTGGAATAGCTTCTTTACAGCATTTAACTTGGTTTTAAATATCCTGACCAAAGTTGGTTTAAATCGGACCACTATATCATATAGCTGTCATAGGACCGATCGGGTCAAAATTATGTTTTAGTATGACAAATTTTTTTGTTTTATGAGATATTTTAACCAAATTGATAGTTGTTGGCTCAAATCGGACCAGTATCACTGCGGATGGCAGTTCGCGCTAGTGACGAAAACAGCACGAAGCGTGCGAAAGGCAACTAGCAATATATATTGACAATTTTCTACGACTGTCCGATCAGATCGAGTTATATACCGATCGAAAGGTTTAGTCCAAACTAACCAAATGGCGTACTAAAACTTTTTTTAAATCACCTGGATTATGAGATTAGGCGGTGTAAGTGGGAGGGGAAAAATTTAAATGATTGTCATTAATGGGGACGTTGGAGACTATTGTTAACACTTTTTTTTTTTTTAATTTTGATTAAAAATACGAGTCGATTAATACCTCGATCACCCGAATCCGACAACTAGTTTAAAAGATAATTAAATTGGAAATTCATAGTGGACTTCTCAAAAATAAAAGAAACAAGGGGGTACACCCCCTGCTCGCTGCGCTCGCCTACCCCCGGCTCGCTTCGCTCGCGGTGAGGTGCGGCTACAGTCGAGCACGCTCGACAGTAGGATACCCTGCTTTTTTGCTTATCGCTTAATTCTTATTTGGTACCCAAAAAAAAAAAAATGGGTACTAATTCGTACTGTCTTTGTGCGCGCCTTGCATACAAACGTATACATGCTGTCTCGCTTGCACGTTCGATTTGCCATGCAAATGTAAATGTAATTTAATACGCATACTTCTCAACTGATTGTTCAGTTAGGGAGTGCTATGTCAAAAATTGCGCCTGTATATTGTATTGCAATTTGTGAGCGAAGGGGGCGTGTTATCAAAAATTGGAAACAAACTTGACCTGTGTATGGTATTCACAAACCTGCACTTCAAATTTGAAGTCTCTAGCACTTATAGTATCTGAGATCGACGCGTTCAAACAGACAGACGGACAGCGCTAGATCGACTCGGCTGTTGATCCTGGTCAAGAATATATATACTTTATGGGGTCTACCACGCCTCCTTCTGCCTGTTACATACATTCTGCCAAACACATTATACCCTTTTTTGCCCATTTTCAATTGGCTCAGGGTATAAAAATTGCTTGTCTGTTTGCATCAAAGCGCTAAAAAAAAACCTTTAGATGTAATGATGGGGATTTATTCGTTTTCGAAAATCAGAAATGTTTGCTCTACGACTCTTCAATTTCCCGCTTGTTTAGCGGGAATATGCATTTAAGTTAGACGTATAGATCCTGACGAAAGTTGGTTCCTATGGAAGCACTATATCTTAGTTATAGATCAAGCGAAATCCAAGTATAAAAAACTTTATTTTGTCATAGTAAGTAAAGCTCTCCGACAGTAGAGTATGCTCGACTGTAGCAACGCGAGCTAAGCGAGCAGGGAGCTGAGCCCCCTAGTTCTCTTTATGATTAAGGAAAACATTTTTTTTTAATAAAAATAAATTCAAAACTAAAATTATATATTTTCCATCTGCCTGCATTAATGATAAAGTTACAATGTCAAAAGCAAAAGCTATTGCAAAAACTTCCAATATCCCACAAAAAAAGCTCTACACGAGGTAAAAGTCTAGTGACGAAAGCAATTTCTTGCCCCAAAATTTCTGATATCCAATTTTTGACGAACAAAATTCAGTTTTATCTAAAAATTTTAAATAAAAATATAAATAAATAAAAAAAAAGCGAAAATTGGCATTGTGCACTGTGCGCAAAAAGGGTGAGCTTCTTTGTACATAAAAATTACTTTTTGCGCATTCCTGGAAAGTCGTTGAACAAAAATTTCTGACTTTCGAAAAGGAATAAATCCCCATCATTACATCTAAGGTTTTTTTTTGCTTTGATGCAAACAGACAAACAAACAGACAAACAATTTTTTCATCTTATTTTAAGAAGTCCACTATAAATTTCCAATTTAATTATCTTTTAAGAATCCGACAACTAGATTCGGGTGATCGAGGTATTAATCGACTCGTATTTTTAATCAAAATTAAAAAAAAAAATGTGAACAAAAGTCTCCAACGTCCTCTTTAGTGCCAATCATATAAATTGTTCCCCTTCCATGTACACCGCCTTATCTCATAATCCAGGTGATTTAGAAAAAGTTTTAGTATGCTATTTGGTTAGTTTGGACTAAACCTTTCGATCGGTATATAACTCGATCTGATCGGACAGTCGTAGAAAATTGTCAATATTAGCTGTTTATATTGCTAGTCGCCTTTCGCACCCTTCGTGCTGTTTTCGTCACTAGCGCGAACTGCCATCCGCAGTGATACTGGTCCGATTTGAGCCAACAACTATCAATTTGGTTAAAATATCTCATAAAACAAAAAAGTTTGTCATACTAAAACATAATTTTGACCCGATCGGTCCTATGACAGCTATATTATATAGTGGTCCGATTTAAACCAACTTTGGTCAGGATATTTAAAACCAAGTTAAATGCTGTAAAGAAGCTAATCCAGCCGAGGTCGACGTCTCAGTCCGGCCAGGGCCATTTACAGAATATTTGTAAATACTGAGATAACTGAAGGTTGGAGCTACGGGAACGCAAGAGTTCCATATCTGGTTGTATATAAAACTGGTCGACCCAGGCGGGCATGGCACCCTACCGTCGGGCGCAAGGGAAGATCCCCCGGACCGAGTCCTTGGAGACACTCCGTTGAGCCTCCCGGCATGGTGCGCCCGACAGGTACCAAAATTGACCGCATTAAAACGTAGGTGCGGCGCCCTTTTTTGTCCCGGCCACGACACCCTTGGCGCCGTATCGGACTGAGCCCTGGACCGGACTCCTCCAAGGGCTGGCCAAGATCTTGCAAGATGTCAGAACTATCACAGGAGACGTAGGGGACTGCGCCCTTTATAGTCTCGCCATGATGCTCCAGCCACCTTGCCAGATCGGGGCCAGACAACGTCTAGTTGTCCTGCCACCTGAAATCCCTTAAAGCCCACGAAAAGTAAAATATTTGGGGGCAGCTCACCCACCTAATACACACACTCTCACGGGTGGAGACAGTGACGCTGGGGCTTGGCGCGCCGCGGCGTCTCAACAAACAACAACACACACGTTCACTGGCACTCGCCGGCGCTAAACTCGGGCTGCGGTTGGCTTTTGTTTATTCCCTAGTCTTTGTTGTTTCCTTCTTGTCACTTGTCGTTTTCCTCGTCCATGCACTTCACTATGTATCACTCCCGTACACTTTGTCACTTTACTTTGTTTTCACTTTGTCCGCTCACATGTCCTCACTGTCTCAGCTCTCCGGAAAATTGACTAGGGTTGTTGATGATTATCATGATAATTGAAAAAAAAATATCGATATATTGATATTATGATATATTATAAAATAGTCATCAGCTTCTTTAGCGCTTTGATGTAAACAGACAAAGGTTTGTTTGATGTAAAAAAATTTGTTCAACTCATTTTGAGAAGTCCACTAATAATTTCAAATTTAATTATCTTTGGATCTAGTTGTCAAATTCGGGTGATCGGGGTATCAATCGACGCGTATTTTTAAATAGAATTAAAAAAATTAAGAATGTTAGCAAAATGCTCCAACGGCCCCATTAATGGCAATCATTAAAATTTTTCCCCTCCAACTTACACAGCTTTATCTCATAATTCAGGTGAGTTTGAAAAAGTTCTAGTACGCCATTTTGTTAGTTTCGACTAAGCCTTTCGATCGGTATATATCTGATCGGACAGTTGTAGCAAATTGTCAATATAAGTTGTATTTATTGCTAGTCGCCTTTCGCACCCTTCGTGCTGCTTTTATCACTAGCGCAAACTGCCGACCGCAGTAAAAGCTGACATTTTTTGTTAAATCTGGCAACTCTTATGTCATTTATGTTCAGTTTGGTTTGCCATTTTATCATCAACAGGTTGACAAATTATCAAATCATCAAATTTATTTCAAAAATATTGGTTCAGCTCATGAAGTTTACCGCAAGCTCCGTCCATTTTATGGTCGACATAATCGTCCATGAGAGCAATTAATTCGGTTAACCATGGATCGTTTTCGCACTACGTTTACTTTATGTGATAATACGCATCCGCAGAGACGTCAAACAGTGTGCACCGAAGAAACAATTGCCGAAGTAGAGCAAAGTGTTAAGTAGGACCCGAATGAATCGATCCGCCAACGTGCACAGCAATTGGAGCTTTGTCCATCAACTTTATAGAAGATTTGGCGCAAAGATCTTGGCTTACGACCTTACAAGATCCAGCTTGTTCAAGAATTAAAGCCGCGAGACCATGCAATGCGTCGTGATTTTGGTGCATCGGCCGAATATGAGATTGATCGCGATGCTGATTTTCATCGCAAAATTTGGTTCAGTGATGAGGCTCATTTTTGGTTGAATGGCTACGTCAACAAGCAAAATTGCCGCATTTGGAGTGAAGATAATTCACATGAGACCCTTGAGACGCCATTACATCCACAAAAACTGACTGTTTGGTGTGCTCTATAGGCTGGTGGGCCATTAAGCCATACTTCTTCCGAAATAATGCTGGAGAGTCAGTTACCGTTAATGGAAACCGATATAGAGCCATGATAACCGACTATTTTGTTCCCGAATTGGATGGCATGAGTGTGTAGATATAATGGAGTAGATATTGTTCCAACAAGACGGCGCTTCATGCCACACAGCGCACGTCACAATCGATTCATTAAAGAAAACATTCGATGAGCGAATAATTTCGCGGAATGGACCTGTCAATTGGCCACCAAGACCGTGTGTTTTGACACCATTAGATTATTTTCTTTAGGGATATGTGAAGTCGCTCGTCTACGCCGACAAATCACAAACGTTAGGGGACTTGGAAGCCAACATTCGTCTCGTGCTTGCCGACATACGGCCCCAAATGCTCGAAAATAGCTTGAAAATTCTAGACTTGGCTATATTTGAGCCAGCCGCGGCGGCCAAATGCCGGAAGTCGTATTTAAATATTAATGGCATAATAATATCCTTCCAATAAATCCAAATTGATGGACATTAAAACGATTTTCTTGTGTTTTATTTCAATTTGAAGTTCTATACCTTTACAAAAAACTCCCTTTATAAGGATAATACATGTTAGTGGAAGGCAAGGAGGAAAACGTTGATTGAAAAAATTAGCAAAAAGATCAGAGGCAACAGAATCATCGCAGACTTTATCATTATTAAATAAAAAAGAATTTGGTAAGGAGGGAAATGTACATTTAGAGTTAACGAAAGAGTAGAATTGCATAGGGTCCCGCATAAATTGATTCTTGCAACGACTCAGATAATTATCATAGCACTGAGAGTTATAGAGAGTAAAATAAGCTTTAGCTTAGAATATTTTATAAAGTCCAAATTAGTTCCAGTCAATTTAAACTTTTAAAATTATTTAGATTTAATATTCTTTAAATTAGATAATCTTAGAGTAAACCAAGGCGTCTTAAATAAAACAGACTTAATTACAGTGTGGGGGATACAGATATCAAGAAGAGAATTTAAAGTGTCATAGAAAAAAGATACAGTTATGTTTACATCATTTGTGTCATATAGAATAGACCAATCAGTTGCAGTTATCAGTTGGTTAAGCAAAACGAAATTTCTCTTGCGAAAACAGAAGCGGAAAGTAAAAGAAATAGGTGAAGAATTTTGGTTAGTATTAGAGATAGAAAATAAAAGTTGAAGAGTGGGAATCTTCTGGGAGTAAGAATCTTCAGGCGTAACCATAGGGGAAGAAAATGACGGCACTAGACAAATCATTGACAAATATTAGATCAAGCATCCTATTTAGACTGTTCGGAATTCAATTTATTTGAAAAAGAAACAAGTCAGTTAAACCATCCACAAACTCATGATGGGTTGAGGGAACTAAGTAATTTAAGTCATTAAAAAACGACCAGGATATGTTGGGTAGGTTAAAATCACCGAGAACGACAAATGTATCATTATCACGTACAGGACCACCTGCACGACCATTGTGCCGATCACGCCTAAAAATATTAAAATTCGATGAAATAATCTCATTGTCTGATATGCTAGAAGTCAGACAAGCCTCAGGTTTTTTAACTTGGAACAGAGACCTCTAACATTCCGATATTGAATATTAATTTGGTCAAGGTCTAGTTTTTTGGACAATTGGTAGTGGCAACGGTTTTTTTAAATTTAAATTTATTTAATATGAGCTACGGTGCCCCAAGGGTTTATTGCTGGGCTAGAAGGTCGTTTCGTTTAAGGCGGGTGCGACTGCAAATCCGAGCTAATCGCCGAGCAAGAGGATTTGTGGCAACGGGTGAAACAGAAGTTGTTATGGTCGATGCGGGAACATTCACCTGAGTCGAGGGAATCGAGTGGGCAAGCAGATTTACAGGAATTGATAAAGTAGGAGTTGTTGTGACTAAGATAGAGGGAGGAAGTTTGTTTCTGTTGCTTGCAGAAGGTGAAAATGAATGTTGTGGTGGCCCAAACATTTATTGGGATGGCACCAAAAATAGTGAGATAGACGGCGCACTTAAGAATTGAGGCTCTAAACGTCTAATTGGAGAAGCCTCAAATTTAAATTCACCCAGTAACTTCATACTTGAGTCAAAGGTACTAGATAGTTGCTCAGTCATTGTAAGAAGTTTCATAAATTCTATTTTCTCGCTATTGTACATGCGTGTAAAATCAAATTGTATGAAAATGCAGATAGGGAAAGATCAACGTAGACCGCCAATTTCTTTTTTCTTATCCATGCAAAGTATCCTATAGTGGTCACGTCCATTAAGCCCTGCACACTTAATATGCATCATGTTATCACATAACCAACAGCTTACAAATTTAAGTTGGTCTTTATCACGAATTGGCCCGTATGGGCAATTCATTTTGAAGCACGACATGTATCACTCAAAAGTTTCCTAATGGGCACCGAGATATGCTCAAAGCAAAAACCAGCACAAACAAATCTGTTTGCAACGGAAATGCAATAACAAAAAAATGCGTGAAAGCAAGCAAAAGTAAAAATGCGCAAGTGAACACACACCCAAACTTGCGATCGCTCGGCGTCTCAAAGAGAGCAAATGCGAAAATACGCAAATGCGAAATTGTAAGTATGTTAAATTTTCTTTTATTTTAACAATTTGAAAGTTAAAAGTGCCAATTTAATTTAGCCTCTGTACGAATTGAAGTTTTTAAAGTATTTATTTATTAAATTAATGGTCATTAAATCTAACTGCCGCGAAGATGTGGGTAGCGAGCATATAACTGTCGAGTGGGCTCGACTGTAGCCCTTTCATACCTCAAGAGAGCCGAGGGTAGGCGAGCGTAGTGAGCATGAGACGGAGCCCCTTGTGTTTTTTTTTTTTTGGGGGAAAGTGCCTAGCATTTAAAATTTAAATTGAATGCGATTTGCTTGCTTCTAGCTCCTCCCAACATTTATATTGTTACATATAGATTATCCACGCCTGTGTCTGACTGTTATAAAATTTGCACAAACTTAATATACCCTCGACGAGGGTAATTTATTGTATATATAAGTATTTATATACCCGTTGTATTCGGCGGTTAACGCATGCGCGGGATTATCACTTCTTCACTTTTGAGTATTTCAACCCTGTTGGGGAACCAGAAGCAGCGTTTATTGAATTTGCGCAGGAAATGGCTAAGCAAGGGATTACAATAACATAACGTCAACACTTTATTTTTGCGCTGAGAGTTTTGATGGCATGAAAACTTGCACTTGCCAAGAACACCATTTCCAAATTAGCTTCACACGCTGCACAGCACCTCACAGTCACTGTATGTTTTGACACTAAGCACGCGGTTAACATTGCCGGAAAAAAAATTTGTACCAACTCGCAAAAAAAAAATTGTATATAACAAATCAAGAATATTATATATATATATATATATATTTATATTTATATCTAAATCTGGGTGACATTTATCAAATTCTAAGTATGTTTTTTGGGAGTTATTGCTGATTGGCTCACCATCTGCATTAATACGATTTGTGTTGCTTGGTTGGACATGCTGAAACATGACTTGCTGCGGTTTCCCAAAGTCGTCACTTTCATGTCACTTTAAACACTTCAAGAGAATGAAAGCACCAGCGTCTGTCTCTGAGTATTTATACTGAAGACGCAGTAAACGTAACGTAACGTAGTTGTCGCAGCTGCTTCCACAGCTAACTATAGCTACTGCTGTTGCTGGTATTGCTGCGTGTTTCCTCTACAAGCAACGATTACACCCTCCGACACAAACGATTTCAAAAATAATATTAATAACAAAAAAATTAGGCTTGGAAAGCCACGTTCACAGCCATTCAATTTTAAAACCCCAAAATGAAATAAAATCGACTATCTCATCTACATCTATGTGCTCCTCTGTAATAGATCTAGTACTCATGTATGTACATAAATACTTCTAAAATATACCTCTACACGAGGTCAAAGTCTAGATTTTGTGACGAGCTTTGTGAAAAAACAAACAAATAAAAACATTACTTTAAAAAAATAAAGGGCTCCGCCCCCCGCTCGGTTTGCTCGCCTACTCCCAGCACGCTTCGCTCGCGGTAAGTTGTTAAAGGGTACCAGTCGACCCCAGCAGATATATGTGTAGTCTAGTTTGGATATAGCGCTGGCTTCATAAGGCCTGTGGCAATGTATCTTACAGTGTGCTATGTAATTAATATTAACAGGATATCTACTATAAGCTAGAAATATACATATTTGCTATAGTATTTTTACAATGATATGTGAATTCTCTTATCTTTTATCACTGCGTACGGCAGCTCGCGCGTTGGTGCCTTTTGGTAAAATTTTTTCTTATCAAAAATACGCGCCGATTGATACCTCGATTACCTAAATCCAACAACCGGTTAAAAAAAATTAAATTTGAAATTTTAAGTGGCCTTTACAAAATGAAATGAAAAGTCAGTTTGCTTGTTTGTCTGTTTGTAAGTTAGGGATTTATTACTCTTCGAAAATCTAGAAATGTTTGTTCTACGACTAAAACGAAAAATCACGCTAAAATTTAACAACAGTTTCCAAACTATGGAAGCTACAGATATGTCCTATATATCGTTGGAAAGGTATTTTTGAAAGCTTTTAGGCGCGTTTTTTTCCTGAAGTACTTGGGTAACATTTTACAGGTGAAATAAGGATTTTAAATTATTAAAAACAAAAAAAAAAATTTCCATTCGACACTACGCAAAAATTAATTTGTATGTACAAAGAAGCTCAAATAGGGTGAGCACAGTGCAGAATGCCAATTTTATTTTTTTTAATAATTTATATTTTTATTTTAAATTTTTGTATTAAACTTAATTTTGTTCGTCACAATATTGAATATCAGAAATTTTGGTGCTACACAGAGAAAAAAAACAACGTAAGCAACTATATACACTTTGATTCAAATATTTTTACGAATGATTTATCACCACATATGTTTGTAGTTGATTCAAAGAGTGTGCACTTAAATCTCTGTTTTTATAAGAACATATTAATATTTAAGTTATATCACAATTAGTTTGAACATTGATCCATATTAAATACAAATACGTTTCATAATACAATCTTATATTTTCATTATTAAATTAAGTAAAAAATATATTTAATTCAAATATGTATCATAGTTAAATCCAACATATTAATATTCAAAGTTAATATTTTCATATTATATTTATATAAGAATGATATTGAAATTAAACAGTATACATATTTAAATTAAATATATATCATATTAAAAATAACGTTTTTTATTGTTAATACTACTATTATTCAGCTTTAAATAAAATATGTAACATATTTGATGCATTAAATATGGTAAGTATTTAATTTAAATATTTTTCTACTTGAATAAAACAAAATTTAATATACGTTTTGTTTTTTTTTAATTTAAACAAAAAAGAAAACATATAATACATTTATTCATTATTTATTCGCTTATAGTCCAATCTTTCAAGTATAACTAAAGCGCAGCGAAATACTCCACTGCGGTTCAAGTGGGATAGTCTTCATACCTTGTAGAATTATATAGTCTGATGCATCTATTGTAAAAAATATATATTTAATAAAATAAAAACCAATATTTGTAAATTAAATTACCATTTGTATCTGCAAGCCAAAGGATCTGACCATTCATAGTTAACCTGACTGATATGGGAAAGTTTTTGGCATTTTGAGTTCACATCCTGAAATTAATATATAAAGAAAGAAAAACAAATAAATGTAATAAATGCTAAACATAATTAAATGCATGTATTTTAATAAAAAATATATAAAAAATAATTAAGCAAGTGTTCGAAATGTTGAAATTAACTAAAGTTATATTACTCACCTCTGTCCTTCGCCATAATTTTAGTCTAAATTATGCTCTGAGGCCAACGATTGTTTGTTGTTAGCCACCAAACAGAAATTCCATACGCTATAACAAAACGAATGAAAAAAAGTCGATTAGAAACAAAAAAAAAATGAATTCATTAATGCAACTTACAATCAAGAACTTCAAAATATCCCACAATTTCGGGTAGGGGTCATCATTGTTGTTATTATTATCCGACTCCATATGATAATCTGCATAAAAATGTACAAACGCAAAACTTTTTTTAATTATATTTTTCTCATATATTCTTGTTCTCATGGCTGTATGTATGCATGTGTACTGTCGAACAAAAAAGTTTTTCACCAGAGATCAAAATGATTGCATTTATTATAAATTATTATTTTTTATTTCACAAATTATAAAAAAATTTATAAATTATTGTAATAATATTTGGTAATTATCTATTATACGGTTCTCATCTCAAAAAAAAAAAAAAAAACCACAAATAGGGGGTGATTTATGATGAATTTATCAGTAAAAATTAGATTGGGGACTCACTTGGTTTATTTTTTAAAAATCCTTGAAATTTTCATACAACATTTAATTTTGCATGGTTGTATTGTGTAATTTGTCAATATTTTGTCCGTTTACCAACACTACTTTTGTAAGCGAATCTGATTAAGTACCTAATTTTGACGCTCCCGATTTATAGTTGTTTACCAACACTACTTCGTACTGGTGTTTAAATGTTGCCGTAACTTTTAATTAATAAAATATTTAATTAGTTAACCGCATATTTCTCTTTAAAATATACCATCTGCAGCTTCTGCGTCATCAGCGTCATCATCGTTTTCCCATGAGGATGTGAAATATATAGGCCGTAAGCAAACATTTTTTTAAAAAAAATCGCGTGATTTTTTTTAAAAAAATTTTTGCCTGCCGCGCTTTTTTCTCACCTTATCAACTCAGCTCATCTAAATGGACATATTCATCTATGACCACCTCTTTGGAAGGGTTGTAAAGCCTTCCAATGGCCATAAACCCCTCATGGATCCTATCCGTGACATGTTTAAACTTCAACTTTTCACTGAGTAATACGTTGTGACTCCGCAACAAGTCTAACAACTCACTTTTAATGAGTCTAAGAAACTGTCTCGCACTAACATCACAACCTGTGCACGACATTTTATAAAAATTAAAGCTTTCTGCACGATTCCGTTATATATAGTGTTGGAAAACGGCTAGAAATCAAGCGAGTCAAAATTAGGTACTTACCCAAATTCGCTTACAAAAGTAGTGTTGGTAAACGGCAAAGTAGTGACAAATTGCACAATACAACCATGCAAAATTTAATTTTGTATGAAAATTTCAAAGATTTTTTAAAATTAAACCAAGTGAGTCCCCAATCTAATTTTTACTGATAAATTCATCATAAATCACCCCCGATTTGTGGTTTTTTTTTTTTTTTTGAGATGAGAACCGTATAATAGATATTTACCTAATATTTAAAGAAGTTATATTTTTCTTAAGTAAGTATTTTCAAACAAATTATTCGAGTAGTTGAAGATTCACTTTTCAAAATACTTTTTTATAACCAGTAGACGCGTTTGCAACGAATTTCACAATAACAACAAGGAGTGAGAGCGAGCGAGACTTAAAGCAGCTTATGCGATCTCTGCTCGTACACGTGCATACATACATACATTGTGCGTTTTTTTGTGCCTGAACTTTTTTTTTCATGACACTGCCCTAAACACAACTCTAAATACTTACCCTTTTATATGCACTAATTTTTATTTAATTGATTATTTAAATTAATTGTTAAATCAATTTTAATTAAACACTTCTTATTTTTTCGCACTCCTTACTCGTCCAGCTCGGCCAACAAACAATTCGCACTAGAGGTGCCAAACCATCGAAGGCACTATCGACACTATCGATGGTGGATCACTATCGAGTCGGCCTACTATCGATGGTGCCGCACTGACGATAGTGTTCGATAGTGCCAGCGATAGTTCTGTTTACACATCACTGAAAAAAATTGCGCGCTTTTATTAATTTGTGGCGTCGCTTGAATACAAATATTTAAAAGTGTAAAGTGGTAAAGTGTTGCTTTAAAATATCAATTCGTAATATGACATAAATGGATCGCTTTCTTAAAAGAGGTAATACATTTTTCAAATAATTAGTAAGAATGCTTACAACATTTCTGTCTAATTTTAGGTCGCAGTTCTGCAGCAAGTTGCGATTGCAACAGCAGCGACAGCGAAAAAAATTCTGTGTCGGAAAAGCCTGTAGAAAAAAAGAAAAGTAAAATTTCGGATGTGTGGAATTATTTAAAAAAAATCAGATGATAAGAGATTTGCCAAATGCCTTAGTTGCGCCAAGGAGTATAAAACCAGTGGCAACACATCGAACCTGCATGATCACCTTAAACGGTTTCACCCAAATTTAGACAGAAATGCTCCTGATGTCAATGTAGACGATGCTGAAGATGCTGTACAAGATGAGAGCATTGCGTCTTCCAGCAGCAGTTGCAGGTCGAGCATGCGGTCAGTGGAGTCATATTTTAAACGGGCTGTGTTGTATGATGCAAACTCCAAGCGTAAAAAGGACTTAGATGAACTCGTAGCAGAGATGGTTGCTCAGGATGTTCAGCCCTTTAGCATCGTAAAGGACAAAGGATTTATAAAATTAATTACAGCCTTAGATCCACGTTACAGGCTTCCCAGCCGGAGTCATTTGGAAAACGTCCTAATGACCAATAAACGACGGAAAAATTGTCAACAATGTTGAAGCAGGTTTCGAGCATTGCCATCACTTGCGATTTGTGGACTTCTAGTGCTAACGTGAGCTTTTTAACGGTAACGGGCCATTACGTACATGAATACGGCATCAAAACCGCATCACCAGCAACTAAAAAACTGATAGATGCTACAAATCACTCAGCGCAAAATATTGCAGATACGTTAAAAGATATATTAACATCTTGGCATATCTTTGAAAAAACTGTCTGCATTGTGACTGACAATGCTAGCTCAATGCTGAAAGCATGCGAAATCTTAAAAATCCGAAATCTGCCATGCTTTGCCCATACAATTAAGTTGGTAGTCCAAGATGGCTTAAATCTCGATCACAACGATGTCACAAAAGCTTTGTTTGCTAAATGTAAAAGTATTGTAAAATTTTTTTAGAAAAGTTCAATTGCGAACGAAAAATTGAAACAAGCTCAAGAAAATTTTGAATATACCTTGTTGCAAGAAACCCCAACAAGGTGGAACAGCTTCCACAGCATGATTGAAAGAGTTTTATTAACTCATGAAGCCATTGCCAGTGTGCTACTA
Source organism: Drosophila innubila (assembly GCF_004354385.1). Classification (NCBI taxonomy): domain Eukaryota; kingdom Metazoa; phylum Arthropoda; class Insecta; order Diptera; family Drosophilidae; genus Drosophila; species Drosophila innubila. The sequence continues at coordinate 37,752,916 of NC_047626.1, read as the reverse complement.
TCGACAACAAATGCACCATTACCATTCACTGCAGAGGAAATCAACGTATTGAAAGATATTGACAAAATATTAGCGTTATTAAAGAAGGTGTCCGAAAAAGTTTCTGGTGGCAAATACGTTACAGTGTCATTAATAATACCATTGGCATATGGACTCTACCGGCAAATTCAAAATCTTTCAACTCAGTTGGCAACTGCGGTAGGCGAATCTATGAAAGATGCTATGTTGGAGTCGATTAAAAAACGACTATCTATATATGAGCTACACACGGTAACAAGGATCGCTACGATTTTGGATCCTCGCTTTAAAAAAGATGGGTTTCAATCAAACGCAAATGCTGAACAAGCAGCAAGTTTCCTGGAAAATGATTTGGTCAATTTGGGCAATTTGGATCAGTTTGAAGACCCTGACAACTTGAGTGTGGAAGCAAGCACGACCACTAAGGACCCACTCTTTGATTTTTTAAACCAACGAGGCGCTACTAAAAAGAGGAATGTCCGATCTGATGCAATCATAATTAAAAGGCAGTATCTGGAGAGAGACATTGCCATACAAGAAATGGACCCTCTTTTGTGGATCAAGGTAAAATTAATAAATCAATCTTCGATACAAAAAACTAAGTTTTGATAATAGATTTAATTACAGGTCAAGCAGGCGGATTTTCCTTTATTAAAATCACTGATGTTTAAATATTTATGCATCCCCGCAACGTCTGTGGAGTCGGAAAGAGTTTTTAGCAAGGCGGGACAAATTGTTTCGGATAGGCGAACACGCCTTAAAGAAGAAAATGTGAACGCTTTGCTGTTTTTGAACAAAAATCTTTCGCTACAATAAAAATAAATGTAAATATCTCTATTAAATATTAAATATCTATCACAAATTTTCTATGATAAGAATCACTGTTTTTTTTTTGCGACTATCGACCACTATCGATGGTACCATCGACCACCATCGATGGTTTGAAAATTACTATCGCCCACCATCGATAGTTTGGCGCCTCTAATTCGCACTAAAACTTCTAAGCAGCTCTGTCGCTACTCTTCGGCAAAAATCAAGAGTTGCGATTACCGTTATGCCTTGCAGCTGCGTGTGAAGCAAAGAACGCGATCTTTGCATTTGCCACAGTGTGTCAAAACATGAAATAAACACTGTAAAATATTTATTTTTGTGCGTCGCACAGTGGGGCAGATCCTCATTTTGCGTTGCAAAAATCATATCTTTTGAACCGGTGAAGATATTTTCAAAATTTAAAAAGCATTTGATAGAAAACTCTTTAAGCTTTAAAAGTGTGCTTGCACAGGGTGAGTGCCCACAGGGCGATTCAGGGTTGTTGACCAAAGTTGAAAAATATTTTCGGTGCATTTTTGACATGTAAAATTAAAAAAAAAAACCAATTTTTTGGTGTTTAGTATATTTATTTTAATCTTATTTCATTATTAAACAATATTTTTTAACATATTAAATAGTTTTAATAACCTAATAACAAAAAAAAAAAAAAAATTTTTTTTTAATATTCTATGAGCTTAGCTGTGTATATATTTATTTTATGCCTGATTTTTTTTAAAAATATTCATCAACATTTGGATTAATATCTAATAAACTTATCATTTCACTGCAGAGGAAATCAACGTATTGAAAGATATTGACAAAATATTAGCGTTATTAAAGAAGGTGTCCGAAAAAGTTTCTGGTGGCAAATACGTTACAGTGTCATTAATAATACCATTGGCATATGGACTCTACCGGCAAATTCAAAACCTTTCAACTCAGTTGGCAACTGCGGTAGGCGAATCTATGAAAGATGCTATGTTGGAGTCGATTAAAAAACGACTATCTATATATGAGCCACACACGGTAACAAGGATCGCTACGATTTTGGATCCTCGCTTTAAAAAAGATGGGTTTCAATTAAACGCAAATGCTGAACAAGCAGCAAGTTTCCTGGAAAATGATTTGGTCAATTTGGGCAATTTGGATCAGTTTGAAGACCCTGACAACTTGAGTGTGGAAGCAAGCACGACCACTAAGGACCCACTCTTTGATTTTTTAAACCAACGATGCGCTACTAAAAAGAGGAATGTCCGATCTGATGCAATCATAATTAAAAGGCAGTATCTGGAGAGAGACATTGCCATACAAGAAATGGACCCTCTTTTGTGGATCAAGGTAAAATTAATAAATCAATCTTCGATACAAAAAACTAAGTTTTGATAATAGATTTAATTACAGGTCAAGCAGGCGGATTTTCCTTTATTAAAATCACTGATGTTTAAATATTTATGCATCCCCGCAACGTCTGTGGAGTCGGAAAGAGTTTTTAGCAAGGCGGGACAAATTGTTTCGGATAGGCGAACACGCCTTAAAGAAGAAAATGTGAACGCTTTGCTGTTTTTGAACAAAAATCTTTCGCTACAATAAAAATAAATGTAAATATCTCTATTAAATATTAAATATCTATCACAAATTTTCTATGATAAGAATCACTGTTTTTTTTTTGCGACTATCGACCACTATCGATGGTACTATCGACCACCATCGATGGTTTGAAAATTACTATCGCCCACCATCGATAGTTTGGCGCCTCTAATTCGCACTAAAACTTCTAAGCAGCTCTGTCGCTACTCTTCGGCAAAAATCAAGAGTTGCGATTACCGTTATGCCTTGCAGCTGCGTGTGAAGCAAAGAACGCGATCTTTGCATTTGCCACAGTGTGTCAAAACATGAAATAAACACTGTAAAATATTTATTTTTGTGCGTCGCACAGTGGGGCAGATCCTCATTTTGCGTTGCAAAAATCATATCTTTTGAACCGGTGAAGATATTTTCAAAATTTAAAAAGCATTTGATAGAAAACTCTTTAAGCTTTAAAAGTGTGCTTGCACAGGGTGAGTGCCCACAGGGCGATTCAGGGTTGTTGACCAAAGTTGAAAAATATTTTCGGTGCATTTTTGACATGTAAAATTAAAAAAAAAAACCAATTTTTTGGTGTTTAGTATATTTATTTTAATCTTATTTCATTATTAAACAATATTTTTTAACATATTAAATAGTTTTAATAACCTAATAACAAAAAAAAAAAAAAAATTTTTTTTTAATATTCTATGAGCTTAGCTGTGTATATATTTATTTTATGCCTGATTTTTTTTAAAATATTCATCAACATTTGGATTAATATCTAATAAACTTATCATTTCGGGACTATAATTATTTTCTTCTAAATCCTTTCGTGATTTAACATGTCTAAAGGATGAAACAAGTGGATCTGAAGAGGCCGACAGCATATTAAAAGGTCTTCATTCTGTCTCTCACGTGAAATCTTGCAAGTATTCGTGTACCTAAATTTTTATATTCCTTGTTTTTGCATTCCTGTGCTTCTTCGGACAACTCTCCAAGCGGTAGGCATTGGTACTCAATTAAATCTGCGCCATGATCCAAAATCCTGTGAACGGTAGGAGTAAGCAACTTCTTGGGGTACATTTCAATCAAAAGTTGCTTTGTTTTTGATGCATACTCTTCATATTTTAAACAATTTATCATTTCCTTAGAATTTATGACATTAAGGATAACTGACAACCTTTTAATAATGTCATTGTGAACACCTGTTATTTGAGAGGTCACTTCATCATTGGCGAAAAATCTTCTGGACGTATTCCCATCATTGGTATTTCCATAATTGTGCTTTGGGTAGTCCACCTTTAATCCAAGCCTGTTGGTAAACTCGACTTGAATAATCTTTTTCCGGTCAGCTCTGATTTCCTTCTGTGTTTGTTTATCGTCATATTTTTCTCCTGGCCGTGGAATTGTGTACGCAAGCTTTAAAATAAAGTCCATACACTTTATTCTACAATGTAATGGAGAAATTCCATGCTTATAGCATTCCTTATCCTGCGTTGAATCGTCCAGATTATTTTCCTGCATTGAATCGTCCAGATTATTTTCCTTCGTTGAATCGTTTAGACTATTTTCCTTAATAGAATCGTCCAGATTATTTCCCTTCGTTGAATCGCCCTTTTTCGAATATTGTGATTAAGTCTTTTTACAAATTGCACACCTCAGGGTTGACTTATTATGTGCAATATCATTTAAGACTTTTCCATCAATCATGGTGAAAAAAAACGAAAAATCAACTTTTAAGGTTTTCCCATTCTTTGTTGTAATATCAGTTGGAATTAGTCGATCTATTTGTGAATCCATGTCGTCTCTAGTTGATTGTGTCAGCTCGCTTGTTTCTTTAGCATATTTGAAGAAAATTGGACGGCAGTAATGAACAGAGGATGGTCGAGGATTTCTCCAATGCTCAGAGCTTTTACTTCTTAGTCGTAAGGGAACTAGAGACGCCATAAACATTTTTTCATCAGAAATGGTTTCGTCTTCAGTATGTATTATTTGCTTATATGCACTTTGGCCAGACGATCCATCACATCCCCACTGGCTCAGTAATGTAAGTTGTTCGGGAAGCAGCTCAACCTCTTCCTCAGGCAAACTTTGTATTAGGCGTCTAGCGGTGTGATCCATCAAATCCTGAAGTCCAACCTCAACAGATACATTGGTTATTGTCAAATTGGGCGGAACGGCTTCCTTTTTAGCAAATCCAATTTTTTTATATCCGGGAAGAGCATCGACATTATGTCGAAGTAAGGAGCCTCGTAAAGTGTAATATTTTTCCTTAGTCAATCCCAAGTCCATAAATAAAGCAAAAGCTTCGTCAACTGTATAACTTGTTGCCGCAGAATTGGGTGGCGTTGGAATGCTTTCCTTTATTCTGTTCAGCCGTAATGGACTTGCGATCTTCACTGCTTTTGTAATATCCGCTTTTGTCCTTTCCTGCACTTTCACATATTTTGAAGATAGCGCATCTGCCAAATGTTCCGTGGATATTGCTTCTGTAGCATTGTCTAGCTTGCGTTTCCTTGTGTACGTCGAGCAGTCTTCGAAAGGCTTCCTCGGTCTTCCTCTGCCTTGGCTAGTAGATGGGCCCGTTTCTTCTCCTGCCACCTCAAGTTCCGTAAAGTCATTAAGCCAGTCCAAATACATTCTCTGAAACCTTTCTGCTGATCGTTGGGATCTTTGCAATTTTTTGTTCAAGTTCCGATAAAAGTTGGTAATTTTGCCTATTAACTCAGCTGACAAATCGTTTAAGGATATCTTTAATTCATTCATTATAGCCATTTGGAATTGAGCTTTGTTTTTTGTGGCAACGAATATTTCGAAACATTTTGAATTATTTAAAGCCATGATTACACTTCACTTATAGTACTGACGAAAATTTTCTGAATTATATTTAAAAATACTGTTCAAGAAAAAAGCAGCTCCAGATAGGTAATGGCTCTTATGATGTCAAAAATGAACTGTCTAACAACATTGACTGCATTTCATTAAATAGTTTTTTTTTAAATTAGGTAAAACATTTCATTAAACAGGTACATACTTCCTTTTTAATTAGGTAAAAAACAACACCTAGTTTACCCAATATTGCCTTTGAATCATTAAATAGGTATTTCCTTTTTGACTAGGTAAAAACTAAAACCCTATTGAAAAAGAATAGGCAGTGATTTCCATTCATATTGCATCAGAACGGATAAAAGTTCGTATAAATTTCCTCCACTATTGGTTTTACCTGCAATACATACCTGCTCAAAATTTCCCAAACATAATTTGCGCAATAACGGCTCTAAACAATTTTAAGACAGGTACAAGTTACAATAATGCTAATTCATTATATTCGCATCTATATTTTGTGCATCTTATTCATTAACAGACAGGCATACCGAAAACGTATGTAATTGTACTGCGCTCTTCCTCTTCTATCACCATTTTTTTGCGAGGTTGCATCAGTTTTCGTCCTATAACTCTCCCAGACGCAGCTGGACGCATGAAAGACCGGGGTTATTTCGTTAGAGAATTGATTAACGAAGACTCCTGTGGTAGTGGGATCGAGTCCTTCGAGTCCAATTTTTTTCTATTCCATCAAAGTCAAAAATAGCCTAATTTTAGTGCTTTTTTTAAACATCGCTGGAATGAAAGGTCAACAAGTGAAGAAACAAATTCTACGGCATTTAATTAAAATGAATGTACTTTTCAGATGAAACCAAAAACATAAAGATCGGTCATATAACTTGTCATCAAATCAGTTTTAAAGTTTGCATTTTAGGAAAAATCCACATTTGTGCGCGCACTAAAATAAGGGTCAACTTTGAGAGGCTGTCACGCCCACAATTTTTACCTGATTTCAAAAATCTTTTGGATTTGTAATCTCTGGAGATTTCTCTATCGAATGCCTTTATTACTTTTTACAAACGCTTTCGTCAAAAAAATTATTTTTGCCACGCATATCGGCCGCCTGCCCCAGTGTGCGTCGTCTTTTTATATTGGTTTTGATACAAAAAATTAATATAAACCAAATTAAATTACGGCGCACTAAAATTATTGTTTTTACTATTTAAAACTCTACTAAATAAAATATTTTTTTTATTTATTATGTAATGCATATACAATATCTATATTTTCTACTATATACTTTGTGCCACTTTCAAATACAGCATTATTCTTCTTGTAACTGAATATTTAATGACCATAGTACTATGTTAAATAATATGAAGATCACTTCATTAATGTATTTTTACATTTTTTAATGACATTGAGAACCACTGTGCAACGAAAAAAAGAGTCGACAATTTTCGTTTTCAGCGTGGCACGCTTTTGTTGCGCACACACATGTATACAAACGTGCGTGTATGGACGCATATGTATGTATGTATGTTTGTGTGTATTAAAATTATTTTTCAAATTAATGTTGCTTCTTGTGTTTCTGTTTTCTACGTATGAATGTACGAAAATTTCTATTAGTTTGATGCAAGAATATCTACATACATATGTATGTATATACGTGTATGTAGATTTATATGTATGTTGAAAGTACATGAGCATATAAACATACATATATACATATGTATGTACATATAATTTGTGATTTTTTATAGGCATCCCCCTAATGTTTACATACACATACGTGCAAATGCACGTACATACATACATACATCATCCCAGTAAAACCCGGAGCAACGTGTTCCGCCAAGCAATTCCTTCTGGCAACCTTATGATTCATGCAAAATGAGTAGTATATGTCTTGGCAGGGTGCTAAGAGAGCTCAAAAAAGCCTTGCAATAGGAGTACGTTGCATTTGCTGACTTTGGAAGGCTAAACGCCAGGTCTTTCAAAACGTTCGCTGCTCTGCTATGTATTTTGACACGCCCTCGCCTTCGCAAAGACAGGCACAAACTCTGTTAACCACCACGAAAGAGCGGACATAGCATAATTAGCGCAATTTTTACAGTTTTTTCTTTATGTTTTTTTCATTCTTTTGTGGATGATCTTCATATACTTGTAATTTTTCTATCGCAAAACAGAAGAAGCTGCCGTCGAGTGCGCACGTGTTTGCAAAGTGATTTTGAAATATGAAAACTTGGAAAAATATTATTTTTACATTGTGTAAGTACAAAAATATAGTAATTTCTTTTGCATTTATACATTACATTTATTTATTTATATTTATATTATAATATTTTATTTATTTATTTAGGAGCCGTCAAATATATGATTTATGTATGTATTAATACGTAAAAATGCGTGGTTCGACTTTATATTGAAATGTAAGTACGAGTAGATACTATTTTATGTAATACAGAGTTTAATTCTTAAAGTAATTAATTTTTTTTCATTTCTTAAAGTGTGGATGCACACGCAAAACCAAGCCGACGCCTTTGGAATAGAAAAAACCGAACCAAGACGAGACAACGCACTGGGGGGAATATATACTATTTATAGATTTAAATATAAATATTTTCATTATGTTATTATTTATATATCACATTTGTCTAAGCAAATATATATGCATTTTCAATATTTATTGTGTTTTAATGAACGTTGCTTATCCACTCCAAAGCAATGCCTTTTGGAAGCATTATGTTCGTAGCGAACGCCGCAAGCCTGCTCTACTGCCTTCTACAAGAAGGCCTTCTGCAACGTTGTTCTTGGAAATGGGCGTTGGAAAGGGAAATGGGCGTTAACAGAGCCATAACAGAAGCCCTGCCAAACTACCTTGCAATGCTACCCTTCTTTCAGCGTTTCACCCCTGTATAATAGCGAATGGAAAACGTCAGATTTAGCAACTGCTCTTACGTTCCTTAACATGTGGTTTGAAGTTACTTTCGATAGGAGCCAAGTTTTATTGGGATGCCACCAGACTTCTATTAAACCAAATCAAGTCAAATCATTGCCATGCCATCTTTCGCCCCTGCACTATCACTAATAAATAAATGCAATGTATAAATGCAAAAGAAATTACTATATTTTTGTACTTACACAATGTAAAAATAATATTTTTCCAAGTTTTCATATTTCAAAATCACTTTGCAAACACGTGCGCACTCGACGGCAGCTTCTTCTTTTTTGCGATAGAAAAATTACAAGTATATGAAGATCATCCACAAAAGAATGAAAAAAACATAAAGAAAAAACTGTAAAAATTGCGCTAATTATGCTATGTCCGCTCTTTCGTGGTGGTTAACAGAGTTTGTGCCTGTCTTTGCGAAGGCGAGGGCGTGTCAAAATACATAGCAGAGCAGCGAACGTTTTGAAAGACCTGGCGTTTAGCCTTCCAAAGTCAGCAAATGCAACGTACTCCTATTGCAAGGCTTTTTGAGCTCTCTTAGCACCCTGTCAAGACATATACTACTCATTTTGGATGAATCATAAGGTTGCCAGAAGGAATTGCTTGGCGGAACACGTTGCTCCGGGTTTTACTGGGATGGTCCGGATGAATAAATTAATAACTCGAAAACGAATGAAGATTTTTTGGTCTAGTGTTTTGCATTGGGCTTATGATATCAATACGCAAATGGCCTAGAAAAGTGGGCATGGTCCCGCCTTTATTTCGGGATCTGCGATACTTAAATTTTTTCAAGCTATCAGGACCAAACTTACAGGCTAGGCGTGTTCCTATGCCCGTAACGTGTTGGCAATTTCATTAAAATCGGACAACTATATCATATAGAAATAATAGGAATTATCAGTCGAAAAGTCACTTTTTTTTATAAAAACGCGATTTTTTTCCAAAATATCTGACCAAACTGATCGTATGTAAGTGATATTATGCTACTCACATTCTTAACAACATATATCAAGATCGGAATACTATCATTTTTAATATCATATTGTTCGGCCGTGAACTGACTTTTTGTATGAAACTAGAAATTTTCATTTTTTGTCGATTGTAAAGATTTATCATTTATTCAATACGTAAACACGAGTTTTTTTAATTTTCGCCAATGCGCACAATAAAATAAACCAAAAAATTATCATATTCGTCATTTTGTCTCATGTGTTGTCGCTACAACTTAAGCAACTACGCATTTTTCAACGTGAGGTTAGCTGCAGTAAGGTGAAATTTTGAAAAATGCGCAACTTCAGCTTAATAGTACAAATTCAGAATTGATTTCTCTAGAAAATGCATATCGTCGCATTGCTAGCATATGCTAGCAAAATTAGTTACCTTTTTCCAAAGATGAAATTTTTTTAACGAGGAAAGTTTTTAAATTACAAAAAACAACACATTGCATGTTGATTTTCAACAACGCGGATATATAAACACAAAGTACAAGCCACAAAATATTTATAATACACGATAAATTTTGTTAAAAAAGCTTTTAAATTAGTGCTGTAAGACAATTCAAATTAACCTTAAAAATTAGAATATCCGTTTCATGTGCAGTTTGTTCAAACCAACTCTGTTTCACAGCTGATTGCTAAGCAGTGTTGGAAAATGTTAATATTTTAGTTATGCAACATTTGAGTTGAATGTATTTTGAATGCATCGCCATCAAAAACCCGTTAATTTGAATAACTTTAACAAATGACTTTTTTCCAAAATATTCGTCATCCGGACCATAGTGCCCTGTAACAGAATTGTCATCCGACTTCATACATATGTATGTATGTGTTTTCTTTGCATTACCCACCATTTAGTTGAATCAAATATAAAAAACATTATTTTAAGTAATTTAAAGTATTAAAATTTATAACATATCATATTTAATTTAATATTGCTTTTTAAATATGGACATATTATAAAACAACATTAAAATAAATATGAAAAAATTAAAATGAACAGACTTAAACATTGATCTAAATATTTTTTATGTTAACTACAATATGTTAACAATATGTTTTTAGCTAAATCTAAGTGTTTTATAGTTGATTATAAAATGAATGTAGTAGTTTTGAAAGTTAATATGAAAATCTTTAATTTTACAACGCAACTTTTTTATCAGTGTGGAATATACTTTTGTAACTAGACTTTTACCTCGTGTAAACGTTTTTTTCTGTGATTAATATTTTAGTGATTTTGTTTTTGTTTTTTTTATGTATGCTTTATGAATGTTTTATACCTTATATCAAGTTGTAGAATTTTACTTCTTTCAGAAAGTTTTTGTAACTTAATAGGTTTCTGTTAGAGGGGTTGGTAAGTGAATGGAGTGGGCTAGTACTCGAAAAAAAATTTTGAACGCAGTTTTGATAGATGTGGGGATGCGCAGTCTACGAGGATATGTTGAACTGTATTGGAGCATGTACAGCTTGCACTCTTTGTTTTTAGGCTACAATCGTCAGAAATATTATGTAAGCACGCTTGTAAGTAAAAACACTCACGCGTTTGTTTAAGAAGTGTTTCGTTTATTAATTGCTATGGGGTTTTATAGGTTATCTTAAGTACTTAAGGAAAGATATCCCTATTGTGTTAAAGTATTCTTTACTCTTTTCTTCTCATTGAGTTATTGAGTCTTAAGTGCTGGAGTTATTTCTTATCTATTGTGTATTCAGTTTTGTTTGTGTTGCCCTTGTCTATCTATTTCTGAGCGCCAGGATTGCTTCCCATGTGATAATCCAACGCCTTGGTGACTTTTTCAAGTGGTTTGCCGCACATCTGGCAGCGCATTCCGAGGGTTGCTTAAATACCATGTTCATTTATGAACAAAAGGAATAAGAGGCGTAAGGAATTGAATACATTAATTGCAATTACCACTGGAGAAGCAAAAGAAAATCTTATTCGAGAGCTCAAGAAATTTGAAAGTCAAAAATATAAAAAAAAAAAAAAAATATTATTTCGGGTTTGGTTTATTCAAAAGAAAATTAACAATAGTGGTTTATACACGGGAACAGCTGAACGCATTAGGGGCAAGTCAGTCTGCAATATATGCGCAGCTAAAACGCTGGGAAGCGGAATTGGACAAAGACGAGCAGCCTAGTCTAAATTGGGCGACAAAAGTTCAAGATCAGTGGGAGCTGTTCAAAACACAACATCAAATTTTAAAAGCACATTAAGCGCTTTTGGCAGGCGAATACTTTGAAAAAGAAGCATACGAAAAAACCCTAGCAATCAAAAATAGGATAATGAATGAGTTCACCGAGCAGCTCGCACCTTACAAAGAACGATGAATCGTAGATGGTAGACACGAATGGCGAGTTAGATATAAAGTCAAAATTCATACGACTAAAAGAACTGGTAAGAGGAGAAGCGGCGCAAGTATTTAGGCAATTACACATCAGCACAAAAAACTACGACACAGCGTTAAGTATCCTAAAGAATAGATACGAAAATTACAAAAAAAACTATTTTCAAGCCACTGGAATCTAATTTTAGACCTACCACATGAACAGTGAATCTGACAAGAGTGTTCAGAACATGCTAGATACAACAAACAGGAGTCTGCACGCAATAAAAGGAATGGAAATCCCAGTCAAGGAAGCAGAGCCATTCATTGCTAGAATTCTTATCAGAAAATTTGATCGGCAGGGTCTGCAGCAGCATGAAATTTCCTCTAATAAGACAAAGGAAATTCAGACGCTAGAGGATGTAATACAATTCCTGGAAAGACATTTACAAACAATCCAGGCGTCAAGACCGAGAAGCTACAAAGAAATTCCAAAGATTATGAGTACGACGGTAGACAATGCATGCAAGTATTGTAAAATACCAGGTTACAACATACTGAATTCAAAAAGATAGAGCCAGAAGAAAGGAAGGATCTCGTCTAATCTGAACGTATATGTTTCAGATGCTTAAACCACAAATTCTCAATTTACCAGCCGTGCCAAGAGACCTGTGAGAAATGCAATGAAAACCATCACGAATTACTGTATTTTGTAAATTAAACTGAAACGACAATGACGACTAGATCAGCAAACACTACATTACTGGCCACAGCTCAAATTTAAGTACAGTCAAACACAGGAGAATGGATCATCTTTCGGGCACTATTGGACCAAGGATCGCAAATCACAGTTATTACCGAGGAAGTAGCGCAAAAACTTAAGTTAACGAAACGAAAAAGGCTAACAGAAATATATGGACTAGAATTTTACAATGTAACACACATTTTTAACATTGATAATCATTGGAATTATAGTTATAGGTATAATATATGTAATAAAAAAATGTAAAACAGATAAGCAAAAAATTAAAATATTTCGGGTTACCAACGACAACTACTAATAAACAACATAATAGATAAGAAATAACTCCGTCACATAATACTAATTTACTCAATGAGAAGAAATGAGTAAAGAATATTATAACACAATAGTGATCTCTATCCTTTAGTACATAAGATAACCTATAAAACCCCACACAAACCGAATAAACGACTCAGTTCTTAAACAAACGCGTGAGTGTTTCTACTTAGGGATTGGCAAGCGTGCTTACATACTAGTTCTGACGTTGCAACTAACATCGCGACAAAGTTCAAGTACAGATTTGCATGCACTTACTTATTTATTTGTATATTGTATATTTTATTGTATATTGTATAAAATCTAAACATTTATGTATGTACATTGTTTAAATATTAATTAATATTATTAACTTTTTATCACTTACACTAGGCAACAGCCAAAAAATTACAAGAACAAAAGCTACTTTTTTGGATAGATTTGGGACCCCAAACGACGAAAAACTTTTCTTTTTTTAAATACCATGTTCATTTATGAACAGCAGCCCACTATGGGCGATTATTCGATTTAGAAAGCGACTTGAGATTTTTTGTGTACGTTAGTTAGACTAAATTAAAATTAAAATTTGTTGGGAAATTGGACCACTTCCTCCCAAATCGGCTCTTAGCAAAAAATTCGACATATTGTCAATAACTCTAAAAGTGTAGCTATGCACGTATGTGTTTTTTTGTTGATTATGTGCAAACACATAAAAATTATAGCTATTCTTATTTTGAATAGATTTCAATATAACTATCGTGACGACAGGGAGTTTGGAAAATTTGCTATGACTGTCCGATCAGATCGAGTTATATACTGATCGAAAGGTTTATTCTTAACTTACAAAACGGCAAAAAACTTTTTCTAACTCACCTGGGTCTTGAGATACGGGGTGTAATTGGGAGGGGAAACATTTTAATGATTACAGCTAATGGGGCCTTTTGGTTATATTTTATATTTTTTAAATATGCGTTGATTGATACCTCGATCACCCAAATCCGACAACTAGTTCAAAAGATAATTTAATTAGAAATTTTTAGTGGACTTCTCAAATTGAGATGAAAAGTCAGTTTGTTTGTTTGTCTGTTTTTATAAAAGCGCTAAAAGCGATCTAATGATGGGGATTTACTTCCCTTCAAATATCTAGAAATATTTGTTGTACGACTTTTTGAAAAAACTGCTAGCTTAACGGGAAAACGCTAAATCCCGGTAAAATTGAAAACTCAACAGTTTCCAAACCATAAAAGCTACAGATGTGTTGTATATATTCTTGGAAAGGTGTGTTTGGCTTTAGGCGAACCCTTAAACTTTTCTTTTCTTAAGTACTCAGGTAACATTTTACAAATGAAATAAGGTTTTTTAGCTTACAGTTTGGCGATTTCTGACAACACGGCTCTAACGAATTTTATTAAATTTATGTATGTTGTAGAACGTAAAATGGTTCGTTTTTTTTTTTTTGTATATAACTCATAAATTTTGGCTGATAGATATTACCTGTTTACTGAATATACACATTTCTCTATCGGTCGAAAATCATGTTTTGGTACGAAAAACTTTTTGGATTTATGAGATATCGCAAGAAAACTGATACAAACAAGTAAAATGCATGACTTGGTTTATATCCTGACCAAAGTTGGTTTAAATCGGACCACTATATCATATAGCTGTCATAGGACCGATCGGGTCAAAATTGGGTTTTAGTATGAACAACTTTTTTTTATGATATATTTTAACCAATTTGATAGAATATGCATTTAAGTTAGTTTAATGTATCCTGATCAAAGTTGGTTCAATTCGGACCAGTATATCATATAGCTGTCATAGGACCGGTCGGTCCAATATTAAGGCTATAAATATAAAAAAAAACTACTACACGAGGTAAAAGTCTAGTGATGAAAGCCATTTCTAGCCCCAAACTTTCTGATATCCAATTTTGAAATATGAAGCTAGAGACTTGAAATTTTTGGTGTGCGTTAGTAAAAATATAAATTAATAATAATAAAAGAAAAAAAAATTGGCATTCGGCAATTTTTATGTACAAAGAAGCTCACCCTTTTTGGGCACAGTGCACAATGCCAATTTTAGTTTTTATTTTTACTAATTTATATTTCATTTCAAATTTTTATATTTAACTGAATTTTGTTCGTCACAAAATTGGATATCAGAAATTTTGGGGCTAGAAATTGCTTTCGTCACTTGTGTAGAGTTTTTTTTTGTTTTTTAAATTTAATCGAAGAAGACATGCCATCTCTTTCTCACTTTGTGTAAACAACCCAGCTCTTCTTCTTACTGAAGACATTCACATATACTACAAACACTTCAAAAGTTGCCACCTAATGAAAAATAGAAGTGCTGCATTAACTTATTTTAATTTACACTTAACTCTTCACTGCATAAATACAATTTTGTCAACTTAAACTAATATTTTTTTATGTTCATTTTATATAAAAAAAACGCCATCAAAAAAGAGATTTTATAGACATTTTGTATATTTAAAAATCATGAATCAAAACCTTTGTAATTTATAGCCTATTTCCACAACCACTCACATTTGGCTCATTTCGTCACATTTGAATGTGGCTCATTTTTTGCTTTCCACGACCAAATGTGCAACTTTCAAATCATTTGTCATTCGACCGAAATAAATCAGCTGTTCGGTGTTTGTTTACATATTGAATGCAAATCATAAAGTTAAAACCATGGAAAAAAATAATAATAAAATGAACAAAGCTAAACTTTGGACGACTTGGCAGGCATTGACGTCGAATGTGGACCATATGGAGCATATGGATGATGAGGTCTAAGCGGAAATGGCAGAATTCTTAAATTAAATTGTGCTGCCACCTGCCATAAAGCCAACTATTCCATAGTGTCCATCTGTACGGGAGTTTGTAAGTATATATTAGTGATATCGTTGTCCGGCACAATATTATAACTATAATTGATATACTATAGGAACTTCATGGAAATTTTTGGGAGTGCGACGTGCCTAACAACTCGGATGCATTCTTTAAGGAGAATTTCCGAGTGGAAAGGAATACATTCCTGATATTGACCGAGTGATTGAAGGGATTGGCTAAACAAGACACGGTAATGCGGAAGGCCATTCCTTTAGAAAAGCGAATTGCCATAGCACTGTACACTCTGGGGTCATCGTCAGAGTATCGCGCTGTGGGCAGACTATTAGGCGTTTTGGATTCGATGGTATGTAAAATTCTTCAAGAATTTTGCTTTGAAGTACATCGTGTTCTTGTACCCGAATATCTGCCAAAAGACTTCATGACCCAAGAAAAACTAGAGGAGTGTGTGCAAGGCTTTGAAGCGCTTGGATTTCCGCAATGTTTCGGTGCAATTGGTAAGGTTGTTTCCTTTTTATTAAGTTTTTATTAAAACAAATTTTTTATAGATGGAAGCCACAGCTGAAGCTGCAGACTATTATAATTATAAAGGATGGTACTCAACCATACTTTTCGCTTTGGTGGATTTTCGGTAGAGTACAATTTAAGTAGTCTTGAACCAATATTCTAATTGTATATTTTTCTCTAGATATAGATTTATTTCTGTGCATGTGGGTGCCCCAGGTCGATGCCATGATTCCCATGTGTTTGAAACCACCAGTTTAAAAAGGATGCTGGATTGCACAACGCTGTTTGCAGATAACTCACAGCGCATCGGCGGAGTCGACGTTCCTGTGGTGCTTCTTGCGAAATCTGCTTTCAAATTGTCGACGAAGATTTTGAAGCCATACCCCTTCAACACAACGGAAGACGAGGAAAGGAAGTCTTTTAATTATGTTCTGTCCAGATCGAGGAGATAGGTAGAAAATGCCTTCGACAATCACATTGACAAGGTCCCGCATATTATTTATACATGTTGCTTTCTACATAATTTTTTGAATTGTCACAACAGTGACATATCTAAAAATTGGGGGGCTCCAATGTGCGTACTCAACCTGAGAGTTCGAGTACAGCCTATGATTTCGACATTTCTGCAGAAAACATTAGAAAAGCCCTTGCCAGACATATACATAACAAATAAAAAAATATAAAAATTATTTACAAAAAATTTTTTTATTGATTTGAATTGTTCAAATGTTTTTCCAAGAGCTCCAGACACTTCTCCTTCTCATTCCGCTCGGAGCCGAGGCGCAACATCTCTCTTGTTCGCTTTTCATTGGCCTCGATGGTGGCAGCGAGCATGGCCGACTCGTACGCAGCCATCTCCGTCTGGGGGTTAAATTTTGTCCTATGTCTCTTTGCAGGTGGCCAATCGCTACCATTGGACTCCGAAATTCTGCTGTCCACTGGTCTCTTACTCCTGACGGAGGAGCTTGTAGCCTCAGAGTCGTTGTTTGGCTCTATTGGCGACAGCACACTAGAGGTAGACAGCAGTATATCGGAGTCCAAGGGTGGCGATGGCTCCTAACTTGAAGCCCGTTCTCGAGCCACCATGTTAACAAAGTTTTCCCAACTTTCATCATTGTCGACTGAAAAACAATTTCGATTAGTAAACAACATAACATATAATCATAAATTTCAGCTTACCTGCAGTATCCAGTACACAATGTGTGAAGTGGACCGACTTTACAGCTCCCAAAATGCGGTGCACCTTGTCAAGATGTTGCCATTTAGAGGGTGCACCTCCAGATGACCATTTTTTATTTCATCCCTATGGTATACAAAAAAAAACATAAATATGTTAAAAATATTTTGTGTGGAAATATGAACTCTCTTGTATTTTCTGGTGAGATTGTCCACCTTCGTCCGAATCTCCTTCCAAGTGACGCTGAAGTCTGCTTTCAAAAATTTTTCAGTTACTTTGGGCAAACCTCAGCGCACTGAAATTCTCCTTCCACAGCTCCAAGAGAATGACTGCTCCACTGTGTGTCTGGTTTCCCTTGCTTGCTCATCTGAAAAAAAACATTTTAAAATATATTTTGAAATTACAATTGGCGCAAATTTTATACTCACAGTTCTATTCGACAAAACAGCTGACTATAGTGATGATTGTTTCATTTTACACGTGCTCATCGATAAACATCGCGTGTTCGATAAAGAAATACTGGCAAAAAATCGGCTCATTCATTATGAATGAGCCAAAATGATCATTCGGATTTTGTAGTGAAATGAAGTCCAATGTCGTGGAAATAGGCTATTAAAATTTGTTTATACAGAAAGTTATAAAATTGAATGACCTTTCCAAAACAGTCACATTTTTTATGCATTACAAGCTTTATGTTATTGAGCTTGATCAAATCTCCGGACAAACTGATGGAGATTTAAAAATCATCTTGAACTAAGGTCTGTGTCACCTAAAATCTCCTTAAGTTGATTTTTGGTTGGTTTCAATCTGCGTCACCCCTAAATAAGACCGTTAAATATAGTTCGGGTGCCTGTACCAACGCTTCTACCACGTCACTTAACAGCACGTTTGGCATTTGCTGAAAAATATAAATTTTGCACCGAAGAATTCCGCAATGTTATATTTTCGGATGACAAAAAGTGGAATCTGGATGGCACTGATGGGTGTCAAAAGTATTGGCGCTGTTTAAGACAGCCCACTATGGACGATTTTTTGATTTGGGCGGCGTCAACTCTAAATATGAAGCTAGAGACTTGTGAACGTTAGTAAGACAAAAATATAATTAAAAAATTTTCTTTCTGGAAATTGGACCACTCCCTCACTTGGCTCTGGGCAAAAAATTCGACATATTCAGGGGTGCCAGAAATCTCTGGAGATTTAGACTAGATGCAGATCTATCAAAACAAACCGTAGGTGACAAAAAGCTTTGAGAGACTTTTCGGCTACAAAGAGTTGCTACCGTTCACCAAATAAAATGTACTAAACAGTATTCTTATTTTTGTCTTTGTTTTTAAAGTCGATCCCAAAGTGTTAGTATTATATTTGGTCAGTGGGAAAATAACAATATTTTTGTGAATAATCGCTTGTAAATTAAAACAAAAATATTCAATTATTTTGCCCGCAAAAAAAGGTAAGTTGTGTGACAGCCCTGCGATCATGTCAGCTGCTTAGTCTCTTATTTGATTGATTGTGAATGGCAAAATGATTTGCTTAAATTTGTAAAGTGCTTAAGTAAGGAAAGAATATTCAAAAAAAGCCTCTTGCTAGATTGCTGGCCATTGTTTTCTTGCGGAGGGAACAGTTGGCCAAGGAAAGGATCGATCGCAGGTTTCTTCGAAGCGCATCGGATCAACTGGCGAGTGCTAACAGCACGTATGCGTTTTTATGTTGATAATGTACAAACACAGAAAAACTATAGCTATTCTTATTTTGAACAGATTTCGATATAACTACCGTATCGACAAGGACACATTTATGATGATTTTTAATTTAATCCAAGGAGACATGCCATCTCTTTCTCACTTTGTGTAAACAACCCAGCTCTTCTTCTTACTGAAGACATTCACACATACTACAAACACTGCAAAAGTGCTGCATTAACTTATTTTAATTTACACTAAACTCTTCACTGCTTACAGCTGCAATTTTAACAATTTAAACTAATATTTTTTTAAGTTTATCTATCTATATGTATTAAGTTGTTTGTCCAACTGTCTGACTTAGCATTGTACAGGCCAAACGCTGTGACGTACGACCTTGAAACTTGGCCACAATATTCTTAAGATAATTTCATCGGAAGATAAGGCTGCGTTTTTAAAAATTCGAGGGGCAAATGCCTTAAATTAAAGTTCAAATTTTTAATGTATTTTCTGTTTACATGTGTTTGTAGTGTAGTAGAGTTTGGTCAGGCGCGGCATACAGTGACAAAGTGGTGCAGAGGATGGTGTGTTAGATTCAGAAGCAGAAGCTCCGGGCTCGAATCTCGCTTGATCATGGCTTTTTTAAAATCAATTTGACAAAACAAAGACATGCATTTATTTAATTAACATATAGCAGTGTTTGGTCAGCTGACGAGTTTAGTACTTAAGTAGTGCAGAGGATGGTATGTAAGACCCAGGTGCAGGGAGGCGCGGGCTCATTTCCCACACCAGGCAGGAATTTTATTTTGGGGTTAATGGATACCATAGGCAGATCAAGTTTGTTTTTTATTTTTGAATCGGACCACTATATCAGATAGCTGCCATAGGAACGGTACATCGAAAATGATGTTTTAGTATGAAAAAGTTTTTTGTTTGTTGAGATATTAGAACCAAACTGATAGAATATGCATCTGGGATGGTATTATATATCCTGATCAAATTTGGCTAAAATCGGTCCACTATATCATATAGCTGCAATAGAGACGCTCAATCGAAAGTTAAGTCTTAGTATAAAGTTTTTTGTTTTTTTAAGACATCCTAACCAAACTGATGGAATATGCATTAATGTTGGTTTTGTACATTCTGACCAGATTTGGTTCAAATCGGTTCCATATATCATATAGCTGCCATTGGAACAATTGGTCGAAAATCAACTTTTATGATAGAGTACCTGGGCTCAGGGTATCCTATCGCTCGACAGTAGCCGCACCTCACCGCGAGCGAAGCGCGCCGGTTCTTAAGACATGTCAACAAAACTCACAGATTGTGTATTTGAGATAGCCTGTTACACCCTGACCAGATTTGGTGAACATAGGGTTACTATAGCAGAGAGAGAGTGTTCTTTGTTTGAGTGAATCAGACGTGTTTTATTTGGCTCGTATATTTTCACCTGTTTCTGTGAAGTATAGCACACCGTTTTTATATTTTTTGATCTAAAATTGTGCATAAGTGAAAAAGCTATCGACTTGCCCTGTAAGTTGTAATCATTTGTGCATTGTGGTCCTAATATAAAGCATTTTTTTTTGCTAAACTTAGTTTTGCAGTTCCCCTTAAATAATTACATTCTTGTGCCTGTGTTTGTTTGTGTATTTACACCTGGCTCACATAAGTTTGTTGTTATTGTAAGCACAGCGATTGTTTTTGTTTACATCTCCTTATCTCAGTTTCGGCGCTTCGCACATCTTAATACATTTGTTTGTGTGTGTGTTCGTTGTTGCATTTCGTTTTTGTTTAGCAGCGCGCTCTCACAAGCAAATTGTTTTTGTGTTTTGCTCTCTTGTTAAGAGCTCCTTTTGAGTGCCCCCCGCTTAATTTACGTGCGCAGTTTCTGAAACTCGAGCATTTGCTGTGTGTTTGTTGTTTTGTTTTTTTTTTTTTGGTGTCATAAATGATTTGCGCGCAGCGTCAAAAGTTGTTGTTGTAGCCGGAGTACTGGGAGCAGTGAGAGCAAGGGCTTGCTTACCGCTGGTGTAAACTACTAAAGTTTTTTCTACAGAAGATCTTTGACTGCTCTACGGCTCTCTACACTCTACCAAAATAATCCTATTGTGTAAACAAAATATTCAATAAATAAATTTGTTTATTAAGTTTAGTTTTATACATATGCTTAAACGGAAAATACATATTTATTAAATTATGTCACCATTGGGTGATAGGCGACGCAGTGATTTAACGTCGAGTACGACATTTTTTTTTTGTAGCTTCTTTTGTTTCCTGTGACTCGTTTTAACAGTTACCGTCTCGTGTCTCAAACACTTTTTAATGGCAGATTGTCATAAAAATACGTTAATTACAAAAGCCAATTGGAGTAAATAATAAAGATGAATCAGCAATAAATAAAAGGAAATAAAGCCATTCACTGCTAATGGAAATGCACTACGGCAATATGCATATTAAAAAGAAGCTACTTTTTTATAGACTAGACTTAATTCATGACATCTTTCTTTACTTCAACAGCTTTAATTGGCTGAATCTCCTTAACCTTCTTGTGCCGTTCCTCCTCATTGCCATTCGCAATCGATAAAGCAGGCAATTCAACTCGAACCTCTTTCTCAAATTCCAACGGGTCCTCATTTTGATCATTATGTTGATGTTTATCCGACCGACTCTGTGCGCTAGGTGACTGTGGTTGCTCAATGGCAGTTAGTATGGACTGCAACAAACCCTGTGACAGAATTTCCTCATGATTGGCACCCTGTTCAACATGGGCTGCACCGTTTCCATCATTGCCAGTTGCTCTGTTTAATAAACTGCTAAACTGAACTTCAAAGTTCTGAATTGGTTTGTCAACACCTGAGCCCAGATTTATACTCTGCGATTTCTGAGCCGAAATTACATTTAATCCATTCAAATCCGGTAACTGCTGTGGATCTGTATCACCTGGCAGCGCGGTTACTGCCGATTTCTGTGAGGCATATCCGGAGTGGTCAAAATCAAAATTATTTCCCGAAGGCGGAGGTCCATAGCTGTCAGCGGGGATGCTGAGAAACTGTGTGTGCTGCTCAGCCACTGGGATGCTTTGCGCAATGGCATTATATGAACCATCGGATGCCGCAGTGACGCTGCCAAATGTTTGTTGCTGCTGCTGAATTTGGTAGCCATTGTTATTGACAAAATTGGGTCCATGGCCACAGTCGTGCACTATAACCGTCTTGGGGGAAGGAGGAGGACCATTCACCACAAATGGTTGTTGATTAAACCTCGATTCTTTCTGTACTAAAGGAAGTCCCTGTGAATATACATATTGTTGTGCATACTGAGAGGCACTGTAACTGTTCTCTGAGTGTTGATGCTGCTGTTGATGGAAAAATGTTGGTGGGGGCAAGTACTGCTGCTTTGTCGGTGGTTGCAGTGGCGCGGGTTGGTAATGTGATTGAGGCAGCGGGACGGGTACATGCTTTTGGGGTTTGAAAGCTAGTCTTAATTGCGACTGCGGCAGTTGCTGTTGAACAATGACCTGCGGTGAGAGTGCCTGATTAAATGGTGCGCCATATAAAACTTGTGGTGGTGCAGGGGGTACATTTAAAGCAATTTCATGAGCAGCCGGAGGAATGTAAGTAGGAGGCTGCTGCTGGGGTTTTACACCAAATAGGTCCAAGTGGTGCACGGTAGCCCCAATGGACTCCAACAAGCCAGTTGGGACTGGCGAACGGTAGGCTACCGGCGTATTGGGATGGCTAGCACCATGTTGAGGCAAAGGCTGTGGATTGCCTGAGGCAGAATCGAACTGTATGTTTATATTTGAGTGTGAATGTGCCTGACCGTTGCTGCTGGTTAAAGTTGCACGCTGTGGCGGTAGAGCTCCATACTGAGGTATAGGTGCAGGTGATAATGGCAGAGCAACACCTGAACCACCAACTAAGGTTTGGTATTTATGGGCATGTACAGCCCCAGGTGCAAATGAATCTGCTGGCGGCTTGGAATAGGAGTCATCAATGGAACCAATGGAGAGCTAAACAAGAGATAAGAAATCAAAACCATGTAATAAAAGAATTTACTCTTGAGTGGAGACTTTACTCCTACCTGTAAAGCGTCAGATTCAATGTTATTCAAATGTGCATCGCCTCCTGTACCAGTGATCACGTTACTAGCATCTTTTTGAAGAGCCACCGCTACTAGTTGTTCATCGGAAAGACCGTCAATAATGCCACCCTCTTCGGTGGTACTACTTACACTGTATTTGGTGCCAAAATTCTGACTTTCACTGTTGCCCTTTATGGGGCCCTGTTGGACGTTGCTGTAACCATCTTGCGTTTCGATGCGGTTCTCTTCAAAATAAGCGCCGACAGGTGCAGGTATGGGCTTCCACCCATCGCAAGCTGTGTGAAAAGGTACTTGTGAACTACTGTGAGTGTGTCCAGAGGCATCGATCAGGATTTGAGCTTGCTTGACGGGGCCACCTGTTGCGCCTCCCGGTAGCAGCTGACCACCAGGCCCAGTAAATATAATAGTCTGCGTGGGTACGCGATTGTTGCTTGCGGACTGTGGTCGAGGCAGACTAATAGGAAGTGGAGGTGGTTCATAATTTGCTGGTGTTTCATACACTGGCTTAGGCGGCAGATTCAATGGGCCGGATGCGGGTGGACCATAAGACGTGGATGGTTGATTGGCTGGCTTAAACAGTGGAGCTGGATGCGGGGGAGGTAATGGCTGTGTTGTTGCTGAAGAAATGTGGAAGTGTGGTTTTGGAGGTGGAGGTCCGTAGCGTTGAGCCGAATGGTGCTGCAGTTTTAAAGTTGGTGGAGGACCATATTGAAGACTTGGTTGTTTCGGCGGTCCGTATTGTTGTGGAGGTTGCAGTGGTGGACCATACTTTGTTGGAGTTGGTCCGTAAACTGATTTTGATGACGGTGAGCCATACTGTGTTGCGGGCTTGTGATGTATATGGGGTGGGCCATAAAATGGCTTGGGAACCCCAAAGTGCGTCTTAATCTGTTCATGTAAGCCACTTGACGAAGATGATCCTCCACCAACTCCCAAAAAGTTTAGCTTCGGCGGTCCATACTTTAGCGCAGGTGGACCATACTCTTGAAAGGGTATCTGTTGTGGCACCCCGTACTCACGATGCGGTGTGTGATGTTTTGGTGGACCGTACTGTAATATTAGACTCGGTGGTTGACCGTAGCTGTCAGAGCCTGACTTGCCGATAAGTACTGCCGGAGAAGCGCAAAAGCAGAAAGTAGTAACAATTGTCAGGTGTATCAGCTTCTGAAGTAAAATATTTAGAAAAGGAGAAAAAAGAAATATAATTTATTCAATTTTGTTTTGATATTGGAGAATAATACACTGCGCATCATCAGGTTAGCGCCCCCCCTTACACTCACACTCAAAGCTAAATATTATCTGAACCATTTGTGCTATAGCCCTAAAATTGTTATCCATTTGACTCCTAACAATTCTTCTTAAAATAAAACGAAAATGGCTTCTGTAAGACTTCAGATATTTTTTTAATAATTAATTTACGAAAATGGTACAAAATTAATGTAAAGAAAAATTGGTCATCAAGATAGCGCCACCTGCGATAATTTCCATTTATTTAAATTTTTGAGCAGCAATGATGCGTTTAACCACTGGTATGTTATATTTTAATAGTTTTTAAGTAAAATTAGTAATGCGTGGTCCTGCCTTTGTTTGCAATTACTTCAAAAATTCGATTGGGAATTGAATTGTAAAGTTGTTTAATGTAATTTAATGATATCGTGGACCAAGCGTGTTTGATGCCTTCGATTAACTCGGTTTTATTACTATATTGTTTTCCGGACTCGTACACTTTTCTGGCCAACCATCCCCAGACGTCCTCGATAATATTGAGGTCGGGGGAGTATGGTGGCCAATCGAGGAGATCAACTTTTTGGTCATGTATCCATGATTTCACAGATCGGGCAGTGTGGATTGGAGCATTATCATGTTGGAAATGCCACTGTAGATTATGGAACACATTTTGGAAATGCGGAAAAGCCGTTTTTAGAACGCTGTTATAGTTCTGCGCGTTCATGCGCGATGTTAAAAACTGCAGCTCGCAGGTGCCAAAGTACGATATGGCTCCCCACACCATTACTCCACCCACCCGGCTGTGCAAGCGGTCCAAGTAATGCTCCTCTTTGCGTAGGTCATGAAAATAATAGTTATATCCATCGGGACCTTCCAAATTGAATTTCTTTTCATCAGAAAAGACAACGTGTTGCCACTGGGTAGACCAAGTCATGTGAGCGCGAGCAAAATTTAGGCGCATTTCTTTTCGAAGCATATTAAGTGGTGGTTTTTTTTTTAATTTTAGTCGTTGTAGGTGTGCTGCTTTCTTAATAACTCGTTGCACCGTTGATAAGCTTGCCTTAACACCCGTTTTTTCCTTGATCTTCGAAGAAGAGTCGTGCGAATTTGAAGCTTGTCTCAGTATTGCTCTCCTGTCTGCTTGGGAAACCACTTGATTGTTGCCGCCTTTGAAGTTTTTTCCATAGTTTTCCTTATTTTTAAGAAAATTGGCAATAGTTTTTCTGTGTCTTCCTGTTTTTTCAGCAATTTTATGAAAGGATAGCCCAGAATCATAGTATGCTTCAATTTTTGATTTTTCTTCCAAAGATAAAACAGTTCCTCTTCCCATGTTGTGCGTTTATTTGTGGATAATTACTTGCTTGAAACTCACAAAAAATTTGGTAACTGTGATTGCCGAAACATTCGAGATAATTAACATTGAATTTGCAGGCGCTAACCTGATGACGCAAAATAAATGCAAGCTTTTTCGTAGAAAATAAAACAAAATAGAATATAAAATATAACGGTTGTTCCAAAGAGCTTTTTTTTCTTGTAAAAGCGACCACATATAATTATTGCGAAAACAAAATAAAAACTACGAAGTTGAGTGCAATAGGAATGAAGAAAAATGCAAAAACAAATGAGTGGAAGGGGGGGCGCTAACCTGATGACGCGCAGTGTATATTTCAAAATAATTCGAAAAAGATACAATCTAGTGCAGGCACAGAGTGCAATGAATCTCACGGACAATCACTGTGCTTTCTAAAACATGACACGCTCCCTTCCGCCCCGCATATCGCAGACACAAAACTCATAGTTTTAAAGAAAGAACGAATTTGTTGGTGGTCAAAATTCTCTTAATTTTTATGTCTTCTGCTTTGAATTCGCCAAACCTATCAAAAACCTTTTCAATTGAATCAAAATAAGCAGGCCATTTTTGGTAGACTTTCGGGAAATTAAATAATTTTGATATTTGTACTTTTATTAGAAACCGTAAAATTTTACATATAACTAGCAACTAAATTATCTATTAAATGCAATTTATTTTGTCATAATCGACCAATTGGTTGTAAAGATTTGGCCTATTTACTTTGATGAAAGTGGCGAACCTATTCAGTTGAGCAGCAGTGTATATACTTTACAGGGTCTGCCACGCCTCCCACTGTCCGTTACGAAATTTTTTTTTTTAAACAGACTTCATGGACCCTGTATGTATTTTTGAGCACGGGGCTTTAAAAAAAAACTTTATGGGGTAAAAGTCTAGTGACCAACGCTTTCCATGCTTAAAAATTTTTCATATGCAATTTTTGAAGAACGACATTAAATTTAAACCAAGGCTGTAACCTTCAAAGTTTGTTTAAGGTTCAGTTCAGCGGTTGGAACCATAGAGTAAGACAACGGTTCGTTTCTTGGTTTATCCCACAAAAAAAAACCTCTAAACGAGGTAAAAGTCTAGTGACGAAAGCAATTTCTAGCCCCAAATATAAAAAATAAAAATGTTAATAAAAATATAAATGAATACAAAATAAACACTTAAGTGGCATTCGGCACTGCGCAAAAAGAAATTTTTATATTCTTTTTGCGCAAAGTGCAAAAATTTTTAACTTTTACCTCGTATATAGGTTTTTTTTGTGTGTAAAACTTACACCCTAATCATTATTTTTGAACCAAAAAAATAAAAATAAACAATCATTATTTTTGATAAAGCTAGATAAAAAAATATTGAACTTTTACTTTTGGGGCAAAAGTGTTCTGTTAGCAAGCTGTTAAAGTCAGCTGATTATGTGTCACACGTTTTGTGAGAAAATTGCAGAAAAAATGTCAAAAGTTTCGAAAATATCGTGTTTTTCTGATCAAATTTGTGTATTTTTGTGTTCAGAATGGAAGAGGAACCACATCACCACAACATCAACCACTAAGATAAATGCAAAAAATTTAAACATAGTTTTGTTTTATATTATGTTGTTTTTGATAAAAATATATTGTATTTAAAAAATTAAGTTTAAACCTAAGTTTAAGTTTGGTAACTTAAAAAAATATGACAAGTCGACTAAATCGGTTAATGGCAGCTTTATACAATGGTCCAAATTATTTGAAACTTGGTAGGTAATTTTTAAAACGCAAAATATGTGTACATACCAAATTTCAAATCAATAGCTTCATAAATAGAGTTTATGCCAAAAATAATAAGCGGAAAAAACCATAAAGCATAGCAAGAATAAGTCGCTACTGTTTTTGTTTCCCGCAATATCTGTTAGAGTGTGTGTATGTTTGATAAAGTTTCATATGGCATTTATTGGGGGTTATTTAAAAAACAAATTAGTCATTAGTCATTGTGAAATATCAGCCCTGCATTTAAAACTAGGGGGCTCGCTCGCTTTGCCCGCGGTGCTACAGTCGAGCATACTCGACTGTCGGAGACCCCGTACTTACTATGGCAAAAGCTAAGAAGGGAAAAATTTAAAAACATTTAGATTACTTGACTGTATAAGACCAATTAAATGAATATTCTATCAGTTTGGTTACGATGTCTCATAAAACAAAAAAGTTGTTCATACACAAACTTAATTTTCGCCCGATCGGTCCTGTGGCAGCTATATGATATGGTTGTCCGATCGAAGAAACGAGACAAACTTGATCTGCCTGCAATGCAGAGGAACCTTCGTACCAAGTTTGGTACCTCTAACTTTAATAGTCTCTGAGATAATGTGGATATGCAATTTTCCTTGTCGATTTTTAGCCGTTAAATGTGGCGTAGTCAAATTCTGAAAAAAACTTGATCTGCTTGCAATATAGAGGAATCTACATGCCAAGTTTAGCTCTTTTAGTCTCTGAGATCTAGGTGTTCATACAGACGTCAGGACAGCAGGACAGAAAACAAATGCGATATCGGCTCGGCTATTGATGCTGATCAAGAATAAATAAACTTTATAGGGTCTCCCACGACTTCTTCTGCCGACTCCCAATCTTAATAGACCCCTGTACTTTTTTTAAGTACGGGGTCTACAAAGCTAATTAGAACAGCAAACGCTGAGACGAGACACACCGACTGAAATGGTCCATGAATTACGTAAATACAGTATGAATAAATTGAGTACAACTGCCACTTTCTCCAATTATGAAAACAGTTATGTAATAGACAATCTATGGTCAATCAGTCATTTAGAGACCACTCGATGGTCAGTTGGCTCTGCTTGCATCGAATATAATCAGATAAGTCTACACCAATAACAGCAACAAGTATTTAAATGTCATAAGCGCCCAAAGTCACCGAAAGCAAAATAAAGAAGAAAACCAAATATAAATAAATATCACGTTCAAGATAAAACTTTCACTTCCCGTTAGCCAAGACAAAACTTACGTAGCCAGCAACATCAGCGGCTTTGCCAACTACCAACATCTTGTTCATGAAGATGAGTAGGTGTCACAAATGCAGGTGGTGAAATTACGGGGCATATAATGAAATGTAAAAGAAATTGCAACCAATGAAATGTACCAGCTAAGAGAAAGATAGCGAGCTAAGGTCAGGGGAAATGTTGGGTGAAGTGTGCGCTAACCTTCAGTACTGTCTATCAAACATATGACATATCAACATACACTTACATATTAACGTAGTTACGCGTGTGAAGTTACCTGCAAGTGAGTGACTTACAATTGTTGTTTCTCTTCTACAGTAAGATTTGCATTAGAAATTGGTACATTTGTTTACAGTATATATAGAATAACAGATATTAAAAAAAAATATATATATATATTTATATAATATGTGACCGTCTGGGCAGGTCTGTAGCCATATTTTTGCGTCACAATCACAACTTTTGTTCGATTTATGTATGTGTATTAGGGTGGAGTGAATTTCACTTTTTTTTCGATTTTCGTAGGTCATCAGTCAAAAATTTCTAAAAATCTGACATAACTGTAAATTAATCCCAAAAGATAATGATTTTAACTGTAAAGATCGCTGGGAAAATATCAAACTTACAGATTTTTCAAAAATACCAAAATTGGTAAAAAGCCGTTACATTTGAGGCGGGCACGTTCTTTTGGAATGTGTCGAATGTACGAAGCAAGCACGTTATTTTTGTCAAATTTTATAATATGGGCGTGTGGAAACCACAAAAAGTTGTTAAATACCGTAAAACTATATTAGGTACAAGTACCTGCCATAAAATTGTGGAGTACAAGTGCCGGTCATAAAAAAAAGATTGGTTATTTTACAATTATTTCTTTTAGTAAAGAGTTCAAAGTGAAAACCATTGATTTGAAAAGTTAATTATTGAACTTTCCTAAATACGGAATCAGGCACCTGTTTACCAAAATTAGGTTTCTAGGTCTTACGTCAAGTAGAATATTTGCATTTTTTCAAAGGAATTTTATAAATTGAACCGTGCGGACGAGCGTTTAAGAGTGTATTTATGTGAATCCAACGTGTTTTAAAAATAATTATTTTCTGAGTTTTTATAATTTGGAATCGAAACTAATCTACATTAAAAAAAAACATTAAGTTAAATTCAATTTATGAAACGTCATAACCGTAAAAATGCCAAAAACTCGGAAAGCTTTGCGTTGCCCTAAAGTTGGTGATCCGCTTAAGCTAGGAGAAAATATGCTGCCAACGTTTTGTGATATTATAAGATATTATTTGTGGAAAAGGAACGATATGCTTGAGATTAATAATGAAGAAGACCCCGCAGTAAAAGATATTTTTAAAACTATTGCTGTAGTCGTAAGAAAAATATGGGATGGGCAAAGATGCTCTACTTTGCCACCGATAAGTAGAAGACAAGTTGTCGCAAAGTTGATTTTGCAATAAGTACAAAAGCTGAAAAAACTACGTGGGAACATCAGGCTTTCTACGAAGATTCTTCTAAAAAGTTGTTTGACATCTCAGCATGTAAGTGTACAACGCAGCTTATATGTAAATGCGCTACGAAAGTACCGGCTATAGAGAAAAAATTTTTATTGGACCAAGGAAGTGATCGAAATATATATTGGTAATGTGGATAAAACGATAACGAAATCTCTTCAGCGCAATAAATCCAGGAAACGAAGGCACGGTGAGTTTGTAAGGAATAAAAAGAATTTTAGTACTTCGTTTTCTAACCAACAGATAATTTGGCCATCTGGGAGTACCACCTGTGAATCCTCGGAGTCGGAAGCATCTTCGAATGAGTATTGGGCTTAGGCAGATAAATCTCATAACAAAAATCAACAAATAAGATACGCTATGCAAACCTCGTGTGATAGAACAGAACTTTCTGATCGATCTGTAGCTTTCGTCGTAAACGCTGCAATGGTTGACTTGAAACGAAATGTTTCCTTACCATTCTCAAGACAGCTTGTGACAGAGGCTTTCTTATCTGTTTGTGGACCAGAAGCTAGGGATGGATTTATTCGTGCCCAGATAAGAGCCAGGCAAATGATTCCACATTTCGAAACCAAAGCTCAGTATTTCCAACCTTGATATATGAAATTCTATAATTTAGTATAATTTCGTTACATAATAAAATTGATATATGCAAAAAATAACAAACAAAGATTTTATTCTCTGTGTATCACACTTGCGAGCTGACGGATTTTTACCGATTTTTGCAGTCCCTAAATACTTCTGAAAAAATACAAATATTCTACTTGACGTAAGACCTAAAAACCTAATTTTGGTAAACAGGTGCCTGATTCCGTATTATGGAAAGTTCAATCATAAACTTTTGGCAGCTGAGATCATAAATCTATGGTTTCCGTTGAACTCTTTACTGAAAGAAATTATTGTAAAATAGCCCCTCTATTTTTTATGACCGGTACTTGTACTCCACAATTTTATGGCATGTACTTGTACCTAATAACGTTTTACGGTATTTAACAACCTTTTCTGGTTTCCACACGCCCATATTATAAAATTTAGTAACCCAAAAAATTCATTCAAAAATTTAAAATAACGTGCCTCCTTCATACATTCTACACATTCCAAAGGAACGTGCCCGCTTCAAATGTGAAAAGTGAAATTCACTCCACCCTAATGTATATACTATGTAACTCATTAGCATAGCCTCAAAATCTTTGTTATTGATGCTACACATATTAACAAGGCAACATAAACAACTACCACGAAAACAACAAACTCGTCAAAAACAACAGCAGATCAAATAAATGAGCTGCAAACAAACAAAACATAAAGTCAAGCGTCGAACTTTCACTCTCGTTGGGTAAACGATAATTTCGTTGGAAGATCGCTATAACGAGGAAAGCAGGCGAACAAAAAATCAGAACGCTCTAGACGAGATGCAGTCCTTGTTCAGTCCTTATATACTCAAACAGAGTTTCGAGCAAGCGCTTATAAAAATATATATCACTATTTGTGCCAAAACTCAACTCTTCTGCTAATGTAATAAGATTTTGTTTTCTTTCGATTTTCTCAATTTTTTCGCAAAAGGGGCAACGCATCGATAAATATAAATATGAGTATCTAAAATCTCTGCCGACAAATATAGAACTGTTTTTTGTGCCCAACAGAAATATCAAGCACCATTTGCAAAAATGACGCAAGCGACAAAAATAAATCTTAGGCTTCGCGCACACTTTAGCTGAAAACGGAGCTGAAAGCTGAGAGAAAAAAATTAAACACACTGCACTCATGCAAGTGCACATATTGAAGCGTTCAGCTCAGCTCGGTTTTATGAACCAAACATGTTTGATTTTATCATCTCGGCTTTCAGCTCCGTTTTCAGCTATAGTGTGCGCGATTATTAATAAATAAATAATCTTAATAATCGTGTGTCGCTTACATCATTAGTTAGTTTTGCCAATTTAGCTATTTCCCCGCTTGATCTAGAGGGTTGCAATTGGTAAATTCGGAATAAATTGTAAAGTAGCGGCTAGCGGGAATTATAGCTATTTTCCAAGCAGTGAATCACTAAGTAAATAACCTATAGAGAAGTCATTTCACACAACGAAAATGCCCCCAGACATTGCGTCCACCGGTGAAATTTTTCATGGAACTTGAAAAAGAACCGGTTCTTTTGTTGTATGAAATGACTTCTCTATAGGTTATTTGCTTAGTGGTGGAATCAACCAATATTGAAGAGATTCTGTTCCAATAAAAAATACCACAAGCTTTTGGGAGAAAGTGTCCAACTACGTGGATGCAACTGGAAATAAAAGATTTTCGGAGCTGGCATCATTTGCGCTAAGCCTTTTATTTTATGTTTAAACTAAACTTCGAAATAATAGGGCTGCTCAAACATTAAACTCAATTTTTACACGAGCTAGTCTTTCATATAGTTCGTTCGTTCAGTGAATAGATCCCATTTAGTTCGTGCAAAGATTAAATCCGTATAGTTCGTTCAGAGAAAAGATCCCATAAAGTTCGTTCAGTGGATAGATCTCAACTGAGTTGGTTGAGGGGACGCAGAGGTTTCACCATTGTATAGATATGGGTTTTAAGAAAGTTTCTATTTGTTTATAACAAATTACTATATGAAACAGAATTTAATTTATGCTTTAATTTTTATTTCGTTATCAAAAATTTTACTGATTTTTGATAAAATTATGAAATTCGTATTTATTTAATGAAAACCATAAATTGACTTTAATTTAGTTCAAATTTTAATATATATTATCAACAGTGTGTCTCTAGCGAGATGTAATGGGATTCGAATCAACCAACGAAATGTTTTGGGATCTATTCACTGAACGATTTGTTTTGAGATCTTATTCACTGAACGATTTGTTTTGCGATCTATTCACTGAACTAAATGACATACAATCTAGGATTTAGTTCGTTCGTTCACTTTAGGGATTAGTTCAATAGATCTTAGTTTAATGGCTATTTCTAGCTTTTTTTCAAAGGCTAGTTTAGCTTTTTAATGACCCGAAGAGTTGGCAACTTTGACCATAATTGACAGGCCAATATCTCCGTATAAACAATCAATAAACAATCAAAGATTAATATTTTGGGTGCAGAGGCTGTTGGTATTTATGAACACATTTGCATAACAAAGACAATATACGAAAAAGGTCGCTTGCGTAATTTTAGCAAATAAGGCTCGATATTTAGTATCTGCTATATTTTTCTAGAGGGTAATATAAGTTCGTTTAAAAGTGTGTAACGAATAAAAGTAAGGTGTGGTAAGCCCAACAAAATAGAGTAAATAAATTCTTCTTAGTATGACAAGCTGGGGCTGGAATATGCTTTCGTCACTAGACTTTTACGTCGTGTATAGGTTTTCTCTGTGTAATATCGGAAATTTTTTTAATTGACTTTGCTTTAGACATTTTAACTATATCAATAATGCAGGCAGATAGAAAAATATGTAAATTAACTTGTTAAATTTCTTTCATATTAAAAAAAAAAATCGTCGAAACACAAAACTAAACGGTCTGGTAATACTAGTTATTTGTGCAACTCAAAGCTGTCAGCTACACTCTCAAGCTCTGGCTGCTACGCCTGCCTTGTTGCTGGTTCCCTCTCTTTATACTTATTAAAATATAAATATACAGTTAATAGGCTATATCTTCTAAGCCCCATAGCCAAAAGTTATGTTCCATATACCAAACAAGGGGGCTCCATGCCCCTGCTCGCTTACCCCGGCTCGCTTCTCTCGCAGTGAGGTGCGGCTACAGTCGAGCACGCTTGACAGTAGGATACACTGAGCCCAGGTACTCTTTTATAAAAGTTGATTTTCGACCAATTGTTCCTATGGCAGCTATATGATATATGAAACCGACTTTAACCAAATCTGGTCGGAATGTTAGGATGTTTTAAAAAAACAAAAAACTTTTTCATACTAAAACTTGATTTTCTACCAATCGGTCCTATGACAGCTATGTGAT
The DNA here is from genome assembly GCF_004354385.1 of Drosophila innubila. Taxonomy (NCBI): domain Eukaryota; kingdom Metazoa; phylum Arthropoda; class Insecta; order Diptera; family Drosophilidae; genus Drosophila; species Drosophila innubila. Next base: position 37,719,011 of record NC_047626.1, on the reverse strand, counting down.
ATAGTCGACCGATTTAAACGAGCTTCAGCCAGGATGGACAAAACCATGTTAAATGCATATTCCATCAGTTTGATTAAGATATCTCAAGAAACAAACAACCTTTTCTTACTAAGACTTAATTTTCGATTGTGCGTCTCTATTGCGCTATATGATATAGTGGATCGATTTTAACCAAACTTGGTCAGGATGTATATTACCAGCCTAGATGCATATTTTATCAGTTTGGTTTTGATATCTAAACAAATAAAAAACGTTTGCCATACTAAAACTTCATTTTCAATGTATCGTTCTCATGGCAGCCGTTTGATATAGTTAACCGATTTTAACCTAATTTGGCCAGGATGTATAAACCAGCCCAGATGCATATTCTATCAGTTTGGTTCTGATATCTCAACAAACAGAAAACTTTTTCATACTAAAACATAATTTTGGATATATCGTTCCTATGACAGCTGTGTGATATAGTTAACCGATTTTAACAAAATTTGGTCAGGGTGTAAAATACCTGCCCAGATGCATATTCTATCAGTTTGGCTCTGACATCTCAACAAACAAAAAACTTTTTCATACTAAAACTTAGTTTTCGATGTATCGTTCCTATGGCAGCTATATGATATAGTGGTCCGATTCAAAAATAAAAACAAACTTGATCTGCCTAAGGTATCCATGAACCTACATGCAAGGTTCGAAGTCTCTAGCTTTTATGGTCTCTGAGATCGATGCGTTCAAACAGACGAACAGAGAGACGGACAAGTCTCAATCGACTCGGCTGTTGATCCGGATCAAGAATATATATACTTTAGGGGTCTGCCACGCCCCCTTCTGCCTGATAGAAACATTCTGCCAAACACAACATACCCTTTTTTTTTTTACCAATTTTTAATGGGCTCAGGGTATAAAAACGGAAAATTTTACGTCTTATAATATATTGCAATTTAACCAAAACCGTTAGAGCCATTTTGTCACAAATAGCCAAATGTAAGCCTATAAACCTTATTTCACCAGTAAAATGTTACCTGAGTACTTTAGCTAAAAAGTTTAAAGGTTCGCCTAAAAGTCCTTAAAACTACCTACTACTTAAAAAAATTTATTTATCGTTTGAACCAGTTATCGGATTTGGGTGAATTGGGTATCAATCGACGCGTATTTTAAATTAGAATAAAAATAATTTTAGCCAAAAGACCCCAACAACGCCACAAGCTACAATCATTGAAATTTTTGCCCTCCCACTTACACCCCCGAATCTCATGACCCAGGTGATTAAGAAAAAGTTTTAGTATGCCATTTTGTAAGTTTGGACTAAGCCTTTAGATCGGTATATAACTCTATCTGATCGGACAGTCATAGCAAATTTTCCAAATTAGCTGTATATATTGATCCCACAAAAAAACCTCTATACGAGGTAAAAGTCTAGCGACGAAAGCAATTTCTAGCCCCAAAATTTCTGATATCCAATTTTGTGACGAACAAAATTGAGTTTAATCTAAAAATTTTAAATAAAAATAAAGATACGTCTAAAAGCCCTCAAAAACACCTTTCCAATGATATATAGAACATATCTGTAGCTTCTATGGTTTGGAAACTTTTGAGGTTTCAACTTTAGCGGTATTTAGCGTTTTCCCGCTAAACTAGCGGTTTTTTCAAAAAGTCGTAGAACAAACATTTCTAGATTTTCGAAAAGGAATAAATCCCCATCATTACATTTAAGCTTCTTTAGCGCTTTGATGCAAACAGACAAACAAACTGACTTTTTATTTCATTTTGAGAAGTCCAGTAAAATTTTCAAATTTATTTATCTTTTGAACCAGCTATCGGAAAAATACAAAATTTTACCAAAAGGCTCCAACAGCCCCATTAGCTGCAATCATTTAAATTTTTCCCTCCCACTTACACCCACGTATCTCATGACCCAGGTTGATTAGAAAAAGTTTTAGTATGCCACATTTGTTTAAATTTACATTAACAATGAGAATTTCAATACAATGGTACAATACATGTATATTTGATTAATTAACATTGACATTGAGAATTTCAGACCAATAATACAATTAATTTATATTGTTGGTAGTGAAAAAATTAGATCTAAATTTTATTCTTAATAGTTTTCAAGAAACTCTTGATTAAATAAATCATTGGCACCATTGCGCCAACGGAGAAAAAAAGAGCCAGTTTTGGGGCAAAAACTCCAAGTGTGGCAACCGTGATTATAATTGCCAAACCAATATCTCCGTTAATATATACAATTAAAATTTAATATTTTGTGTGCAGATGCTGTTGGTATATATAAACACATTTGCATAAGGAAACATATTTATACAAACAGGGCTGGATATATTTACAATATTTTCTATGTGTGATATTCATCAAAAAAACAATAGTTAATTTTTTAAATAACAAACATTAATATGCAGCCACTATACATATTTCATATTCAATTACATCAAAAGTCAATTAAAACCAAAGAAAATGTTTTCATTGCCAACGCCCGATACTATAAGTAGCACACTAACACATTGACATTTTTTTGCTCTCTCTTCCTGGACAGTTCAGCTTAAGACGTTTTTGCAATTTGAGGTACCTTAGAAATGAGCACACTCGTAAAAGCTGCTTTTTTTAATGGAGGTTATTATTTTTATAAGCTGACGCTTTGTAATCCTTTCAGTTGGTTTAAAAGAAGCAGGTTCTCTTTGTACGAATAGGTACTCTTAAAGTAAGATAGGCAGAATTGGAACTTTACCATGGTAACAGCTCTAAAATAATTTTCGAACAAGCAGGAAATTTACTGCCCACTAATGCTTCGGGGAAAAGTTAACAAACTTTAAGCTAGTGAAAGATTTTATGCGTTAATTCACAAGATTTTTGAATCTAGCAATCACACTTAAAAAAAATAGAAACACTTTTATTTTATCACGGAAACGCGACAAATTTTAAGAAATATATAAAAAACTTTATCGCCGATTAGACATAATATTGCACGGGCACGAATCGACAAAATCTTGGTAACGGGTCGAACGGATCGGCGTCCGCTACTTGTCACTCTCGAATAGAAAATGCTGCTGCTAAGATGATAACGCCAGCTCATATAGGTAACAGCCAACGCAGTCGTCGGGTGAGTAGCTACCTCAATAAAAACGAATGACCGAAACCGAAAGTTAAGAAATTTTTTAAACGTAAAAAAAAAGTTAATAAACAAAGACTGATGACGACTGACTCGGCACCACCTGATCAGTGAAGGGACCACCTTTAAAGAATAAGCAAAGTGTGGAGAGAGCCAGAGAGTCTTTCGTACCCAACCAGTTTTGCAACAATTTCTCAGACTGCTTGTTACATGCTGAATCCAATTTGATGGCAACTTTAACTTCAGTACTCACGAGACTACACAGGTCCCATAATAAATTGTAACACGTATTTTTACATATGTGCATTTCCACAGCCCCCTTACGTTACATTCGTACGGCAAAATGGGTCAAAAAAACATGAAAAAGATAAAAATTTTATAAAATGTCTATATAGCTGAGTATTCAGTTGGACTATATTTAATAAAAAAGATTAAAACAATCGGCCTTTTTGATCAAAAGATATAGTAAAAAAAAAAAATGCGATGACGTTACGTTACAGCAATGGAAGTTGGTAATGAGTTGGGGTTGAAAAACGAAAAACTCTGCGAAATGGGCAAGACTTTTTGCATAAAACTTTTTTAATATCATTTTAAATAATGTAAGTTAATTTTGCAAGATTTTGAATTTAAAAATCTTTTCCCACTTAATTTAAGATAGCTTAACGTTTCTCTAGCATTTTATAGCAAATTAATTTATGCCGTAATTTATATATATTAAGCTTTTTAGTAATTAACAAACTATTAAGTCAGAATTAAAGTGTTTTCTTTGTATGTTGATTAGATTCTTGGTGATGAAAGACGGATTGTATCAAATAAACGTTATAATACTACATACACTTCATTTTGAAAGACAATTTTTGAGAGAACGGTCAAAAATAAACAAAACCTCAATTTATAAAATAAATTTATATAATTTATAACTAAGAAACTTGAATATGTCTCTATAAAAAATTTAAAGATTTGAATTTTGTATAAATTTTAAGATTTTGGACTCGATGTCTATATTAAACAAAAAAATTAAGTCACGTTGCACACTTTTAAAATTAAATTATAAATTAATTATCTATTTTATGACCCAATAGCTAATTAAAAAAAAACTTTGTCGTACTAAACCCTGTTTAAGATTTCACGCAGTTGAGATCACCAGCGAAGATGTAAAGAGATTTAAAGCTATTTCGATAACGTGACGTTACATAGAAATATCAATAAAAAAATCAAAATTTTACCTTTGTTTAAAATTTTTTTTTCCCATTAGCATTTTTTCTCGTTAGTTCTTGTTTTAATAAAACTGTTTGCGATAAGAGTTAACCTACATTATTATTTTTAGAAAATTTAACTTTAAAGAGAAGATGCTCTTAGAAATGAACAACGCTGAACAAAACACGATTCTCGTCAAAGCATCTAGGAAACGACCTGTACTCCTTAATTTAATAAAATTTAAATATTTCTATATTTTAAAAAAAGTTAAAAAAAAAATGTTTGGATGACTTTTATTTTTTTGGTCCTGGTGGACCTTTCCGGGTCTAATTACATCAACGGATCTCAGCCATTGCACTATAGCCTATTTCAGGAAATTTGGTTTGAAAAATCTTTAAAATTTGACCCCGGTAAATATATATATTTTTAAAAAAAAATTATGACAACAAAATTAAAAAAAGGCGTGGCATAAGAACGGCGTAAATTAGCGGTCAATCGCAAATAATCCTTTTTATCAAAATTTAAAATGTATCAAAAAATGTAAAAAAAATTTTTCAAATAAAACTTACTTTTTTTAGTTTTTTTTTGTTTTAAGAAAATTATAAATCTCTTTAAAAAAAAAATAAAGTAAAAAAAAAACTTTTATTTTGATATTGCTCAATAAGTTCGTTTTAGCGTTAAGTTACGCCCTTTTTCATGCCACACCTACTTTAATTTTGTGGTCTGAATTTTCTTTCAAGCGTTTACAAAATATATTTTAAACTAAAAAAAAAAAATGTATTCAAATTTTTTAATAATATTTTTTTGTTTCGTTAGTCAGTTAACAGAAACAAATCAGCTTATAACCAAACCATGCATCGAAATAACGATATTCTGATTAAAAGTGGCCTTACAATTTTCTTTTTTCTCATTTAGTAATTTTTTAAAGTTACCTAAACTTTGAAAAGCTCTACACTCCAAAAAAATTGTACTAAAAATTTCAAACTTTCTGTATAAATGACTAGAACCAAACACATCAACATGTTTGCCAAACGGAACATTGTGAAAATTAATTTTTGCCACGTCCTTTCCTGAAGTAGGCCATAATGCATTGCCCCAGGGCACTAAGGCCCGATATTGGGGCATAAGCTCTAAATGTAAGGCTAGAGACTTGAAATTTGCAATTGACCTTAGTTACAAGGGCGTAGGCAGGATGAAAATTAGAGGGGGCCAGAACAATTTTTTTGTATGAATTTTAATACCCTGTGTGGGAAGGAGGCGTGGCAGACCCCACAAAGCATATATATAATTTATCAGCATCAACAGCCGAGTCGATATCCTTATGTCCGTCTGTGCGTATGAACAAAAAGATCTTAGAGATGGTAAGAGTTAGGCGTACATTTGGAATGTAGACTCCCTATCATTTCAGGCAGATCAAGTAAATTTTAAAATTTTTTCACACCCACTGTAGAGGGCGTAGTTCGCAAGAAACCGAGACTTTTAATAAGACTTGGTGGTCTGCCTATGTCTTATACATCCTAAAAAAATATTGTTCAATTCGGCCCACTTATCATATATCTGCCATACGTAATAAAAACTTCTTTGTTCATCTGGGTTCAATTACATCACCGCGATCTAATCGATTTGTTTTCCAAGTAAAGGCATGCTTTCCAATCACTTAAAATAAAATTCACAAAGCATGACTCAAGCTTCAGTGGTTTTATTATGGCTTATAGCAAGATTAATTTTGCCGTCATCGAAATATTTTTTGAATTTTGAATGAAGCCTTAATATAATAATTCCAAGCAAACCCCTCCACCATAGATTTTAATGTTTAATGTTTTAGCGGAAGCTTTATTAATCCAAAAACGTAAACACAGAAAGGAGAAAAAACATTTTTAATTTTCTAATTTAAAAAATGTATATAAGTTTGTGAAAGTATACTGCTCTTTAAGATCGGCTGAGTGGTTTTTAAGCCATGTTGAATATTGCACGCTTACCTCTAGAGATAAGCTTTTAATAATGGCTAGATTTTTAGAACTAAAAAAAGTTTGGCTACAGAAAAATTTTTGTAGTGAAAAATTTGGGCCTACGCAACATAAGCAAGCTTTTCTCATTTTTTCAATCCATTATGTTTCAAAATTCGTTCCTTAATATTTAATAATATTATTTATCAACTGATTGTATTATTGCAAGGATTTTGATAATTTGGTAGCATCTTTTAAAGTACATTATTTTAATTTTTCCCTTTTGGAATACAATACATAACAATTTTCTAACTTCTTTATTTTTAAGCAGCGGTGGGCAAGGAATTTGCAAGGAATTTGAGCACTACAACAACATCTACAACAAACACATCTTCTGAAGTCATAAATTAAAGCGAAATTAACACTTATGACTCTGTTCGTCGCGACGAAAAATCTGTGTGGTTGTTGTTTGCTTCATTGAGCCAAACAAATTATACACTAAAAGAAGTTCCAATTAATTTTATTTGCAAGTCAAACGCTTATTATGTGGTAAAAATCAAAACGCATCAAAATCAACTTTACTTTTTCACACAGTGTACAAGTCGCTGCTGAAGTCATAAATCATAGCAAAATGAACACTTTTATGACGGTACGCGTCGCAGCCGAAACTCGAGCATTTGCTATGTGTTTGTTGTTTAGTTTTATTGGGGGTCATAAATGATTTGCGCGCGGCGTCAAAAGTTGTTGTTGTATTGTCGAAAATCTCGAGCAAGCCAATTTACCGGTTGAGATTGTGAGTAGCGCGAGCAAGGGCTTGCCCACCGCTGTTTTAAAGGATCCAGGGAGGGGGGTACCTGCGTACGCCCTTGCTTAGTTAGACTAATGAAGAATTTCAATATTTGTTGTTTTTAAATTGGACCACGCCTTCACCCCAGCCCCTCCCAGTCCGACTATGAAGAAAAGTGTAATATATTTATAAAAAATCTAAACATATAGCTATGGACTTGAAATTTAGCATAAACATTAGTTAGACTAAAGTGGATTTAAAAATATTTTTTGTTTCCTAGTTGGATCTAGTCTTCACCCCTTTCCTATCCAACAATTAGAAAAATTTAAATTTTTTTGCAAAAACTCTAAATGTAAAGCAAAAACTATGAATGTAATGGGGTAAAATTTATAATGTGTTTTTATATTTTAGTTGACATTGTTTTCACCCACCTTCACAACTGACTTCGAGAAATATCCGATTTTTTTTACTAGAAACATGTATGTATAAGACCAACCGAGATGCACATTCTGTCAGATTGGGTAAGATATCTCTCAAAATAAAAAGTTTTCCGTACTAAAACTTTATTTTCGACCGATCCAGACAGACAGATGGACAGTTAAAAAAAGTTTGACTGTTGATAATGATAAAGAATGGGGTCTGCTACGACTCATTTTGTCAGTTACATACATTTCAAAACAATCGGTATTCCCTTTTTTGCCCATTTTAATGTGCTCAGATTATAATATAAAAGCAGAATTGCAGACAATATATGTATGTGAAAGTATAAATAGTTTCGTAATTGTATTAAAGATGCTTAAAATTCTTGTTGATATCTTAGATGTATTTAAATATATAGACACACACAAGGCACGGTTTCACAAATCAACTTGTCATTTATACAAGTACATATATATGATACATAGATATGAGTTTATCTCAGTGCCAACAATATAATACAACAAAAAAATGTTAAGGCGAAACGCACAATTGAAAAATTTTTAAAGAGGTGAAATTACATTCCAACGTGTTGAGACGTAACATAACCGAAGTCTTCGTTTCTTATCTGGCTGCTGCGCGGAGGCCTCTCCCACATTTTAGTTTATTCGGTTCCAAAGCCCAAATTTCAGGTGTAGCCACAATTATGAAGGTGCAGACGAAGCGACGAGTTGTGGCACTTGCGGTTACCGCAGTCTTCCCTCTGATCTTTTTTACAACGATGCCGAAGTCAGCGTCTTGCTTAATGTGATGGCGCGTAAATTACGTAATCTACTTTCCTCGTGCCGTCTCTCATTCTCCGGCCATCGTTCCTATGACACTTAATGTTGCTGCTGTTGTCGGTGACGGCTCTGCATCCGTATTTGAGTCCGTCTCATGGCCAAGAAAAATCAACACAATTTGTTAGTTCGAGCGTGCCAAAAATTTTATATTGTGAGTACAGTTGTAAAAAGCATTGACTTATATTCACGATGCCAAACTGGGAGTCTGAGGGATTTCACTTTTGTGACTGAATCACTTTTTGGCCCGAAATATATTTTTAAAGACCGGTCCGCTCAAATTTTTAAAAAGACCCGGCCTGAGCCCTGACAAAAATTATTAAAAGAAATAAAAGAAAAAACATTTTTAAATGATTATTTCCAATTCCTTAATTTTATCCAAAATCTAAAAAATGTTCTGATTTGTAATTTTGAGTTTTGTGTTTTTGTGCCTTAAAATAATCGGGGCCCCAAAAGCTAACATTTGTAGACATGGGTCCCAGCTCCAATTCAATCGTATTCTAATATTAGAATTTGAGCAAATCATTATCAGTTATTTCTAAGTTAAAGAATACAAAAAACGAGCACCATCCCCTAGTCGCTTTAGGCGCAAAATTGCAAGGCAAAAGGAGGAGCACTTCTTATATTTTTCTAGAACAACTTCTTCAGCCCAAATATATAAGCCAATGCAATAATAATTCAGACACTTGCTAATTCGGACACTCAAATGTTTTCGTAGGAAATTTTCTGTAACCCGGTCACCACACAAATTGGTTGTTTCTCAAATCTGGTCAGATTAAGTTTTTGTATGTAAGAATGGAATAAAATTAGCACATATGTGCAAGGGAAGTCATTTAAATCTCAGTTAACGAAAACTATAAAAAACTATAAAACTTCCGGAGCAAAGACGGCGCTCCCCCTCCCCCACATTTTATTTTTAGTGAAATGTTTTTTTTGTAAAAAATAAACAAAACAACGGTAACCTTTTTCAAAGCACAATTAAATTCACAATTCCTGTGTGACAATTATTTATTTGTTAAAAAAATAAATCTACAAAAATATGACAATTCCAGAGTCAAAATAAATAACTAAAATAGTTAAAAGGCTAAAAAAATTAAAACCTATTTTTCTAGCTTGATGAAATCTCTTGTTATTTGGTGTCATATTAAAAACCACAAAAAAAACCTCTACACGAGGTAAAAGTCTAGTGACGAAAGCATATTCCAGTTCCAAAATTTATAATATCCAAATTTGTGACGAAAAAAATAAAGTTTATTATAAAAATTGTAAATAATAATATAAATTAATAAAAAAAACACGAAAATTGTCATTCTGCACTGTGCGCAAAAAGGGTGAGCTACCACGAACATAATAATTACTTTTTGCGCACTGCCGAATGTCAATTTTTGTGTTTTTTATTTTAGATTTATATTTTATTTTAGAATTTTTATATTAAATTTTATTTTATTCGTCACAAAATTGGATATTAGAAATTTTAGGGCTGGAATATGCTTTCGTCACTAGACTTTTACCTCGTGTAGAGGTTTTTTTTGTGGGATATCAGAAATTTTTGCAATTGTTTTTTTGTTGACATTATATTATAACTATCATTAATTCAAACAGCTCATAAAATATGTAAATTTATTTGTTGAATTTCTTCATATAAAAAAAATTATTTTCTTTAATAATAAAGAGAACAAGGGGGATCCGCCCCCAGCTCGCTTCGCTCGCGGTGAGTTGCGGCTACAGTCGAGCACGCTCGACAGTAGGATACCCTGAGCCCAGGTACTCTTTTATAAAAGTTGATTTTTTACCAATTGTCCCTATAGCAGCTTTATAATATATGTAACCAATTTGAACCAAATTTGGTCAGAATCTACAAAACCAACAAAAATGCATATTCTATCAGTTTGGTTAAGATATCTAAAAAAAAAAATCTTTTCCAAACTAAGACTCGATTTTTGTCCGATCGGTCCTATGGCAGCTATATGATATAGTGGAATGAATATTTTTATCAGTTTGGTTAAAAACAAAAAAAACAAAAAACTTTTTCATGCTAAGACTTAATTTTCGATTGAGCGTCTCTATTGCAGGCATATGATATAAAGGACCGATGTTAACCAAATACAAGCCCAAATGCATATTCTATCAGTTTGGTTTCTTTTTTATACTAAAACTTTATTTTCGATGTATTGTTCCTATGGCAGCTATATGATGTAGTGGTCCGATCCAAAAATAAAAACAAAAGTTAATCTGCCTATAGTATTCAGGAACCTAAATACCAAGCTTAAAGTCTCTAGCTCTTATGGTCTCTGAGATCGATGCGTTCAAACAGACGAACAGAGAGACATGGCTCAATCGACTCGGCTGTTGGTCCTGAATATATGTGCTTTGGGGGATCTGCCACGCCCCCTTCTGCCTGTTACATACATTCTGCCAAACACATTGTACCCTGTTGTGCTCATTTTCATGGGCTCAGGGTATAAAAAGAATAAATAAATTTCATGTATAACAAGTTTAGGTCAATTAAACTTATTATTTCTTCAGCGCAAATACTGTCTTCTACATAGGTTTGCTGATATGCCACTTTATTGCTGCTGTCATCTTTGAACTCTTAGCAATATGAATATATACACATAATCGGTAATATCTTGCCGAAACGAATTTTTACAGATAAGTGTGAAATATCAAAAACGCGGAATTTTATTGTCTATAACCGTTTGAAATTTGATAAAGATGTCATGTGTCAATTTTTTCAAAAATCTCTTAAATGTAAGCTTAAAAACCTTATTTTACCTGTTAAATGTTACCTGAGTACTTTAGAAAAAAAGTTTAAAGGCTTACCTTAAGCTTTCAAGCTTACCTTTCCAATGATACATAGTACACATCTGTAGCTTCTATGGTATTCCGGGATTTTGCGTTTTCCCGCTAAACTAGCAGTTTTTTCAAAAAGTCGAATAACAAACTTTTTCAGAATTTTGAATCATTACATCTATTGGTTTTTTAGGCCTTTGATGAAAACATACAAACAAGCTGACTTTTCATCTCATTTTAAAAAGTCCATTAAATATTTCAACTTTAATTATCTTTTGAACTAACATAGTTATCGGATTTGGGTGATCAAGGAAGTAATCGACGCTTATTTTGGATTAAAATTATTTAAAATTAGCTGCGATCATTTAAATTTTGACCCTCACACTTCCACCCCCGTATCTCATGAACCAGTGAGCTAGAACAACTTTAAGTATGCCATTTTGTAAGTAAGGACTAAACCTTTCGATCGGTATATAACTTGTGCCACGTGCCAATTTTCTTCTTTTTTTTTTAAGTTAATTTATATTTTTATATTAAACTGAATTTTGTTCGTCACAAAATTGGATATCAGAAATTTAAGGGCTAGAAATTGCTTTCGTCACTAGACTTTTACCTCGCTTTTGACATTGTAACTTTATCATTAGTGCAGGCAGATAGTAAAATATATAAATTTAGTTGGACCGATCGGTCCTATGACAGCTATATGATATAGTGGTCCGATTTGAACCACCTTTGGTCAGGATATATAAGACCAAGGTAAATGCATATTGTATTAGTTTGGTTAAGATTTCTTATAAAACAAAAATGTTTTTTACAGTAAAACTTGATTTTCGCCCGATCGGTCCTATGACAGCTATATGATATAGTGGTCCGATATGAACCAACATCGTTCAGGATGTATAAAACTAACTAAAAAGCATATTTAATTAATTTGGTTAAAATATTTCATTAAACAAAAATGTTTTTCATTCTAAAATCTTATTTTGACCCGATCGGTCCTATGACAGTTATATGATATAGTGGTTCAATTTGAACCAACTTTAGTCAGGATACATAACACCAAGTTGAATGCATATGGTATCAGGTTGGTTGAGATATCTTATAAAACCAAAAAGTTTTTCGTACAAAAAATGCAAAATTTTACGTACTACAACATACATACAATATTAATAAAAATCGTTAGGGCCCTTTTGTCAGAAATCGCCAAAATGTAAGCTAAAAAATTTTATTTCACCTGTAATATGTTACTTGAGTACTTTAGAAAAAAAAATTTAAAGGTATGCCTAAAAGACCATAAACACACCTTACCAATGATATATAGAACATATCTGTCTCTCCCGCTAGTTTAGCGGGAAAGCGTTAGATCCCGCTAAAATTAAATCCTGAAGAAAACCAAACCATATTAGCTACAGATATGTATACATATATATATATATATATATATGTATTTATTATTGGAAAGCTAAGATTGGGGGCTTTTTGGCGTACCCTTCAATTTTTTTCTTTAGTGCTCAGGTAAAATTTTACAGGTGAAAAAAGGTTTTTTGTCTCACATTTTGGCGATTTTGGAAAAAATTACATTCAACATCTTTACCAAATTTTAATAAATTATAGTCAATAAAACTGCGCGTATATATGCATATTACGTAGAGTTGTAATATGACAGCAGCAATAAGGTGACATGGCAGTAAGCCTATGTAGCAGACAGCTTTGAGCGTCAAAAATAACCAGTGTTGCCAGTAAATTTAGTTTTGTGCTGCAGAAAATGCCAGGGTTGCCATTTCGGGGTAATCGACAACAATTTCAATGTAAGTTTGAAAGTGAATATACTAAATTTATGTTATAGACATTCGTAGACGACGATTTACTGGACTTCTGTGTGTTTGGCATAAAAGGCAGCCAGTATGCAGCAGATGAACAGCTGCTGGGCTATTTGACGGCAACAAGGAGGGTGTTCGGGACCAGGGCTTCTGACGACTTTTTATTTATTTATTTTATTTTTATTTTTATTTATTTATTTATGCACGACTAAAAGCAGTCGGCAAAGAAAAAATTACCAATTATAAAAATTAAGGTAAAGATTAAAAATACAAATACAATTAAAAATAAATTATGAACTGTAAAGAAAAAAAAATTAAAGTTAGATCTGGGGTAAGCAAAAATTATAAATGATCCAACATTTGTTGCTAGGATTGGGGAAAACCCAATCAGATCAATTAAGATTAGTATTGTTAATAACAATAGTATGAATGTTAGATTAGTTTAAAGTAGCATAAAAAGTTATTAGTAATAGTAAGGTCAGGGATTTAACGATAGGTATTGGAAAAGTGTGGATTTTAGAGAAGTGAGAGTTCGAGAGAGTTCTGAGGAGAACACGTGAAAGAGGCTATTATAGTTGGTGCATAAAGCACGAAACGAACTGTATGAAGCGTAATCAGTTGTGCATGTAGATAAAAATAAAGGCTTGTAATTCCTAGTAGACCTGCGGGGGACCGAAAAGGTGAGGCGGGCCAGAAGGGAACTACAATCGATCTCGCCAATAATCAATTTGTGAAGAAAAACAACACCAAGAGTTTTCCTACAATTAATTAAAGACGAAAGATTGAGAAGACGAAGCCTATGGGAGTACGGTGGTAAACGAAGGTTGGGATCCCAGTTAAAACCGCGTAAGGCGAAAACAAGAATTGCTCTTGAACTGATTCAATTCAATTCTGGTTCGATTCTGGTTTATTTGATACTGCGGGCTCAAAATGCATGAACAGTATTCCAGGATAGGACGAGCTAAAGAGACGTAAAGGAGTTTAGTGGTGGTTGGCGTCAAATAAAACTCCAAAATCCTTTACAGATTTTATACGTTGCAAAGGGGTATTGTCAATCGTTTAAGAACCTAAATAGGGCCTAGTACGACTAAGTGTCATGAACATACACTTTGAAAAATTGAGATACAACTTATTGGCCGAGCACCATAGTTGAATTGCGTTCAAATCATCTTGCAGACGATTATGAGGAAGAGGGTCAGTGTATGAAAAGATAAGCTTTACATCATCCGCATACATTAATGTATATGAATGGGACAGAATAGTGGGTAGATCGTTAGTGAACAGAGTAAAAATTAAGGCCCCAAGTGACTACCTTGAGGTACACCAGAAGTAACGTGAACCGAACTCGAAATAGTTGACCTAAGAAGTAGGTGGAAACCCAACGTACAAAGGCGGGAGGGAAACCTATGCAATTAAGTTTGTAAAGTAAGAGGTCATGGTTCACAGAGTCAAAGGATTTACTGAAGTCAGTGTATATGACATAAGTTTGCCTTTTCTCTGAAAATGCATCATTTAACAGGGAGGTAAACTCAAGCAAGTTGGTCGTAGTGGACCGACCCTTAATAAAGCCGTGTTGTGCTGGGAAAATGATCAACTTACTTTGATGCTGCAAAAAAGAAACAAGGATTTTTTTTTAGGAATGGCTGACAGCTTTGCAATGCCTCTGTAGTTCGAAATATCAGACTTACCACCTTTTTTGTGGAGGGGAATGATATAAGATTCTTTCCAAAGATATGGAAAGATTGAAGATTCAAGGGATAGATTAAAAAGATTATGCAACGGAGCAGCTAAAGAAGAACACCATTCCTTAATGAGACAAGGAATTTTGTCTGGCCCAGGAAAGAAAGAAGAATTTAAAGAGCTAATAGAAGAGATTATAGTGTTATAAGAAATAGAGGGAGCAAACATAGTGTTTGATTGAAAAATAGAATAAGGATAAGATGAGTTGGAAGTGGAGATTGGAGAATAGGTGGATTGAAAAAAGTTAGCAAATAGTTCAGCGGCTGCAGAGTCGTTGCTGGCATTATCTATCCCATAAAAAAAAGAGGAAGGTAAACTGGGGGATTTACGCTTCAAGTTAACAAACTTCTAAAATTGTTTAGGGTCACGGGAAAACTGTCTTTTGAATCGAGTTTGATAATTCTCGTAGCATAGCAAGTTTAAATTGGCGAAGTCCGACTTGGCTACTGTGTACTTAGACCAGTCAAGACTCGAACCAGACTTGTTATAAATATTCCCGTTACTTAAAAAATAAGTAAAAGGGTATATTGTGCTCGTTGGAATGTATGTAACAGGGAGAAGGAGGCATCTCCGACACTATAAAGTATATATATTCTTGATCAGCATCAATAGCCGAGTCGATATAGCCATGTGTGTCTGTCCGTCTGTCCGTCCGTCCGTCCGTATGAACAAAAGGATCTTAGAGACTATAAGAGATAGAGATACCAAACTTTCACTCACAGACTTCTATATACCCCACGCAGAAGCTTCAAATTGAAGCTACGCCCCCCTCCTCCCCCGCAAATAGCGAAAAACCTTTCGCTCGTCTGATTGAACAAAGGAATCTCAGAGACTATAAGGGAAAGCGTAACCAAATTTGACAGACAGATTTCTATATACCTTACGCAGATCAAGTTTGTTTCAAATTTTAGCCACGCCCCCCTCCGCCCCGAAAATCGCGAAAAACCACCACACCCACAGTTTTTATGATAATACGTTTTTTGTGAAAATAAACGTTATCTATTAGTATTATCTATTATCCCACTGAATTGCATCAAGATCTGACAAGTAGAACGGCAGTTATGGCGATTTAATGTTTTCAAAGTAATTTCTTTAACAAAGGATCTCAGAGTCTAAAAGAGATAGAATAACCAAATTTGGCTCGCAAATTTCTCTACACACCACGCAATTCAAGTTTATCATTTTTATCACGCCTCCCTCCGCCCTCGGAAATCGCGAAAAACCACCACACCCACAGTTTTTAAAATATTACGTTTTTGTGGGTATTAGAGTTGCAAGTTGCTATTATCTATTATCCTATAAAATCGCAGCAAGATCGGACAAGTAGAACAGCAGTATTAACATGCCGAAGCTCTTGAAGCAAAATTAGCTCCTTAGAGTATGCAATAGTTTTAATATTGTTACACAACAAAAATGCATCAAATAATTCTCAACTGGTTCTGACGACGCAAATATGACATTCGACTTGAATCGCTACTCGACTCAACCCAAATGGTACCGATGAATCTTCAATGATGATGGAACTGGCATCTATCGAATCGTATTGAGCATACTCCTTGCATTTATGCAAGTGTGGTATGTTGTTGAGCGTGTCAAGTCACCGGTTACCATATAGAGAGGTCGCTAACCAAGGGGATTGACATTTAGCAAAATTATATACCTAAAGAAGTTGCTAATTTAAAATTTTTTGAATCGACAACTAAGTAACAACAGCAACACAATATGCCAAGCAAACTTTTCTGTCATTCTTGTGCCTAAGAATTCTCAACTGGATTCAGGCAATATAAAATAACAAAAATTAATAATAAAAAAATCCTTTTTTCTAAAAAAAAAAACACATAAAAAAATACTTTTATACATATTTAAGTTAAGTAACGGGTATCATATAGTCGGGATCTCGACTATAACCTTTCCACTTGTTTTTAAAATATTTAGATATAATATTCTTTAAATAAGACAGTCTAGGTGTAAACCAAGGAGGCTTTATAGAACCATACGGTGGAACATAATTTGGAATGCACACATCTAAGAGTGCATTTAGGGTCTCATAGAAAGAACTAAGGGCAATATCGATGTCAGTAGCTTTCTTTAAAAAGCACCAGTCGGTAGCCAGGATAAGTTTATTAAGCAATGAATAATTTCCCTTGGGCATATGGACTCTTGGTGATGCGGCTCGCTGATAACGGCGATATGAACCTGCAACTCTCTTGTAGTCTGCTCCAAGAGGGCTTGCTCAGCTACGCAGTGGTTAAGGTTGATTTGGAGAAACCTTAACATCTCATTTTACTAACAGCTTCCTTGTACACTGGGCATCTGAAGCTACCCGCGGCATGATCCGTCAGCTTCACACCATTGCGAATGCAAAGCCTGCATTTTGCTGGTTTTATGCAAGCTTTGGCTAAGTGGCCATGATCCCCGCACTTGAAGCATGCACCTTTTAGGTCCTCATCGCTGTTGCACTTAGCTGCCATATGTCGAAAACAACGACGAGGTAATTGCTGACATAATAGAGGTGGACTAAAAGGTTTTGAGATTGAGATAGAAATTTCTATAGTAGGGTGATGTTAATCTTCAGGGATACTTAATGGGGATACCCTAGAGACGGTAGTATTTGCGAAATCATTAATAAAAACCAGATCAAGAATTCGATCATTGCGATTTCTTATTGAATTCATTTGAAACAATGAGAGATCTAGCAAGTTATCTAAAAAATTATCTTGATTTAAGGGAACAAGATAATTTGTGCTACTGAATGACCAAGAAATTTTAGGCAAATTAAAATCCCCCAGCACAATAAATAAGTCGTTGTCTTTGACTTGAAGGTTAATTTCTTCGATACAGGTGAAATGTTGCAAGTAAACTGCAGGAGAAGCTTTTGGAGGGATATAAGAGCAGGTGATTAAAATTGATCGAGTTGAAAAAGTTACTTTGACAGCAACAATTTCAATATCAGTAGTCACATAAAAAGTAATGCCTTCTGACTGAAGTGCCGATTTAGTGGCAATAAGTACGCCACCACTTCGAGTCGGTCGATCATTTCTATATAAAAGATATTTATTTGACATAACTTCAGAATCACATACTGTAGGATTTAACCAAGTTTCTGACAAAGCAATTATATCAGAATCAAAGGACATACTACTCAAATATAGATTTTTAAGCTTAGTAAGGAGGCCTCTAACATTTTGATAATGAATAAGAAATTTCTATAGTAGGGTGATGTTAATCTTCAGGGATACCTAATGGGGATACCCTAGAGACGGTAGTATTTGCGAAATCATTAATAAAAACCAGATCAAGAATTCGATCATTGTGATTTCTTATTGAATTCATTTGAAGCAATGAGAGATCAAGCAAGTTATTTAAAAAATTACCTTGGTATCAAGGTAATTTGTGCAACTGAAAAATGACCAAGAAATTTTAGGCAAATTAAAATCACCCAGCACAATAAATAAGTCGTTGTCTTTGACTTGAAGTTAACTGCAGAAGAAGCTTTTGGAGGGATATAAGAGCAGGTGATTAAAATTGATCGAGTTGAAAAAGTTACTTTGACAGCAACAATTTCAATATCAGTAGTCACATAAAAAGTAATGCCTTCTGACTGAAGTGCCGATTTAGTGGCAATAAGTACGCCACCACTTCGAGTCGGTCGATCATTTCTATATAAAAGATATTTATTTGACATAACTTCAGAATCAGATACTGTAAGATTTAACCAAGTTTCTGTCAAAGCAATTATATCAGAATCAAAGGACATACTACTCAAATATAGATTTTTAAGCTTAGTAAGGAGGCCTCTAACATTTTGATAATGAATACAGGCAAAATCGGGCCGCAGGTCTAGTTTTTTGAAGCCGTACTAGCGGGCTCCTGTACGTTGGAACTGCCGGCTGTAAGCGATACAGGCAAGGATTCACTACGCCTTTTGGGCTTAAACTCATGAACAATCATATGAGGTGGCCAAAATTTTGGATCACAAATGACAGCAAATGAGTCGTGGGGGACACTTATTTTAAAAGATGCTATTTCACGGGCCGTAGCAAAATTAAATTAAGTGATCGAAACCTTTGCAGAGACTTTGCTAGAAATGTATGCCTCCACATTTTCACAAGTAGTGTCCGAGGATAGCCTAGACACAAATACTTGCTTACGAGGAGCAACAACATTTAAAATAGGGACCTCAGATAAAGGGGCAACTACGTTATCAGTTCTATTGCTAGGCGCTGCAGTACGAGGAGGTCTACCCTTCCGACCAGATCCAGCCCGCACCGAAGACACGATGACTTGGGCTGAATCAGTTGTCTGAGTGATAGAATCACCTGTAGAAGGTGTAGGAGAATTGAATAGGTTATTAATACCCGGAGAGGCCGATAAAGACAAAGTTGGCGAAGCGTCTTGATATTGACGAGATGCCAATGGAGTCACGGGAGGCTGAGTAACTGATAAAAATCGAGAATCAGGTGGTTAGCCTAAATTATATTGGCTAAGCAACTCCAGACTAGAGTCAAAATCACTGGAAAGAAGCTTAGCCATTTTATTAAGTTTTGAGAATTGGTTTCTCACAGAACTATACATTCTTGAGAAATCAATTTGTATGTCGATGCATACTGCATTCACTGAACCACATTCCTTTTTAGAGACGGCAATGATCTTATCACATTCTCGACCTGTAAGACCAGCACACTTTGCATGCATGATATTCTCACACAACCAACAATAAATAAATCTCGGTTGCTCAGAATCATCAGCACACTTGATATTGCAGTTTTTCTTGCATCACGACATATTTCCAACAGGGGTTAAACAAATACTCAATAGGCAGAATAGGTAGATATTGCGCACTTAAATAGAGCGGGAGGCCCTCAAATGAAGCTCTAAACAAGAGAGCAAAACACAACAACAATTTGCTTGTGAGAGCTCGCTGCTAAACAAAAACGAAATGCCACAGCGAACACACGCACAAACAAATGTATTAAGATGTGCGAAGAGCCGAAACTGAGATAAGGAGATGTAAACACAAGCAAAATCAATCGCTGTGCTTACAATAACAACAAACTTGTGTGAGCGAGGTGTAAAGCAAAACCCGAAATACACAAACAAACACACGCACAAGAATGTAAATTTTTAAGGGAAACTGCAAAACTAAGTTTAGCAAAAATAAAATGCTATATATTAGGACCACAATGCACAAATGATTACAACCTACACAGCAAGTCGATAGCTTGTTCACTTATGCACAATTATAGATTAAAAAATTTACAAACGGTGTGCTATAATTCACAGAAACAGATAAAACTTTACGAGCAAAATAAAACACGTCTAGTTCGCTCAAACAAAGAACTATGGGACGTATCAGTAGGACGCGGGCACTTGACGCTCATAAGGGCATATGCGCCAAGATGGGCCTCAGGGACGGACCCACTGCGCTCCCGACGTCTTGTGTTTTGTCTGTGTGTGTGTTTCTGTCAGTGACGTTTGGTGTTGGTGCGCCGCTTGCGTGTTGTGTCGGTGTTTCGGCTGTGTGGTATTTTGTTGACCGGGTAAATCACAGTGTGGCTGCTGCGGCTTATGTGTATTGCGTGTATCGATGTTTGTCACGAATAATTTTTGATATTAATTAACGCACATATACTTTAAATTCCGCGCTCAAGAAAATTCTGCCCTGCAGCAGCCACCACGCGACAGACTAACCTTTCCTGCTATATCCCTAACCTCATAAACGTCTGTCAAGTCCCCGATTCCTACTTCTCCTAGATTCATCATTATTCCTCCTATTATAAGGCATAAAGCTTTTATGTTTTGTTCGACGCTGATTGGCTAGTTTTCGCCACATGCCATAGGTGGCGCTAGCAACAGCTGGTTGCCTATCGATAGCTCATCGCTGACCATAACAATTGTTGTGACTTTCTGCAGCGCATATTAAATTTATGTGTTATTTTTCACTTTATTATTAAAGAAACTAATTTAAGAAAATGTAAAAGAAATTCAACAAATATATTTACGTATTTTACTATTTGGCTGCATTAATGATAAAGATACAATGTCAAAAGAAAAGCAATTGCAAGAATTTCTGATATCACACAAAAATAACCTCTAAACGATGTAAAAGCCCTAAAATTTCTGATATTCAATTTTGTGATAAACAAATAAAGCTTAATAAAAAAATTTAAAATAAATAAATAACACTGTGCAAAAAGTAATTTTTATGTTCGTGGTAGTACATTCTTTTTGTGCACTGCGCAAAACGCTAATTTTCGTGTTTTTTTTTTTTTTTTTAATTTATATTATTATTTAATATTTTTATATTGGACTTTATTTGCTCTTCAAAAAATTGGATATCAGAAATTTGGGGATAAAATATGCTTTCGTTACTATACTTTTACCTCGTAAAGAGGTTTTTTTTTGTTTTTTTTTTTTAGGTAATATGTTTTTATTTCAGCGGATTTTATTCAAGTACATGTTCAACTATTTAATCTTTTTTTTTATGGCATCGCAGATGAATCTTAATACTTATCTTTTTTTATATTGGTTAACTTAATTGACTCGTTTTGCATATATGTACGTTTTTGGTATTTATTTATTTGTTTCTTATGTATGTGAAATAAAACTGTATGTAATTTCACGTATGCCATAAAAATAAAATTATGGAGTATGAACATCTGCTATCAGCAAAATATAAGAAAAGACTGTCATTTTAAATTTCTTTAAATTAAATTAAATTATTATTTATTAATTCATTCCGCTGAAACGCCCACAATAGAAGGTGACATGCGCGGCGTCTTCGTTGACTTCGTCGTCACACCAGGTGCAGCAGGCAGATGCCTCGTGGCCAAACCTGTTGGATACTGTCTGAAGCACCCATGTCCACTCAAAAGCTGCGTCAGATAAAATTTGACCATTCCGTGTCTCCGCTTGGTCCATCGCCTGATGTTGGGTATGAGGCGGTGCGTCCAGCGGCGCTTGGACGATGCGTCCCATCGAGCCTGCCAGGTTGTCAAGCTTTACATCCCTTGCCTCCAGGCGTGAACTGCTTCTCGTCTGTCCGGCTATTACGGCTGCATCTACGGATTTTTCCTCGGCGGCCAGCAAGTCAATCGGTACCATGCCAGAAATGACCAGGGCCGCATAGTCTGATATAGCTCTAAATGAACTGCATACACGCAATGCACAGAGCCGGTATGTTGCTTTTATTCCTCTGGCAAAGCTCTTCACCTTCATAGCGTCTGCCGAAATCGGAGCAGCATACAACGTGATGGAGCGGACGATGCTCGTTAACAACATCCGCCTCTCCTGTTTGGGTCGCTGGTATTGAGCATAATTCTGGTCAGTGCGCGACTCGAGTGTGCTGATTTTTCTGCCCGGATGCTAGGTGTTCCAGGAAGCTTAAGCGAGTGTCAATTACAACTCCGAGATACCGGATGGCTCTTTTCGATGTCACAATGCTGTCTCCAATTCTGATGCGAGCCGTCTCCACCCTCTTTCTGCTGCTGACGAGCACGGCCTCTGTCTTATGGGTGGCTAGTTCCAGCCCTACTGACCGGAGCCACTGCATCACCAGAGCAATTGCCGCACTACAAATGTTTTCCGCCTCTCCTAGGTGCAAAATCTCCTAGGTGCCACATCTATCGGCTGGTGACTGACATCTAGCTGCAATATGGCCAATCTCCAATCTCTGTTTAAATTTTATGTGATTGTGTGTGTGTATGATTGTGTGTGTGAATGTCACTGTGTGTGTATGATTATGTGTTGAATGACAAAATTAATTAAACAAATTATTATTTTACTTTACAAACTTATTTTTAGATATCTTTGTATCTTTTCTTTCTTCTTTTTTTTCTTATTTTTTTTTTTTTTTTTGTTTTTGCACCTTTTCTATTTTTTTTTCTGTACACTTTCTGTAGAAGGCCGACAGCTCATTAATTAAACGCTGAACACAATCGTTCAATTCAAGTGTACGTCCAAAAGTGACGCCACGCCATTTATGCGTTATCATCGATGAATCGCTAAACAGTTCTTACGATATCTAAAATCGAATAAAGTTATCACTTGAACAAGAGGATTCCACTGTTAAGATGACCATCACTAGCTTGTACTCAGCCTATTACACTTTCGTTTCTCGATTACAGGGTATCACCAGCACGGGAGAAAAGAAATTCAATGGCCTTTTGGCAAACCACAAATATTACAATTTTTCTTTTACATCATCACTATAATACAATTTTCACTATTGAACACTGTTTGTTGTTGTTGTTCAGCTGCTTCCGCCCTACTGCAGTACAGTCAAGGAGCCCAGGGGAAGAAAAGGACTTAAAGACGTTTAAGAAAAAGACTTAAAGACGTTAAGACTCCGCAGACGGAGAGCACTGGGGCTCTGCTGGCTAAGTCGATGTCTCCTTGCGGAGACGCTTGTGCTCCTGTGCGCACTGTAGGTCGTCTAGGGAATCGTTGGGCACTTTCGCCAAGTTGATGGGCTCTTTGTCCACGGTCAGATTTAATAGCAGCCTGTGTGCAAGCCAAAATGAGCGCTTGTGACACAGGAACAGCGGATACAATCAGATGACCACTTGTGGCCACAAGGCAATACAAAATGGCAGCAGACTGTACACAAAAATGCGTTTGCTTGCTGCACTTTATCAAACGGAAAAGAATTATGGTCTTCGCGAGGGCTGTCTTCCGAGCTTAGAAGCTCGTTTTTTGACAGTAGCTGTCAGAAATGCCCTGGAGTGCAACTATAGGATGCAGCATACCAGGCTCGAAGCTTTATGCAGCTAAAGCTCACAATAGATCAATTCTGAGTGCAAGAGATGATATTTAAAGCTCCATTTTGATCGTCTGGCAACACAGAAAGAACTTAACGAAACTTTCAAATTTGAATGTTGCGTTAACGTCAAATATGAATTTGAAAGTGTACAGATATGCATTTGAATTTCATGCGATCATTTTATCTCAATCAGAGCAGCAATATCAAATGATGTCAGTTAATGAATTTATGTTATTCTGCGACCATTACAAAGTCCTAAAAATTCGACAAACGTCAGGCCGATGATTAGAGGGAATTAGGGACGAATGTCCTTAGCATGGAAAGTACCAATTTCTCTACCAGCAAAGTCCTCCAAGACATAAAAGCATTTTCCATATTTCTTTTTAGCTCGACATTTTAGAAATTGTTTGACTAATTTTGCATTGAAGTTTGCGTTGCGTTTATTTGCCAAGAGAAAAATTACGAAGGAAAACTTTTTGTCCTTCTTTAAAGGATACGGGCTTTGAGCGCAGATTATACTCCTGAACATTGCTGTCAAAGCTTTGCGAATATTTGATTGTAAATCTTTTCGCAGTAAAGCCAAATTGTCAGATCTATCGAGAGCTACAACAGGTTCTTCTAACAAGATCAAGTTTTTCAATCAACGATAGTCAGAACCATGCGTGATCATATCTAGTCCGAAGAGCGCTCTATACGGGGAACATCTCAGTGACTGATGTTAAGCCGAACGCAAAGCACAAGAAATTCTGGTATCCCATTCTGTCCGATCTTTAGAAATATATGATCTTACCTCAGGTAGCAACGAACGATTAACCCGTTCAGCAGCATTACTCTAGGGAGAATATAATGAGGTATAGACATGCTTTATTCCTAATTCGGTTAATACCCAATTCACACTGAGCAACATCTAGCATCTACCATCAATTCTCGTGATGGTCCCATAGTTTTACCCGTGCCGAAATTTCCCATTCGTTCCGCCATCTCCCCTTTGATGTTCGTGTTTCATTCGTTTCCAATCGGTTTCAAGCCGATAGTTATCGAAGGCAACACTAGAAATCTGACATTCGCTACGAATATGTAAGCAATGTCAACTTAAATGAACGGCAAAAACAAGAAATGGACGCGTCATGTAAGTAAAAAAATGAAATGCATTTTATTTGTAATAATCCGTTTATTTTAATCAAAAGCTGGAAATAAATCGATTGCTAAGAGGGTGAAGTGGTCTGCAGAGATGGATGAGATTGCTTGGACCTCTAGTGCGAGAGCATTAAATTGCTAATCATTTTGTTGTTATGCTCCGTAATAGCGAGCAACATTTTAATTTTTCACAATAAAAAGTTCAATAAAAATTTTTCACGTGTCTACTCCTAATGATGTCAGGAGTAAAATTGATGGTAGATGTTGGCATTGTGAATTGGTGTTTCACATCTAGCATCATTTCCATGCGTTCCCCGTAGATGTGCTCAGTGTGCAGAGGCTTTAAGACGCATTAAAGTCATTTGCCTTGAATTGTGTACCATTATCGCTAACTAGGTTTCTGGAACTCCGAAACAATGAAACACTTGAGTCAACAAGAACTCCTGAATCTTGGCAGATGTAAATTTCAACAATGCAACGAATTACATTTGCTCAAGTGGTCTACAATGATGAGCAGACCAATGTGACTGCCTTTATTCCGCGGATATGGACCAAGAAAATCTATGTTAAGACTTTGAAATGGTCTACAAGTTGGACTCTGCGCTCCCATGGGTGGTCCAAGAGTACAGTTTGGGGCTTTCGTCTCCTTGCAAGTTTGGCAGTTTCGAATAAACATACGGACCTCGGTCGATGAACCAATATAAATGACGACGAAGCTTTTCAATAGTTTTCTGTATTCCTCCATGCGAAGAAACAACACTATCATGTGAAAACGTCAGCTCTAAGACGTTCAGGAACCCAAAGATTCCAGGAATTCTTCTCTTGTTCTTCATCACCTGAAGCATGCTCTGTGAGAATATAGATAAATTGATCGACAAGTTTTATATCGGGGAATCTATATGCATTTTCCCTTTGCGATGAGATAACGCAAACAAAGGGTATGCATAAGCGCATGGGATAGTTTCACGCACTTGTGGATGGCTCTATCACACCTATGTCTAACATGCGATCTATTTCGGTAAATAGAAGCTTCTACTAGGCAGGACTAACCGGGTAATATCGCTGTTTTACTAAAATTAACAGGAGTGAAGCTTCTCTCAGGTTATCGGTATCCTTTGTTGATGTGGGGTCCTTGGTGATAATTGGCCCCATGCGCTCTGTACTTACTCAACCATTGGATTTTCTGCGCCTTATAACTTCTGAAAATCCCCTTAACCAAATCTTCGTTACATTTACTTAGAGCTCCAGGTGATCAGAACAACAAAAAGATTTACCAAAACATTATAAAAAAGTTTTTAATTCAATAATAAATTCTCAACGGGATATAGATTTCGATTGGCCTACGGGACATATTAACTTGAAATTATGCATTATTGAATAATGCTAGTTTGTAGTGATCATGTCTTAACATTATTTAACATGGTTCAAAGCTAATCCTTTTTTTCTAGTCCTTTATGTCTATTTATTTATTTTTTCTGTTATTTGGTTTTTATTTTATTTCATTAATTTAGTTTTCGTTTTTTCTTTTTATATGGTTTTGAAGAATCTTTTTTCAGGTGTGCATGCTGTTTTTTTTACCCCGCTGTAATCCCAATACAGATTAATAAATAATAGGTAGAATATATATAAAAATATATAAAATAAAAATATTAAAATTGCATATTAAGAGTTAAAAATATGGTAATAAAAATTATTTATTTTTTTTTACGTTATTTTATTTAGGTTGCAATATTTTATTTAGGTAATGATATGTTTTGGTGACGGTCTTGGCCTTTGGCTTCGTCACGGTCTTCTTCACGTCGGGCTTGTTAGCAGCAGCAGCCGCGGACTTCTTGGCAGCACCAGCAGCGGCAGCGGGCTTCTTGGCAGCGGGCGCAGCAGCCTTCTTGGGTGCAGTAGCGGCAGGCTTAGCTGCAGCTGATGCCTCCTTCTTGGCAGCAGCGGGCGCCGCGGCGGCTGCCTTCTTCTGCTCTGGCTTCTTATCGCCAGGCTTCGCGGATTTCTCGGTTGGCTCTTTAGGTGTCATTTCTACGAGAAAAAGAAATGATTGATTGCACTGATAAAAATTCGGCAGACTGGCTCATGATTGTAGCGTCGAGGCTATACTCATTGAAGGGCGTACCCCTTGATTGTAGAATGGGGGATGATTTCTCGTCACCCCACAACATACCATCTACTGCCCGAGAAGTGCAGATTGGTCAACCGAATACTTGTTGATTATGCTGAGAAACCAGAACAAGATCGAGACCGACTCATTGAGGATACTATCAAGGAAGAATGAAGGAGGAGGAGCCCTTTTGGTGCTTGGCATCAATGAAATGGCCAAAGACGACATTATGTCCAGAGACTACCAGCTGTTCTTCCGCTACAGAACAATACCCGTAAGAGGTTTGAAGAAGTTGGTCGAGAAAGCTGATAAAAAGGCAGTGCCCTCCCCAAGCGTGCAGACCATATCCGCCAGCGACAACCCCCCTCCGGTGGATACGGAAGTATCGCCTGTGCCTGTCAGCAGATTTAGTGTTCAGCTGGCAGATCCAATCTACCCGTTGAAGGATCTAGACGAGGATGAGGACCTGGCGGAGCTGACGCTAGACCCCGCTGCGGCGCATGTGTTGGAGGACCAAATGGCCATGTCGACCCAGGAACTTTCGAACGAGCCGGAAGGAGCGGACGTCACCCTGACGAAACGAGATGACGAGGGAAGTTCGCGATCCCCCTCGTCATGTGAAATGGAGCCGCTGTTATAATGAGATGACTCAGGTACTCAGCACTAAGCTAATCCAGCTGGAAATTCATCGCGCGAAGGCGGCTTCTGCCGTCCTAGCCAGGATGTTCACCCAACAACACCTTGGGCTAGCCCTAGAACAGGAGCCATAGCACAACAATGGCATCAGAGGCCTGTACACAGCGGACTCGAAGGTAATCTGGGATCAGAGGGATCCAGTACCTAGAACATGCGTTGTTTCAGAATTCCTAAACAGGGACTGCGTACATTTGGCCGTGCAGAGGATCGGGCATGCCCGCACCACTGTAGTGGCATCAGCGTACTTCGCCGGAGTGGGAGCCTGCCCACCACCGGAAGTCGTCAAGCTAGTAGAGCACTGCCCCCGAGAGAAGCTCCCTCTAATCATCGGGTGTGACGCCAACTCGCTTCATGAAGTATGGGGTAACACTAACACCAACACAAGAGGTGAGCACCTTCTCGACTTTATATCTAGATATAACCTAAAAATTGGAAATGCCGGTAATACACCGACATTCGTAACCAGAATCAGGGAAGAAGTCCTAGACATCACTCCTATTAGTAAGGGTACCAGCCAGCAATCCCAAGAAAACAAACAAGGAAAAGTATAAAAAGACCCTGCAACTAAATCTATACAATAAAAGGACGGGCATACATCGATCACCATTGGATCTAGAGGAAGTAGAAGGCAATTTAAGCAATAGCATAACTAATGCCTTTAAAGAAAGATTTTTTTAAACAATTTTATAATTTTCTACAAATAAAAACAAGCAATAAAAAATAATAGTTTTATTTTTTAAATATTTTAAAAATTTGTTATCGCATTTTAAATGTTGAAAAACAAAAAATTTTGAGTTTTTCGTACATTTACGCCCTTTCCCATGCTACGCCTTCTTTTTTTTTTGGCCAAATATTCTTTGAAATGTTAAGAATATATATTTCAAATTTTAGACCGATATCTCGCCGGGTTCAAAAGTTACAGATTTTTGCCACCTTATTTCCTAAAATACGCCATAGTGCTACGGCAATAGAAGCTCTAATGGAGCTCACGCAACTCCATGTATTCATTGGACTACAACAAAGAGCGAATCTGTTAAGGATGGCACGAGAGGGTATTGGTAGCAGCCATATCCTTAGTCACAGAGACTCAGAAATACTATCAGGTTATCTTCCGCTACAGGTACAACCAAGAGACGAAATGACTGCCGAGCACATGTTCGAGAAACATTTAGAAGTGAACCTGAGCAGCAAAAAAAACTGGACAAAACTTGATGAAGTTCACCCGATGGGCATTCAGAACTCTTATACCTTCGCCATCTTCTGTAGGCAACATCCCTTTCCTTATTTTTACGGCTATACTTTGGTTAAACCATGGCTTGTTTCTAGCTTTTATTATTTTAGTTTTAATCGGTACAAATCTTTCAGATACCTCGAGAAAAATATACTCCATTTCACTTTCTGAAGGTTGTTTGCATACCATCTTTGATTTGAGTTTCTAATTTATATAAATTGCTTCTCCCCCACCACGACTCTCCCGATCAGATCTGTAAGGACCATACCCATCACATGCAATCAAAACATCACTCAATTGAGACATAAACCACGTTTCAGACACATGAACAATATCTACATTAGACGTTACAAACAAGTACCTAAACTCTTCAATCTTGTTGCACAAGCCTTGAGCATTTAAATGACATATGTGTTTCTTTGTTTTGAGAGGATTTTTATAACAGTTGCACTATTCGCTGTGGATCTGTCTATGTTATGGTTGTTGTATTGTATAAATATATAACAGAGGCACAATTCTAAACCAATTATTAAATACTAGACTAAACTAACAATTATTAATTTACTTAAAGAAAATACAATCATATTATATAAAAGTAATTATAGTCAAACAAACTACTATTGACGAAAGAGATCTTGTTCGTTGGTTTCTTCTCTTAATTTGAATAAAGAGAGAGTTCTTTGTTTGAGCGAATTAGACGTGTTTTATTTTGCTCGTGAAGTTTTATCTGTTTCTGTGAATTATAGCACACCGTTTGTAAATTTTTTAATCTATAATTGTGCATAAGTGAACAAGCTATCGACTTGCTGTGTAAGTTGTAATCATTTGTGCATTGTGGTCCTAATAAATAGCATTTCATTTTTGCTAAACTTAGTTTTTTAGTTTCCCTTAAATAATTACATTCTTGTGCGTGTGTTTGTTTGTGTATTTTGGCTTTTGCTTTACACCTCGCTCACACAAGTTTGTTGTTATTGTAAGCACATCGATTGATTTTGTTTGTGTTTACATCTCCTTATCTCAGTTTCGGCTCTTCGCACATCTTAATACATTTGTTTGTGCGTGTGTTCGCTGTTGCATTTTCGTTTTGTTTAGCAGCGTGCTCTCACAAGCAAATTGTTTTTGTGTTTTGCTTCTTAGAGCTTCATTTGAGTGCCTCCTGCTCTATTTTATTTCTACCTATTCTGCCTATTGAGTATTTGTTTAACCCCTGTTGGAAATATGTCGTGCTGCAAGAAAAACTGCAATATCAAGTGTGCTGATGATTCTGAGCAACCGAGATTTATTTATTGTTGGTTGTGTGAGAATATTATGCATGCAAAGTGTGCTGGTCCTACAGGTCGAGAATGTGATAAGATCATTGCCGTTTCTAAAAAGGAATGTGGTGCAGTGAAATGGTCTTGTCCAGTATGCATAGACATACAAATTGATTTCTCAAGAATGTATAGTTCTGTGAGAAACCAATTCTCAAAACTTAATAAAATGGCTAAGCTTCTTTCCAGTGATTTTGACTCTAGTCTGGAGTTGCTTAGCCAATATAATTTTAGCTCACCACCTGATTCTCAATTTTTATCAGTTCCCCCTAATATACCGGTTACTCAGCCTCCCGTGACTCCATTGGCATCTCGTCAATATCAAGACGCTTCGCCAACTTTGTCTTTATCGGCCTCTCCGGGTATTAATAACCTATTCAATTCTCCTACACCTTCTACAGGTGATTATATTACTCAGTCAACTGAATCAGCCCAAGTCATCGTGTCTTCGGTGCGGGCTGGATCTGGTCGGAAGGGTAGACCTCCTCGTACTGCAGCGCCTAGCAATAGAACTGATAACGTAGTTGCCCCTTCATCTGAGGTCAATATTTTTAATGTTGTTGCTCCTCGTAAGCAAGTATTTGTGTCTAGGCTATCCTCGGACACTACTTGTGAAAATGTGGAGGCATACATTTCTAGCAAAGTCTCTGCTAAGGTTTCGATCACTAAATTTAATTTTGCTACGGCCCGTGAAATAGCATCTTTTAAAATAAGTGTCCCCCACGACTCATTTGCTGTCATTTGTGATCCAAAATTTTGGCCACCTCATATGATTGTTCATGAGTTTAAGCCCAAAAGGCGTAGTGAATCCTTGCCTGTATCGCTTACAGCCGGCAGTTCCAACGTACAGGAGCCCGCTAGTACGGCTTCAAAAAACTAGACCTGCGGCCCGATTTTGCCTGTATTCATTATCAAAATGTTAGAGGCCTCCTTACTAAGCTTAAAAATCTATATTTGAGTAGTATGTCCTTTGATTCTGATATAATTGCTTTGTCAGAAACTTGGTAAAATCCTACAGTATCTGATTCTGAAGTTATGTCAAATAAATATCTTTTATATAGAAATGATCGACCGACTCGAAGTGGTGGCGTACTTATTGCCACTAAATCGGCACTTCAGTCAGAAGGCATTACTTTTTATGTGACTACTGATATTGAAATTGTTGCTGTCAAAGTAACTTTTTCAACTCGATCAATTTTAATCACCTGCTCTTATATCCCTCCAAAAGCTTCTCCTGCAGTTTACTTGCAACATTTCACCTGTATCGAAGAAATTAACCTTCAAGTCAAAGACAACGACTTATTTATTGTGCTGGGGGATTTTAATTTGCCTAAAATTTCTTGGTCATTCAGTAGCACAAATTATCTTGTTCCCTTAAATCAAGATAATTTTTTAGATAACTTGCTAGATCTCTCATTGTTTCAAATGAATTCAATAAGAAATCGCAATGATCGAATTCTTGATCTGGTTTTTATTAATGATTTCGCAAATACTGCCGTCTCTAGGGTATCCCCATTAAGTATCCCTGAAGATTTACATCACCCTACTATAGAGATTTCTATCTCAATCTCAAAACCTTTTAGTCCACCTCTATTATGTCAGCAATTACCTCGTCGTTGTTTTCGCAAGGGAAATTATTCATTGCTTTTTAGAGAAAGCTACTGACATTGATATTGCCCTTAGTTCTTTCTATGAGACCCTAAATGCACTCTTAGATGTGTGCATTCCAAATTATGTTCCACCGTCTGGTTCTATAAAGCCTCCTTGGTTTACACCTAGACTTTCTTATTTAAAAAATATTAAATCTAAATATTTTAAAAAATATAAGAAGTCTGGTTCGAGTCTTGACTGGTCTAAGTACACAGTAGCCAAGTCGGACTTCGCCAATTTAAACTCGCTATGCTACGAGAATTATTTAATTCGTTGCAAAAGACAGTTTTCCCGTGACCCTAAACAATTTTACAAATTTGTTAACTTGAAGCGTAAATCCCCCAGTTTACCTTCCTCTTTTTTTTATGGGATAGATAATGCCAGCAACGACTCTGCAGCCGCTGAACTATTTGCTAACTTTTTTCAATCCACCTATTCTCCAATCTCCACTTCCAACTCATCTTATCCTTATTCTATTTTTCAATCAAACACTATGTTTGCTCCCTCTATTTCTTTTAACACTATAATCTCTTCTATTAGCTCTTTAAAATCTTCTTTCATTCCTGGGCCAGACAACATTCCTAGTTGTCTCCTTAAGGAATGTTGTTCTTCTTTAGCTGCTCCGTTGCATAAGCTTTTTAATCTATCCCTTGAATCTTCAATCTTTCCACATCTTTGGAAAGAATCTTATATCATTCCTCTCCACAAAAGGCATTGGTAAGTCTAAATTATTTGAAAAAATCCTTGTTTCTTCTTTTCAGCATCTCTGTAAATCGATCATTTCCCCTGCACAACATGGCTTTATTAAGGGTCGGTCCACTACGACTAACTTGCTTGAATTTACCTCCTTGGTGAATGAAGCATTTTCAGAGAAAAAACAAACTGATGTCATATACACTGACTTCAGTAAAGCCTTTGACTCTGTGAACCATGACCTCTTACTTTACAAACTTAATTGCATAGGTTTCCCTCCCGCCTTTGTACGTTGGGTTTCCACCTACTTAAAAGGTAGGACCCAAAAAGTCCTTCTTAGGTCAACCATTTCGAGTTCGGTTCACGTTACTTCTGGTGTACCTCAAGGTAGTCACTTGGGGCCTTTATTTTTCACTCTGTTCATTAACGATCTACCCACTATTCTGTCCCATTCATATATTTTAATGTATGCAGATGATGTAAAGCTTATCTTTTCATACACTGATCCCCTTCTTCATAATCGTCTGCAAGACGATTTGAACGCTATGCAACTATGGTGCTCGGCCAATAAGTTGTATCTCAATTGTTCAAAGTGTATGTTCATGACATTTAGTCGTTCTAGGCCCTATTTAGGTTCTTATACGATTGACAATACCCCTTTGCAACGTATAAAAACTGTAAAGGATCTTGGAGTTTTATTTGATTGCAAATTATGCTTCAATTTACACATCTCCACTATAGTCAATGACGCCAAAGGAGTACTTGGTTTTATTGAACGTTGGTCGAAAGAATTTAATGATCCTTTCACCAGTAAACTCCTTTACGTTTCTTTAGTTCGTCCCATCCTGGAATACTGTTCATGCATATGGAGCCCACAGTATCAAATAAACTAGAATCGAATTGAATCAGTTCAAAAGCAATTTTTGCTTTTCGCCTTACGTGGTTTTAACTGGGATCCCAACCTTCGTTTACCACCGTACTCCCATAGGCTTCGTCTTCTCAATCTTCCGTCTTTAATTAATTGTAGGAAAACTCTTGGTGTTGTTTTTCTTCACAAATTGATTATTGGCGAGATTGATTGTAGTTCCCTTCTGAGCCGCCTCACCTTTTCGGTCCCCCGCAGGTCTACTAGGAATTACAAGCCTTTATTTTTATCTACATGCACAACTGATTACGCTTCACACGATTCGTTTCGTGCTTTATGCGCCAACTATAATAGCCTCTTTCACGTGTTCTCTTCAGAACTCTCTCGACCTCTCCCTTCCCTAAAATCCGCAATTTTCCAATACCTATCGTTAAATCCCTGACCTTACTAATACTAATAACTTGTTATGCTACTTTATACTAATCTAACATTCATACTATTGTTATTAACAATACTAATCTTAATTGATCTGATTGGGTTTTTCTGGGTTTTCCCCAATCCTAGCAACAAATGTTGGATCATTTATAATTTTTGCTTACCCCAGATCTAACTAAAATTTTTTTTTTTTTTCGTTACAGTTCATAATTTATTTTTAATTGTATTTTTATTTTTAATCTTTAACTTAATTTTTATAATTGGTAATTTTTTTTTGCCGACTGCTTTTAGTCGTGCATAAATAAATAAAAAAAAAAAAATACGTGCTCAGCAGACGAGTTAAGAGAGACGAAGTCATTTAACTGCAGTTCAGAAAGTTTGTGCAACCTCTCCACACATATTACGTCCGCTCCAACTGGCTGAGTGACATGCACGACCCCCGTCTTGTAAATACCAAAGAGAGTCGCTTAAGCTTTTTAAGTCGCATGGCTCTTTGAATATTGTGTAACTCTCTTTGGATAGCTGCTCATTAATGTAAAAAGCTGCGGTTGAGTTTGTTTCCACTAATTGAAGATTTTGTGGCTGCTTAAATTTTCTGAGGTATGCACCGACTGCACGCAGCAGTGTGGCCTTGTCACGGACGTGCTCTAATTTAATAATAATTGTGGGATCGACGGCAGTGTTTGACATTTTTACCCTGATTCGGAAAATGTCTTTAGTTTTCGGCGGTGGAGTAAGATTTAATGATGAGCATAGTGAGTTATACATAGCTTTTAAGTTTTCATCCTGTTGACATGGAACCCCATTTACGCGCAGATCACAGGCAATTCCTTGTGCTGCAGCTCGTGCTTCGATTTCAACAACACGTTGACCCAGATCCATATATATTTGCCTGGTCCTCCATATGCTTCACCCGCTCCTTCAGCAGCTGCATTTCCCCTACTTTGCCTTCCAGTTGCTGTATGCGCTGAGTGAGTTTCTGCAGCTCTTTAGTCAGCACACCAACTTTTTCTTGAAGTTCATTCAAAATGCGTTCCTCAGACTGGCGAACGGTAGCTGCAATGTTCTCTGTTTGATCAGCAAACTTCTGATCAATGAGCTAGAGCAGCTTGAGAGATGGTGCATCAGATGTGTGCATATTGTCCCAAAAGGCCAAAAAAAAAATTTTTAATTTAATTTTTTTTTTTAAGTAAAAAAAAATTTTTTTTTTCTTGTTTCTCAAAATTTGACAATTTTTTATGTAAAAATATTTATTCAGAGTCGGTGCTCAAACTCCATTCCGAATTATTCGGCTTATTAGAAAACTTTAATAGACGATTTTTACCTAAGTTTCATTGTTCTTCCACTAAACATGATTGCTGAAATGATCAACAGTTTTACTCAGTCTTAGATTTAAGCCTGTAGGCATAGAGCTATAATTTTTGATTTTAGAAAATTATGATTGTTTTAAAAGTTTTTTTACACCCTGTTCCCATTGAAAATTGGCAAAAAAGG
The DNA here is from genome assembly GCF_004354385.1 of Drosophila innubila. NCBI lineage: Eukaryota > Metazoa > Arthropoda > Insecta > Diptera > Drosophilidae > Drosophila > Drosophila innubila. Next base: position 37,683,975 of record NC_047626.1, on the reverse strand, counting down.
GTACAATGTGTTTTGGCAGAATGTATGTAACAGGCAGAAGGGGGCGTGGAAGATCCCCCAAAGTATATATATTTTTAATCAGGATCAACAGCCGAGTCGATTGAGCCATGTCCGTCTGTCTGTTCGTCTGTTTGAACGCGTCGATCTCAGAGACCATAAGAGCTAAACACTTCAAACTTGGTATGTAAGTTCCTGGATATCATAGCCGATCAAGTTTGTTTTTATTTTTGTATCGGACCACTTCGTCATATTGCTGCCAACGATACATCGAAAATTAAGTTTTAGTATGGAAAAGTTTTTTGTTTGTTGAGATATAAGAACCAGACTGATAGAATATGCATCTGGTATTATACATCCTGACCAAATTTGGTTCAAATCGGCCTACTATATCTTACAGCTACCATGGAGACGCTCATTCAAAAATCAACTTTTAGTGCTTTCGTGCTGTTTTTGTCACTAGAGTGAACTACCGTCCGCAGTGATAGTGGAAAATTGCATACTAAAGGTCATGCTTCTCCATAAGGAAGTCATAAAAATCGAAAAAAAAAAAGCTAAATAAAAAGTGCTCGGCAAAGATGCAAAAGTAGTTCTGCAAAATGATCGCTTTTTCTCTCATGCAATTTCATGCATAGCTATCAGGTTTATTCTGATTTTTGCCATGCAAAAATACATATTTATATATTAACACAATTATATTTTAATCAAATTGTATATTTGTATAAACATAAATTATACATTAACATTTTCATTACATGATATCGATAATATTTTTGCTTATCGCTTAATTCTTATTTGGTACCCAAAAAATAAAATGGGTACTAATTCGTACTGTCTTTGTGCGCGCTTTGCATACAAACGTATACATGCTGTCTCGCTCGCACGTTTGATTTGCCATGCAAATGTAATTATTGAATTAAATGTAAATTCCGAAATAACTTCTCTATTTATGGGTCAATCGCTTTGAAATTTTCAGGGTCGTTTAATACGCATACTTCTCAACTGATTGTTCAGTTAGGGAGTGCTATGTCAAAAATTGCGCCTGTAAATCATTTTGTGCAATTTGTGGGCTCAGGAGGCGTGGCATCAAAAATTGGAAACAAACTTGACCTGCGTATGGTATTTACAAACCTGCATTCCAAATTTGAAGTCTCTAGCACTTATAGTATTTGAGATCGACGCGTTCAAACAGACGGACAAACGGAAAGACAGACGGACAGGGCTTGATCGACTCGGCTGTTGATCCTGATCAAGAATATATATACTTTATGGGGTCTGCCCCTCCATCTGCCTGTTACATACATTCTGCCAAACACATTATACCCTTTTTTGCCCATTTTCAATGGGCTCAGGGTATAAAAAAGGCGGGAAATGCTTTTTGTCACAGCTGCATTTACATATGTTGACCTGGAAAGCTCACAGCTGATCAAAAATATCGATGAAAAATGTAAAGATAACATTTTTATGCTAATTGAACATTTTGATATGGTAGATTTCAAAGAACGAAAAATTTCATTTCGTTACGCTAGATCAGCCAAAAATCCCACTGTGCAATGTTCCAAATGGCGAACTACTTTTATTTTTATTTATGATTATAAAATTTATACAATTTTTAGATTACACTTTTTATTGTTCATCACAAAATTAAATATCAGAAATTTTGGGGCATCTAGACTTTCGTCACTAGACTTTTACCTCGTGAAGAGGTTTTTTTTTTAAGAGATATCAGAAGTTTTTTGGTTTCATATGTTTCTTCATGTTAATTCACTAAAAAGGCCTGGATACACTCGGAGCGAAACGACCGCGTAATCAAAAACTCTATATAAAAAAACAGCGAAAAAATTGTAAGATTCGCAGTTTGAAATCTGATTCACATTTCTCGCTACATTGTGCAAAGCATCGGCATTACGTTGCGTTAACAATAACATGGCTATTGGAAGTTAGTTTCAAACCTATTTTCGTCTATCAACAATGAAAAAAAAAGTGGGCGGTTTACAGTCGAGCGCAGTCGACAGTAGGATACCCTGTGCCTAGGGTACTCTGTACTGAGGTTAATTTTAGAGCAATTGTTCCTATGGCAGCTATATGATATATGGAACCGAATTAAACCAAATTTGGTCAGAATGTACAAAGCCAACTTAAATGCATATTCCATCAGTTTGGTTAGGATGTCTTAAAAAAACAAAAAACTTTATCATACTCAAGCTTAACTTTCGATTGAGCGTCTCTATTAAAGCCATATGATATAGTGGACCGATTTTAGCCAAATTTGATCAGGATATATAATACCAGCCCAGATGCATATTCTGTTGGTAAAGATATCTACAAACTACAACTTTGCTCAGCCTGCATTCTGGCAGCACTCATTTTTCTCTCTCAATCTCTCTCTCTCTCACGCAACAAATTCGAGCCTTCCAAAGGCTGCTGTAGTGCGCGCAAAATTTGAAATATAAGACAATGTCTATTTTTATGAGATTTTTAAAGCGGAAAATGTTAAGTGTTTTTATTACAATGATAATAAGCAGATACTTATTGAATATATGTGTGAGAAATCTGAAATATTATTTATTAAAATTATTAATTTGTAGCTTTCAGTGCTCGGCAACGATGCAAAAGTAGTGCTGCAAAATGATAGATTGTCCTCTCATTCAACACAATGCATAGCACTCAGCTTCTGTCTGACTTTATTAAAAGATGTGACGTCATATGGAAGTTTGTAATAATTATTTAATTAACACAATTGTATTTTAATCTAATTGTATATTTGTATGTACATAAATTATTCACCAACATTTTCATTAATGTGTATATCGATAATATTTTTGTTTATCGCTCGGTTTTTAGATCAGTACCCAAAGAAATACGTTCTAGTTGGTACTTCCTTTGTGCGCTTACTTTGAACGCGCCTTGCATATAAACGTATGTATGCTGTCTCGTTCGCACGTTCAATTTGCCATGCAGGTGTAATTATTGAACTAAAACTAATATCGAATTATCTTCTCCATTTTCAATAGGCTTACTTCTGACCTGTTTGTTCAGTTAGGGATTGCTACCTTAAAAATTGCGCCTGTAAATCCTTTTGTGCGATTTGTGGGCGAAGGGAGCATGACATCCAAAATTGGAAACAAACTTGACCTGCGTATGATATCCAGGAACCTACATACCAAATTCGAAGTCCCTAGCTCTTACACAGGGGTGCCACAGAAGTCGAAACCAACCAAAAATCAACTTTAGGAGATTTTAGGTGACACAGACCCCAGTTCAAGTTGATTTTTAAATCTCCATCTTTTTGGCCGGAGATTTGATCGAGTTCACTAATATAAAGCTTGTAATGCATAAAAAGTGTTACTGTTTTGGAAAGGTCATTCAATTTCATGACTATCTGTATAAACACATTTTAATATAACAAAGGTTTTAATTCATAATTTTTAATTATACAAAATGTCTACAGAATCTCTGGTGTATTATGTCATTCACTTGTTTTTTTTTTTTTTTTTAAATTTAAATTGCCTTTATTTATTGAATCTTCTCCAAGGGAGACATACAATAAGCTTATCAAATCCTACATATAAAGCTTAACTAATAGTCATGTTGACTTAATATGATCTACGGTGCCCCAAGGGTTTATTGCTGGGCTGAAAGGTCGTTTCGTTAAGGGCGGGTCCGACTGCAAGCCCGAGTTAATCGCCAAGCAAGAGGATTTGGGTGCAGGGATATGTTGTAGTTTGCTTTTTGTCGTGCTATCTCATCTTGGACGTATATAACGTTCAAGTCTCTTTGAATGTTCTCATTTCGAGCATTCCATGGTGTCCCAGTGATAGTCATCAAGATTGTCGATTGTGCTCGCTGAATGATATCGATATTGCACGCGTTTCCCCATAGCTGCGAGCCGTAGGTCCACACTGGTTTTATGGTAGAATTGTACAGAGGGACCATGTAGTCCAAGCTGAGAGGAGATCGGGGGTTCAAAAGCCAATAAAGGTTATTGGCTTTCAGTATAATATGCGTTTTCTTTGCTTTAAGGTGACGACGCCAGGTGAGCCGCCTATCAAGATAAACGCCAAGGTACGTTACTTCTTTGGCTTGTGGAAGTTGCGTATTAGTCATTGTTAACGGAGAACATGTTTGCATGTTGAGAGTTAACGTGATGTGTTTACACTTTTGTTTATCACTGCGGACGGCAGTTCGCGTTAGTGACGAAAGCAGCACGAAGGGTGCGAAAGGCGACAAACTATATATACAGCTAAGTTGGAAAATTTGCGACGACTGTCCGATCAGATCGAGTTATATACTGATCGAAAGGTTTAGTCCTAACTTACAAAATGGCATACTAAAACCTTTTCTAATTCACCTGGGTCATGAGATACGGGGGTGTAAGTGGGTAAGTTTTTTCTAAAGTATTCAGGTAACATTTTACAGGTGATATTATGTTTTTAAGCTTACATTTTGGCGATTTTTGAGAAAACGGCTCTAACGATTTCTGTTAAATTTTAATATGTTGTAAAACGCACAATTTCAGTTTAATCTAAAAATGTTAAATAAAAATATAATTTAATATAAAACAAACCAAAATTGTCATTCGGCACTGCGCAAAAAGTAATTTTTATGTACAAAGAAGCTCACCCTTTTTGCTCCCAGTGCACAATGCCAATTTTCGCTTTTTTTTTTATTAATTTATATTTTATATTTAAAATTTTTAGATTAAACTGAATTTTGTTCGTCACAAAATTGGATATCAGAAATTTTGGGGCTAGAAATTGCTTTCGTCACTAGACTTTTACCTCGTGTAGAAGTTTTTTTTGTGGGATTTATTTTAACCCGAATCGTCCTGAGCAACTGTTTTTCGAGTTTCTTCATGAAACTTTCAGGACTGATAAATTTGAGGTCGCTGAATCTGAAAATGACATTCTTTTTATTCGCCCTTGTCAGGATAATCGACAGGACCATTTTTTCGGCTGTTACCATATGGGAACGCTGGGAATAATAGGGTATTGGTTTTTTTAATACTACAAAATACGAATATTTGCCAAAAAGTCTAATAAACACAGCTTTAACCAACAGGGGCTCTTCCTTGATATATATTCCAAATTTTTTTAGAATCGGTGCACTATATCATAAGATATAGTGCACTGTCGTAGGAACAATCGGGGTCAAATTCACCTTTAGTATGGAAAACTTTTTTTTCTGAGATATCTCAACCAAACTCACAGAATACGCATTTAAGTTGGTTTGGTTGACTAAATTTGGTTCAAATAGTTCAAATATCATATAGCTGCCATAGGAACAATCATATTTTATGAACAAAACAGTACCGAAACGCGATTAGAATGTATGGAAAAAACCTGTATCCAGTACTTCCCAGCGTTACCATATGGTAACGTAAGTTCACAGAATTTTTTTTTTTAAATTAAAAAGAGCACTCTTTTACCTTTCTAATGATGAATGCATAGCATACAGTTCAGAACTAAAATTAGTGAAACGATTTAAATTTACTTGCGACAAATGCCGTTTAGAATATATGCAGAATATAGTGAGCAACTTAGTGCGCATTTTTCGATTAGCTAGCTTCAAGAGATTGTTTCAATCAACTTTTATCAGTAAGTGACAACAATTTACTCCTAGAATATCATATTAAAGTTAGTCTAATGTTCACATGTTGTCTATAAATTAAGTTTTACCTATTGCTTGTTACCATACGGTAACGCTGGGAATATTCGGGTTAATACGCCAGTCGGCTAGCCATTTCTCTACTACCACAAAATGTTCAGCTGGACGTGCTGTTGCTTAAATGGAGCGACTAAGGATTGCGGTGTCGTCGGCAAACGTAGATATTGTTAGCCGCTCGCTTATGGGGATGTCCGCTGTGTATATTACGTAAAGTGTTGGTCCCAACACACTTCCCTGAGGAGCTCCAGCTTCTATAATATGATCATTAGATGTAGTAGTGTTGCATCTCACCGCGAAGACTCTATTGTAGAGGTACGACTCGAGAAGCTTATGAGTGTACACCGGGAGCGTCGATTTGATTTTATGCATGACACCATCAAGCCACACTCGGTCGAAGGCCTGGGAGACGTCGAGGAATATTGCACTGCAGTTTTCCCGATGTTCGTATGCTGTACGTATTTCTGATGTTATTCGGTTAATTTGCTCGATAGTTCCATGATTTTCTCGGAAGCCAAATTGATGTGTTGGGATTATGTTGTGAGTTCTCAGATGAGGAATTATGCGCGTCAAAAGGCATTTTTCAAAAAGCTTAGACAAGCACGGTAGTAGGCTGCTGGTCTATACGATGATGGTATTGTATAATCTTTCCAGGTTTGGGAATCATTATAATGACAGATTTCTTCCATTTTTTTGGGAAGTAGCCGAGTGTTGTAATCGCGTAAAAAAGTTTACAGATGAGGGAAATGGCACAGTTTGGAAGTTCAATGATCATTTTTTGAGTTATTAGATCGCAGCCTGGGACTTTCTTTGGTTTCATCTGTTCTTTTATGACTTTTGCAATTTCATTTGGCCTAAATTCAGCTGGTTCAGGTTCGCCAGGACTATGAGATGCACAGGATGATAGTAAAAACGAATTTGTTGCGGGATTTGGTTGGAATACATTACGTAGGTGAGCAGCAAGTGTAAGCTCTGTCTTTGTCGCTATGGGCCCAGCAGCCTGAGGAGTTTCTTAAAGGCGTTATCGTTACGATCTGCGCACTTAGCGTAGGGTGAGCCCTCCTGCTTGGTACTGGTTGGTGATAATTATTCTATGTATCGGCGTTGGGCATCTGCTTCGTCTTGCTTTAGAGCTTTACTGAGTCTGCGTGAAGCATCTTTAAAGCGTTGTTTTGTAGATGGCGACCGATGAGACTGCCATTCACGTCGCGATCGTCGCTTTTGCAGAAGAAGCTGTTCTATTTGAAGATTAGTTTTGCGTTGATTGTGTGCACATGCGCGTGTTGTGGAGTAGAGATTTTAGCTGCTGCAACAAGTACAGACTCTAGTTAATCAGCAGAGCAGTCGATGTCCGCTTCGATGTTGAACTGCGGGGCAATATCGAGGTTAGAGCTAACGTATTTCTTGTACTTGAGCCAGTTGGTTCTGTGTGTTGTAAGTCTATTAGAATATGCCACATATTCCGGGGATTGGAGTAGATTTAATAACACGGGGGAGTGGTTGGATGAAAGATCTAAAAGTGCTTATCAGATTGCGTGGAATGTTTTTGTCACAGCAAAATCTATTAAGTCTGGTTGTTTGTTAGGGTCTGTTAGACAGTATGTTGGACTACCCGGGGAAACATAGTTGAGTTTTTTTGCTTGGTTTTATGATTGCGGTGTATAACTGCCTTCCTTTTGTGGTCACAAGGCGAGAGCCTCAGTGCGGGTGTTTCGCATTGTAGTCTCCTGCTGCTATAAATCGCTGTCGCAGTGAATTGTAGAATTGCATGAATTGATCTTTAGAGATTGTAAAGCTGGGAGAACAGTATACAGCGGCAATAGTCAGATTGCGGATGTCCGATTGTAAAATTATAGATGTGGCTTGTAGATAGTTTGCCGCAAGCATTTTGTGGAATTCATGTTTGATGCGGTTTCTTATTAGAATACCGGTTCCGCCGTGTGCTTTTCCATCCGGATGATCTGTACCGTAGAATATGTAGCCGCATATTTGAAAGTTATATTTGTTAGTAGGTGCGTCTCAGAAATCAGCATTACATCAATGTGATTGTCGTATAGGAATTGGGTAAGTTGGCGTTAGCGTTCCACAGAGATATTCGTAGAGGAGCCATTGATTATTTGGATTGTTGAGATGTAAGCATCTGTGTCAAGGTGTTTTGATTTTGCATGAGATTTTTTATAGTTGATCTCATAAACGACATGAACTCTATCATACTTTGTTGTGGGGTGAAAATCATCAAGGAGTTGATTTTTGAAGGCCAGATTTTAAAGCATTAGCGAAAGATATGCCGTTGATAGTGTTTGCGGGACCAAATGAGGACCTAGCTGTTTTGCCGAAAAAGACGTCGGGTGTAGTTTGGAATGCTGTAACTGCACCTGGCAGGTGCTGATGGCGCGCTGTTGGTACTCGTCGGTTGCGGCTTTTTAGTTCGTTGTGCACTGGACAGCCTCTGTAGTTAGCTGTGTAATTTTCACCGCAGTTACCGCACTTTTTTGTAGTAGGGTCATTCTTGTTGTTGGCAGGAATCAAGGCCATGGGAGTCTCCACAAGCTACACATAACGAACGCAGAGTGCAGTACGTCCTGGTATGCCCATATTCCTGGCAGTTTGAGCATTGAACTGGACCATTCCGTTTTTGTGGTTCCTCAACAGTGATCCGGCGATGCAGCAGGAGCTGTAGTTTGTAGATTGATACCTTTAAGTATCACCTGTAGGCCCTTGCTGCTTTTTAGTTGGTAAGTGTAGAAGTTTTTCTTAGCTTCATACTTGGAGATTTTCCGGAAATGCTCCTCGTCTTTTGATTGAAGCTTGATTTCGTGAATAATGGTCGGCAATGGAGAGGCATACTCTTCGCTCCAGGTTTTTGGAGTAGTAGTTTTTCGAATCGAAGAGCAAGAACGCGCTCTCACATCTTCTACGGCTAAGGGGTTCTGCTTGGATTTTTCGGTTGTTTGTGGTGTTGCGTCAAAGATATAGCTAAAGTAAGAGTTATTTTTGGCCAAAGAGAGTCGCTGCTCGACTTGCTCGCGCTGACGTTGGGCACGGGTATCATAGTGACTCATCGAAGTTAACACTTGCTCAATTCAAATTCTATTTGATTTGCTTATTGTTTATATATTAGTTTAATTACACTTTCAAAACTAAATTCATGATCGTGCGCATCTTACTAGGGGGCTCTTGGCGTAATTTTAGATTTTTTTACCGCACTTGGGTACTATTTAATTTTGATTAATTCTGAGCGCTTTACAGAACCACGTCTGCACGGTCCGAAGGTTGATTGATTCACTTGCGTACCACAGAAATCTCTGGAAAATCATGTCAGCTGCTTAGTGATTGTGAATGGCAAATTGGTTTGCTTACATTTGTAAAGTGCTTAAGTGAAGAAAGGAAATTCAAAAGATGTCGCTTGCAAGATTGCTGGACATTGTTTTCTTGCGGAGGGAACAGTTCACCAAGGAAAGGATCGATCGCAGGTTTCTTCGAAGCGCATCGGATCAGCTGGTGAATGCTAACAGCACGTATGCGCTTTTATGTTGAAAATGTAAAAACACAGAAAAATTATAGCTATTCTTATTTTGAACAGATTTAGGTATAACTACCTTGTCTACAAGGACACATTTATGATGATCGAAGAAGACATGCCATATCTTTCTTATTTTGTGTAAACAAGCCAGCTCTTCTTCTTACTAAAAACATTCAAACATACCACAAACACAGCAAAAGTTGCCACTTAATGAAAAATAGAAGTGCTGCATTTCCTCTTTTTAATTTCCACTAAACTCCTCACTGCTTATAGCTGCAATTTTGTCCACTAAAACTAATATTTTTTTATGTTCATTTAATATAAAAAAACTCAATCAAAATAACACATTTAAGACTAGGTGGCATCTCGCTTGCTCGGGACAGTTTTGTGCGTTACAAGTGAATGACATAATGCACTAGAGATTTTCTATACATTTTGTATAATTAAGAATCGCGAATTAAAACCTTTGTTATATTAAAATGTGTTAACACAGATTGTTATGAAATTGAATGACCTTTCCAAAGCAGTAACATTTATTATGCATAACAAGCTTTATATTAGTGAGCTTGATCAAATCTCCGGCAAAAATGATGGAGATTTAAAAATCATCTTGAACTGGGGTCTGTGTCACCTTAAATCTCCTAAAGTTGGTTTTCGGTTGGTTTCGAATTCTGTGGCACCCCTGATTATACCCTTTTTTCACAATTTTAGTGTGCTCATACAAATGAGCGAGTCAATTAAGAGCAGAACAAGAAAGCGATATTTTGATGATTTTGGAAAAGTGGAATGCCGATAAAATGAAGAACGCAGATATGAATAAATGATAAAATTAAAAAAATTAAATTAAATATATGCAATAAGCATGCATAACTATGAAATTACAAACAGACAATGATAATTATTTTAACGTATTTCTTCATTTTATTTGGTTAAATTCGCTTTAATTTGTTTTTGTCATATTTATACCCGTTAATTAAAACATAAGTAAAAGGGTATATTGTGTTCGTTGGAGTGTATGTAACAGGGAGAAGGAGGCATCTCCGACCCTATAAGTATATATATTCTTGATCGGCATCAACAGCCGAGTCGATGTAGCCATGTGTGTCTATCCGTCTGTCCGTCCGTCCGTCTATCCGTCTGTGTGAGTGCCTAGATCTCAGAGACTTTAAGAGATAGAGATACCAAATTTTCACCCACAGACTTGAAATGCGTTGGAGCAGGTCAAGTTTATTTTAAATTTTTGTCACTGCCCATTCCGCCCTCATAAATCGCGAAATCCCGTTCATTCGTCTGTATAAACAACAGTATCAGAGACTATAAGAGATAAAGGAACCAAATTTGACACACAGATTTCTATAAACCAAACGCAAACCAAGTTTATACACACCCACGGTTTATAAGATCCCAGTGAAACTGAAATTCCCTGTTCTTGATTTTCCCTAACGTTTACTTGATGTTGTTGTCATTTCTTTGACGTTTTATTGTTAGTGTTGTAATAATTCTGCCGGCGTCAACTGCCTGCTGCTTTTTCAAAACATAAAATTGGAATCAATTGCTACATTATTGTTAAGCAAAAAATTTCAGCTTCCGTGGCTCAGAGTCGCCGAGTGTGGCAGACAAGCAGAACTTTTCAGTTCGGGGGCCCCGGTTCGAACACCACTAGAACTGTCATAAATAAAACAAAAATTTAATACAAAATAAATTAAAAGAAAAAAACAAAGTAAAAATTGTAATAAAAAAAGAACAATTAACAAAAAAATAACAAAAAAAAAACTCAAAATGAAAAAAAAAAACGTTTGAAATAATTTTTTTTTAGTTTAGTGCCTGGGGATTTTTTGGCAGAATTCTACGAGGAGTCACCAACGTTTCTTGTTAGGGAAACATTGAGAAATGTATATGGAAGATTCCTCATTCCTCGTTCCTAGGAACTCCCAATGTTAAATTCCTCAATCATTTTCATACAAACGGATCGACGTTTCCTCAATGACCAGGGAATGTTCCTCAACTTAGCTTATGAGTGTACACCGGGAGCGTCGATTTGATTTTATGCATGACACTATCAAGCCACACTCGGTCGAAGGCCTGGGAGACGTCGAGGAATATTGCACTGCAGTTTTCCCGATGTTCGTATGCTGTACGTATTTCTGATGTTATTCGGTTAATTTGCTCGATAGTTCCATGATTTTCTCGGAAGCCAAATTGATGTGTTGGGATTATGTTGTGAGTTCTCAGATGAGGAATTATGCGCGTCAAAAGGCATTTTTCAAAAAGCTTAGACAAGCACGGTAGTAGGCTGCTGGTCTATACGATGATGGTATTGTATTATCTTTCCAGGTTTGGGAATCATTATAATGACAGATTTCTTCCATTTTTTTGGGAAGTAGCCGAGTGTTGTAATCGCGTAAAAAAGTTTACAGATGAGGGAAATAGCACAGTTTGGAAGTTCAATGATCATTTTTTGAGTTATTAGATCGCAGCCTGGGACTTTCTTTGGTTTCATCTGTTCTTTTATGACTTTTGCAATTTCATTTGGCCTAAATTCAGGTGGTTCAGGTTCGCCAGGACTATGAGATGCACAGGATGATAGTAAAAACGAATTTGTTGCGGGATTTGGTTGGAATACATTACGTAGGTGAGCAGCAAGTGTGTAAGCTCTGTCTTTGTCGCTATGGGCCCAGCAGCCTGAGGAGTTTCTTAAAGGCGTTATCGTTACGATCTGCGCACTTAGCGTAGGGTGAGCCCTCCTGCTTGGTACTGGTTGGTGATAATTATTCTATGTATCGGCGTTGGGCATCTGCTTCGTCTTGCTTTAGAGCTTTACTGAGTCTGCGTGAAGCATCTTTAAAGCGTTGTTTTGTAGATGGCGACCGGTGAGACTGCCATTCACGTCGCGATCGTCGCTTTTGCAGAAGAAGCTGTTCTATTTGAAGATTAGTTTTGCGTTGATTGGTGTGCACATGCGCGTGTTGTGGAGTAGAGATTTTAGCTGCTGCAACAAGTACAGACTCTAGTTAATCAGCAGAGCAGTCGATGTCCGCTTCGATGTTGAACTGCGGGGCAATATCGAGGTTAGAGCTAACGTATTTCTTGTACTTGAGCCAGTTGGTTCTGTGTGTTGTAAGTCTATTAGAATATGCCACATATTCCGGGGATTGGAGTAGATTTAATAACACGGGGGAGTGGTTGGATGAAAGATCTAAAAGTGCTTATCAGATTGCGTGGAATGTTTTTGTCACAGCAAAATCTATTAAGTCTGGTTGTTTGTTAGGGTCTGTTGGACAGTATGTTGGACTACCCGGGGAAACATAGTTGAGTTTTTTTGCTTGGTTTTATGATTGCGGTGTATAACTGCCTTCCTTTTGTGGTCACAAGGCGAGAGCCTCAGTGCGGGTGTTTCGCATTGTAGTCTCCTGCTGCTATAAATCGCTGTCGCAGTGAATTGTAGAATTGCATGAATTGATCTTTAGAGATTGTAAAGCTGGGAGAACAGTATACAGCGGCAATAGTCAGATTGCGGATGTCCGATTGTAAAATTATAGATGTGGCTTGTAGATAGTTTGCCGCAAGCATTTTGTGGAATTCATGTTTGATGCGGTTTCTTATTAGAATACCGGTTCCGCCGTGTGCTTTTCCATCCGGATGATCTGTACCGTAGAATATGTAGCCGCATATTTGAAAGTTATATTTGTTAGTAAGGTGCGTCTCAGAAATCAGCATTACATCAATGTGATTGTCGTATAGGAATTGGGTAAGTTGGCGTTAGCGTTCCACAGAGATATTCGTAGAGGAGCCATTGATTATTTGGATTGTTGAGATGTAAGCATCTGTGTCAAGGTGTTTTGATTTTGCATGAGATTTTTTATAGTTGATCTCATAAACGACATGAACTCTATCATACTTTGTTGTGGGGTGAAAATCATCAAGGAGTTGATTTTTGAAGGCCAGATTTTAAAGCATTAGCGAAAGATATGCCGTTGATAGTGTTTGCGGGACCAAATGAGGACCTAGCTGTTTTGCCGAAAAAGACGTCGGGTGTAGTTTGGAATGCTGTAACTGCACCTGGCAGGTGCTGATGGCGCGCTGTTGGTACTCGTCGGTTGCGGCTTTTTAGTTCGTTGTGCACTGGACAGCCTCTGTAGTTAGCTGTGTAATTTTCACCGCAGTTACCGCACTTTTTTGTAGTAGGGTCATTCTTGTTGACTTGGCAGGAATCAAGGCCATGGGAGTCTCCACAAGCTACACATAACGAACGCAGAGTGCAGTACGTCCTGGTATGCCCATATTCCTGGCAGTTTGAGCATTGAACTGGACCATTCCGTTTTTGTGGTTCCTCAACAGTGATCCGGCGATGCAGCAGGAGCTGTAGTTTGTAGATTGATACCTTTAAGTATCACCTGTAGGCCCTTGCTGCTTTTTAGTTGGTAAGTGTAGAAGTTTTTCTTAGCTTCATACTTGGAGATTTTCCGGAAATGCTCCTCGTCTTTTGATTGAAGCTTGATTTCGTGAATAATGGTCGGCAATGGAGAGGCATACTCTTCGCTCCAGGTTTTTGGAGTTGTAGTTTTTCAAATCGAAGAGCAAGAACGCGCTCTCACATCTTCTACGGCTAAGGGGTTCTGCTTGGATTTTTCGGTTGTTTGTGGTGTTGCGTCAAAGATATAGCTAAAGTAAGAGTTATTTTTGGCCAAAGAGAGTCGCTGCTCGACTTGCTCGCGCTGACGTTGGGCACGGGTATCATAGTGACTCATCGAAGTTAACACTTGCTCAATTCAAATTCTATTTGATTTGCTTATTGTTTATATATTAGTTTAATTACACTTTCAAAACTAAATTCATGATCGTGCGCATCTTACTAGGGGGCTCTTGGCGTAATTTTAGATTTTTTTACCGCACTTGGGTACTATTTAATTTTGATTAATTCTGAGCGCTTTACAGAACCACGTCTGCACGGTCCGAAGGTTGATTGATTCACTTGCGTACCACAGAAATCTCTGGAAAATCATGTCAGCTGCTTAGTGATTGTGAATGGCAAATTGGTTTGCTTACATTTGTAAAGTGCTTAAGTGAAGAAAGGAAATTCAAAAGATGTCGCTTGCAAGATTGCTGGACATTGTTTTCTTGCGGAGGGAACAGTTCACCAAGGAAAGGATCGATCGCAGGTTTCTTCGAAGCGCATCGGATCAGCTGGTGAATGCTAACAGCACGTATGCGCTTTTATGTTGAAAATGTAAAAACACAGAAAAATTATAGCTATTCTTATTTTGAACAGATTTAGGTATAACTACCTTGTCTACAAGGACACATTTATGATGATCGAAGAAGACATGCCATATCTTTCTTATTTTGTGTAAACAAGCCAGCTCTTCTTCTTACTAAAAACATTCAAACATACCACAAACACAGCAAAAGTTGCCACTTAATGAAAAATAGAAGTGCTGCATTTCCTCTTTTTAATTTCCACTAAACTCCTCACTGCTTATAGCTGCAATTTTGTCCACTAAAACTAATATTTTTTTATGTTCATTTAATATAAAAAAACTCAATCAAAATAACACATTTAAGACTAGGTGGCATCTCGCTTGCTCGGGACAGTTTTGTGCGTTACAAGTGAATGACATAATGCACTAGAGATTTTCTATACATTTTGTATAATTAAGAATCGCGAATTAAAACCTTTGTTATATTAAAATGTGTTAACACAGATTGTTATGAAATTGAATGACCTTTCCAAAGCAGTAACATTTATTATGCATAACAAGCTTTATATTAGTGAGCTTGATCAAATCTCCGGCAAAAATGATGGAGATTTAAAAATCATCTTGAACTGGGGTCTGTGTCACCTTAAATCTCCTAAAGTTGGTTTTCGGTTGGTTTCGAATTCTGTGGCACCCCTGATTATACCCTTTTTTCACAATTTTAGTGTGCTCATACAAATGAGCGAGTCAATTAAGAGCAGAACAAGAAAGCGATATTTTGATGATTTTGGAAAAGTGGAATGCCGATAAAATGAAGAACGCAGATATGAATAAATGATAAAATTAAAAAAATTAAATTAAATATATGCAATAAGCATGCATAACTATGAAATTACAAACAGACAATGATAATTATTTTAACGTATTTCTTCATTTTATTTGGTTAAATTCGCTTTAATTTGTTTTTGTCATATTTATACCCGTTAATTAAAACATAAGTAAAAGGGTATATTGTGTTCGTTGGAGTGTATGTAACAGGGAGAAGGAGGCATCTCCGACCCTATAAGTATATATATTCTTGATCGGCATCAACAGTCGAGTCGATGTAGCCATGTGTGTCTATCCGTCTGTCCGTCTGTCCGTCTGTGTGAGTGCCTAGATCTCAGAGACTTTAAGAGATAGAGATACCAAATTTTCACCCACAGACTTGAAATGCGTTGGAGCAGGTCAAGTTTATTTTAAATTTTTGTCACTGCCCATTCCGCCCTCATAAATCGCGAAAACCCGTTCATTCGTCTGTATAAACAACAGTATCAGAGACTATAAGAGATAAAGGAACCAAATTTGACACACAGATTTCTATAAACCAAACGCAAACCAAGTTTATACACACCCACGGTTTATAAGATCCCAGTGAAACTGAAATTCCCTGTTCTTGATTTTCCCTAACGTTTACTTGATGTTGTTGTCATTTTTTTGACGTTTTATTGTTAGTGTTGTAATAATTCTGCCGGCGTCAACTGCCTGCTGCTTTTTCAAAACATAAAATTGGAATCAATTGCTACATTATTGTTAAGCAAAAAATTTCAGCTTCCGTGGCTCAGAGTCGCCGAGTGTGGCAGACAAGCAGAACTTTTCAGTTCGGGGGCCCCGGTTCGAACACCACTAGAACTGTCATAAATAAAACAAAAATTTAATACAAAATAAATTAAAAGAAAAAAACAAAGTAAAAATTGTAATAAAAAAAGAACAATTAACAAAAAAATAACAAAAAAAAAACTCAAAATGAAAAAAAAAAACGTTTGAAATCATTTTTTTTTAGTTTAGTGCCTGGGGATTTTTTGGCAGAATTCTACGAGGAGTCACCAACGTTTCTTGTTAGGGAAACATTGAGAAATGTATA
Source organism: Drosophila innubila (assembly GCF_004354385.1). NCBI lineage: Eukaryota > Metazoa > Arthropoda > Insecta > Diptera > Drosophilidae > Drosophila > Drosophila innubila. The sequence continues at coordinate 37,667,693 of NC_047626.1, read as the reverse complement.
TGGAAGATTCCTCATTCCTCGTTCCTAGGAACTCCCAATGTTAAATTCCTCAATCATTTTCATACAAACGGATCGACGTTTCCTCAATGACCAGGGAATGTTCCTCAACATTTCCTCAATATTTCTTTGAGGTCCAGTTCTACTGGGATAATACGTTTTTTGTGGGTATTAGAGTTGCAAGATGCTATTATCTATTATCCTACTTAATCGCAGCAAGATCCGACAAGTAGGACAGCACGGTTTATAAGATAATACGTTTTTTGTGGGTATTAGAGTTGTAAGATGCTATTATCTATTATCCTACTTATTCGCAGCAAGATCCGACAAGTATTAACGTGCCGAAGTTCTTGAAGCAAAATAAGCTCCTTAGAGTATGCAATAGTTTTAATATTGTTAGACTTAACAAAAATGCATCAAATAATTCTCAACTGGTTCTGACAACGCAAATATGACATTCGGCTTGAATCGCCAATCGAGGCAACCCAAATGGTACTGATGATCGGGACTGGCATCTCTTGAATCAGCTGTACCATGCCATGCTCCACGACAGTAAACCAACAAAAGACACAATTTTTTGTTTTTGCCTAACTTATCTCATACAATATTTTGTAAACCATAAAAGTTTGAATTGATTTCAAACTATGCAGAAGTTTTTTTCTTAGACCTGAAGCAGTTCCCAGTGGATCAAAGTGCGAACATTGAGCGAGCATGTCGCAAAATTTTCGAAAATGAGCTTAGAATCGGACAAGTTGCGGACAACAAATGAGCGATGACTGAAGTTCCGCAAAGCTCTCGTTTTAGAGCTTAAGAACGGTCGGTAATCGGATCATAAGCGAGCGAAAAATAAAGTTCCGGTCAACACTCGCCAGCAAGCTCATCAGCGCGCAGGAAACGGACATGAACATGTTGCAACTCAACACTTTCGTTATGTCGAGTGCGATGCTGCTTCGGGACGGTAAATAAATGACTTCGGCCTACAGAAATAAGTTTCGGCCTACGACACGACAGAAAATGTATTGACAACAATTGTTGTTGTTGTTATGTTTTTGGTTGTGTCGTCCGCTGTGTTTTGCGTTCTCCATGCAAGAAGAAAATTGGCAAGAAGAAAATTGTGAAGAAGAAGTAAGTATTTAACTGCATTCTACTTATATGTTTTATATATTGGTGAAAGCTGCGGAGCCTTAACCAACAACAACAACAACTTAATAGTTTGAGAAGTTTTGCTATATTTATAACTTGTATGTACGTATTATACCCTTTGTTTTTTACATTAAAGCGTGAAGCACTACACCTGCTAAGATCGCTACAATTTGAAGTGGAGTTTATTTATTTTTATAACATACACATACATATATATACATATATAAATTGTAAATAGTAATTGTTCTTTTATATATATTTGCAGCGGCCTTTTAACAAAAATTTGCGTTGGAAGATTTTGATCGGACTACCCAGAGATTTTTCCAATACACCCACGGTCCTTGTCTAAATTAAACAAAAAATTTAAAACAAACAATATAATTTAGATGTAGTTATAGATTATAAATTATAATGAATTTGTATTTTTAGCTTTAAATATAAAAATATATTTTTAACCGTGCTTTTTTAATAGGGCAAAAAAAAACTCATAAAATTATTGCAAATTATATTTTTTTCGAATTACAAATGATATCATTGCCGATACTGTTTCGATATTGTTTACGAGTTAAAAACAATATCATTTAAGATACGTTTTTAATATCATTAGCGTATCATATAATCAATTACTCCCGACTCGTTTTTAATATAAAAAGCGTCCGACAAAAGTATCGGAAAAGGCTCGCAAACGATACTTTTGTAAGCTATCGCGAAGGAGCGTTTCGTTGCCACAAACTAAAAGACAGATGATTCGTGTTATTATCGTTCTCGGATACTCAGCTGAGAGTTTTGCACGTTTTAGATCCGGAAAAGTTATCACAAAAGGCTCGCAAACGATACTTTTTCGAGCTATCGCAAACTAGCTTTTCGGTGCCACAAACTGAGCGAGAGGTGATTCATTTTCCTATCGTTCGTGGATCTGAAAACGGACGTTTTGTCCGCTTGAAACCCGCAAAGCTATCATTAATGATTCCGTCAACGAAGTTTAAGCCCACTGGGGTTGCTTCTTGAATGAAACCTGAAGCAGTTGCTAATATAAAGCAGTTGATAACCTGAGAATGTTTAAACAATTGTGAACACGAAGCAGTTGATAACCAAAATCAGTTTTTAACCTTAAGAATCAGCTAATTTTCAAATTTGGACAAAAGCCTTTCTTTTCGATTCTCATAATAAGGAGGAGGAGGCAAATTGAGCAACAAGCCATGCCCCAATAGGGGATTCAGGTCCTATAATAATACATTTAAATAATAATAGTAAATTGTTTACAATTGTTTACAATACTTTTATAAATATTTAAATTAAGTAACGGGTATCCTATTGTCGGGATCTCGACTATAGCCTTTCCCACTTGTTTTTTTTTTATGAACAGCTGATTTGGTTTAACAGGGCTCAAGGGCGCAGTGTCGCTTAAATACGTATATCGATAACAAAAATACCAAAATTCTGTACATAACATAACAGCCGATTTTCAGCGAGGAAAAAGGGAAAACGTAACGATTTCAGCTCGCTCCGAGTGTAAACTAGGCTATAATAAAAAACAGTTTTAGGAAGACCCCAAGAATTTAATTCTTTTGACTTAAAACTGCTGGCGATGCTAAAGAAAAACTTTCCGGCAACACTTATTATTTCTGCCGCGCAAAAGCTGTATGCTACATAGGTTTGCTGCTATATCAAGATATTGCTGCTGTCGTAATTCAACTCTACGTAATCACTGCGGACGGAAGTTCGCGAAAATAAAACTCCCCCTTTTTTCAAACCGTATAAGCTACAGATATGTCCTATAAATCGTTGAAAAGCTAAAATTGGGGGCTTTTAAACTTTTTTTCTAAAGTGCTCAGGTACATTTTTATAGGTGAAAAAATTTTTGTTGTCTCACATTTTGACGATTTTAAAAAAATTGACACATGACATCTTTATCAAACTTTCATATGTTTTATAGGCTATTTCCACGACCACTCACATTTGCCACATTTGCTCACATTTGAATGAGCCTCATATTTGGCTTTCCACGACCAAATGTGAAACTGTGAAGACACTTAAAGCAAAGCAGCTGTTCGACTAATGTGCACAAATTATAAAAAGCAGACAATAACAACATTTTATTATTTATTATGATATTATAATTGGCGCAAATTTAATGCCCACCGATTTTATTGATGAAAGCAGCTGGTTAAGGTGATAATTGCTTTTTTTTAAGAGTTTATCGATAAACATCGCGTGCTCGATAAAAAAATACTGAAATTCGAATGACAAAAAATCGGCTCATTCATTATGAATGAGCCAAAATGATCATTCGGATTTTGTACTGAAATGAAGTCCACATTTCGGCCAAATGATGAAAATGGCGTCGAATGAGCCAAATGTGCTGTCGTGGAAATAGGCTATTAGTCAATGAAATTCTGCATTTTATTTACACATATCTGTAAAAATTAAATTTCACAAGATATTTAGGTGGATTGAAAAGTAAGATCCTTGAGAATGAAAAACATTTTTTGTTTTCAAATTTTTTTATTTTATTCATTGTTTTTAGAGTGATACCCTTATTCCACTGATTTTCAAAATTTTTGATCCCGCCCGAAACATAATTTTCCAGAAGGTCTACAAAATACTACTCTTCGGCGTCTATAATATCCTTGCGCGATTTGAATTTTAAATTTATGAATCATATTTTGTGGTTTGGGAAGTGATAATTGTCCAAGGAACTCAAATCGGGTGAATCAAGTGGATGCGGAGGCAATTGAAGCTCAAATCATTGATTTTAGCCATGGTTTCGATGTTCGTGTTTGTGGTCCGGAGTCAGCAAACGCGTTCCCCGTCGGCAGATTAACATTTTCGAATGCAGAATCTCTTCTAAAATATGGAGGATGTGCTCAATACTAACCCTTGTAGAATCTGCTATCTCATGCACCTTCACTTTCTGGTCATCCAACATCATGTCATGTTTTTTTTTAGATTGTTCTGTGTATTGTCCTCCTGCATTGGAGGACCTGCCGATGAGACCTTCATCGACAGTGGAGTTCCGGCCACCATGAAGCTATCGAAACAAATATTCACAGTGTAATCCGAAGGATCATTAGCCTCATAATATTTATCCAACTTTTCTTAAGTTTCCTTCGCCGTTTTCCCTCTCAAAAAATAAGTTTTTATGAGAAAATGAAAATTTGGTTTCCCAAACTCAAAATGTTGCCAAACACGTTAACAAAAATTGTCTGTCAAAAAAGAACTAATGTCTATATCGCTCTGAAATTTTATATGTCTGCCTAAATATGAATGGACTACAAGGCAAAATAGTTATTTAAGCGATATCAGCGCATTAAGGCTGTCAAGGAGGTTACTATTCACCCCACCTATTATAGTATACATATTACGTAGTGTTGATATAAGACAGCAGCAATAACGTGACACAGCAGCAAACCTGTGTAGCAGACAGCTTTTGCGAGGCAGAAATAATCAGTGTTTCCAGACATTTTTTCAGAAATTAACAGTGTTGCCAGAAAGTTTTTTTTTGCATAGCATTTTTGGCAGTTATAAGTTTAAAGAATTAAATGGTTGGGGTTTGTTTTTTTATTATTAGTGAAATAACAATCAGGAACATATGAGACAAAAAAAATTTTGATATCTTCCAAAAAAAACCTCTTCAAGAGAGTAAAAGTCTAGTGACGAAAGTCTAGATGCCACAAAATTTCTGATATCCAATTTTGTGAGCCCTGTTCAACCAAATCAGCTGTTCATAAACAAAACCAAATGACAAAAACTAATTTTACCAAATAAAATGCAGGAAAGCGTTAAATTAATTATGTTTGTTATTTGTATTTATGTAATTTCATAGTTATGCATGATTATTTCATATATTCGATTTTATTTAATTAATATAATCGTTGAAGAAATTTCTATTGAATTTTGATATTTATATTTTTATATTTATTTATATCTGCGTTCTTCATTTTTTCGGCATTTATAAACTGCACCTTATCACTGCGGACGGCAGTTCGCGTTAGTGACGAAAGCATCACGAAGGGTGCGAAAGGCGACTAACTATATATACAGCTAAGTTGGAAAATTTGCAACGACTGTCCGATCAGATCGAGTTATATACCGATCGAAAGGTTTAGTCTTTACTTACAAAATGGCATACTAAATACTTTTTTACTTACTTTTTCTAACCAACTTGGGTCATGAGATACGGGGGTGCAAGTAGGAGGGGATAAATTTAGATGATTGCAGCTAATGGGGCTGTTGGGGCCTTTTGGTAAAATTTTTTTGGAATTCTACTTAAAATACGCGTCGATTAATTCCTCAATCACCCAAAGCCCATAACTGGTTCAAAAGATAAATAAATTTGAAAATTTTAGTGGACTTATCAAATTGAAATGAAAAGTCAGTTTGTTTGTCTGTTTGTCTGTTTGCATCAAAGCGCTAAAGGAGCTTAAATGTAATGATGGGCATTTATTCCTTTTCGAAAATCTAGAAATGTTTGTTTTACGACTTTTTGAAAAAATCGCTAGTTTAGCGGGAAAACGCTAAATCCCGCTAAAATTGAAACCTCAACAGTTTCCAAACCATAAAAGCTACCGTTATGTTCTATATATCATTGTAAAGGTGTGATTGAGGGCTTTTATGCTTACCTTTTTTTCTAAAGTACTCAGGTAACATTTTACAGGTGAAATAAAGTTTTTTAGCTTACTATTTGGCGATTTCTGACAAAACGGCTCTAACGATTTCTGTTAAATTTAAATATGTTGTAATACGTACAATTTCGCGTTTTTTGGTTTGAGAAACATAAATTTTGGTTGAGGGGTTTGGAAGATATTACCTGTTAAGTGAATAAATACATACGAAAACCTTTTTCGTTTTATAAGATATCTCAACCAAACTGATACAATATGCATTTTACTTGGTTTTACATATCCTTTCCAAAGTTGGTTCAAATCGGACCACTATATCATATAGCTGTCATAGGACCGGTCGGGCGAAAATCAAGTCTTAGTATGAAAAACTTTTTTTGTTTTATGAGAAATCTTAACCAAACTAATACAATATGCATTTAACTTCGGTTTATATATCCTGACAAAAATTGGGTTAAATCAGACCACTATATCATATAGCTGTCATGGGACCGATCGGTCCAATATTAAGTCTTAGTATGAAAAACTTTTTTGTTTTACGAGATATCGTAACCAAACTAATATAATATGCATTTAAATTAGACTTATATATCCTGACCAATGTTGGTTCTAATCGAACCACTATATCATATAGCTGTCATAGGGCCGATCGGTCGAAGTCCGAGTCTTAGTATGAAAAACTTTTTTATTCATAGTTATTACGGGGTCTCCGACAGTAACTTAACTTGGTTTTATATATCCTGACCAAAGTTGGTTCAAATCGGACCACTATATCATATAGCTGTCATAGGACCGATCGGTCCAATATTAAGTCTTAGTATGAAAAACTTTTTTGTTTTACGAGATATCGTAACCAAACTTAGAGAATATGCTTTTAAGTTAGACTTATATATCCTGACCAAAGTTGGTTCTAATCGAGCCATTATATCATACAGCTGTCATAGGGCCGATCGGGCGAAGTCCGAGTCTTAGTATGAAAAACTTTTTTTTTTCATAGTAAGTACGAAGTCTCCGACAGTAGATGCTCGGCTGTAGCAACGCGAGCAAAGCGAGCAGGGGGTGGAGCCCCCTAGTTTTTCTTTATAATTAAAGAAAAAAAATTTTTAAATATGAAATACGTTCAACAACTAAACAACTTTTACTATTTGCCTGCATTAATGATAAAGTTACAATGTCAAAAGCAAAAGCAATTGCAAAAATTTCTGATATCCCACAAAAAAACCTTTACACGAGGTAAAAGTCCAGTGACGAAAGATTTCTAGCAAAATTTCTGATATCAATTTTGTGACGAACAAAATTCAGTTTAATCTAAAAATTTTAAATAAAATATAAATTAATAAAAAGGCGAAAATTGGCATTTAAAATATAAAACAATAAAAAAAGGCGAAAATTGGCATTCGGCACTGCGCAAAAAGTAATTTTCATGTACAAAGAAGCTCACCCTTTTTGCTCACAGTGCACAATGCCAATTTTCGCCTTTTTTTTATTGTTTTATATTTTTAAATGCCAATTTTCGCCTTTTTTTTATTAATTTATATTTTTATTTAAAATTTTTAGATTAAACTGAATTTTGTTCGTCACAAAATTGATATCAGAAATTGCTAGAACTCGTACCTCGTGTAGAGGTTTTTTGTTTGTCCACTTTTCCAAAATCATCAAAACAACGCTTTCTTGTTGTGCTCTTAATTGGCACGCTCATTTTTTTCTTTGTTGACTGACGAAAATAGGTTTAAAACCTAGTTATATTTAACATAACGTAATGTCGATACCGAGAGTTACGTAGCGAACAGTTTTTGATTCCGCGGTCGTTTCGCTCTAAGTGTAACCAGGCCTTAAGACTTGATTTTCGCCCGATCGGTCCTATGACAGCTATATGATATAGTGGTTCGATTTGAACCAACTTCAGTCAACTAATGTGCATATTCTAAGGGTTTCGTTATAATACCTCATAAAACAAAAAAGTTTTTTATGCTAAGACTTGATTTTCGCCCGATCGGTCCTATGTCAGCTATATGATATAGGGGTTCGATTTGCACCAACTTCGGACATGAATTAAAAGAATTTCATATGCTGTTAGTTTGGTTAAGATACATATCTTATAGACTTGATTTTTCCCAAGCGAAATGTGCATTTTCGAGATTTGTTAAGAAGACACATACATATAAAACATAAATATGTGTTGATGTTAATGTACATAAAAAAAAAAATTATCAACAAAACAAAAAAAAACATTTATCAAAATACCATATAAAAGTTGACGGAACCGGAAATCGATCCCACCACTCAATTGTAGAAGAAAGTTTAAGACTTCGGGCCACTCAGGGTGTTGCGTACAACTTGCCAAATTGCCATATTGGTTTTACAGTACTCCATTTCATAATTTCAAAAATGTTTATTAACATTAAATGTTTATATTATATATCATCATAACATTAATAAATACACATTGATTGTCAATGCAAAATTGTTTAAATAAAAAACAAGGCTGCAAACCTCCAAAATTTTGTTAAAGGTTCCGTTCGGAGCTTCGAACCATAGAGCAAGACATCGGTTCGGTTCGCGAATCGGTTTAAATACCCCCTGAGCCCAAGGTTTGGGTTCAAACCTTGGTTCAATGTCATACAAAAAAAATATTTTTATTATATATCTTTCTCTACATTTTGAACTAATTGAAAACGGTCATCCGTTTTTAAAATAAAAATGGAAAACTAATAAATATTTCTTTTCGAATATTTTTATTATATATTAAGAATTGATTGTCTGACGTTTAAACTGCTATTTTACAGAATTTTGTTAAACAATGAATTTGTGGAAAATTTAATTATGACCAAATAGATTGCAATTTTAATCGCCAAAAAAAATATATTGACTAAATCTATCGATTTGTGAATTAGACTTCTAGTAGGTAATATTATTATCTTATGTTTTGTAAAAAAATAAATACAAAAATGCAACTTGAAGTATTCTTAAAAAGCGAAAAACTGAAGACCGTCTGTTGACGGTCTTGTCGGTTTAAGCGGAAAAAGTACGGCCGTTCGCTTGCATCACAATGGAATATCGTACGCGAATTTTAACGATAAGTTTTGTCATTTCTTGCTTCTAAAGTTCTTTTTCATTTGGTAATCACTAATATAATTATAAAAATGCAATTTACTTGAATTTAAGTGTCTATTATTTATAAAAATATATTAATAGTAACAAATTTTAAATGAACATTTGCTTGAGTTGTTAGTTTCGGTTGAAGCGATGCTAAGTTTAGCAGTGATAAAAGTGATGGGACTCCGATTATGTTGTCGACAACATTTGATCTAGAAACACATACTATTCCAAAACCATTAGAAAATTGGAAAATTGTTGAAAAATAATAATTCCGATGCATTTCTTAAAGATTTAAGCCTTTCATTCAATGCTTCCCAAGACACTCAAGCAACAGTTTCACCTGAAGTGTGGGTCCTATATCCATCGACATAGAAGAACTATCCTCATCAACAACTGCATGCTTCAAGCCATTCTAAAGCATTCGATCTTCATTGCCCATACTTAAACCAACTAGTCCCCAAATCCAGTCTACTTCCCGCCCAGTTCTGCTCCAAGATTTAAGCAGTAATTGTTAGTTCGGTATTGTGGGAAGATAACAAGTGCGGTAGGCTGGAATGTATATATTTTGGAATAGCACCACTCCTCAGAGCCAATTCCAATTAGGAAAGAGCTAAAGCACCTCAATTTGGGAAGATGCTGAAGCTATATATAGAAATCAGTTGCCTGCAAATAAATGAGGAATACAATAATCACATTTGAAGGAGTCCCTTTGATGGACGGCCTTATGGGTAGTTACAATCCAAGGACGAAGATAGGAAACCTAAATTCATTTCGTGAACATGAATACCACTAATGCAAACATATTATACAGGTGGGTTCTTGTATAGAAAGTTTTCGAATCAGAGTATGTGATCGGAGAGCAGCTAAAGCATGCAGAGTTCCTGACAAAAAATAGCAAAAGGACTTGTGTCCTTCAAGGAAATGGCATGCAATGACTTGACCGGCTTAGCAATCACTGGTAACGAGCTGTTCTTCTGATATCAGATAAAGATATGATAATACAAATCATTTTTCAATATGGCTGGATACAATTTAAAAGTATGCATATATTTAGTATTTTGGTAGAAGTTAATGCTCAATTTATACAAATCAGTCTCCCAAAATTTTTTTTGCGACAACCATTATAAAAATAAATATATTTTAAGACATCTAACTTAACAAATTAATGTAAGCAGGGATTTTCCACATATTACATAGTAGCGGTCAACTCAAGCAATTGTTCATTTAAAATTGCTAATAAATTGATATATTTTATAATAATTATTTGAATTGATCCCGCCCGAAACATAGTTTTCCAGAAGGTCTACAAAATACTACTCTTCGGCGTCTATAATATCCTTGCGCGATTTGAATTTTAAATTTATGAATCATATTTTGTGGTTTGGGAAGTGATAATTGTCCAAGGAACTCAAATCGGGTGAATCAAGTGGATGCGGAGGCAATTGAAGCTCAAATCATTGATTTTAGCCATGGTTTCGATGTTCGTGTTTGTGGTCCGGAGTCAGCAAACGCGTTCCCCGTCGGCAGATTAACATTTTCGAATGCAGAATCTCTTCTAAAATATGGAGGATGTGCTCAATACTAACCCTTGTAGAATCTGCTATCTCATGCACCTTCACTTTCTGGTCATCCAACATCATGTCATGTTTTTTTTTAGATTGTTCTGTGTATTGTCCTCCTGCATTGGAGGACCTGCCGATGAGACCTTCATCGACAGTGGAGTTCCGGCCACCATGAAGCTATCGAAACAAATATTCACAGTGTAATCCGAAGGATCATTAGCCTCATAATATTTATCCAACTTTTCTTAAGTTTCCTTCGCCGTTTTCCCTCTCAAAAAATAAGTTTTTATGAGAAAATGAAAATTTGGTTTCCCAAACTCAAAATGTTGCCAAACACGTTAACAAAAATTGTCTGTCAAAAAGAACTAATGTCTATATCGCTCTGAAATTTTATATGTCTGCCTAAATATGAATGGACTACAAGGCAAAATAGTTATTTAAGCGATATCAGCGCATTAAGGCTGTCAGGAGGTTACTATTCACCCCACCTATTATAGTATACATATTACGTAGTGTTGATATAAGACAGCAGCAATAACGTGACACAGCAGCAAACCTGTGTAGCAGACAGCTTTTGCGAGGCAGAAATAATCAGTGTTTCCAGACATTTTTTCAGAAATTAACAGTGTTGCCAGAAAGTTTTTTTTTGCATAGCATTTTTGGCAGTTATAAGTTTAAAGAATTAAATGGTTGGGGTTTGTTTTTTTATTATTAGTGAAATAACAATCAGGAACATATGAGACAAAAAAAATTTTGATATCTTCCAAAAAAAACCTCTTCAAGAGAGTAAAAGTCTAGTGACGAAAGTCTAGATGCCACAAAATTTCTGATATCCAATTTTGTGAGCCCTGTTCAACCAAATCAGCTGTTCATAAACAAAACCAAATGACAAAAACTAATTTTACCAAATAAAATGCAGGAAAGCGTTAAATTAATTATGTTTGTTATTTGTATTTATGTAATTTCATAGTTATGCATGATTATTTCATATATTCGATTTTATTTAATTAATATAATCGTTGAAGAAATTTCTATTGAATTTTGATATTTATATTTTTATATTTATTTATATCTGCGTTCTTCATTTTTTTCGGCATTTATAAACTGCACCTTATCACTGCGGACGGCAGTTCGCGTTAGTGACGAAAGCATCACGAAGGGTGCGAAAGGCGACTAACTATATATACAGCTAAGTTGGAAAATTTGCAACGACTGTCCGATCAGATCGAGTTATATACCGATCGAAAGGTTTAGTCTTTACTTACAAAATGGCATACTAAATACTTTTTTACTTACTTTTTCTAACCAACTTGGGTCATGAGATACGGGGGTGCAAGTAGGAGGGGATAAATTTAGATGATTGCAGCTAATGGGGCTGTTGGGGCCTTTTGGTAAAATTTTTTTGGAATTCTACTTAAAAATACGCGTCGATTAATTCCTCAATCACCCAAAGCCCATAACTGGTTCAAAAGATAAATAAATTTGAAAATTTTAGTGGACTTATCAAATTGAAATGAAAAGTCAGTTTGTTTGTCTGTTTGTCTGTTTGCATCAAAGCGCTAAAGGAGCTTAAATGTAATGATGGGCATTTATTCCTTTTCGAAAATCTAGAAATGTTTGTTTTACGACTTTTTGAAAAAATCGCTAGTTTAGCGGGAAAACGCTAAATCCCGCTAAAATTGAAACCTCAACAGTTTCCAAACCATAAAAGCTACCGTTATGTTCTATATATCATTGTAAAGGTGTGATTGAGGGCTTTTATGCTTACCTTTTTTTCTAAAGTACTCAGGTAACATTTTACAGGTGAAATAAAGTTTTTTAGCTTACTATTTGGCGATTTCTGACAAAACGGCTCTAACGATTTCTGTTAAATTTAAATATGTTGTAATACGTACAATTTCGCGTTTTTTGGTTTAAGAAACATAAATTTTGGTTGAGGGGTTTGGAAGATATTACCTGTTAAGTGAATAAATACATACGAAAACCTTTTTCGTTTTATAAGATATCTCAACCAAACTGATACAATATGCATTTTACTTGGTTTTACATATCCTTTCCAAAGTTGGTTCAAATCGGACCACTATATCATATAGCTGTCATAGGACCGGTCGGGCGAAAATCAAGTCTTAGTATGAAAAACTTTTTTGTTTTATGAGAAATCTTAACCAAACTAATACAATATGCATTTAACTTCGGTTTATATATCCTGACAAAAATTGGGTTAAATCAGACCACTATATCATATAGCTGTCATGGGACCGATCGGTCCAATATTAAGTCTTAGTATGAAAAACTTTTTTGTTTTACGAGATATCGTAACCAAACTAATATAATATGCATTTAAATTAGACTTATATATCCTGACCAATGTTGGTTCTAATCGAACCACTATATCATATAGCTGTCATAGGGCCGATCGGTCGAAGTCCGAGTCTTAGTATGAAAAACTTTTTTATTCATAGTTATTACGGGGTCTCCGACAGTAACTTAACTTGGTTTTATATATCCTGACCAAAGTTGGTTCAAATCGGACCACTATATCATATAGCTGTCATAGGACCGATCGGTCCAATATTAAGTCTTAGTATGAAAAACTTTTTTGTTTTACGAGATATCGTAACCAAACTTAGAGAATATGCTTTTAAGTTAGACTTATATATCCTGACCAAAGTTGGTTCTAATCGAGCCATTATATCATACAGCTGTCATAGGGCCGATCGGGCGAAGTCCGAGTCTTAGTATGAAAAACTTTTTTTTTTCATAGTAAGTACGAAGTCTCCGACAGTAGATGCTCGGCTGTAGCAACGCGAGCAAAGCGAGCAGGGGGTGGAGCCCCCTAGTTTTTCTTTATAATTAAAGAAAAAAAATTTTTAAATATGAAATACGTTCAACAACTAAACAACTTTTACTATTTGCCTGCATTAATGATAAAGTTACAATGTCAAAAGCAAAAGCAATTGCAAAAATTTCTGATATCCCACAAAAAAACCTTTACACGAGGTAAAAGTCCAGTGACGAAAGCAATTTCTAGCCCCAAAATTTCTGATATCCAATTTTGTGACGAACAAAATTCAGTTTAATCTAAAAATTTTAAATAAAAATATAAATTAATAAAAAAAAGGCGAAAATTGGCATTTAAAAATATAAAACAATAAAAAAAGGCGAAAATTGGCATTCGGCACTGCGCAAAAAGTAATTTTCATGTACAAAGAAGCTCACCCTTTTTGCTCACAGTGCACAATGCCAATTTTCGCCTTTTTTTGTTTTATAATAATTCGCCTTTTTTATTAATTTATATTTTATTTAAAATTTTAGATTAAACTGAATTTTGTTCGTCACAAAATTGCTATCACTAGACTTTTACCTCGTGTAGAGGTTTTTTTTGTTTGTCCACTTTTCCAAAATCATCAAAACAACGCTTTCTTGTTGTGCTCTTAATTGGTACGCTCATTTTTTTCTTTGTTGACTGACGAAAATAGGTTTAAAACCTAGTTATATTTAACATAACGTAATGTCGATACCGAGAGTTACGTAGCGAACAGTTTTTGATTCCGCGGTCGTTTCGGTCTAAGTGTAACCAGGCCTTAAGACTTGATTTTCGCCCGATCGGTCCTATGACAGCTATATGATATAGTGGTTCGATTTGAAGCAACTTCAGTCAACTAATGTGCATATTCTAAGGGTTTCGTTATAATACCTCATAAAACAAAAAAGTTTTTTATGCTAAGATTTGATTTTCGCCCGATCGGTCCTATGTCAGCTATATGATATAGGGGTTCGATTTGCACCAACTTCGGACATGAATTAAAAGAATTTCATATGCTGTTAGTTTGGTTAAGATACATATCTTATAGACTTGATTTTTCCCAAGCGAAATGTGCATTTTCGAGATTTGTTAAGAAGACACATACATATAAAACATAAATATGTGTTGATGTTAATGTACATAAAAAAAAAAAATTATCAACAAAACAAAAAAAAACATTTTAGCAAAATACCATAAAGAAGTTGACGGAACCGGAAATCGATCCCACCACTCAATTGTAGAAGAAAGTTTAAGACTTCGGGCCACTCAGGGTGTTGCGTACAACTTGCCAAATTGCCATATTGGTTTTACAGTACTCCATTTCATAATTTCAAAAATGTTTATTAACATTAAATGTTTATATTATATATCATCATAACATTAATAAATACACATTGATTGTCAATGCAAAATTGTTTAAATAAAAAACAAGGCTGCAAACCTCCAAAATTTTGTTAAAGGTTCCGTTCGGAGCTTCGAACCATAGAGCAAGACATCAGTTCGGTTCAGAATCGGTTTAAATACCCCTGAGCCCAAGGTTTGGGTTCAAACCTTGTTCAATGTCATACAAAAAAATATTTTTATTATATATCTTTCTCTACATTTTGAACTAATTGAAAACGGTCATCCGTTTTTAAAATAAAAATGGAAAACTAATAAATATTTCTTTTCGAATATTTTTATTATATATTAAGAATTGATTGTCTGACGTTTAAACTGCTATTTTACAGAATTTTGTTAAACAATGAATTTGTGGAAAATTTAATTATGACCAAATAGATTGCAATTTTAATCGCCAAAAAAAATATATTGACTAAATCTATCGATTTGTGAATTAGACTTCTAGTAGGTAATATTATTATCTTATGTTTTGTAAAAAATAAATACAAAATGCAACTTGAAGTATTCTTAAAAGCGAAAACTGAAGACCGTCTGTTGACGGTCTTGTCGGTTTAAGCGGAAAAAGTACGGCCGTTCGCTTGCATCACAATGGAATATCGTACGCGAATTTTAACGATAAGTTTTGTCATTTCTTGCTTCTAAAGTTCTTTTTCATTTGGTAATCACTAATATAATTATAAAAATGCAATTTACTTGAATTTAAGTGTCTATTATTTATAAAAATATATTAATAGTAACAAATTTTAAATGAACATTTGCTTGAGTTGTTAGTTTCGGTTGAAGCGATGCTAAGTTTAGCAGTGATAAAAGTGATGGGACTCCGATTATGTTGTCGACAACATTTGATCTAGAAACACATACTATTCCAAAACCATTAGAAAATTGGAAAATTGTTGAAAAATAATAATTCCGATGCATTTCTTAAAGATTTAAGCCTTTCATTCAATGCTTCCCAAGACACTCAAGCAACAGTTTCACCTGAAGTGTGGGTCCTATATCCATCGACATAGAAGAACTATCCTCATCAACAACTGCATGCTTCAAGCCATTCTAAAGCATTCGATCTTCATTGCCCATACTTAAACCAACTAGTCCCCAAATCCAGTCTACTTCCCGCCCAGTTCTGCTCCAAGATTTAAGCAGTAATTGTTAGTTCGGTATTGTGGGAAGATAACAAGTGCGGTAGGCTGGAATGTATATATTTTGGAATAGCACCACTCCTCAGAGCCAATTCCAATTAGGAAAGAGCTAAAGCACCTCAATTTGGGAAGATGCTGAAGCTATATATAGAAATCAGTTGCCTGCAAATAAATGAGGAATACAATAATCACATTTGAAGGAGTCCCTTTGATGGACGGCCTTATGGGTAGTTACAATCCAAGGACGAAGATAGGAAACCTAAATTTATTTCGTGAACATGAATACCACTAATGCAAACATATTATACAGGTGGGTTCTTGTATAGAAAGTTTTCGAATCAGAGTATGTGATCGGAGAGCAGCTAAAGCATGCAGAGTTCCTGACAAAAATAGCAAAAGGACTTGTGTCCTTCAAGGAAATGGCATGCAATGACTTGACCGGCTTAGCAATCACTGGTAACGAGCTGTTCTTCTGATATCAGATAAAGATATGATAATACAAATCATTTTTCAATATGGCTGGATACAATTTAAAAGTATGCATATATTTAGTATT
Source organism: Drosophila innubila (assembly GCF_004354385.1). Classification (NCBI taxonomy): domain Eukaryota; kingdom Metazoa; phylum Arthropoda; class Insecta; order Diptera; family Drosophilidae; genus Drosophila; species Drosophila innubila. Next base: position 37,651,368 of record NC_047626.1, on the reverse strand, counting down.
TTGGTAGAAGTTAATGCTCAATTTATACAAATCAGTCTCCCAAAATTTTTTTTGCGACAACCATTATAAAAATAAATATATTTTAAGACATCTAACTTAACAAATTAATGTAAGCAGGGATTTTCCACATATTACATAGTAGCGGTCAACTCAAGCAATTGTTCATTTAAAATTGCTAATAAATTGATATATTTTATAATAATTATTTGAATTTAAGTAAATTGCATATTATTATAATTATATTAGTGATTACTAACTCAAAAAAAACTTTAGAAGCAATAAATAGCAAAAGTTATCGCCAAAAGTTGCGTGCGATATTCCCTTGTGATGCAAGCGAACTGCCATATTTTTTTCCGCTCAAACCGCCAAGACCGTCTACAGACGGTCTTCAGTATTTTGCACCTAGAAGTCGTTCCAACCAACGGAAAATTATGAAATTTAAAACTTAAGCTAAGTTAACCTATATCTACTTATAAAATAAATATCAACTTGATTGAATGACGATTTCGATTTTTCCTGTTAGAGGGTTAAAGAAAGAGAGAGTTCTTTGTTTGAGCGAATTACACGTGTTTTATTTTGCTCGTAAAGTTTTATCTGTTTCTGTGAATTATAACACACCGTTTTTTATATTTATTGATCTAAAATTGTGCATTAGTGAACAAGCTATCGACTTGCTGTGTAAGTTGTAATCATTTGTGCATTGTGGTCCTAATATAAAGCATTTTAGTTTTGATAAACTTAGTTTTGCAGTTTCCCTTAAATAGTTACATTCTTGTGCGTGTGTTTGTTTGTGTATTTCGGCTTTTGCTTTACACCTCGCTCACACAAGTTTGTTGTTATTGTAAGCACAGCGATTGATTTTGTTTGTGTTTACATCTCCTTATCTCAGTTTCGGCTCTTCGCACATCTTAATACATTTGTTTGTGCGTGTGTTCGCTGTGGCATTTCGTTTTTGTTTAGCAGCGAACTCTCACAAGCAAATTGTTGTTGTGTTTTGCTCTCTTGTTTAGAGCTTCAGTTGAGGGCCTCCCGCTCTATTTAAGTGCGCAATTTCTACCTATTCTGCCTATTGAGTATTTGTTTAACCCCTGTTGGAAATATGTCGTGATGCAAGAAAAACTGCAATATCAAGTGTGCTGATGATTCTGAGCAACCGAGATTTATTTTTTGTTGGTTGTGTGAAAATATCATGCATGCAAAGTGTGCTGGTCTTACAGGTCGAGAATGTGATAAGATCATTGGCGAGCCAAAAAGTGCTTCTTAGGTGAACTATTTCGAGTTCGGTTCACGTTACTTCTGGTGTACCTCAAGGTAGTCACTTGGGGCTTTAATTTTTACTCTGTTCACTAACGATCTACCCACTATTCTGTCCCATTCATATACATTAATGTATGCGGATGATGTAAAGCTTATCTTTTCATACACTGACCCTCTTCCTCATAATCGTCTACAAGACGATTTGAACGCTATGCAACTATGGTGCTAGGCCAATAAGTTGTATCTCAATTGTTCAAAGTGTATGTTCATGACATTTAGTCGTACTAGGCCCTATTTAGGTTCTTAAACGATTGACAATACCCCTTTGCAACGTATAAAATCTGTAAAGGATCTTGGAGTCTTATTTGATTGCAAATTATGCTTCAATTTGCACATCTCCACTATAGTTAATGACGCCAAAGGAGTACTTGGTTTTATTAAACGTTGGTCGAAAGAATTGAATGATACTTTCACCTCTAAACTCCTTTACGTTTTTTTAGTTCGTCCCATCCTGGAATACTGTTCATGCATTTGGAGCCCACAGTATCAAATAAACCAGAATCGAATTGAATCGTACTCCCATAGGCTTCGTCTTCTCAATCTTCCGTCTTTAATTAATCGTAAGAAAACTCTTGGTGTTGTTTTTCTTCACAAATTGATTATTGGCGAGATTGATTGTAGTTCCCTTCTGGCCCGCCTCACCTTTTCGGTCCCCCGCAGGTCTACTAGGAATTACAAGCCTTTATTTTTATCTACATGCACAACTGATTACGCTTCACACGATTCTCCCTCTCCCTTCCCTAAAATCCGCAATTTTCCAATACCTATCGTTAAATCCCTGACCTTACTAATACTAATAACTTGTTATGTTACTTTATACTAATCTAAAATTCATACTATTGTTTTTAACAATTCTAATCTTAATTAATCTGATTGGGTTTTTCTGGGTTTTCCCCAATCCTAGCAACAAATGTTGGGTCACTTATAATTTTTGCTTACCCTAGATCTAACTTTAATTTTTTTTTCTTTACAGTTCATAATTTATTTTTAATTGCATTTGTATTTTTAATCTTTAACTTAATTTTTATACTTGGTAATTTTTGTCTTTGCCGACAGCTTTTAGTCGTGCATAAATAAATAAATAAAATATACAAATAAATTTTTATGTTAATTTAAATTTATTTGGTGTTTTAAGGTCTTTTTCGAGTAGATCAGAAATTTCCGCCGGAGGAAAGTTTTGAATGGAATAGTTGTCAAATTCTTCTACTTCTCTTTTCGGCACCGAAATTTTTAAATGGAATTTTGACCCACCAGAACGTTTTCTGGTCTACTCGAAATAGATTAGAAAACCATATTATGTTGTCTAAAATTAGAAAGCCTCCGAGCTGATAGCTATAAAATCTATTACACAGATGGTTCAGTAAACATCCGTCATACCAGTTTTGCTCTTTTTCAGGCCCTAGAACTGGCCGCAGAAAGTTTATATACGGACAAAGTCCTCTCGTCTCTTTCAGCTGAGTTACTTCTGCACTGAGCGTAAAAAAGGGTGAGCTATCACGAACATAATAAATACTCTTTGCGCAGTGCCGAATGTCAATTCTCGTGTTTTTCTTTTTTTTTTATTTATATTTTTATTTAAAAATTTTATATCAAACTGTATTTCGTTCGTCACAAAATTGGATATCAGAAATTTTGGGGCTAGAAATTGCTGCTGTCTCTAGACTTTACCTCGTGTAGAGGCTTTTTTTGTGTGATATCAGAAATTTTTGAAATTGCTTTCACCTATAAAATGTTACCTGAGTACGTTAGATAAAAAAAGGGGGAAAAGGATGCAATGAGAACAATAAGAACTTAGCCAAGATGGAGTGTTTATTTTTTGCCCTCTGAGCATCAAGTCGACTCATAGGTGGAAAGTCCAGTAATGTTCCTTACACCCCTTTCCTTCGGAATTGGACCTCCTCGTGGTATCCCCTGGTAACGTACAGTTGTACGGCTTAATTTAAGCGGCGACAGCAATCCCCGTTTCATCCAATAAAACGATATCTTGTCTACAACCTACCCTTATCCAATACCTGGGCAAGGGTCTTTAAACGGCCTACCCTCAAGTCGGGGGCGTTACGGGACCCGTACCCGATGACTAACAAAATTCGCAACAGAGGGGTTAATTCTAGCTGTGTTCGGACGGAGCCTTCCCGGAGGCCGGGCAACCCCGAGTCCTAACTAGCCTTGCCAAGATATGGGGCACTGCCTTGGTCGACCACCCGTCTCCCCACCACCTTTCGGGCCCGCGGCGCTTGCCTGTCGAGCAATGTGGGCGTTTATGATCATACAATGAACCCCCCAACACCCGCCTCGGATAAACCGAGACACCAGGAGGATGTCGATACTAGTGATATCGACGAGGAAGCACTACTCGGCTCCAGCCAGAAGACGTTAGTGCAACAACCAGGGGGTGTTGCTCAGACGAGCACGCCCCAAACCGACAACACCACCAACGACCATCGCTGCTAATCCCGAAGAGAATGGTAAACCGAAATCAGAATACCAGCTGCTCAAGGCAAAGGCCAGTCGTTGCCGTTTCGTTCTGCGTAAGATCGCAAAGAACGAGGCAGATGAATCGATTGACCCGCGCGACGTTGAGGACAAAGCACGTTGTCAAGATACGATAGCTAAGTTAGTAGCACAACCCCTGCAAACAATTGAGCGACTGTACAATCGCGGGTCGCCGAAAAGAGTCTTCTGGGAGTCGCGCGGGAGATTGATAGAAGATTGAATCTTCCAGGCGACTGTTTAGCGATAGTACGTTGTGTATCGATAACGAAGAAATGAATTAAGTACCTAAAATAACGGTGGCGATGACAACTTCTCCTTCTTTCTTCGTCATTAGCAGAGCCTTTTGCGTTGCGCACTTGAGAACTGTGCGTACCAGAAAACACGTGTTTTAGAAATATGAGATCTCAACACATTTTTTCAGGTAAGTTAACATAGAAAAATAATAATATCTACAACATATTAAATATTTAATTTCTTGCACAAGTGCCAAAGTCGCGCCTACTCAAATTGCCCTTCACTAAAATGACGGAACTTGAGAACTTTAATGAAGTCTTGCAATCAAACGAGACTATGTAGAGCCAATTGGTAAGTCAATCCATAAATATATATATATATATATATATATATATATATATATATATATATATGTATACGAATATTTATATTTCCAATTTTAGACTTCCGATATACACAATCATGGTGGAAAACATGAGGCTTCTTTTACAAGAAACGCTTTAAAAGCCATACTAGCCGATGAATTGGCGTTGGGTTTGACATGGCGTGGAACAAATTCTAAACCCAGCATCCAACAGCCTTATCTGTTTTCCATAATTAGAGGTAAGGGCTTTATAACTTTTCGTATATTTTATACATATAATAATCTTTCTCTTTATATTTTTCAGACATCGAACATAAAAAATCTCCTTTAGCTACCGATGAGGAAATTAATAAGATGCGTCAACAGTATTTGGTACATGCACAGGACCGAATTAACAAAAAATTAATTAATTGAAAACTATGAATAATTAATATTGATTTCTCATTTATGAATAAATAATATTTATATAATATGTATAAATAAGAATTATAAATTTATGGTTATATTAGGGAGACTCTTCTGCGAGTCTTCTGCGCGACGCTTTTGCGATACTTTTAGGCGTCTCTTAGGCGATACTTCTGGAAGACTCTTTTGCGACCCTTCCGGAAGGCTCTTCCGCGATACTTCGAAAAGACTCTTCCGCGACACTTCGGGAAGACTCTTCCGCGACTCGCCTAAGAAGTGTCGCGGAAGTGGCTCACTTTCTCCCGAAAATGTTTGCTGGGACGAGCTAGCTTAGCAGCGGTGCAGGCCACAAAGTCGATGCCGAAACCAAAGAGGGTGGCGAAGGAGAAAGGGAAGCGCAATAGGTCCCAAGAGGAGGGGCACAATGCGCCAAAGAAAGCGGGGGACGCACTTGGTGAGCCCCGGGCTACCTCGTCTGGCAAGGCCGAGACCAGGACCTTCAGCGAGATTTCCAAGGATAACCTGTCCATGGCTCGCATCTGGCTACCCAAGGGGCAAACGGATCATGACAAGCTGATCCGGACGCTGAGAGCAATGAACCCAGACATCAAGACCGATGACTGGGCCGTCTTCAAGGCAGAGCAGGTCATGAAGGCGAGCCAGCCATTCCTTTTGTTGATCAATGAGGAATGTCTGGCGCAGCTGGAGGCCGAAGACAACAGATTGTGGTATGGCGTACGGAAAGCCAAGATTAAGGTTTTCCGTAACGAACCGCCAGACAACATTCTGGAGGAGGTCGACGACGCCAGTGGGCTGTTGGGCGACCTGCTGCTGGCCGAAAAGTCGGATGTCGATACCGGCACCGACAACACCACCGATCCAACACAATGATGCCAAAAATCGTGCAGATAAACCTAAAGCGTAGCAGGGTCGCTTCAGACAATCTGTTGGTCCTTCTCCGCAAGGAGGACATTGACATTGGCATCATCCAAGAACCCTGGACGAGTGACTCCAAAGTCATGGGCCTGGCAACAACAGGCTACGAAACCTTCTACCCAAACACCGAAGGTAGCCCGAGGGCTTGTTTACTAATAAGATAAATATTTAAAGCACTTTTAATCCCTAGTCTGAGCAACGAGGATGTGGCAGTTGTCAGAATCGAGCTGAGCCAGGGCAAAGCCCCACCAGCATCAGTGAAATGACTCTTCGAACACGCGGAGAAGAACCGAATAGACTTACTGGTAGGCTGCGACGCAAACTGTAGGCACACAGTATGGGGCAGCTCCGAGAACAATGACCAAGGTGAGTCCCTCTTTGATTACATTATCAACAGGAATATTACTATCTGTACCAAAGGCAGCACCCCAACCTTTGTATTCCCCAGTAGTGAGGAACACCCGGGTTGGGAGGAGGTCCTGAACTATGTACCAAGAGCCTGGAGGGAGGCGAAAGTAAAATTCATTCCGAAATTAGGAAGAAGAGGGCATGTCCTCGCAAAGGACTACAGACCCATAAATCTTACATTATTCAGCCTTAAGACGTTGGAAAGAAAATTGGATATTCATATACATAATAAGATTGAGGGGAAACAGTGCAAAGCCCAACATGCGTATACAAAGGAAATCCACGGAGACAGCACTCACGAAGTAGTGCGACAGGTGAAAGCATCCCTTGCAGCGAAACAGTACACACTGGCCTCCTTCTTGGACATAGAAGGAGCCTTTAATAATGTAAAAGCGGATTTCATCCTGAAATTACTCATAAATCCCAGATGTCGAGGGATACATCGGTTCATAGATCGGGTCTATGCTGAAGAGTAGGAAATAACAGCCAACATAGGTAGCGATAATCTCACGCGATACGTGAGCAGAGGCACACCTCAGGTGGGCGTACTGTTTCCTCTACTTTGGCTAATAAATATGAATAAGATACTTCAACAGCTAAACAAAGGGGGGGTCAGAGCTATAGCCTACGATGACGAGGTGGTATTGCTCGTATCCGGACTCTTCGTGGATACAATCAGCAACATAATGGAGGGAGCACTTAGGAATCTAAACGACTGGGCTACTTCGTGCGGCCTAGGTGCAAACCCAGATAAAACAGAACTGAAATTTTTTACTAGGAAAACAAAAGTTCCCAGCTTCAACCTGCCAAAAGCTCAACGGACGCACGCTGAAGCTATCTCACAAAACAAGGTATTTCGGAGTAATACTGGACCGCAAGCTATCATGGAAATTAAATATAGAAGAAAGAGTTAGGAAAGCATGCATAGCTTACTTCTCATGTAAGAAAATCTTCAGCGAAAACTGGCGGTTACACCCAAGAATGACATTAGTCAGTAGTCAGACCCATACTAACATATTTATTTATTTATGCATGACTAAAAGCAGTCAGCAAAGAAAAAATGACCAAGTATACAAATTAAGTTAAAGATTACAAACACAAATAAAATTAAATATATATTATGAGCTGTAAGAAAAAAATTAAAGTTATATCTGGGGTAAGCAAATATATATAAATGATCCAACATTGCTGCAAGGATTGGGAAATAACCCAGAAAAACCCAATCAGATCAATAAAGACTAGTGTTGAATGTTAGACTATTATTAAGTAACATAACAAGTTATTATTATTAGTAAGGTCAGGGATTTAACGATAGGTATTGGAAAAGTGTGCATTTTAGAGAAGTGAGAGGTCGAGAGAGTTCTGAGGAGAACACGTGAAAGAGGCTATTATAGTTGGTGCATAAAGCACGAAACGAACTGTGTGAAGCGTAATCAGTTGTGCATGTAGATAAAAATAAAGGCTTGTAATTCCTAGTAGACCTGCGGGGGACCGAAAAGGTGAGGCGGGCCAGAAGGGAACTACAATCGATCTCGCCAATAATCAATTTGTGAAGAAAAACAACACCAAGAGTTTTCTTACGATTAATTAAAGACGGAAGATTGAGAAGACGAAGCCTATGGGAGTACGGTGGTAAACGAAGGTTGGGATCCCAGTTAAAACCGCGTAAGGCGAAAACAAGAATTGCTCTTGAACTGATTCAATTCAATTCGATTCTGGTTTATTTGATACTGCGGGCTCGAAATGCATGAACAGTATTCCAGGATAGGACGAACTAAAGAGACGTAAAGGAGTTTAGTAGTGGTTGGCGTCAAATAAAACTCCAAGATCCTTTACAGATTTTATACGTTTCAAAGGGGTATTGTCAATCGTTTAAGAACCTAAATAGGGCTTAGTACGACTAAGTGTCATGAACATACACTTTGAAAAATTGAGATACAACTTATTGGCCGAGCACCATAGTTGAATTGCGTTCAAATCGTCTTACAGACGATTATGAGAAAGAGGGTCAGTGTATGAAAAGATAAGCTTTACATCATCCGCATACATTAATGTATATGAATGGGACAGAATAGTGGGTAGATCTTTAGTGAACATAGTAAAAATAAGGCCCCAAGTGACTACCTTGAGGTACACCAGAAGTAACGTGAACCGAACTCGAAATAGTTGACCTAAGAAGCACTTTTTGGCTCCTACCTCTAAGTAGGTGGAAACCCAACGTACAAAGGCGGGAGGGAAACCTATGCAATTAAGTTTGTCAAGTAAGAGGTCATGGTTCACAGAGTCAAAGGCTTTACTGAAGTCAGTGTATATGACATAAGTTTGCCTTTTCTCTGAAAATGCATCGTTTAACAGGGAGGTAAACTCAAGCAAGTTGGTCGTAGTGGATCGACCCTTAATAAAGCCGTGTTGTGCAGGGAAAATGATCAACTTACTTTGATGCTGCAAAAAAGAAACAAGGATTTTTTTTAGAAATGGCTGACAGCTTTGCAATGCTTCTGTAGTTCGAAATATCAGACTTACCACCTTCTTTGTGGAGGGAAATGGTATAAGATTCTTTCCAAAGATATGGAAAGATTGAAGATTCAAGGGATAGATTAAAAAGCTTATGCAACGGAGCAGCTAAAAGAAGAACAACATTCCTTAAGGACACAACTAGGAATGTTGTCTGGCCTAGGAATGAAAGAAGATTTTAAAGAGCTAATAGAAGAGATTATAGTGTTGTAAGAAATAGAGGGAGCAAACATTGTGTAGATTGAAAAATAGAATAAGGATAAGATGAGTTGGAAGTGGAGATTGGAGAGTAGGTGGATTGAAAAAAGTTTGCAAATAGTGCAGCTGCTGCAGAGTCGTTGGTGGCATTATCTATCCCATGAATAAGAGAGGAAGGTAAAATGGGAGATTTACGCTTCAAGTTAACAAATTCGTAAAATTGTTTAGGGTCACGGGAAAACTGTCTTTTGAATCGAGTTAGATAGTTCTCGTAACATAGCGAGTTTAAATTGGCGAAGTCCGACTTGGCTACTGTGTACTTAGACCATTCAAGACTTGAACCAGACTTCTTATATTTTTTAAAATATTTGGATATATTCTTTAAATAAGAAAGTCTATGTGAAAACCAAGGAGGCGTTATAGAACCAGACGGTGGAACATAATTTGGAATGCACACATCTAAGAGTGCATTTAGGGTGTCATTGAAAAAACTAAGGGCAATATGGATGTCAGTAGCTTTTTCTAAAAAGCACCAGTCGGTAGCAAGGATAAGGTCATTAAGCAATGAATAATTTCCCTTGCGAAAACAACGACGAGGTGATTGCTGATATAATAGAGGTGGACTAAAAGGTTTTGAGATTGAGATAGAAATTTCAATAGTAGGACGATGCAAATAATAAATAAGTCGTTATCTTTGACTTGAAGATTAATTACTTCAATACAGGCAATATGCTGCAAGTAAACTGCCGGAGAAGCTTTTGGAGGGATATAAAAGCAGGTGATAAAAATTGATCGAGTTGAAAAAGTAACTTTGACAGCAACAATTTCAATATCAGTAGTATCAGTTCAATATCATTAAAAGTAATGCCTTCTGACTGAAGTGCCGATTTAGTGGCAATAAGTACGCCACCACTTCGAGTCGGTCGATCATTTCTAAAAAGATAATTATTTGACATAACTTCAGAATCAGATATTGTAGGACTTAACCAAGTTTCTGACAAAGCAATTATATCAGAATCAAGGACATACTACTCAAATATAGATTTTTGAGCTTAGTAAGGAGGCTCCCAACATTTTGATAATGAATACAGGCAAAATCGGGGCACAGGTCTAGTTTTTTGAAGCCGTATTGGTGGGCTCCTGTACGTTAGAGCTGCCGGCTGTAAGAGAAACAGGCAAGGATTCACTACGTTTTTTGGGCTTAAACTCATGGACAATCATGTGGTGGCAAGAATTTTGGATCACAAATGACAGTAAATGAGTAGTGAGGGACACTTTAATTAAATTTAAGTTGTCTGAGTGATAGAATCACCTGCAGAAGGTGTAAGAGAATTGAATAGGTTAACAATACCCGGAGAGGCCGATAAAGACAAAGTTGGCGAAGCGTCTTGATAGTGACGACATGCCAATGGAGTCACGGAAGGCTGAGTAACTGGTATAATAGGTGGAACTTCTAAAAATTTAGAATCATTTATATTGGCTAAGCAACTCCAGAATAGAGTCAAAATCACTCGAAAGAAGCTTAGCCATTTTATTAAGTTTTGAGAATTGGTTTCTCACAGAACTATACATTCTTGAGAAATCAATTTGTATGTCGATGCATACTGGACAAGACCATTTCACTGCACCACATTCCTTTTTAGAAACGGCAATGATCTTATCACATTCTCGACCTGTAAGACCAGCACACTTTGCATGCATGATATTCTCACACAACCAACAATAAAAAAATCTCGGTTGCTCAGAATCATCAGCACACTTGATAGTGCAGTTTTTCTTGCAGCACGACATATTTCCAATAGGGGTAAACAGATAAAAAAAAATAGGCAGAATAGGCAGAAGTGCGCGCGTAAATAGAGCGGGAGACACTCAAATGAAGCTCTAAACAACAGAGCAAAACACAAAAACAATTTGATTGTGAGAGCGCGTTGCTAAACAAAAACGAAATGCAACAGCGAACACACACACAAACAAATGTATTTCGAAACTGAGATAAGGAGATGTAAACATAAACAAAAACAATCGCTGTGCTTATAATAGCAAGAAACTTGTGTGAGCGAGGTGTAAAGCAAAAGTTGATATTCACAAACAAACACACCAAAGAATGAAATTATTTAAGTGAAACTGCAAAACTAAGTTTAGCAAAAATAGAATGCTATATATTAGGACCACAATGATTACAACTTACACAGCAAGTCGATAGCTTGTTCACTTGTGCACAATTTTAGATCTAAAAATATAAAAACGGTGTATTATAATTCACACAAACGGATGAAAACTTAAGAGCCAAATAAAACACGTCTGAATCGCTCAAGCAAAGAACTCTCTCTGCAACAGCGAACACACACACAAACAAATGTATTAAGAGGTGCGAAGAGCCGAAACTGAGTTAAGGAGATGTAAACATAAACAAAAACAATCGCTGTGCTTACAATAGCAAGAAACTTGTGTGAGCGAGGTGTAAAGCAAAAGTTGAAGTTCACAGAAAAACACACCAAAGATTGAAATTATTTAAGTGAAACTGCAAAACTAAGTTTAGCAAAAATAGAATGCTATATATTAGGACCACAATGATTACAACTTACACAGCAAGTCGATAGCTTGTTCACTTGTGCACAATTTTAGATCTAAAAATATAAAAACGGTGTATTATAATTCACACAAACGGATGAAAACTTAAGAGCCAAATAAAAAACGTCTGAACGCTCAAGCAAAGAACTCTCTCTGGTAACCGAAAAAATGGTCCTGTCGATTATTCTGGCAAGGGCAAACAAAAAGAATGTTTTTGTTGGATTCAGCGACCTAAAATTTATCACTCCCGAAAGTCTCATTAAGAAATTCAAAAAAAAAAAGCTCAGGACGGTTCGGGTTAATGTTATAGGCTATTTCCACGACAGCACATTTGGCTCATCCGACGCCATTTTCATCATCCGGCCCGAATGTGGACTTAATTTCAGTACAAAATCCGGATGATGATGTTGGCTCATCCATAATGAATGAGCCGATATTTTGTCATTCGACCCCGTGTATTTTAGTATTTTTCTATCGAACACGCGATGTTTATCGATAAACTCTTAAAAAAATAGCAATTATCACCTTAACCAGCTGTTTTCATCAATAAAATCGGTAGACATTAAATTTGCGCAAATTAAAATATCATAATAAATAATAAAATGTTGTTATTGTCTGCTTTTTGTAATTTGTGCACAGAAGCCGAACAGCTGCTTTGCTTTGAGTGTCTTAACAGTTTCACATTTGGTCGTGGAAAGCCAAAAATGAGCCACATCCAAATGTGACCAAATGAGCCAAATGTGAGTGGTCGTGGAAATAGCCTATTACAATGGGTGCGTTAAACAGAACTCATCAGTCAACAATCATCCATCACCTATCAAAAAAATTGTGATGGACTTCTGGTGAACGTTTTGATGAAAATTTAAGACATAATCAAAGTTGTCATTTCATTTTCAGTGTGTTGTTGTTAATAGTGTCATTTGACAATAAAAACAGAGCTCAAGTTCGCCAAAAACTTACCTCTAACAAAATAGAAAGGCCGCCAAAACAAATAAACTCCATTATAAAATGGATTTTTACATTTGTTATTTTGTAACCATAAGCGGAAGAAACGTTGGACTGCTTTGTAAGAAACACTTTCTTGCTTCTCACGCAGAGGACTGACACACTTCGGTGTGTAGGTCTGAATCAGAGAACTGAAACGGGTAAGAGATGTTCGATCAGACTCGAACATTGACTCGTACTCGTTGTGATTTTTTCACTTTGTTCAAGCGATCGGATCGGATCGTTCGAACTGAGCGTTTGATTCGAATGCTGATCGTTTGTGAGCGTTCGTTCCGATCCAATCACGCTCGAGTAGCAATGATCGAAATGATTTTTGAGCGTTTGTGAGCGTTCGTTTCGATCGAGTCACGAGTCATGATCGAACTTGCTGGTTGATTTGATTTGATTCATACCCGTTTTGTTCAAACGATCGGATCAATCATCGAGTCATACTCGAGTTGACTCGTTCAGAAAATGTGCGAGGCAGAACGCGCACGTGGCCGCGTTTGCGCTTGCAATGATATGTATTTATGCGCGTAAATATGTATATACATAAATGCAATAGTATTTATGCTTAAGACGTTTATTGTAAAATTAATTACGGGCTGCGTATACATACGTACATACATATGCATATACATACATACATACATGCAATTACATATGCCCATAATAAAATAATACTATTTTAATTTTTTTAATGACTGGAAAAACTATCAAACTTTAAATTATTTAAAATAAATTATACTTTTATAATATTAATTAATTTATTTTTTTCATTTTACTTTTAATTTAAAATTTAAATTTTTAGCAGACATTTTTTATCATTTTATTTTATATTTTATAAACTATTCTAAGTTGACATTAAATAAATAAAAAAATATTTAAAACTAAATAAATAATAAATAAATTATAAATAATAGTTTTAATAAAATGTGTGTACATAATTGCGTTCATATAAATATGCATTTACATAAATATAATATAATTACATAAATATAAATGTGTGTACATGTATGCGCACATTTACTCAGAAGAAGAAGCAGAAAAAAAAATACAAAATCAACAGTGTCGTTTTCGATCGTACTCGAACAATCACAATCAAATCAAATCAGTCAGCAAGTTCGATCATGACTCGTGACTCGATCGAAACGAACGCTCACAAACGCTCAAAAATCATTTCGATCATTGCTACTCGAACGTGATTCGATCGAAACGAACGCTCACAAACGATCACGATCCATGACGATCGTTGCTACTCGAACGTGATCAGATCGAAACGAACGCTCACAAACAATCACAATCAAATCAGATCGTATGACTCGAACGCCACTCGACCCGAATTGTTCGAAAGCAAAAAAAATCATACCCGCGACTCGATCGTAAACAAAGAGACCCGTGACTCGATCGAACCCGTTGCGACCGAGTCTCTGAGTTGATTTGATCGAACTTATCGCTGTGGTGCTCAATCATACTCGAACTTACCCGTTGCAGTTCTCTGGTCTGAATCAAACCAGGCAAGACTTGCCTAATGTTATTGGACGAAAATGCCGATGGTGTTTCAACTCAATAACAACAACAACAACAACACACAAAGGGCAAGATCAGCTTTTACAGCTATTTTGTCAATTTTTCGTCTTAGAATTTTCAACTGGTTCTAACGACGCAAGATTGACATTAAGCGGTACTGATAATAGAGATTGGTGTCTCTTGAAACAGCTGTGTGCCGAGTCATGCTCCTTGCATTTTGCAAGTGCTTTGTGTGTTGTTGTTAATAGTGTCAATTGAGAATAAAAACAGACCTCAAATTCGCCAAAAATTACCTCTAACAAAATAGAAAGGTCGCCAAAACAAATAAACTCCATTATAAAATGGATTTTTACATTTGTTATTTTGTAAAAACAAATAAACTCCACTATAAAATGGTTTTTTACATTTGTTATTTTGTAACCATTTCGTTTGATGTTACAGCTGAAAATATATTTCAAAAATAACAGAGCAATTTTGCGCATAATGCTTAATGAAATAAAAGCCGAAGAGCAAGAGGACAGATTTGAAATAATAGATGATATGACGTTAAAAGAAACAATTAAGTCATTGTTGCACGCTCATTTAATAATTTATATGAAAAGATTTAAAGCATTTTTCGAAGCCAATTTCCTACAAGTAGGCTGCATATCCTCCAAAGACCAATAAATTTGTTTTAGTATGTATTTTCAGTATTTTTTTTTTAATGGTAATTGTCTATTCGATGCACGACCTCTCAAAAAAATACGAAAAAAAAATCCTCAATGGACCGCGATTTATCGTGAAATGTCATGAAATTATTTCTTCTGGGTCATCCGCGGTCTCTTTTCAAATGCACTTTAAAGTTTCAGTGTAAAAAACATGATTAATCAAAGTAGGCCTTTCAAAAATTGTTTAAATTTATTGCTGCATCCCCAAATAAAAATGCACTTGGTGGTAATCATTTGTTCTATATTATTAAATTTTGCTTAATTTGAAAATTAATAATTAAACCGCTATGTTGTGAAAAGGCAAAAACCCCATAAAAAAAAACCCTACACGAGGTAAAAGTCTAGTGACGAAAGCAATTCCTAGCCCCAAAATTTCTGATATCCAATTTTGTGACGAACAAAATTCAGTTTAACATAAAACTTATAAATAAAAATATAAATTAATTTAAAAAAAAACGAAAATTGGAATTGTGCACTGTGCGCAAAAAGGGTGAGCTTCTTTGTACATAAAAGTTTTTGTACATAAAAGTTTTTGCGCAGTGCCGAATGCCAATTTTCGTTTGTTTTTTCAATCATTTATATTTTTATTTAAAATTTTTATGTCAAACTGAATTTTGTTCGTCACAAAATTGGATATCACAAATTTTGGTGCTAGAAATTGCTTTTGCCACTAGACTTTTACCCCGTGTAGGGGTTTTATTGTGGGATATCAGAAATTTTTGCAATTGCTTTTACTTTTGACATTGTACATTGTCATTAATGCAGGCAGATAGTAAAATATATAAATTTAGTTGTTGAATTTCTTTCATATTTAAAAAAAATTTTTTTTTATTATAAAGAAAACTAGGAGGCTCCGTCCCCTGCTCACTTCGCTCGCCTTGCTTCAACGATCATACTCTACTGTCGGAGACCCTGTACTTACTATGAAAAAAAAGTTGTTCATACTAAGACTTGGATTTCGCCCGATCGGTCCTATGACAGCTACATGATATAGTGGTTCGATTAGAACCTACTTTGGTCAGGATCTATAAGTCTAACTTAAATGCATATTCTATTAGTTTGGTTACGATATCACGTAAAACAGAATACTAAGACTTAATATTGGACCGATCGGTCCTATGAAAGCTATATGATATAGTGGTCCGATTTGAACCAACTTGATATAAGACCAAGTTAAATGCATATTGTATCAGTTTGGTTGAGATATCTCATAAAACCAAAAAGTTTTTCGTACTAAAACGTGATTTTCGACCGATAGAAAAGTGTAAATATTCAGTTAACAGGTAATATCTTCCAATCCTCTCAGCCAAAGTTTATGTTTCATTTATCAAAAAACGCAATTTTACGTACTACAACATACTTACATTTAATAAAAATCGTAGAGCCGTTTTGTCAGAAATCGCCAAAATGTAAGCTAAAAAACTTTATTTCACCTGTAATATGTTACCTGAGTACTTCAGAAAAAAATAAAGCCTAAAAGCCCCCAAACACACCTTTCCAATGATATATAGACCATACCTGTAGATTCTATGGTTTGGACATTTTAGCGGGACTTAGCATTTTTCCGCTAAACTAGCGGTTTTTTCAAAAAGTCGTTGAACAAACATTTCTAGGTTTTCTTATTGGAGTAGATCCTCATCATTACACCAAAGCTTTTTTAGCGCTTTGATACAAGCAGACAAACAAACAAACTGACTTTTCATTTCATTTTGAGAAGTCCACTAAAAATTTCAAATAAATTTATCTTTTGAACCGGTTATCGGATTTGGGTGATCGAGGTATCAATCGACGGGTATTTTGAATTAGAATTTAAAAAATAAAAGATTTAACCAATAGGCCCCAACAGCCCCATTAGCTGCAATTATTGAAATTTTTTCCCTCCCACTTACACCCCCGTATCTCATGACCCAGGTGAGTTAGAAAAAGTTTTAGTATGCCATTTTGTAAGTTAGGACTAAACCTTTCGATCAGTATATAACTCGTCATATTTGCACAGTCATAGCAAATTTTTCAAATAAGCAAATAGTTAACCACTAGCAGAATTTTGTAGATCCAGAGACCCGTGCACATTCACAAAATTTAGAGAGACTCTGGCGACATATGCGCGCCAATATTTCACATTATGGAAGGAGGAAGAAGCACTGTCTTGGATACCTCGCAAATTCCACTTTCACAAAAGATATAAGGATCCATGAAGCGTTCAAGGCCTTTGGACGTCTTTATGATCCGGCCAAGTAATCCTTGGTACAATTTTTTAGTATGAATTTTAATCGATATACTTACTAAATATCCGTCTGTTCGTATGAACTAAAGGATTTTAGAGAATGTAAGAGTTAGGCGTACATTTCGAATGTGGCCTTCCTATAGTTTCAGGCAGATCCAGTAAATATTAAAATTTTTCCACGCCCACTATGGAAGGCGTAGTTCGCAAAAAACCGAGACTATTAATAAAACTTGGTGGTGATATGTGAATACTGGCAAGTGTATTCCTATTGTCAAGTTAAGTTTAAGTTGATGATTTAGTTATAGATGAAAAGACGTCTTATTGGTCTTAAGGCTTAATCGAGAGTGTTCTCTCGGTTTTATTCAATTTTATATTTGGCCTATTACATACAATATTCTAAGTGAGCTCTGCCGCTAAGAGCGTCGGCAGAGAGAGAGAGAGAGTTTCAGTACATATGTGCCTATGCAGTTATGTATATACATATATATGTACAGATGGTACATACTCAAGAAGTGCTTACGCTAGCCATCTCACGCTGCGGCCAGTCCGCATAAGTGACGGATTCTATTACTGCAATTATGTATATTTATGATTGTATAAACACAGCAACAAAGTGTCGTTATGTTATGAATTGTTACTCTAACTTTTAAGTTGGGCATATGACTTGTTATATTGTATACTCTACAACACTGTGGGCATATGCTCATTTGGCATAAAACATACTACACCTCCCTTTTTAAAAAAAATAACGTAATATATTGTAGTTATTTAATATAAAAATTATTATAAGTATTATTTTTATATCTTTTATATACTATGTTGTATATAAAAAAAATTTTTTTTTGTGTAACTTATACTATAATATTTTATATAGACTTCGTTAGTTTTTTTTTTTTTCTCTGTCAGAAAAAAAAAATATGATGGAATTTTTTTCGAAATATAACGTTTTTGTCTTTTATATCCAGGAAATTTTAAAATTAAAAAAAAAATTATTTATTTTATTATTATTAATGCAATATTTTTATTCTGTTGCACATTTTTTTTTTATTTATTTTAGTTTTGGTTGGCCAAACAGTTTTCATGAAAACTACAGTTTGTTTTAAACTTTTTTTTATCCTATATCTTTTTTTGCTATTTTATTATTTCTTTTATTACTATTATTTTGTTTTCTATTTATATTGACCTGTGGTCCTATTATAAGATTCTAATATATGCCTTTTCTTCTTTAAATGATCTCTATTTCTATTTTAAAATTAATCTTTTTATCATTTATTTTGCTTAATTTTATTTTTTCTAAAAGTATTCGAGCTCTCTTATACGCGTTTTCTAGTCTAATCTTAACTTCTTTGGAATAATCCTCTATATTATATATAGGTTCTATGGTATTTACGCTGTTAAATTGTATTGGTAAGTTATTTTGTCTACCAAATACTAGTTCATATCGGCAATAATTATGATTTACTGATGGTGTTGTGTTAAAACAATACACGAAATACTGTAACCATACGTCCCAATCAGTTTTATCTACTGAAATATATGAACGAATGTACTCATTGAATGTCCTATGACTTCTTTCAACGGTACCTAATGTCTGGTGGTGGTTTGCTGTAGATGTTATGTTATCTTTTTTTAAATAATTGCACAAGTCAGTTTTGAACGTCTTCATTGGACCGTACTTCAGAATAAAAGATTCGAATATGGCTTTTGCGATAGTTGTTGCACTTTTGTTTGCAACAGGAATTGCTACTAAATACTTTGTCAAATCACATATTAAAGTGATTGCGTATTCATTCCCATTTTCCGAACGTGGTAGTGGACCAATTGTGTCTACTATCACTCTGTCAAAAGCATATTGTGGAGTTTCGGTTATTATCATAGGTGATCTTGTTATTTCGTTGATTTCGACGTCAGGCATTTTGGACATTTATTTATGTACTCTTTTACATGTTTAGTCATGTTTTTCCAATAATATTGTCTCTTTATTTTTGATATCGTTTTATTTATGCCTGTATGACCTCCTTAAATTGGATCGTCATGGAATGTAGACAATATAGCTTCTTTTTCTTGTTCATTATTTATTTGGGTCACCGGCTTGAGTAGCGCTACTCTTAATGATTTTAAATTTTTATTGCCCATGTGTTTGAAAGTATTTATTGAAATTTATTCAAGGATCTTTTCGCTCGGTGTCACTTTTAGTTGGCTGATTTTAAAAACACCGGCTTGCCATTCAAGCCTTCGGAAAAACTGACCTAAATCGAGAATTCCATTGGAGTACAAATCGCTAACATTAATTCTTGCTACAACTGTTTTTTCATGTTTCAATAAACATGTCGAATCTGTTATTCGCAAGGTCACTACTTTTCGTACCTCGTCATTTGTGATGACTTCGTATACGTTGGGCTTAGAAGCTTTTTCAAGACTTTGCTTTGGCAATAGTTTTTGTTTATTTTCTGCGCAGAAATTGTTTTGTCTACTTTGGTGCCTGGTAGTGACGTTCAGGACTTTTCTATTCATGTCAATTAAGTCGGATATTGTTATCCTAGACGTCCTAGGGCGTCTGCCACAAAATTATCTTTCCCTCTCAAATACTCTACCGTAAAATCATATTCTTCTTATTCGAGTCGCATGCGTGATAATTTTGAAGTTGGGTTTATCATAGAAAATAAATATGTTAAAGGTCTGTGATCAGTTCTTACTGTAAAATGTTTGCCATATATATATGGTCGAAAATGTGTTATTGTCCAATGTATTGCTGCTAGTTCTTGTTCTGTAGTACTCTTATTGCTTTCACCTCACACTGGGCCGGATTGCCGAATAAGTGGCATAAAGTCGAGAATTGCATATATCGAGCTGAAACTTGTCATATTTATTGAATATACCACTCTTAATATTTAAGCAATTTTTTGAGTCAGCTTGACCACGCCTACCCCGACTGCCCATATAAGACAACATGACGTATACGTGATTTAAATTGTATTTTGTTATTTTATACTTCTGTTTATTATTTTCTTATGTAGCATACTTATTTTTATTCTTATTATAAACATGATTTTTTTGTGTGGCTTGAATAATAGGAACAATAGGAACTATATTAATCTGCTAAATTTATATTATTAGATTGAAAATGTAAGATGCACACAGGCATTAAAAACTTAAATATATATATTATTCAGTCGTTCTCTACAGCTAATTCAAACGAAAATGGATTTATCTGATTTGATTCCGAATCATCTGAGTTATCCGATATCATTAAAACTATAGTCATTTGATCAAGACTTTGTATTATTATGGAGTGCTTTAAAGAGATCAATTACATCTTGCGGAAGGGGTTGTTTGTTATTTCGAGCTGCCCTTTTCTTAATACACATGCTAGAGACAAGAGGATCTGATGAGTCCATAGATCCATAGAAATTTCGCATCTCCGCGTGATTTTCCAAAACAATTTGTAAAGACTTTGATAGCCCTGTGAATGCTTTTCTCTGAATGTTCGCACATTACGGCTGCACTTTTGCAGATTGGACTTAATATAAATTTAGAAGCTTTTTGATTTTTTTGTTAATTTCACTTCTTTTTTCGTCGGTCAATTCACATTCATTTAGTTGGCTAAATATGCGACCGCTGTCGATCCATACGTCCAGCAAAGTTGCATGACAAGCGCATCTAGAAAATTAAGCCATCGGAAAAGTCGCAAAAAGCCGCAAACCGGATTGTTATTATATTTGTATGAATAGGTTATACTTTTTTTTAACATACATTACACATCGCAGAAATACGCAGAAGACTTTTTTTTTCTCTACAGAAGACAAACACTTTGGTTAGATTTTTTCTTATTGGACAACACAAAACAATACACATGTTATCACATATAACAAATTTTGACACAAAATCTTTTCATTCAACTCAATTTACATACCTCGGTCTTCAAAATCCATTTTTAATAATAACCAATTTGCTTATCGTGTGGAATTGCCAAGCGCACAAAGTCGACAAAAGTTTCCCGCCAATTTTGTCACAAAAATCAGCTGTTTAATCGGATGACTTTGGAGCTTGATAAAAAATGCCAGGGTTGCATTTTTAGCAAAAATATTTATTGATGCTTTCTACAGAGGGAATCTAGTATATATGTTAAATAAAAATGTAGATTTTCTTCAATTAAATTTTCGATTTTATGCCACTTATTTGTCAATCCGGCCCAGTGTTCAATGTACAGAGGCTCGTGCGCAATTGTAAGGTATTGCAATGCGAACGCAAAACAGATGGATTGTCAGTCGACGAACTGAGTTCTAGTCTTTGATGTGTAACACGGATGGTGTAACTGGAGTGTTTTGCAGCCCATTGGAAAGCACTACGATTGGGGAGAGCTTAACTAAAGGACAGCACGCTATCCTCATTGAACCCGTATTTTGATGCTGATGACCAAGTTATTCGGCTGGGAGGCAGACTTCGTGATGCTACCAAAAATGGAAAAGTACCCGTATATACTTTCGTATAAGCATAATTTTACGAAATTGGTAGTACAACACGCAAGCACTTTGCATGGAGGTGCAGCGTTGACCTTAAACTATGTACGATAGAGATTTTGGATAGTCAATGGAAGAAATGCAGTATGTTCAGTAAATTTTTGGTGTGCTATAAGTACAAGCCCCGCTTAACTGAACTGCAAATGAGAAATTTGCCTGGAGTAAGTGTACGACCAGCATCAGCCTTCACAGCAGCAGGCGTTGACTACGCTGCACTCATAAATATATCACCATCCAAAGGCAGAGGACGAACTGCACTTAAAGAATATATAGCGGTATTCATTTGTTTGGTAACAAAGGCAGTTTATTTAAAGTCAGTTGGGGACTTGACATCCCAAGCATTTATCGGCGTATTACATCGGTTCATGGGAAGGCGAGGACTGTGTCGAGATCTTTACAGCGATTTCGGTATTAGCTTTATCGGCGCAAATAAGAAAATACAAGCAGATAAGTTGGCGTTTCAAACATACATATCAAAAACGATCATGCCGAGTTTTTTAGACAACGGAATAACTTGGCATTTTAATCCTCCCTCCGCAGTGCACTTCTGCGGACTTTGGAAGGCCGGAGTAAAATCCATGAAGTACCACCTTAAGCGTTGTATTGGAGATCGTGTTCTTACGTTCAAGAAGATGTCGACGGTGTTAATTCAGATCCAATCCTGCTCAAGTTCGAGACCACTGTGTCCGTTGTCAAATGATCCAGACGACCTACTAGTGTTAACTCCGGGTCATTTTTTAATCGGCGAGGCCCTTATAGCACCACCTCAGTACGACGTTCAAACTTAGTTTGACGGACCGTTGGAGAAATTGTCAGTATTAAGTGCAGCAATTTTGACGACGTTGGAGTACCGAGTATATGTCACGATTACAGCGTAAGCCAAAGTGGGGTCAAGCTAAAAAAAACTTGGGGATAGGCGAGTTGGTTCTTATAAAGGAAGATCGAGTGCCATCAAACCGATGGATTCTTGGATGAATCACACCCACGCATTGTGGAGCCGATGTTTTGATTCGAGTAATCACGTTAAAAACACAAAATGGTGCTATGGAGCAGCCAATAGCGAAATTGTGCCCATTGCCTATTGATAACGATTTAATAGATAGTGACCCTGAATCCACACTATCTAGTTAAAATGTATCTTTTTCGTTCTAGCGTTTTGAGCGTTTCAGGTACTACTTGATGGAGCCATGAAACCGTAGAGCTGGAAGTGATCTGATCTGATGATGCCTGTAGCGATCATCAAAGGCGGAAGAATGTTTGCACTGCAAACTAAACAAAGAGCACAGTTCTGCAATAGCAGCAACGCGCTCTTTACAAAGAGAGCGAACAATGCGAAGTGTGCGAGCGACGGAGAGCAAAAAGTCAGCAGCAGACACCATGGTCTGCGCTTACTGGAGATGCGCCGTTAGTTGTTCCGTTTTCGATCCAGTTAGCTTGTTAACTTTGTTAAATTCGGTGAAGAAAAGGCGCGCTTGCTCTCAATTTTTGTAGAAAAACGTCTGTCAGCCCAACAAGTCAATCGCAACTCTGTTAGATTTAAGAATTTTATTATAAACATTTTGTTAAAGAAATCTAACAGTTTCTTAGTTTGAAAGTGGACAATTCGCCAGGTGTTGGGAGCCTCAAAGCCGCCACGGTTGGATAACATACCGCTGGCCGCATCATACAAATCTAAGCAGTCTGGGGCTCCGCACTGGGCGCTGCCAAGGGCCAGCACACAAAGAATATTCTACTCATTTCTTTGCGAGGGCTATTCTTAATATTCTGAGACTTCTCGCAAGATATGTCAATTTATAATCATTTTGCGGGAAAAATGATTGATTCTAAGGCCACACTAACTTATATGTTCATGTTTATTTATAAACATTCTGCGGCGGGGATAATAATTATATTAATTCTAATATAATGGACTGTATTCTTTTTATTTTACCAACATTTTGAAATTGGAAATCTTACTGATTCTAAGGCCGCACAAATTATAAGATCATGTTTATTTATAAACATTTTGCGAAAGAGATTTTTTTTAATTCCTTCTGATTTAATGGACTGTATTCTTGTTGTTGTTGCCGCGAAATTTGATGTTAATAGCTGTTCGGATTTTTGTATATTTTAAAAATGCGCAAATAAGGGTATATTGTGTTTGGCAGAATGTATGTAACAGGCAGAAGGGGGCGTCGCAGACCCCCAAAAGTATATATATTCTTGATCAATATCAACAGCCGAGTCGATTGAGCCCTGTCCGTCTGTCTTTCCGTCCGTCTGTTTGAACACGTCGATCTCAGAAACCATAAAAGCTAGGGACTTCAAACTTTGTATGTAGGTTCCTGGATACCATAGGCATATAAAGTTTGTTTTTTTTTTTAATCGGACCACTATATATGCATCTGGGCTGGTATTATATACCCTGACCAAATTTGGTTAAAATCGGTCTACTATATCATAAAGCGGCAATAGAGACGCTCTATCGAAAATTAAGTCTTAGTATGAAATAGTTGTTTGTTGTTTGAGATATCTTAATTAAACTGATAGAATATGCATTTAACTTGGTTTTGTCCATCCTGGCTGAAGTTCGTTCAAATCGGTCGACTATAACATATAGCTGTCATAGGACCGAGATTTTTGTTTTTTTTTAAGACATCCTAACAAAACTTATAGAATATGGATTAATGTTGGTTTTGTACACTCTGTCCAGATTTGGTTCAAATCGGTTCCATATATCATATAGCTGCCATAGGAACAATTGGTCGAAAATCAATTTTTATAAAAGAGTACCTGGGCTCGGGGTATCCTACTGTCGCTGTATCCTACTGTGCTCGACTGCGACGTCGATCGTCGCTGCGATCAAGCTTCCAGTCACAGTGGAAGTGCCGCGACAGTTGAAAATACACGTGCAAGCACGTGCAAGAGGCATAGGTTAGAAGGAAATCAAGTTTTCAATCAACGATTTACGATAGCTGGACTTGGCAGTTTTAAGCATCTCCCAAACCAGAGCGAATAAATCGCAGCGTCAGCGGCGCGAATAAACCGCGTGATGTTTTCCGCGCCAAAATCGCAAGTGTGTTCACACCGCGGCGAATTTATTCGCGGTTTCTTTATTCGCAAAAATGTCTTCGTCAAATGACAGCCATGAAAAAAGACATTGCGCATAAACAGCTAAACGCATAAACGCTAATAAAAGTGAATGATTAAAATTTAAAAACTGCTTCTCGTATTATATTATTATTATTATATTGTATTAAAAGCCAAAATATAGTAATTTAACATGTAAACAAGGCAAAAATTCAACACACGCATCACATGTGACGTCATCAGCGCAGAACATGATCAAATTTCTGCGCAATCTAATTTTATCGTTCTTGGCGGCAAGCGGAAAAAACGCTGCATGCGCGGATCTGGAAAAAAACGCTGCAATTTCGCCGTCGAAACGAATTCGCTCCGCTTTGGTGTGCATACGTTCATAAGACGCAATGTTATTATATATTCGCGCCGCTGCCGCTGCGATTTATTCGCTCTGGTTTGGGAGATGCTTAAAGCAATTCGATCTGTCCCAACCTCACAAATGGACTTCTTATTTGGAACGCTTCAATTTATTTCTGCTGGCCAATGATGTTAAAGAAGAAGATAGGAAAAAGACGGTTTTTCTGAATCTCGCTGGCGCGCAGTTATATGAGCTCCTCACATCATTGGCCTCGCCAACAAAGGTCAGTGATTTGAATTTATCTCAAATTTGCAAGCTCCTCACCGACCACTTGTCTCCACGACCATCGGAGATTGCGGCTTTCTGTCATTTTCATAAACGTGATCAGCAAAGTGATGAGACCGCAAGTAACTACATGGCAGCCCTGCGTTCGTTGGCAAAGGATTGCGTTTTCGGAACGGCTTTGGACCGCATGATGCTTGACCGTTTCATTTGTGGCATGAAGGATGAAAACCTGCAAAGAAATTTTCTGGCAGAAGAAGCGTTAACCTTGCAACGAGTTTTAGATCGTGCCATAACCAGCGAAGCCGCTGCAGCAAGTGCCGCTGCCATGAGACATGAAAGCGAAGTGGAAACCACCGAATCAATACATGGTGTCTTGGCAGGCCGCTCACGGCCAGTTCAGCGTAGTCGCGGCGACAATGAGCAAGCGTGTGCTGGCTGCGGTGGTCATCACACCCGAAAAAGTGCCCTCATCAAGTGGCATCAAGGGCCATTTGCAGCGTCGCACCAATACGTCTAGGGACAGCGCAACAACGTATAGTACAACAAACACACGCGGTAACGTCGAGTGCTGCAAACGCACACAAAGGAGCTCATCGAGTAAATCAAATACTACCGCTACTTAACCAAAAGAAATCGGTATCCATCGTTATCAACAGTCGCACCTGCACTTTTGAGGTGGACTCGGGGTCACCTGTGACCATCATGATAGCGTCAACATGCCGCTACATTTGGCCCAAAAGAACTCTGAATCTCCCCAAATGCGATTTGGACCTAAAAGACTACCAAAAAAAATCCGATACCTGTAAGAGGAGCTGCCGACGCGATTTATCTATTTTGACAATCAACGCAAAATCGAGAGTTTGCCGCTAGTTGTTGTGTCTGGTGGTGACGCGAATTTACTCGGTTGCAACTGCTTTGACGCCCTTGCCATACGAGTTGAAGAAAAATTTTCGATAACGAGCAACACAACTATTAAGGATGTACTCAGCCAATTTAAAAATTGTTTTCTCCCGACCTTGGCCGACTGACTGGGCCGCCGTTATCGTTATGCATCGATGCGGCTGTTCCACCTGTACGATTGCCTCCACGCCGTATACCTTGCGCACTCATAGAGTTGTAGAAGAAAAAATAAACCGCTTGTGTAAGCAAGGCATATTAGAAAGCGTTGAGTACTCGGACAGGGCAACGCCAATCGTACCAAATCTCAAAAGGGACGGCTCGATCCGCAACACGGCTTTATTAAGGGTCGGTCCACTACGACCAACTTGCTTGAATTTACCTCCTTGGTGAATGATGCATTTTCAGAGAAAAAGCAAACTGGTGTCATATACACTGACTTCAGTAAAGCCTTTGACTCTGTGAACCATGACCTCTTACTTTACAAACTTAATTGCATAGGTTTCCCTCCCGCCTTTGTATGTTAAGTTTCCACCTACTTAAAAGGTAGGACCCAAAAAGTCCTTCTTAGGTCAACCATTTCGAGTTCGGTTCACGTTACTTCTGGTGTACCTCAAGGTAGTCACTTGGGTCCTTTATTTTTTACTCTGTTTATTAACGATCTACCCACTATTCTGTCCCATTCATATATTTTAATGTATGCAGATGATGTAAAGCTTATCTTTTCATACACTGATCCCCTTCTTCATAATCGTCTACAAGACGATTTGAACGCTATGCAACTATGGTGCTAGGCCAATAAGTTGTATCTCAATTGTTCAAAGTGTATGTTCATGACATTTAGTCGTACTAGGCCCTATTTAGGTTCTTAAACGATTGACAATACCCCTTTGCAACGTATAAAATCTGTAAAGGATCTTGGAGTTTTATTTGATTGCAAATTATGCTTCAATTTGCACATCTCCACTATAGTTAATGACGCCAAAGGAGTACTTGGTTTTATTAAACGTTGGTCGAAAGAATTGAATGATACTTTCACCTTTAAACTCCTTTACGTTTTTTTAGTTCGTCCCATCCTGGAATACTGTTCATGCATTTGGAGCCCACAGTATCAAATAAACCAGAATCGAATTGAATCGTACTCCCATAGGCTTCGTCTTCTCAATCTTCCGTCTTTAATTAATCGTAGGAAAACTCTTGGTGTTGTTTTTCTTCACAAATTGATTATTGGCGAGATTGATTGTAGTTCCCTTCTGGCCCGCCTCACCTTTTCGGTCCCCTGCAGGTCTACTAGGAATTACAATCCTTTATTTTTATCTACATGCACAACTGATTACGCTTCACAAGATTCGTTTCGTGTTTTATGCACTACCTTTAATAGCCTCCTCAGAACTCTCTCTCCCTCTCCTTTCCTAAAATTCGCAATATTTCAATACCCATCGTTAAATCCCTGACCTTACTAATACTAATAACTTATTATGCTACTTTATACTAGTCTAACATTCATACTATTGTTATTAGCAATACTAATCTTAATTGATCTGATTGTGTTTTTCTGGGTTTTCCCCACTCCTAGCAACAAATGTTGGATCATTTATAATTTTGCTTACCCCAGATCTAACTTTAATTTTTTTTCTTTACAGTTCATAATTTATTTTTAATTGTATTTTTATTTTTAATTTTTAACTTAATTTTTATACTTGGTAATTTTTTCTTTGCCGACTGCTTTTAGTCGTGCATAAATAAATAAATAAATAAATTACAATCGATAGTGGATGAGCACTCAGCAATGCTCCAAACAATTAAAACAAATTTGGGCACCTTCAAGTAAATAGATTTAATTCGGGATTTCGTCTGGTCCAGGAATTTTTAAAAAATGCCTTGAAAACACTGGTATTCCTGGCGTGCTACCGTATTTCGACGACATAGTGATCATGAAAAAGTCTGAGCTGGAGCTTTCTGAGAGGGTGCACGACGTTCTCACACGTTTCGACAAGGCGTGACTACATTTACGCCAAGATAAATGCGAGTTTGGCAAACCGTCTATTGAATTTCAGGGTTTAAAAATCGATGCATTAGGAGTTCGACCGTCTGCTGATGAAATTAGGTCAATTCGACATGCACTAACACCAGAAGACAAGAAACAACTGCAGTCTTTCCTGGGATTACTTAATTTCTAGCACATAAAGCAACGTTGGCCGAGCCTTTACATTGTTTACTGGATAAAAACGCTAAGTGATTTTGGAAACAGGAGCATGCAGACGCTTTCTCTGCATTAAAGGAGCTAATCACATCAGACAAGTAATTAGTGCACTACGACAGCCGATTGCCATAGTGCTTACATGCGACGCATCACCTTACGGATTGGGAGCGGTTCTTAGCCACAAATTTCCGGATGGATCTGAAAGACCAATTTCCTTTTACTCGCGCACATTGTCCAAGTCTAAACGAAACTATGCACATATCGACAGAGAGGCGGTGGCATTGGTAGCAGGTGTTAACAAATTTCATAACTATTTATATGGACAGTCATTCACTCTTATCACCGATCACAGGCCACTGCTAGGAATATTTACAACGTTAAAACCAGTGCCAAAAGTAATTTCTAACATAATGCATCGCAGATCTGTATTCCTATACAACTATAATATAATTTATCGCAAAGGAAGTAAAATGGGTAACGCGGATTTCCTAAGCCCAATATCTACCACAGATGAAATGACGACAACAGAGGAAATCCTCATGATTGATCTGGCAACTGCGCCTGTCGTCAATCCGGAACTATTGGCGTCATATACAACGAAAGAAAGTTAAGGGCTTGCAGTTATGTATGGTGGCCCAATAAAGACGCAGAAGTCGAGGAAATCGTAAAGAGCTGCTCCACGTGCCAGGAGGTTCGGAACCAGCCACCAAAAGCGCATATTCATCATTGGGAATCAGCTAAGCGCGCCTGGTCACGCCTGCATGTGGACTCTGCAGGGCCTTTCCGGGGCAAAACATTCTTCTTAGTAGTGGATTCACATTCTAAATCAGCGGTGGGCCAGAAATTTGCAATCGGGAGCACTACAACAACATCTACAGCAAACACATCTTCTGAAGTCATAAATTAAAGCAAAATGAACACATTTATGACTCTGTGCGTCGCGACGAAAAATCTGTGTGGTTGTTGTTGGTTTTAGCAAACCAAAACAATTATACACTAAAAGAAGTTCTAATTAATTTTATTTGCAAGTCGAACGCTTATTTTGTGTTAAAAATCAAAAAGCATCAAAACCAACTTTACTTTTTCACACAGTGTACAAAACGCTGCTGAAGTCATAAATCATAGCAAAATGAACATTTTTATGACCGTACGCGTCGCAGCCGAAACTCGAGCATTTGCTATGTGTTTGTTGTTTAGTTTTATTGGGGGTCATAAATGATTTGCGCGCAGCGTCAGCCGGAGCACTGGGAGCAGCGAGAGCAAGGGCTTGCCCACCGCTGTTCTAAGTGGTTAGAAGTTTCTGTGGTCAGCTCAACTTCGGCTTACTGTGCGATTAAATTACTCTGTCAACTGTTTGCTACACACGGACTACCCGATGAACTAGTTTTAGATAACGGGACGGCATTCACGTCAGCGGATTTTAGAATGGTCATGGAAAACAACCTAATTCGTCACACTGTCTGCACCGTTTCACCCGGCTACGAACGTCCAAGCAGTCCAAGAAAGTATGGTTTAGAGCACCAAGAACTATTTAAAGAAGTTTGACTACAATACCGACATTAATTTGAGCCTTGCCAGATTCTTTTTTAGTCAGCACATCACGCCATACGCAACGACGAATCGTTTTCCTGCTGAACTATTGTTTGATAGAGAACTCAAGACATACTTTGACAAGATCCAACCTACAGTGATGTCGCTTGAAAAAAAACAAGCCAGGTTATGCATACTAAAGGTTTCGTTTGAGGTTCTCCGGCTTGGGCTAGAAATTACTCAAATGGCCCCAAGTGAACCAAAGGATGGGTAACTACTCAAACTGGATCTATTTCGTATACAGTTCGTTTAAATGACAGCCGTATAGTTAAGCGACATTACGATCAACTTCGCACTCGCCTGCCGTCACGCAACCCTGTAGACAACAAAGACTATGCTGCCACTGACTGCAGTGAGTCTGAACATGTTCCACTACAAGGATCATCATGTCTTGTATCTTTCCCTGTGCCCGACCAGCCTCCAACTAATGCACCGTCAGGCGTGCTATGCAGATCTGGACGTAACCGGCAGCCCCCACAATTCTACGAAGCATCTGGGTGTTAAGGAGTGTTGTGTATGTCATAGGCAGTGTTGACAACCCTGTGTCAACAGCTGTCGTGACTTCGACACTCTTTCGGTTTTTCCCAGGTGATATCAGACGGTCACATTGGTCACCACAGCGCTGCTTCTGCGGTCATCAATTCAACGCAACTTAATTACACTTGTTCATTTTCCATCTTGTAATTAATAAATAAGCTCGAGCATATTTTATTTCACGGTCAGCAGAGCTTCGATCATAATCGATTTTATGTTAGATAAAAAAAAAAGTAAAGTACGATAAAGAAGCATCCTTTACTCAAACCATTTTTTTTTATTGATATGTGAACTCTATTAATTTTATTATACTCTATATATCAATGCCTAAACTTAAGTTAATAACCTAAAATTTGCATTGACATTCAAAATTAAAGTCGAACTTCTTCTGTCGCTTCATACATAGGGACGAACAGGGAAAGCGATATGACAGAATCTAATACAAAAAAAAGCTAAAATTCTACTTTAGCCTTACTGTAATTTATGCAAAATGTTGAGTCTCTACCTTTAAATTTAGAGTATATGCTAAATATTGGACCGCTCAACGAATTTTAGACTGGTATTCCAGTTCGATCCTTTATCTTGCCAAGTACATTTACATGTACTTTCGAGAAACCGCTTGACTTTTTACTTTGCGCAGGTGGATTATCGATAAGAGGTAGCACTGCGGTAGAAATGCCTAAATCCAACGAAGCAGATGACAATGGCGACGAGTGCTTTGAGTCATTCATATGTATGGAGCGTTGAGTACTAGTGTCATGTGACAGAAGCAACTCATTGCTAGTAGGTCTTTCATGCTCTGAAGAAGGAGTGTTAATGGGCTGCAGTTTAATAATCTCATCATCAATTGCCTTAAATTGCCAACTCCAGTTGGCACGATAAAGGAAAGGCCGGTGATCAAATCGATTATCGTCAGGGCTATAACTCTCTGCATGCACTGAAGGAGTTAGTACGGTCATTTTATGGCGATTTATAGCGTAACAGCGAAAAAAATGCTTAACTTTATCAGCCACTTCTTTGGGACTCAGATCGCCCTTCCAGGTGGCAACCAGTTTGCAGAACATACTGTAGGGTCCGCAAAAAGATTGTTTGCGTAGGCGTCCATACTCGCTTAACTCTGCATAGCTCATTCCCATGTCTTGCTCGTCGGTTTGTAAAAGTTGGCCGTTTTCCTGCAATGGCTCTAGTTCGGCAGTGGGCGGCGCCTGGATGATGCTTTCCAGTGCAGAAAGATTGTACCTGCAAGATTGTAAATTATGATGCACAATGATAATGGTCATTAATAATTAAATATTGTATTCCTAACCTTTCTTTGGCGTACACCAAAAATCGTCGCAAATCCGACTTTGCTATGCCCCCAATTGGATTAATATCTGCTGAGGAGCAATCATACTTGGTCAAATAACCACGTAGTGATTCGTCAACATTGGCCGAACCCAAGACAAGCAGACCACCTGGACGATTGCGGACCCACAACATTAGTTGAGCAAATACATAGGCAAGTACCATGCGTATGCGTGACTGAATATTCTGTAGCGCCAGGTTTTGTCTAGCGCAGCCACCTTGGGTACGAAAGACTGGCGTCAATCCGGTTACCACATTGAAAATACCCAATAATGCATTTACGGCCAGATCGATGCTGATTTCAATATGGTAGCTACCTAATTGGCTAGCCAGTTGCGCAGCACGACTTCTCGTTTCTTTGCTGCTGTTGACACTTCCCATATAACAGGTGACTAGCAGTCGGCTGCAAAGTGATGCCGCATTATCCGGCGTATAGTCAGTATCGGCTAGGATTTTACGTATGTCGTAAAGAACCTGTGCATCGCCATGTTGTACAGCGTGAACTACTTGTCGACACATGGAGTATACTATTG
The DNA here is from genome assembly GCF_004354385.1 of Drosophila innubila. NCBI lineage: Eukaryota > Metazoa > Arthropoda > Insecta > Diptera > Drosophilidae > Drosophila > Drosophila innubila. The sequence continues at coordinate 37,619,159 of NC_047626.1, read as the reverse complement.
TTGCTGAGCTGCTGGAGTCAACGCCGCCACTAAGTGGTAGGAAAAAACCACCCTGTCCGGAACGCCGTAAATAGTCCCAGAGCCAGCAGGCGGGTCCCAAGGCAATCTCCTCTTCAACCGTGTGGCTGGTGTAGTGAAGAGGCGGCGTTGATGTTATGAATATGTCACTGCGTGTGGACATCTCAAAATCGCAACGAATTCGCGGGTATGCTGCCGCTTTAGCAGCTGTTATGCAACGCGAACGCTGACTTATACGATGCGCACGAATGTCTTCCAAGTCAATGGTGGCGAGTGTTACCTCTACATCTTGAAGAGCAAATTGCTGGCTACGCGCTAACAGCTCACCATTAAGCGCAATGGTCGAGCAACCATTAAAATATACTCGTTGGCCGTCACATCCGCGCAAGTTGCTAAATAGATAAGCTCCTCCAGCCTTGAAACTAGCGTTGCGTATGAGATCGGCAGTAATATGCGCTTTTCGAAGCTCCATATAGCTAGCGGATCCGTTTACTATTATTTCCACGCCCGATAACGACATGTCGATGTGCTTACTGCTTACGTTCCACAGTTCTTCACATATCTCATAGCCGATGCAGGTATCGCGCGTCTCTATGACAGCATCACCGAAAGGCACCGTTTGCTGGCCTGTATGTTGGGTGATAAGGAGTGGAAGCAGATACTCTTCCGTTTTTAAGGCTTTCGTCCAGGCGGTAAACCAGCGCGTTTCACGATAGTTACCATCGTCACACATTGCCATCTTGGGACGAATCAACAATAGTTTCCGATTAAAAAAAGCCACGCGGCAATTGTACGCAACGTTGTGATGCATCACTGGCATGCCTACATCCACAAGCATATTTTCGCTGTAAAACAAAACAAATTTCAATAAAAACAAACAATAAAAAACCCTTTTTGTCATTTTTAATGGGTACAGGGTATAACTAGGTCGTATGCTAACCAAAAAGGTGACATCATGATTTCCAAGAGTGTCTCCCACGAATGCAGAAAAGTATCCGACTCACGAAAATGATCCTCGCAGCTGTAACCACTATGAGAATATAAGAAAATATAACATTAGAGTTTTGGGTATGCATAACATATCTATGTAAAAAGACGATTTATGAGCGGTAAATGTCTATAATGTCGGTCTTATCTCAAAAATAAAAACCCAAAACACAAATTGCAAGATTTTTTAAAAATAAACCAAGTGAGACTTCAATCTCATTTTTACTGTTAAAATCATCATAAACCGCCTCATATTTGGGTTTTTATTACTTTTATTTTTTGAGATAAGACCGACATTATAGACAGTTACCAAATTGTATCACTATTAAAAATCGGGTGAAGGTCTGTTAATGGGGGCCTTGCTTTCAAAAAAAAAAAAACAACAAATAGAGGACGATTTATCAAGAATAGCCATGAAAATAATTTAAAGACTTAACTAGTTTACTTTTTAAAAAACTTTTTAGTTTCCATAAAAATGAACTTTTTTGTTATTGTTTTGTGCAACTTGTCATTATGGTGGCCTGTTTACCAACACCGGTTTGGTCACACGCTCATACGGTGGTATCTCAAACACCTGCATTATCTAGGGAGTGGGGGATGTAATAAGTGGGCCATAGACAACATTTTTTTTATCGATCAATTTTTGGTTAAGGTCTAATAGCATGGGCAAACTCAAAAAAAAATTGTGAATCCGCCAAAAATCAAGCAACTCACTCTCACTTAGAGTTATAAGAGCTATGACGGGCTTACATACGAGCACAGAGGGTCATAGTTGACAGCCACAGGGGCACAAGGAAACGTGAACACAAATGCTGTGACATCAAATTCAAGTGGCACAGAAACTGTGTCACTTTCAATGTGAACACCAGTGTCATTCCGTGCCTCACATTTTCTGTGGCAGACGCTGGCACGGATTTTACAGAAAATAGTTTGACGGCTGTTTCAGTGCAACCAGCTCAAATAAACCCCTTTTTTCCCGTGGCAAGCATATCGAGCAAGTTATATCTTTTGGGACACTGTGGTACGACCAAATATGTTTTTTTAAGCAATTCTTGTATTTTGGAATGCATTCTATTTTGTTTTTGTGTTCATTTTCTAACTTTTAAATTAATTTGATCTTGTAACTGATTCTCTAATTGACAATGTGATTTAGGCTCAAGGAGATATGACGCTTTAAAACGTAATACTCCGCCGCTCTAAAAACAACATATCTCCAAAGTTTCACAAACAGCATATCCCTGCAATTGAGTTGTAGTAATTTACTTTTTTCACACCGCAATAATAAAGTAAAAAAGAGCATTTTTAGATTTAAAACATTATTTACTACTTCATATTGTTTTTCACATAATTTTACTTTTTTATTTATTTGTATTTGTAATTATAAATTTTTTTTTTTTTCATATAATATCACATAATTTTTAATTTTGATTTCAGATAGTATACTGCAAGCTATTAATTTTATTTTTATTTTTTGAATCACTACTTTAAGGCCAATATAGCTAAAAAAAATAAAATAAAATAAACGTAATCATAAAACGTTTTATTAACCCGAATAGCCCCAGCGCGCTGCGGGCATTAGACATTTGGTAAAACTTAAATTTAAGGCAACATATTAACATTAGACTAACTTTAATATGATATTCTAAGAGTAAATTGTTATCTCTAACTGATAACAAGTTGATTGAAACAATCTCTTGAAGGTAGCTAATCGAAAAATGCGCATTAAATTGCATTCTGCAGTGCAAAAGAACGGCATTTGGCAATTAGTCGCAAGTAAATTTAAATCGTTCAACTAATTTTAGTTCTGAGCTATGTGCAATGCACACATCATTACAAAGGTAAAAAAGTGCTCTTTTTAATTATGAAAAAAATTAGGAAAAATTTTTTTTTGTTACCATATGGTAACGCTAGTACCGACAGGGTACAGGTTTTTTTTCATACATTTTGTTCGCAATTGGGTATTGTTTTGTTCACAAAATATGATTGTTCCTATGACAGCTAAATGATATAGTAAACCGATTTTAACCAAATTTGGTTAGGATGAATAAAAATAACTTACTTGAATATTCTGTGAGCTTGGTTGAGATATCTCAGAAAACAAAAAAGTTTTCATATTAAAGGTGAATTTGACCCCGATTGTTCCTATGACAGCTATATTTGATTTGAACCAAAATTGGTCAGATATACCAAGGAGGAGCCCCCGTGTTGGATAAGTCTTTGTTCATTGGACTTTTTCGTAGTTATTTGTATTTTGTAGTATTAAAAACACCAGTAGCCTGTTGGTACTAGCATTACCATATGGTAACAACCGAAAAAATGGTCCTGTCTATTATCCTAACAAGGACGAACAAAAATAATGTTTTTTCGGATTCAGGGACCTCAAAACAGTCCTGAAAGTTTCATGAAGAAATTTGCTCAGGGCTATTCGGGTTAAGCATTGGAAAATGTTGTGATGATCAAAGGCGCACAGTGGGACATTCTCTGATTTTGCTGTACAAAAATCATATCTTTTCAACCAATTAAGATATTTCAAAAATTTAAAAAGCATTTGATAACTTCTTGAGCTTTATAATGAGTCTTTGCACTGCGTGATAGGACCACTGGTTGATTCAGGGCTTTCGGTCAAAGTTGAAAAATATTTTCAGTGCATATTTTACATGTAAAATTAAAAAAAAAATTAATTTTTTTTGCACAAAATATACATTTCATTCTTTTTTCATTCTTTTAACAACATTTATTAGTATTTTAAATAGTATTCTTATGCTAATTAAAAAAAAAAAAACATTTTTTTATTTGAAAAATCTCTTATGATGCCTTGCATAGCGCAAACGTATGTAATTGCACTGCGCTCTTCTTCTTCCATCAGCATTTTATTGCGAGGTTGCATGGGATAGTGGCCAAATGTGGCGAAGTTTTTTTTTTCTTCCACTTAAGTTCAAAAATACCCTAATTTTAGTGCTATTTTGAAACACCGCTGGGATAAAAATTAAAGAAGTGAAGAAACAAATTTCTCAGACATTTGATTAGAAATGAACGCAACTTTTCATATAAGACTAGAAACATAAAGATCGGTTGCATAACTTGTCTACAACTCAGCTTTAAAGTTAGCACTTTTTGTAAAATTTGCACATTTGTGCGCGCACTGAAAAATTGGTCAACTTTGAGTGGATGCCCACAATTTTTACCTGATTTCAAAAATCTTTTGGATTTGTAATTTTTGAAGATTTCTCTATCGAATGCATTTATTTTTTTTTAAATCGCTTTCATCGAAAAAATGATTTAAATACAGTCCCACCCCCTTCTGTCCCACTGTGAGGCGTAGGAAAAATTGTTTTTAAGAAGAGCCGTTTGAAATGTTTGGAGCTCATTAAATATCAGAGATTTCATTTTTCGGAAATATGTATTTCCGAAATCACAAAAGTCAACTGCCATAATTTATTTTCAATAACAACAAAACTATTGTATTAACTTAAACGTATGTTTTATATAATTACACAAGGCAACAAATTTGAAGTTTTTGGCTATTACAAGAACTAAACCCACTTTATTGGATAGATTGGATATGACGAAAAACATTTTTTTTTTTAGAACTTTATGGGGAGTGCAGTTTTAGAGACAACCCACTAATCATAATAAAAGTCAATTGTATTAAAATGTGAAGTAGAAGAAAGAGAGAACATACATGATAGCGATGTACTATGACAATGTTTAAAAATATCGTAATCTGTGGTTGAAAGAATGCCAGATCACCACAGTACTCGCTCCTAGACTTTAAGTCGTGAAGCGAACGGGAAGTCTTATTGTGCGGCGAGGTCTGACTGTTGGTGTCCGATTTTTTTGATCGATTGGCGGATTTGCAGATGAAGATGATGATGTTGAATCTGGAATCACTGGCGATGATGGTGCATCTGAAACAAATGAAGTTGAGTGCCCCTGTGACTCAATAAAAGCTGGTTTGAGACGATCAATCGATACATTGTTATCTCGACCGTTAATTACAATGTTGAAAAATGTTGGCTGTTTTGCTTTTACTTCATAAGGTCCATCGTAGAAAGGCTGTAGAGATGCACGTACCGTGTCGAAACGTAGAAAAACATGCGTTGCTTCGTCTTAGTCCTTGAATACGAAGGGCTTAGAGGTGTCGTGGTGAGCTGTTTGTACTGGACGAATGTCGTTCATCATTTGCGCTAAATCTTTGGCGAAATCGGCTGGAATTGGCTATTGGTTTTCCACACCAATAGTCAGTTCTCCAGGAAGTCGCAACGTTGTGCCATAAACAAGTTGTGCTGCTGTTGTTGGGATGTCGGGCTTATATGCTGATCGTAGTCCGAGCAATATTTTTGGAAACTTGTTGGGCCACCCGCTCCTATTTTTACACATGATAGCTGCTTTTAGAGTGCGATGCCAGCGTTCGTTGATTCCATTGGCCTGTGGATGGTAATCTGTTGTGCGAAGATGGTTGACGCCGAGAAGTCTTGATAGCTCATTGAAAAGCCTGTACTCAAACTGCCTGCCCTGAGCCGTGGTGATGCGAAGTCCAATTGGCGAAGTTGCCGTGGTGAAGCTTTCTCGGGCTTCTGTACAAAGGCGAAAACCAATGGCTTTTGGACAGTTTGGACATCAAATGCTCTTCCCTCCAGCATGTAGCGAAAGTGTTTGATGCTAAGATAGATCGCTAGAAGCTCACGATCATATGTGCTGTAATTTCGCTGAGTGTCAGTGAGTTTAACGCTGAAAAATCCCGTTGGTTGGTATTCTTTGTTGACAACTTGGTAAAGTACAGCGCCAACTGCTATGGTGCTTGCTTGCGTCAGTGCTCAGTGAAAGGAAAGCATCTGGTGATGGGTGAACCAGGAGTCGTGCTGTGGCAAGTGATTGCTCTCATTCCTCGAAGTGCTTGGTAGTTTGTTCTGTCCAGTTTATAGGGGAAGAGTCGTTCTTCTTATTGCCTGGAATGGGATGTAGCATTGGTGCTTGATGTGTTATGGCTTTGGGCAAGAGTCGTCTATAGAAATTAATCATTGCCAAAAATCGTCGAAGTTCGAAAACCGAAAATGGTCTTGACTTTGTCAGGCAGCGGTGTGATGCCGTTTGTGTCAACTTGGTGTCCAAGGAAATTGATAGAAGTTAGCCCAAAACGACATTTGCCAGGATTGATAGTGAGATGAAAACGTCGAAATCGCTCGAAGACTTGTCTTAGGTGAATCGCATGTTGTTCCATGCTGTCTGATGCGATGGCGATGTCGTCAACGTAGACGAAAACTTAATTTAAATCCCTAAATGCTGAGTCCATATAACGTTGGAATGTTTCTGCACCGTTGCACAATCCAAACGTCATATACGTGAACTCAAATAATCCAAACGGTGTGGTTATTGCTGTATTCGGGACATCACGGGGTATGATTGGAATTTGCTGGTACGCACGGTTAAGGTCGAGCTTTGAAAATATTTTCTTGCCATAGAAAATATGTGTGCAGTCCTGTATATGTGGTAGCGGGTACCGATCCGGGACTGTTTGTGCGTTTAGGGCTCTGTAGTCGCCACATGGCAGCCAATCGGCTGTTGCTTTACGAACTATGTGTAGAGGTGATGCGTACGAGCTTTTTGATGGTTGACACACGCTGATTTTGAGCAAGTACTCAAACTCTTCTCTTGCAGCTTTAAACTTTTCTGGAGTGAGACGACGTAGCTTTGCAAATGTCGGCGCACCCTTGATGTTGATGCAGTGCGTCATGTTAGCTTTTGTTGGCTTAGGAGCTGAATCGTCGATTAATGTCGACGAGAAGGTTGAATTGATGCAGGAAATTTGATCATATGATTGGTTGTGTGGTATCAGCAATAATAAAATTACATGAGCATGGACAACGTAACCCAAGATAGAGGATGAGGCGAGTTGTACCATGCGTCTTAATTACTGAACCATTAGCTGCAAAGAGTGGACTTTCGTTAGAGGATGTATATGCTGGGCGCTGCTGCCAAACTTATTGTGGTACCAGCAAAATTGATTTGATGAGTTGCTTGCTTGCGGTGTGCTGCTGCGGTTGTTGCTCTGTGATCGACCACGACTGCGTGCGCGTCGATTGTTGTTGTTGTTGCCAAGAATCTGGGAGAGCTTGCTGTTAATTTGCTTAAACATCTTATCCTGCTCGTCGTTGCGTTTCTCGAGACGGCTGATTTGAGCTGAATGGAACCAGCTGTGTGATAGAGCTGAGATGTTGTCGCCTGATGCGTAGTTCAGCGAGTCCATGACAGCATCAGCTGTGGTAGCAAGCTGCGACAGCGAAGTGTTTGGTGCGCTCTCAAGCATTCCCACAATGAGGGCGCGAGCTGCAGGAGGTAAGCGTTTGATCTAATAACGGACAACAGGTTCGCCGTTAGTGGGATTTGTTCGCTGCAGCTGGCTAAGAAGATGGCTAGGGCGTCCATCGCCGAGCTAAATTCCGGTGGCTAGCTTGTCAATACGAACCATCTCAGATTCTACAAATTTAGCAAAAATTGCTTGCTTGAGTGTGGTGTACGGATTAGCTTCGTGAAAAAAATTTCGATATTAGTAATACATAGTGTGGAGTTGTGGAAAGGGCATCTTGACGAAAACAGAATTGACATTGGCTGTGTTTTCTGCTTCGCTTTCGGCATCAGTAAAACTTTAATCGTCCGGCATTTTGAATTGAGCCTACTACGTAGTTGCAATTCGTGGAACGCTTGTGTGCATGTGTATGCGTGTGTGAGAGAGAGAGAGAACATATATGATAGCGATGTACTATGACAATATATCGAAATATCGATAAATTATGTATGTTTAAAAATATTGTAGCCTGTGGTTGAAGGGATGCCAGATCACCACAACTTTTTAAAATTTAGCCTTTTTTATTACTTTTTTCATAGGTGCGCCCACATTTGTCATCATTACTAGAAATTGTTAAAACCGTATTTCAAAAGCCTTACTTTTTCTGAAAGCCGATGAATATATGCTTAATTCATTTATTCAAAGTATAATATTTAAGCCAGTAGTTTAAGAGACATAAATTTTTGAATTCATAAAATAATAATTTTTTTACAGCATTTTTTTTACTTTTTTTTTCTTTAAAATTCAAGGAATGTCGAAAAATTACATAACATTTAATTTTCATTTTATTTGCATACCTGCATTAATTACACTTCGTTTATTAATGAACCTTAAAATCTATGGGGAGACGGCGATATAATATTATTTTGTGTATAGCAACATTACCGTATTTTCAGTATGAAAATTTTTTATGATTTTTTAGATATCTTAACCAATCTCACACAATATAAATTTGTTGTTATTTTACACATTTTGACCATATTTGGGACAAATCGGTCTACTATATCAAATAGCTGCCATAGTAGAGATCGGTTCAAAATCAGCTTTTAGTATGAAAACATCTGATGTTTTTTAAGATATATCATCCAATCTCGTTTGTGAATCTGGTAACGATTTTATATCCCTATAGAATTTAATTCAAAATGGTTGTCTTTTCAATATAGCTGCCATAGTGACGATCAGTCGAAAATCCAACTTTAGTATGAAAAACTTTTTTATTTTTTAAGGTATTTCAACCAAACTCACAAACTGTGTATTCTATATTGTCCCTTACAATTTTGGTTCACATCTGTCCACTGTATCATATAGCTTCCATGGGACCGATCGGGCTCAAATCAAGTTTAAGTATGAAAAACCTTTTTGTTTTTTGAGATATCTTAACTTAACTGATAGAATATGCATATAAGTTGATCTTATGCATTCTTACAGAAGTTGGTTCAAATCGGACCTCTATATTATATAGCTGTCATAGGACCGATCGGCCGAAAATCAAGTCTTAGTATGAAAAATTTTTTTGTTTTATGAGATATCTCAATCAAACTTATAAATTGGGTATCTTTAATTGCCCATTACATACTAACCAAATTTGATAGAAATCAGACCACTATCATATAGCTGTCATAGGAACGATCAATACAAACGGTCGATAAGCAACCTTTAGTATGAAAAACTTTTTTTTTAAGTTATCTGTACCAAACTTACAAATAATAAGCCTCGTATTGCCTTATACAACCTGTCCAAATTTGGTTGGAGTCGGACAACTATAAAATTTAGCTCCCATTGGACCAATCCGTCGAAAATCAACCTTTGCGTAAAACTTGTTTCATTGCTTATATGCTAATTACTTAGCCGTCTCTCCATAGATTGTAATCAAAATCGGTTTTGGCATTCTCGAGTAATGATGACAAATGTGGGCGCCCCTCTAAAAAAAGGTTCGCAAAAAGAGCCAGCTTTTTCAAAAATTCTAAAAAAATCTCACCATAAATAAAAAAACAAAAATGTTTTTCGTCGTATGGGGCCCCAAATCTATCCAAAAAAAAGTGGGTTTGGTTCTTGTAATTTTTTGGCTGTTGCCTAGTGTTATTAAATTCATTAAAAATATGTATGAAGTCGAACTTCCCTAACTCCAATCACCATTATCCAAAGAAAACGTTTTTTATTTTTTAAGTTTATCACTGCGGACGGCAGTTCGCGCTAGTGACAAAAGCAGCACGAAATGTGCGACAAGCGACTACCAAACTACTACGACTAACCAAACTAACAAAATGGCGTGCTAAAACTTTTTCTAGTTCACCTGGATTATGTGATAAGGGGTGTAAGTGGGAGGAGAAAAATTAAAATGGGGAATTGGAACCTTTTGTTCACATTTTTAATTTTTTATAAATTTAATTTAAAAATATGCGTCGATTGAATCCGAATCCGACAACTAGTTCAAAAGATAATTAATTTTGAAATTTTAAGTGGACTTCTCAAAATTAGATGAAAAGTTAGTTTCTTTGTTTGTCTGTTTGTATCAAAGCGATAAAAAAAACCTTAGATGTAATGATGGGGATTTATTCCTTTTCGAAAATCTAGAAATGTTTGTTCTACGACTTTTCGAAAAAACCGCTAGCTTAGCGGGAAAACGCTAAGTCCCGTTATAATTGAACCTCAACAGTTTTTAAACCATAGAAGCTACAGATGTGTTATATATATCATTGGTAAGGCGTGTTAGAGGACTTTTAGGCGTGCCTTTGAATTTTTTTCTAAAATACTCAGGTAACATTTTACAGGTGAAATAAGGTTTTTTAACTTACATTTTGGCGATTTCTGACAAAACGGCTACAACGATTTTTGTTTATTTTCAATCTGTTGTAACACGCAATATTTCTCGTTTGTTGATATATGATATACTTAAAATTGGCATTCGGCACTGCGCAAAATATAATTTTTATATACAAAGAAGCTCACCCTTTTTGCGCACAGTGCACAGTGCCAATTTTCGTTTCTTTTTTTTTTATTAACTTATATTTTTATTTAAGATTTTTATATTAAACTGAATTTTGTTCGTCACAAAATTGGATATCAGAAATTTTGGGGCTACATAGTATAATACGTAAATTTATTTGTTGAATTACTTTTACATTTAGAAAAAATTTGTTTCCTTAATAATAAAAAGAAAACGATGACATAAATTTAATAAGCGTTGCACGAAACTACAACTATAGTAATTTAATTAATTTAACCTTGTTTAACAGCGAATTAAATAAAAATCAAAACTTAACTGTATGGCAACCCTGACTTTTACTGCAACACAATACAAAATTTACTGGCAGCACTGTTTTTTTTTTGCCACTCAAAGCTGTCTGCTACATAGGCTTGCTGCTATGTCACGTTATTGCTTCTGTCATATTTCAAATCTACGTAATATGTACATATACACTTAAATGGTAATATCTTGAGAATGCGAATTTTTACAGATATGTGTGATATACTAAAAATTTTATTGACTTTAATGTTTTAAAATTATAAAATTATATAAAATCAATGATTAAGATGTTGAATGTAATTTTTTCTTAAATCGCCAAAATGTGAGACAAAAACCTTTTTTCACCTGTAAAATTTTACCTGAGCTCTTAAGAAAAAAAGTTCAAGGGTACGCATAAAAGCCCCTAATCTTAGCTTTCTAACGATTTATAGGACATATTTGTAGCTTATATGGTTTGGAAACTGTTATCTAGATCTAGCGTTTTCCCATAAACTAGTGGTTTTTCCAAAAGTCGTCAAACATTTCTAGATTTTCGAAGAGGAATAAATCCTCACCATAAAATCTAAGCTTTTTTAGCGCTTTGATACAAACAAATAAACACACAAATAAACTGACTTATCATTTCATTTTGAGAAGTCCACTAAAAATTTCAAATTTAATTATCTTTTGAAGTAGCTGTCGGATTCGGGTGATCGAGGAAGCAATCGACGCGTGTTTTTAATATAAATTTTTAAAAAATAAAAAATTTTACACAACGGCCCCATTAGCTGCAATCATTGAAATTTTTCCCCTCCCACGTACACTTCCTTATCTCATGAACCAGGTGAGTTAGAAAAAGTTTCTTTATGCCATTCTGTTAGTTAGGACTAAACCTTTTCATCGGTATGTAACTCGATCTGATCGGACAGTCGTAGCAAATTTTTCATATTAGCTGAATATATTGCTAGTCGCCTTTCGCACCCTTCGTGCTGCTTTCGTCACTAGCGCGAACTGTCGTCCGCATTGACTCACAGATTATGTATTTGAGACTGCCTGTTACACCCTGACCAAATTTGGCCAACATCGGGTAACTATATCATATAGCTGTCATTGGAACAGCTGGATGAAAATTAACTTTAAGTATGAAAATTATTTTTCTTTGTTGAGCTATCTCAACCAAGCTCACAGAATATATATTTTTTACAATATGTCACACCCTGTTCATATTTGTTCATAATCGGATGACTATATCGTATAGCTGCCATATGAATTTTTTTTTTAATTTTTGCAATATCTTAACCAAACTCACAGATTCGTTTTTGAACACCATATCGAACTTCTCTACCAAATCTAGCAGCGTGCATACAATTATTCGTTTGTTTTACAAAAAAAAGTTATATTATATAAATTTGTTTTGTTTATTGCCTTCAGCAAGAAATTTCCAACGACAAAAAATTTCAAATTTTATTCGGATATATGATAACTGATAATAAATGCTTCGTACGAACGGTGAAAAAAAGGAGTAGTCTGATCTTTCAGAAGTAAAAAAGGCATTACTGATTAAAAAACCTGTCGAATAAACCCAATGTTAGAAATATCGACCCTTTGCTCTTAAATGACAGAAACTGCAGTTAAAATGTCTTCTCTTGCACATACTTGTGCTTCTTTCATTCTTCTCTTACATACAAACACGTTAAAGTGATCGGATATTAGAATCAACAAATTTGTGCGGTGGTTACGAAATTTTTAACAGATAAAAATTGAGTGTCAGAATTATCAGGCTGTTCGAATTAACAAGTGTCTGAATTATTGAAATAGTACAGTATATCATTTTTTCGTTAAAGAAGTTTATTTAAGAAAAATATTAGAAGTTCTCCTTTTTCACGCTTCAATTCCGCGATCGAAGCGAGCCGGGGGCGGAACCCCCTAGTATTTTATAAATTTGTTACTTCTTCTTGCATTCAGCAGGAAACTTCCAACATTAAAATGTGTCAACATTTTTTTAAATTTTATTATAACTGATAATAATTGCTTCGTACGAAGGTTGAAAAAGTCTGATTTGCGTAGGAAGGTATAATGTCATTAAGCAGGTACTGATTACTGATCCATCAGGAGTAAAGAAAGGATTACAGACTAAAAAAAAACCTGCTGAATAACCCCAATCTTAGAAATAACGACCCTTTGCTCTTTAATGACAAAAACTGCAGTTGAAATGCCTTCTCTTGTACATTTTTTTGCCACTTTTATTCTTTTGCATACCAACACGTTAATGTGATTTCAGAATCAACAAATTTGTGTGGTGCGCTTTTCCGGCCAAGTCTAGCGTTATTCCTTTGCCATATCTGGCGATTTCCCCAAAGTCCAATTGCAGGAACACATTTAAAACAGTGGCCAGCGTGAATACAATAATTCGATTTTTTTTTCAAAAAATTTTAAATATTAAAAATATTGTTGGTACTTGATACATTCAGCAGGAAATTTCCATAAACAAACAAATAATTACTTCGTACAAAAGGTAAAAAAAAATGTAGGATTCTGATATGTATAAGAAGGTATCTTGTCATTAAGCAGGTACTGATTACTGATCCATCAGTTAAGAAAGGATAACTGATTAAAAACCCAGCCGAATAAACCCAATTTTAGAAATAACGACACTTTGCTCTTGAATGTCAGAAACTGCAGCTCAAATGCCTTCCCTTGCATATAGTATTGCTACTAGTATACTTTTCTTACATAACAAGTTAATGGGTTCGGATTTCAGAAACAACAAATTTGTGTGGTTACAAGATTAGTAAGTAAAAATAAATTAAACGTCCGAATTAACGGGTTGTCCGAACTAATAAGTGTCCGAATTATTTAAATTGTACAGTAATTTATTTTTGCGTATAAGAAGTTTATTCAAGAAAAGTTTTAAAAGTGTTCTTCTTTTCACGCTTCAACAATAAATCAATAAATAAATATTTACGGAGATATTGGCCTGTCAATTATAACGTAAACAACACAAGACATACGAAACACGACACACGATAATTAAAAAAAAACTCTAGCTAGATAGGCAAAAAATAAGCTGACAAAGAAGCTGGGTTTAAAAACTCTATTTTCCTGGGAAAATTTAAGAAAATAACTGCTTTAATGTTAATATATTAATTCTAAATTGTAACTTTTTAATTTATGAGATTTATATTGTATTTATTATATGAGATTCTTGTTAAAATAATAATAGTAAGTGTTCAAAAAAATGAATTTTTTTACCGAGGAGCTTTGTAAATCTTATGTCAGTTGATTCGTCCAAAAAAAAATAATAAAAAAAAAACGAAAATTGGCAGTTGGCACTGCGCAAAAAGTAATTTTTATGTACAGAGAAGCTCACCCTTTTTGAGCACAGTGCACAATGCCCATTTTCGTTTCTTTTTTTTTTATTAATTTATATTTTTATTTAAAATTTTTATATTAAACTGAATTTTGTCCATCACAAAATTGGATATCAGAAATTTTGGGGCTAGAAATTACTTTTGTCACTAGACTTTTACCTCGTGTAGAGGTTTTTTGTGGCATATCAGAAAAGTTTGCAAATATACCCACAAAAAAACCCCTTCACGAGGTAAAAGTCTAGTAACGAAAGCAATTACAAGCCTCAAAATTTCTGATATTTAATTTTGTGAAAAACAAAATTTAGTACAACATAACAATTTTAAATAAAAAAAAAATTAATAAAAAAAAATTGAAAATTGGCATTGCGCATTGTGCACTGTGCGCAAAAAGGGTAAGCTTCTTTGTACATAAAAAATTACTTTTTGCGCAGTGCCAAATGCCAATTTTCGTTTTTTTTTTTGTTTTTTTTTTTTATTAATTTTTTTTTCTATTTAAAATTTTTATGTTTAACTGAATTTCGTTCGTCACAAAATTGGATATCAGAAATTTTGGGGCTTGAAATTGTATCGTCACTAGACTTTTACCTCGTGTAGGGGTTTTTTCTGGGATATCAGAAATTTTTGCAATTGCTTTTGCTTTTGACATTGTCATTATTGCAGGCAGATAGTAAAATATATAAATTAAGTTTTTAAATTTCTTTCATATTTAAAAAAAATTATTTTTTTAAGACCCCGTACTTTAAAAAAGTACAGGGGTCTATTGGGTTTGTTTTAAAAATATGTGCGTAACAGGCAGAAGGAGGCGTGGCAGACCCCATAGTAAGTATATATATTCTTGATCAGCATCAATAGTCGATATAGCAATGTTTGTCTGTCCGTCTGTCTGTCTGTCTGTCCGTCTGTCTGTCTGTCAGTATAAAGTAAGTATAAACACCTAGATCTCAGAGACTATAAGAGCTAGAGACACCAAACTTGGTATGTAGGTTCCAGTTTGTTTCAAAACTTGGCCACGACCCCTTTATCGCCCACAAATCGAAAAAAAAATGTTCATATCCAAATTATAAGAACAATTTAAAAGCTAGTGACACCAAATTAGGTATGTAGATTCCTCAATATGGCAAGCACATCAAATTTATTTCTTTTTTTAATCGGACCACTCTATCATATAGCGCCCATAGGATAAATCGGTCAAAAATCAAGTTTTAGTATGAAAAACTTTCTCTACTAAACATGGCCACTATGAATACCTTCGTATGCCATTTGGATTAAAAAATGCACCCGCAACCTTTCAACGTTGCATGAACAATGTTTTACGACCGTCACTAAATAAACATTGTCTGGTATATCTTGATGATATAATTGTATTCTCAACATCCTTAGAAGAACATTTGCAATCACTTCAATTAGTTTTCGAGAAGCATTCCAAAGCAAGCAAATCTCCAATTACAACTTGATAAATGCGAGTTTCTAAAACAAGAAACTTCATTCCTAGGACACGTTATAACTAAGGATGGAATAAAAGTCAATCCTAATAAAATCAAAGCAATTCAGAAATATCCAATTCCCACAAAAACCAAAGAAATAAAAGGTTTTCTTGGATTAACCGGTTACTACAGAAAGTTCATTCCAAATTTTGCAGACATAGCCAAACCAATGACAGCAGTACTTAGAAAAGACTCAAAAATTGACATTTAAAATCCTGAATACATTAGAGCTTTTGAAAAATTAAAACAACTAATTTCTAATGACCCAATTTTAAAAATTCCAGACTTCAAAAGTAAATTCGTTTTAACCACTGACGCAACTAATGTAGCTCTTGGAGCAGTACTCTCTCAAGACGGACATCCCATTAGTTTTATTAGCAGAACTCTCAATGACCACGAAACTAACTACAGTGCCATAGAAAAAGAGCTTTTAGCCATTGTATGGACAACAAAAACTTTTAGACATTACCTACTAGGACGACATTTCGAAATCAATCGTGATCATCAACCATTATGTTGGCTGTACAAAATGAAAGAACCAAATTCAAAATTAACCCGATGGAGAGTTAAATTATCTGAATATGACTTTGACATAAAATATATAAAAGGAAAAGAAAACCACATGGCTGACGCTCCATCACGAGTAAAAATAGAACAGACTTATTTCGGAGAAGAAACACAACATAGCTTTGACGAAGACATAGGTAATTTAATATTCACTACAGAGAAACCAATAAACACATTTTAAAGACAAATTATATTTTCTAAAGGCATTCCAAACATAAAAAAAGAAAACTACTTCAAAAAATTAATAATTCACATTACATACGATAACATGACTAAAGATAAAGCCGAAAAATATTCAATAGACCATTTTTGCACAAAAACCAGTGCAATGCTTATAGACAGTGATGCAGATTTTGAAATAATTCAAAACGCACACAAGGAAATTATTAACACTAGCCATACTAAAATTCTTCCAAGTCTCATTCAATTAAAAAACATTAACTCCTATGCCGAATTCAAATAACCCATTTGAAAACCCTTGAAAAACTCCTACACCCCGGAATTCAAAACAAATAAACTTTTTTGTGAAACCTATTATTTCCCTAACAGCCAAATATTAACACAAAACATAATAAACGAATGTCATATTTGCAACTTAGCAAAATCAGAACATAGAAACACAAAAATGCCAATGAATTTTACACCCAAGCCCGAACACTGTCGTGACAAATTTGTAATTGACATTTATTCTTCTGAAGGCAAACATTACCCTAGCTGCATGGACATTTATTCAAAATTCGCCACTCTTGAAAATATTAAAACAAAAGACTGGATAGAATGCAAAAATGCATTAATGCGTATATTTAATCAGTTAGAAAAACCAATATTATTAAAAGCTGACCGAGACGGCGCATTTTCCAGCTTAGCACTAAAAAAATGGGTTGAACGTGAAGGAATAGAAAGTGAAAATAGAATAGAAAGACTACATAAAACAATAAATGAAAGAATCAGAATAATTAACACTTTAAATGACGAAGAAAATAATCTCAGCAAAATAGAAACAATTCTTTACATTTACAATCACAAAACAAAACATGACACAACTGGACAAGCTCCTGCACACATTTTCTTATATGCCGGACAACCAAATTAAGATACCCAAGAAAAAAAAGAAAAAGTAATAAATAAAATTAACAGTGACCATTATCAAATTACTAACAGAAATAGAATTATACGCTACTATAAAACACAATTTAAAAAACTAAAGAAAATTAACCAAATTCAAATTCCACAGGTTTCTACTTCATAATCATACTATCGTTCACCCTCTTTAACATATGTCACACCCAACAAATCCAGATAAATAACTTGGACACGGATCACGGATACTTGCTATTTTCAGACAAATCTTTAGAATTACCAACAAGGTTCGAACATCACTCATTGCGAATTAACGTAACTGAAATAATAATAGCAAACGAATATTTCCGTAGATCTATTCCTTTATTTAAAAATTCAACACAAATTAATCACTTATACAACAAATTACAGCAAGAATTAAATGGTATAATCTTTCATCATGAAAATCGTAATAAACGCGGACTGTTCAATGTAGTAGGCTCATTATACAAATTCCTTTTTGGTACACTTGACGATAACGACAGAGTAGAATTCGAAAAAAACATTAATAATCTATCTTTAAATATTGTTCAAATTAATGAAATAAATGATATAGTAAACATAATCAACAATGATATGAAAAGAATACAAGAACATCAAAATAAGAAAAATATACAAGATACTTTTACTTACCAATTATCACAATTTATAGAATATATAGAAGACATTGAAATGGGTATGCAATTGTCAAGACTAGGACTTTTCAATCCAAAACTACTTACCTATGACAAACTTGACAGCGTCAATAACCGAAACATACTACTAATTAAAACATCCACTTGGATTAACTACCAAGATAATATCATACCAATTATATCCCATATTCCAGTTGACTTTCAGTCCACTAACACTATCAAAATTATCCCATATCCTGATCATAATGGCTATCAACTTGATTACATTAGTACTACTTCCTATTTTGAAAAAAATAATAAAATTTATAATCGAGATAATAAACCAGTAATTGACGAATGCATAACAAAAATTTTACTACACACAACACCAATTTGTAACTTTGAACGCATAAATAACAAAGACATGATAAAATACATTGAACCAAATACCATTGTAACTTGGAACATAACTAATACAACTGTAAAACAAAATTGCCAGAAAAATAATGTTGATCTTAATATTCAGGGCAACAAAATTATAAGTATAAATCAATGCAAAATGCAAATAAATGACATAATTTTAAGCGACAACTATCTACAACCAGAAGTTGATCTTACACCATTGTATCCCCCCTTAGAAATAATTAAAGTTAAACCCATCAAGCATGATGACATTGTAAAAATTGTATCACAAAATAATGTCTTTACGTATCAATCATCATAATCATAACCATCATATTCATAATTATATTCTTATATCTAAAATATGTATCTTGTTATCCCATAATGTTAATCCATAAAAATTTAAGAAACAAATTCACGAACCCAAGAACCAAACAACGCCATCGGTTCGTCCAGAAGAAGAAGAACAAAGAGACACAATTATCGAGATGACACAAACAACATTGCCAAAACTTTACCCTTCAGTGTCACCTTGACTCGCAGGCTCGCCTTTTAAGGAGAGGGAAGTGACATATTCTATGTCTACGTTATACATAATATATTCTATGTCCACGTTATACATAAGTCTAGACACCAAAATCCCCATTCCAATAATGTTAACTTTCACAATTATCTGTTAGTCTTAATTTGTTCTTGAATAAATGAACTCGTCGTGTAATATCGCCTTGTCTTTTATTTTATAATAAATTCAACTTAACCGTTAGAGCTGTGAGCGGTTTTTATAAGATTCAAACTCACAGTAAATAGAGAAAAATCTAATTATATTCATATTCTTGATTAGGTTCAACAGCCCAGACGATGTAGCCCTGTCCGTCTGTCTGTCCGTCTGTTTGAACGCGTCGATTTCAGAGACTATTAGATCTAGAGACTTCGAAATTGGTATGTACGTTCCTGGATACCGTACAAAATCTAACCCCTATATCATAAAGCTGCCATTGGATTGATAGTTCTAAAATGATGATTTATTAGGATAAACTTCTTTGTTTTTATATTTCTCATCCAATCTGACACAGTATTCTTCTGGGCCCGCGGGTGTTGAGCATTATCCTGTTAAGTGCTTGCCCGATGATTGCTGCTTTCTTGCCAGCATATTCAAGGTGCTCTCTAAAGCTCAGCCTTGTGTCGATGATGACCCCAAGATACCGGATGGCTCTGGTCGATGTGATGGTGACTCCCCCGACGTGAATGCGTGCCACTTCTACTATCTTACGACTGCTTATTAAGACCGCTTCAGTTTTATGGTCCGCAAGTTGGAGTCCCACGGAGAACAACCAATCCTCAACCGCTGCTGCTGATGAACTGCAAAGTAACTCAGCCTCATGCAGATGTTTTGCAGTCATCATAAGCGCGACGTCGCACACTGGGGCAGGAGGCCGAAAAGCGTGGCAAAAATCATTTTTTTGACGAAAGCGTTCGTAAAAAGTAATAATGGCATTCGATAGAAAAAAGTTGAAAGATTTTTGAAATCAAGTAAAATTGTGGGCGTGACAGCCTCTCAAAGTTGACCCATTTTTCAGTGCGCCCAAAAATGTCAAAATTTTATAAAAAATTCAAACTTTAAAGCTGATTTCATGACAAGTTATATGACCGATCTTTATGTTTTTGTTTTCATATGAAAAGTACATTCATTTCTAATTAAATGCCGTAGAATTTTGTTTCTTCACTTCTTGACCTTTTATCCCATAGATGTTTAAAAAAAGCACTAAAATTAGGCTATTTTTTGACTTTGATGGAATAGAACTAAAATTGGACTCATTTGAACTCGATTCCACTACCACAGGAGTCTTTGTTAATCAATTCTCTAACGAAATAACCCCGGTCTTTCATGCATCTGGGTGCGCCTAAGCACACTTTTAGTCGAAAAACTGAAGCAACCTCGCAATTTACTAGTGTGAGAAGAAGAGCGCAGTGCAATTACATACGTTTCCGGTATGCCTGTCTGTTAATGAATAAGATGCAAAAAAATAAAGATGCGAATATAAAGCATTTGCATTATTGTAACTTGTACCTGTTTTAAAATCGTTTAGATCCGTTTTTGCGCAAATTATGTTTGGGAAATTTTGAGCAGGTATGTACTACAGGTTAAAACCGATAGTTGAGGAAATTTATACGAACTTCTATCTGTTCTGATGCAGTATGAATGGAGATCACTGCCTTTTCTTTTTCAATAGGGTTTTAGTTTTTTACCTAGTTAATGAATCAAAGGCAAAATTGGGTAAACTAGGTGTTGTTTTTTTACCTAATTAAAAATGAAGTATGTACCAGTTTAATGAATTGTTTTACCTAATTAAAGAAAAACTATTTATTGAAATGCAGTCAATGTTGTTAGACAGTTCATTTTTGACTTCATAAGAGCCATTACATAGCTGGAACTGCTTTTTTCTTGAACAGTATTTTTAAATATAATTCAGAAAATTTTCGTCAGTACTAGAAGTGAAGTGTAATCATGGCTTAAAATCATTCAAAATGTTTCGAGATGTTCATTACCAAAAAAAACAAAGCTGAATTCCAAATGGCTATACTGAATGAATTGAAGGTACCCTTAGAAGATGTGTCAGCTGAGTTAATAGTCAAAATTACCAACATTTATCGGAACTTGGACAAAAAATGGCAAAAATGCCAACGATCAACAGAAAAGTTTCAAAGAATCTTTTTGGACTGGCTTAATGACGTTACGGAATTTGAGGTGGCAGAAGCAATATCCACGGAACATGTGAAAATGCAGTAAAGGACAAAATCGGATATTACAAAAGCAGTGAAGATCGCAAGTCCATTACGGCTGAACAGAATAAAGGAAAGCATTCCAACGCCACCCGGCAACAAGTTGTACAGTTGACGAAGCGTTTGCTTTATTTATGGACTTGGGGTTGACGAAGGAAAAATATTACATTTTACGAGGCTCCATACTTCGACATAATATCGATGTTCTTCCCGTATATAAATAAATTGGATTTGCTAAAAAGGAAGCCGTTCCAATTGCCAATAACCAATGTATCTGTTGAGGTAGGACTTCAGGATTTGATAGATCACACCGCTAGACGCCTAATACAAAGTTTGCCTGAGGAAGAGGTTGAGCTGCTTCCCGAACAAATTACATAACTGAGCAAGTAGGGATGTGATGGATCGACCGGCCAAAGTGCATATAAGCAAATAATACATACAGAAGACGGAACCATTTCTGGTGAAAAAATGTTTATGGCGTCTCTAGTTCCCTTACGACGAAGAAGTAAAAGCTCTGAGCATTGGAGAAATCCTCGACCATCCTCTGTTTATTACTACCGTCCAATTTTCTTCAAATATGCTAAAGAAACAAGCGAACTGACGCAATCAACTAGAGACGACATGGATTCACAAATAGATCGATTGATTCCAACTAATATTACAACCAAGAATGGGAAAACCTTGAAAGTTGATTTTTCGTTTTTTTTTCACCATGATTGATGGAAAAGTCTTAAATGATGTTGCAAATAATAAGTCAACCCTGAGGTGTGCAATTTGTAAAAAGACTCAATCACAATATTCGAAAAAAGGCGATTCAACGAAGGGAAATAATCTGGACGATTCAACGAAGGAAAATAATCTGGACGATTCAACGCAGGATAAGGAATGCTATAAGCATGGAATTTCTCCATTACATTGTAGAATAAAGTGTATGGACTTTAATTTAAAGCTTGCGTACACACTTCCACGGCCAGGAGAAAAATATGACGATAAACAAACACAGAAGGAAATCAGAGCTGACTGGAAAAAGATTATTCAAGCAGAGTTTACTAACAGGCTTGGATTAAAGGTGGACTACCCAAAGCACAATTATGGATTTACCAATGATGGGAATATGTCCAGAAGATTTTTTGTCATTCACAACGACATTATTAAAAGGCTGTCTGTTATCCTTAATGTCATAAATTTTAAGAAATGGATAAATTGCTCAAAATCTGAAGAGTATGCATCAAAAACAAAGCAACTTTTGATTGAAATGTACCCCAAGAAGTTGCTTACACCTACCGTTCACAGGATTTTGGATCATGGAGGAGATTTAATTGAGTCCGAAGAAGTACAGGAATGCAAAAACAAGGAATATAAAAAGTTTAAATACACGAATACTTGCAAGATTTCACGTGAGAGACAGAATGAAGACCTTTTTAATATGCTGTCGGCCTCTTGAGATCCACTTTTTTCATCCTTTAGACATGTTAAATCACGAAAGAATTTAGAAGAAAATAATTATAGTCCCGAAATGTTAAGTTAATTAGATAATAATCCAAATGTTGATGAATATTTTGAAGAAAATCAGGCATAAAATAAATATTTACACAGCTCAGCTCAAATTTTTTTTTTTATTTTGTTATTAGGTTGTTAAAACTATTTAATATGTTAAAAAATATTGTTTAATAATGAAATAAGATTAAAATAAATATACTACACACAAAAAAAATTGTTTTTTTTTAAATTTTACATATCAAAAATGCACCGAAAATATTTTTCAACTTTGGTCAACAACCCTGAGTCGCCCTGTGGGCAAAACACCCAGTATAAACATTCATTTTAAAGCTTATAAAGCTTTTCTATCAAATGCTTTTTAAATTGTGAAAATATCTTCACTGGTTCAAAAAATATGATTTTTGCAACGCAAAATGAGTGTCTTTCCTGCGTAATAGGCCTACTGGTTGATTCAGGGCTTTCGGTCAAAGCTGAAAAATATTTTCAGTGCATATTTTACATATAAAATAAAAAAAAATTATTTATTTTTTGTTCGAAATATAAATTTCAATCTTTTTTATTCTTTAAACAGCATTGGTTAATGTATAAAAAAGTTTTGTTACGCTTATTCCAAAAGAAAAAAAATTTTTTTTTTGATAAGTCTTGTATGATGCTTTGCATAGCGAAAACGTATGAATTTGCACTGCGTTCTTCTTCTTCTCACACTAGTAAATTGCGAGGTTGCTTCAGTTTTTCGACTAAAAGTGTGCTTAGGCGCACCCAGATGCATGAAAGACCGGGGTTATTTCGTTAGAGAATTGATTAACAAAGACTCCTGTGGTAGTGGAATCGAGTCCAAATGAGTCCAATTTTATTTCTATTCCATCAAAGTAAAAAATTTGCCTTATTTTAGTGCTTTTTTTAAACATCGCTGGGATAAAAAGTCAAGAAGTGAAGAAACGGTATTTAATTAGAAATGAATGTACTTTTCATATGAAAACAAAAACATAAGGATCGGTCATATAACTTGTCATCAAATCAGTTTTAAAGTTTGCATTTTTTATAAAATTTTCACATTTTTGGGCGCACTAAAAAATGGGTCAACTTTGAGAGGCTGTCACGCCCACAATTTTTACCTGATTTCAAAAATCTTTTGGATTCGTAATCTTTTCTCTCTCGAATGCCATTATTATTTTTTTCGGACGCTTTCGTCAAAAAAATTATTTTTGCCACGCTTTTCGGCCTCCTGCCCCAGTGTGCGGCGTAGTAAAACGCCTGAGAGCCAGAAAGGCAAAACTGCGTAAACTGCTAAATAGCAACGTGCCGTGGAGCACAACTGTGAAATTGCACGCGGAGCTCGATCACATCAAATCGTTGCTAACAGAAAACAAGAAGCAAGAGCCGATGCACACAACCACCTACACTGCAATACAAAATATATGTAAAATACTAATCAACACTCCACCACCCCAAGCGAAGGAAATACCAACATTAAAGAAGACATGCCCGAATGACTGCGAGGGACCTTTATACTCGCCGTATTTCGAATAAACTTGTGCAGCCTGCACCGGTGCCCCAACACATAAGCAGTAGCAGCCTGTGCAGCCAGCACCGGCTTCGTCTAGCGCGACAAGCTAGACCCGGAGCAATGAACTGACAGCGCTTCTAAGAGCGCCCACCGATAACAAAATATTTTTTTTCAATGCACTGCGATGCATAAAATTTAATTTTAAAATTTAAAATTGTAACATTGAGCGGAATAACATCTGCCCAATTAGAGTGCGGCCTGTAAAGCCACACAAACACTAGGCAGGAAATAATGTAAACAAAAAAATATATTAGGTGCGCAACTAAGTTCCCGCTGTTTGTCAATAGATGCTGCCAACAGTGTGTGCTAGTCGATTCTAACATAACGTAAACGTTATTAACCAAGCTTAGACATATGGTAAACAAACTGCTTCGACACATTAGTGATTTTTTTTTTTTTTATCATACACTTTTCGTTTTGTGAAAATGTCTGATTTTGTGCCGAATAATCGTCATTTGCGGGAAGTGTTAATTTTCCTCTTTCATTCGAATAAAACAGCGGCTGAAGCGCATCGAGAGCTACAAAAAGTTTACAAAGATGCTGCTTTAAGTGAAACAACTTGCCGAGATTGGTTCCGTCGCTTCAAAGACGGTGATTTCAATGTTGACGACTGTCCGCGTGAAGGAAGGCCAAAAACCTTCGAAGACGCTGAATTAGAGGCATTGCTCAATGAGGATCCGTGTCAAACGCAAAAAGAACTTGCTTCAGTATTAGGAGCTATCCGCCAATCCATTTCCAAGCGATTGCATGCTTTTGGAATGATTCAGAAACAGGGGACTTGGGTTCCTTATGATTTAAGACCAAGGGATGTTGAACGTGGTTTTTTCGCCTGTGAACAACTACTCCATCGGCAAAAAAGGAAGGGTTTTCTTCATCGTATCGTGACGGGTGATGAAAAATGGATTCATTACAGCAATCCAAAGAAAAGAAAGTCATGGGGACTGCCCAAGTCATGTCATGCCTCTACGTCGTCGCCTCGGCCGAGTATTCACGCTGCGAAGGTTATGCTATGTATTTGGTGGGACCAGGTTGGTGTTATTTATTATGAACTGCTAAAACCAAGCGAAACCATCACTGGGGATCGGTATCGACTTCAATTGAAGCGGCCGCAAGTGAATCTACAGCATGACAACGCTCGGCCTCACGTTGCCAAACCCGTTAAAACCTACCTGGCAACGCTGAAATGGGAAATCTTAACCCACCCGCCATATTCTCCAGATATTGTGCCGTCCGATTATCACCTGTTCCGATCGATGGCACATGGACTAGCTAACCAGCAGTTCCATACATATGAAGACATAAAAAAATGGCTTGATTCGTGGATAGCCTCAAAAGATGAACAGTTTTACCGCGACGGTATACGAGATCTGCCAGAAAGATGGGCAGAAGTAGTAGCCAGCGATGGGCAATACTTTCAATGATTCAAATGTAACCATTTTTTCAGAATAAAGTTGTATTTTCATTAAAAAAAACAGCGAGAACTTAGTTGCGCACCATAAATTAATTAATTTCAAAATCAACTAAAGATATAAGTTAACACGAGCAAGAGAGCTTCGGTCAGCGGCGACAAAGTTGCAGCCGACAACGGCGCTAGACCGGACGCGGAGTATGCGACAGTCAGCAGATTCCTGGAGTTGAACGGCCGGCGATATCCATTGACGTCGCACGCGCGCTCTGAGTGTCCAACAAACAACGGTCGCTAGATGCTGACGCTGCATTGGGCTGGGAACAGAATCGTTGCAGCGGAGTCTTGAAGTCAGCGGTCTCTGGGGCTGACATCCGATACCGACATTGACGTCGCACGCGCGCACTGAGTGTCCAACAAACAACGGTTGCTAGATGCTGACGCTGCATTGGGCTGGGAACAGAATCGTTGCAGCGGAGTCTTGAAGTCAGCGGTCTCTGGGGCTGACATCCGATACCCTTGCATGCGCATTGCAAGTGATCAGTGATGGACGACACGATGCGCTGACACTGGGCTCTGCCGGCAGTGCGGCCGATACATTAAAGCTTCGCGGGATAGCTTTAGCTTAGAGTTAAGTTAGTTTTTTAATTTGGATCTGCAACGGCCTTCACGGGTGTTGTCAATTAACTCAACAGTTAAGTCTTCAACTGCCCTCACAGGTGTTGTTAATAAATCCAACAAATAATCTAACATAACTCTGTAATATTATAATGAATTTGTCTTAAAAATAAATAACTACGATTGAAATATAAACGAGTCTGGTTAATTGGCGCCCAACGATAAAAGTACCCGCGAACGAAAATCAAAAGATTTTCCAAAAAAAGAAACGAACAAACCGTAACGCGCCGCGGAAATATTTTTTCTTTGTGAAAAAAAATCAAAACACTTAACTTACAAAAGTCTTTAGTGACACACAATCGCGACACAAAAAGTACTTGCGAGACGACACAAAATTTTTGTAAAAAAAAAAATAAATAAAAACACAAACGCAAACCTATAACGCGTTGCGTGGTGTAACAATAAAAAAAAAAGAAAAGAAACAATTTAAAAGAATTTTATTGGTGACAAGTTGTGCGTGACAAGAAAATACCCGCAAAAAATTAAGACTGTGAATAATAAAGGAAAAGCTAAATCGAAATTTTTTATGTTTTTTAATTTAAAAAAAAAAACTTAATATATTTTTTTTTGTTTGTGAGAAAAAAATAACAAAATAACTGTTTGCATTATCCGCAAAAAATGTGAAACTTGACATAAAATTGTGCCGACTAACAAAAACTGCCTGCAACAAGATTAAGAAAAACTTATTAGAAACCTGCAGTGAAATTTTTATTTTAATAAAAAAAACCCAGAAGAAAGTACATTGTCGCACCGAAACTAAAGCAACAGCGACCGTGCCATCAGGAATTAGCAAGTCAAAAATTCGACACAATCATGTAAGTGAGATGTTCACTAAGAGCTGTTAAATAAACGATTTAATAAAAAATACAATCCCTTTAAACCCTAAGTCGTGTTGTTCGGGCTTCAGTTGGTCTGAACGGGACAAACAGAAATAATTTACAAATAGTGAAATATTGTTCAGCTGTGTTTTTTTTCCAAACCTCTGCTAGGTATTGATGACCAATAATTAACACTTTCCCATGAGCAGCGACGAGGATTTTACTGAAAGTTATAGGGAAATTTTAAACGAATAAAATGAGTACGGATACGGTCGGACAGTTACAGGGAAAGAATAGCTTTGCTAAGTTCTCGTTTATCACCACCACCAAAAAGTCACAGTATGGCAGTCACTCCTGAAATGATTTCCAACATGGAGGCCGCTATCAAAGAGGCCCTAGAACAGCAAAAGTTAAAATTTCGAGCACAAATAGATGCCTTAAGAAATGAAAGGGCAGAAAGAACGGTAGCTGGCGTGCAACCAGAATACCAGAGAGCATTTATTGATCGGGACGTCAAATGTGACGAGCCCCTGGACGCAGTAAAAACGGTGCCAGAATTCGACGGCAGCCAAGCAAATTACGTCTCCTGGCGACAGGCTGCACAGGCAGCGTATGAGCTGTTCGAGCCGTACGTTGGAAGCAGCAGACTCTTTGAGGCGGTCCTAATTATTAGGAACAAAATAAAGGGGGACGCTGACGCGATGCTCGCGTCACACAATACGGTATTGAACTTCAGGGCTATAATAGATCGGCTTGACGATACTTATGCTGACAAGACTCCTATACAGGTGCTGACACAGGAGCTTAATTTCTTGAGGCAGGGAGAACTTCCCCTCACTCAGTATTATAAAAACATCCAACAGAAGCTCACACTGTTGACGAACAAAACACTCATGACACTAGATACGGTTTCCGCCACCATCTTGAACAAAAAATTCAGAAAGGATGCCTTGCCACGGGATCTGCCATCAGCATTAGCTCTCGCTCGAGAAGCAGAAGCTAGTAACGAACGGGACATTTTTGCGGCAACTTTTGCCAAGCACTCTGAAGAAAGAGTACAAAAGCCCCCAAGTCAGAGAAATTCGTCTTGGCGCAACAGCGCCCAGCAAAACAGTTTCCAAACCCAGCAAAAGAGTTCTCAATTCGCGAAAACTCAGAACCAAGACCAGGTGAACGCAAGTTCATCTAGCGGCAAACAACGCTTTGCTCAGGCCTCAGGTTCACAGACTTTGTCTGCCCCAGAACCTATGGACGTCGATTCGTCCTCACGTTTCAGGCAGCGCAAAAAATTTTAACAAAATAGTAACAACACCTTCGGAGGTAACTCCAAAAGAGGCCAGAAGATAAATTATACTTCACAAGAGCCAACAAACAACCAAGAATACGAATCGGCTGCCCAAGACGCGGTAGAGGTCATGAATGATGACCTCTCGGATATAGACAGCTGCAATTTTTTAGAAGTCAGTTCCTGTTACCGTTCATCACGATAACAGTAGCAGGGCGCACGATCAAATTACTCGTGGATACAGGGGCTTCGAAAAACTACATCAAGCCACTTCCAGAGTTAAAACACATAGTGCCCGTGGAAACCCCTTTTAAAGTAAAATCAATTCACGGCAGCACTTAGGTTAAAAAGAAATGCCTCATTCACCTTTTCGAAATAAAGACATATTTTTTTATCATAAACACTCTTAAGGATTTCGACGGCATAATAGGCCTCGATCTTTTATAAAAAGTAAATGCAAAAATTGACTTCACATTGAACATAATTAAAACAGACTACAGTTCAGAACCCATTCTATTCACATACTCGCCAGACGTTAACTTTATTCAAATTGACGACAGTGATGTCCCAATCGCTGTCAAAGAACCTTTCGATAAAATGATTCAGCAGAGAATAAAAGCTTTCGCAGACCCCAACGAGGCTCTGCGTATAATATCAACACTATTCCAACAATACGAACTGATGGAGAACCGGTATATTCTAAATTATACCTTCACCCAATGGGAGTCGCTGATTTTGTCAATGCAGAAGTTAAACAATGTTGATAAATAAGGAATTGACGAACAAGGTTTCCGAAAGAAAAGATTGGTAATTGATTTCAGGAAACTGAATCAGAATACAATCGATGACAAATACCCGATTACCACAATCTCGACGATTTTGTCAAACATGGGTAAGGCTCAGTATTTTACAACACTGGACCTGAAGTCGGGCTTTCATCAGATTGAACTTGCTGAAAGAGACAGGGAAAAAACAGCATTTTCTGTTAACAACGGAAAATAAGAGTTCTGTAGATTACCCTTTGGGCTCAAAAATGCCCCAAGTATTTTTCAGAGAGCCATCGACGACGTCCTTAGGGAAAAAATAAGTAAGACTTGCTACGTTTACGTAGACGATGTGATAATCTTCTCTGAAACAAAGGAAGACCACATTAAGGACATTGATTGGGTTCTCAAAAGTCTTCAAGAAGCGGGCATGAGAGTATCACAGGAGAAATCCAAGTTTTTCAAAAAAAAAGCGGGATAAAGACTTCGCCGGATAAAATGCAAGCAATTTCAAACTTTCCAATCCCACAAACTCTTTTCGACCTTAGGTCATTCTTAGGCCTCTCGAGCTAATACCACTGTTTTATAAAAGATTACGCAAAAATCGCCAAGCCCCTCACGGACGCATTGAAAGGCGAAAACGGTAAAATAAGTTAAAACCACTCGAGAAAGGTGGAAATTAAACTCAGCGAAAAACAACTGCAAACCTTTTCCAAGCTAAAAAATATTCTGGCTTCAGAAGAAGTTCTGCTGACATACCCGGACTTTAAGAAACCATTTGACTTAACAACTGACGCTTCTAGTTATGGCTTAGGGGCTGTACTATCCCAAAATGGCCGCCCCATTACAATGATTTCTCGCACTTTACGCAACAGCGAAATCAATTTTGCAACGAACGAGAGAGAACTCTTGGCCATTGTGTGGTCTTTGAAAAAACTCAGAAACTACCTCTATGGAGTCAGAAATCTAAACATTTTCACTGATCACCAGCCACTTACCTTCGCGGTGTCTGACAAAAATCCCAATGCTAAGATAAAGCGCTGGAAAGCCATTATCGATGAACACGGCGCTAAAATTATTTACAAGCCTGGCACAGAAAATTTCGTTGCTGACGCCCTATCGCGTCAACACATAAACG
This sequence comes from Drosophila innubila, assembly GCF_004354385.1. NCBI lineage: Eukaryota > Metazoa > Arthropoda > Insecta > Diptera > Drosophilidae > Drosophila > Drosophila innubila. The sequence continues at coordinate 37,589,089 of NC_047626.1, read as the reverse complement.
CGTTGGACGAAACTCTCAATACAGACATGGCGACTTGCCACAGTGAAGAATCACTCACAAACACAATAGAAACAATAGATAAGCCGGTTGACTGTTTTTGAAACCAAATCATTTTGGAAGAAACAGAGACCCTGTGCGTAAAGCACTTCATTCTATTTAAAGAAAAAACCAGGCACATCATACAATTTTCTGACCGCGATACATTATTTCAAACCCTACTTGACGTGATAAAAGCCGACGTAGTAAACGCAATACACTGCGAGCTACCAATTCTGGCGATCATCCAACATAGGTTGGTCGAGGCATTTCCCTCAACAACGTTCAAACATTGCAAATTCCTTGCTATCGACATTGTCGACCCTTCAGAGCAGAGGGAGAATTTGACGGCAGAACATAATCGTGCTCATCGTGCAGCCCAGGAAAACATAAAGCAAGTTCTGAGGGACTATTTTTTTCTGAAAATGAATCGGCTAGCTACAGAAGTAGCACTGAATTGTAAAACCTGCTCGATGGCCAAGTACAATCGCCATCCAACAAAACAAGCACTCGGACAGACCCCTATCCCATTATATGCTGGGGAAATACGACGTATTTTCAACAGACAAGAAATTCTTTCTCACCTGTATCGACAAATTTTCAAAATTCGCCATAGTACAGCCAATAGAGTCTCGGGCAATAGTGGACATAAAAGCCCCAATATTACAGTTGGCTTACATGTACCCGAAAATAAAAACAATCTATGCGACAATGAGAAATCTCTGAACTCGGAGACAGTTAAATCCATTCTATTTAACAATTTCGATATCCACATTGCAAATGCACCTCCGCTTCATAGTACGTCTAACGGTCAGGTTCAAAGATTCCACAGCACCCTGACAGAAATAGCTCGTTGCATCAAAATTGATAAGCAACTCGAGAATACGGTAGAGCTCCTACTTATGGCTACCATAAAGTACAATCGGACAATTCACTTAGTAACGAATAAAAGCCCCATTGAAATTATTCACTCCGCTCTTTCACTTAAGGCTCAGGAAAAAACTCTGGAGCAAGTAAATAAAGACAGGGAATACAAGTCTTATCAGAAAGGCGATAAGGTCTGGGTAAAACAAAACAAACGCCTAGGCAACAAGCTCACGCCTTTATGCTCTGAGGAAACGATAGAAGCGGACCTCGGGACGACGGCCCTCATTAGGAGAGGGTGGTCCGTGAGGACAACATTCGTTAAAAACCGGCAAGGACATTTCTTTACCTTTTTGTAGTTTTACGCTTTACAAATTAGCTCATACCTTTTTTTTCATCGTTTCTATTTTAACATATAGGTTAGGACTTCGGACAGTACTACTGATAACAGCCACAGCTTTCGTGGCTGCCGTGACCAAATTAAACGACTACTCGCACGCACGCCACATACCTATAGAAGAAGGGGACGTGACAATCTGGGACAAATTTGGATACCTGGGACATACTACTAACATTTTTCTTACCAAGACTACGCAGACAAGACTCCAACCGCACTGAACGCCTTCACCATGGACCACCTGACTAAAGTACTTGACGCCGACCTCGGACGAATTAACACTCTTATAGCCTCTTATAGCTACACTGAGGGTTCACCATAGACAGGCTCGCAGCATAAACCTACTAGGTACTGCATTAAAGGTAGTTGAAACAATCCTGGCGGAGAATAGGATAATTATCTCAGACTTAGAAAATTTACTCTTGACCCTTACATTAGCCAAAATTGACCTAATCAGCCCAACTATCCTTAACAACATCGACATTAAAGACCTGCTAAGTGAACATCTCACAAATATTAGCGTAGCAAATGTTTTAGAAGTATCTAGTATTAAGGCTTTTCAAAATAACGATATATTACATTTTTTAATTAAGCTTCCAATCCCTCAGCAAGTTTGCAAAAAATTAAATATCTACCCAGTACAATTTAATAAGGTAGTTTAAGATTTTTGAAGATGGTAACACGGTCGCTGATTGCGGCACACACACCTTCGCCGTGGGAGATCCGAGACGCAGTGAGCACCACTTTCTGCAAGAGGATCAAGACGGAAACATGCGCCCAGCAGCTGGTGTCCGGAGCCACAGCCACATGCAACACACACACTGGACGTTTGGAACCTGTCACGCTGGTTGACGAGGGGATGGCAATCATAAACGACGCAACCATGAACGTCGTGTCGTCCGATGGAACAACACAACAAATCTCCGGAACTTACCTAGTCACGTTCCCGGACTATATCTACCTGAACGGGAGCCAAATCAACAATCACCTCGGCGTCCTGAAGAAGAGCCCAGTCGTTTCGGCGATGTCTCAAGTCAACGTGACAGCGCACCGAGAGAGGCTTAGCTTACCGTTCCTTCACCAGCTAAGCATCAAAAACCTCCAACACATCGGTAACCTGAAGCAGGAGCTGCTATCAAAACACATCCTGAGCAGTTGCGCCACGGCATTCGTTATTCTCGCCTTCTGTGGAATCATTTGGTTAACTCAACGCCGCCTAAGCTGTTGCCCTACGTCAAGTGAAGCATTGGACACAGAGGCCGCCGTAAGGAGTACCGAGGACGGCCCTCACTTATCCGTGGGAGGAGTTAACACGAGCAGAGAGCTTCGGTCAGCGGCGACAAAGTTGCAGCCGACAACGGCGCTAGACCGGACGCGGAGTATGCGACAGTCAGCAGATTCCTGGAGTTGAACGGCCGGCGATATCCATTGACGTCGCACGCGCGCACTGAGTGTCCAACAAACAACGGTCGCTAGATGCTGACGCTGCATTGGGCTAGGAACAGAATCGTTGCAGCGGAGTTTTGAAGTCAGCGGTCTCTGGGGCTGACATCCGATACCCTTGCATTGCAAGTGATCAGCGATGGACGACACGAGGCGCTGACACTGGGCTCTGCCGGGATTGCGGCCGATACATTGAAGCTTCGCGGGATAGCTTTAGCTTAGAGTTAAGTTAGTTTTTTAATTTGGATCTGCAACGGCTCTCACGGGTGTTGTCAATTAACTCAACAGTTAAGTCTTCAACTGCCCTAACGGGTGTTGTTAATAAACCCAACAAATAACCTAACATAACTCTGTAATGTTATAATATAATTGTCTTAAAAATAAATAGCTACGATTGAAATATAAACGAGTCTGGTTAATTTATATACAGCAGTATAAAAGTAAAAAAAAAAATTTGTATTAAATTATATATGTCAATAGAAACAAACAAAATAAGTAAATCTGAAGAAATATTTGAAAATTATGTACAAAATGGGCTTAGTAGATGTAAAATCGGTAGATTCGACAGCAAATGTAATAAACAAAGTCGAAGTCGATAACACCGACCTTAAGTTAATAAAAATACCTATTGCTATTATTTTCATAATAATCATAGGACATCTATTATATAAATTGTATAAGCTACACAATAGATGCATTAAAAAACGATATCAAAGCCAGGCAAATGACCTAGACAAAATTTAAAACAAATTTATGGTAAACAGTAACAAAAATTTTCTAAAAATAAAAGAAAAAGTCCAAAAAGAATACATGAATAATAATAAATAATTATTTGATTGAAAATTTATATATGTTTTTGCACATTTTAATAATTTATTTTAAAATGGAATGGCTTAATATTAATGCCGCATTAATTAAAATAAGAGAAAATTTTGATAAATCATACAAGTGTCTTCCACAAAATAGGACTATTTCAAACGAGACTATAAGTAGACACGCAACAATACTAGTTGCATGTTTTAACCAAGCTCGTTCCAAGATACACGACAAAAAAGAAAAGTTAAATACTCAACATTGGTCGAATGTATCAAGATTTTTGCATAGATTAAAAACTAACTTAAATAGCATTAAATCAAAATATTCGCTAGACATAACTATACCTTCGATTTTGACTACTCCAGTATTAGTCGAGAATGAAACAAACACAGATTTAGAGACAGTAAGCGAATCTGAAATCGCAAGCGGTTCAGATACAAATATAAAAGAAGAAGACCTAGGCGATCTTACGATACCAGCGGTAAGCACACTAGCCGAACTATCTGAGTCTGAGTCACAGTCTATTACTGAAGTAAAAACTCTAAATATGGCCATGTCACAAGTAGAATTTCTTAAGCTAGCCTCTTCACTCATACCTGAGTTTAGTGGAAAGTCTGAGAATCTACAAAGTTTCATTGATGCTCTTAGTTTAGTGGATTCACTAAAAGGAACACATGAAGCTACAGCAGTCAGTCTAATAAAAACTAAACTCAAAGGCCATGCTCGAAACTTAATCAATACTGAACAAACAATAGTGTCCACAATAGACAAACAAGAAAGCGGTATAAAAGGCGAATCAGCTAAAGCATTATCCGCTAAATTGTTCAATCTGCAGCAAAAGCAAAAGACAGCAAGTCAATATATTCAAGAAGTTGAACAGCTGACAAGGGCTTTGCAATCGGCACATATGATTAACGGTGTTTCGCAAGAATATGCCGAAGAACTGAGCCTACAAGTTGCTGTAAAATCAATCATAGCAAACAGCACAATTGACGAAGTTTGGTCAGTAATGAAATCACGAAATTTCAACACAATTAATGAGATCACAACTGTGTTCGTCGATAGTTGCACAGACGCAGTAGGACACCCAAATATAGTCCTATATGCTGCGCAGCAACAAAGATATAAACCTAACCGGGGGTATAACCGCGGAAACTACCGTGGAAATTACCAAAATAATAGTAATAGATATAATAATAATAATAATAATTATGGCAACAATAGAAATAGAGGCAAATATAGAGGAAACTCTGGAGGCCGCGGTAATTCAAACAGAGGCCACAACAATAATAGTGGCAAAAACAATAATGTGAGAACTGCCCAGAATGCTGCGGGAAACTCACAACAGCCCTTAGGTGCACAGCAATAGACAGTAAAAAGGTTCATTCGATTAATCTTAGTGTAAATATATTCGTAACATTCACAAACGTAGCTACAGGGAAGAAATATATATTTTTGATAGATACTGGTGCAGACATATCTCTGTTAAAAGACAATTCAGACGCTTTTAATGATATAAACACGAACAACAAAATAAATATTCAGGGAATCAATCAAGGATTAATTCAATCTAAAGGACTGACATCCTTAGAAATACAAACAACTAAATATATAATTCCACACAGCTTCCATATTGTCGAATCAACTTTTTCTATACCGTGTGATGGAATTTTAGGAATAGATTTTATTAAAAAATATAATTGTCAACTAGATTTCACACCTTCAAAAAATCTGCTCATAAAAGGACCAGACAATCTAAACTATCCTATATCCCATAAATTACAGCTCTGGTAACAATACAATAGTGTTACCAGCCAGATCCGAAGTTGTCCGAAAAATTAAGTTAACTTCAAATAAAGATAGCATTTTAATTCCGAACCAGGAAATTCAACCTGGTATATATGCAGCAAACACAGTCGTATCAACTGCAAATGCATTCGTCCGTTTACTTAATACAACTAGTACCGATCAAATGATTAGTATAAATAAATTGAATTATGAACCATTAGCAAATTATAATATATCCGAAATAAATAATGAAACTAGAACGAACGATGTTATGTCAAAGTTATCTAAAAATTTTCCAAAACTATTTAATAAACAATTAAAAGAACTTTGTTGTAAATACACAGACATATTCGGACTTGATACCGAATCAATAACAACCAATAATTTTTATAAGCAGAAACTAAGATTAAAAGATGATGAAAATGTATATATAAAAAATTATAGAAATCCTCATAGTCAAAAGGACGAAATTCAAGCTCAAGTCGAGAAATTAATTAAAGATAGAATTGTTGAACCTTCAGCCTCAGAATACAACAGTCCACTGTTACTAGTACCAAAGAAATCCATAGATAACGAAAAGAAAAAATGGCGATTAGTAATTGACTATCGCCAAATTAATAAAAAAACTACTATCCGATAAATTTCCACTTCCTAGGATCGATGATATCTTAGATCAATTAGGAAGAGCAAAGTATTTCTCTTTCCTTGACTTAATGTCATGATTCCATCAGATTGAGCTAGCCGAAAACTCTTGAGATATAACATCCTTTTCAACGAGCAACGGCTCTTATTTGGTTTGAAAATAGCTCCAAATTCATTCCAAAGAATGATGACTATTGCATTCTCTGGACTTGAAACATCACAAGCATTCCTTTATATGGATGACTTAATAGTAATGAGTTGTTCCGAAAAACATATGCTTAACAATTTAATAAGTGTTTTTGACATGTGTAGGAAAAACAACTTGAAGCTACATCCTGAAAAATGTTAATTTTTCATGCATGAAGTCACATTTTTGGGACACAAATGCACAGATAAGGGAATCTTGCCAAATGACAAAAAGTTTGATGTCATATTAAATTATCCAGTTCCACATGACTCTGATAGCGCTAGACGTTTTATAGCATTTTGTAATTACTACAGACGATTCATCAAAAATTTCTCCGATTATTCTAGGCATATAACAAGATTAAATAAAAAGAATGTTCCATTTGAATGGACTGATGAATGTCAAAATGCATTTGAATATTTTAAAGCTCAATAAAGCCTACTCTGTTACAATACCCAGATTTTACAAAAGAATTTTGTATAATCACAGATGCAAGCAAGCCTGTGGTGCAGTGCTAACACAAGCCCACAATGGAACTCAACTTCCAGTAGCTTACGCATCGAGAGCATTTACCAAAGGAGAAAGTAACAAAAGTACGACGAAACAAGAGTTAACAGCTATTTATTGGGCAATCACCAAATTAAGACCCTATATCTACGAAACTCATTTTATAGTAAAAGCAGACCATAGGCCATTAACATTTTTGTTTTCAATGACAAACCCTAGTTCTAAATTAACGCGTATGAGACTTGAATTAGAGGAGTATAATTTTACGGTAGAGTACCTCAGTGGCAAAGATAATTTTGTAGCCGATGCATTGTCACGGATAACAATATCTGAACTAAAAAATATACACAATAAAGTCCTGATAGTCACTACCAGGTATAAAAGCAGACAAAAATTCTGCGCAGAAAACAATAAAGTAGAGATGCCAAGGCAATCTACAGAAACAGCTTGCTTGCTATAATTTTTTTTACCATGTTTAAAGAAACATAGCATATCTTTTTTATGCAAGGTCACTACTTTACGTACTTCATCATTATTAATGACTTCGTATAGCCCAACGTATACGTATAGCCCAACGTATACGTATAGCCCAACGTATACGAATAGCCCAACGTATACGAAGTCATTAATAATGATGAAGTACGTAAAGTAGTGACCTTGCATATAAAAGATATGCTATAGTTTTTAAAACATAGTAAGAAAATTATAGCAAGAATTGATATTGGAGATTTATATACTAATAATGGAAATATTGACTTAGGACAACTATTTCCAAGGCTCGAAAAAGAAGCCGGTATATTAAAAATCAGCCAATTGAAAATTGCACCGTGGGAATATATCTTTAAAAAGTTTCAATAGATAATTTCAAAATTATGGGCAATAAAATATTGAACACATTGAGAGTAGCGCTACTCAACCCGGTGACCACATTAACAAATGTTAAAGAGAAAGAAGCTATATTGTCTACACTACATGATGATCCAGTACAAGGAGGTCACAAAGGCATTGCAAAAACCTTGGCCAATGTCAAAAGACATTATTACTGGAAAGGTATGACTCGTGATATAACAGAGAACATCCAGAAATGTCAGAAATGTCAAAAAGCAAAAACAACAACAAATATTAAGACCCCTTTAACAATTACTGAAACCCCGAGTGATAGTGGATACAATTGGTCCACTACCCAAGTCAGAAAAAGGCAATGAATATTCAGTCACGCTCATATGTGAGTTGACTAAATATCTAGTTGCTATACCTGTCGCAAATAGAAGCGCAGCAACTGTTGCAACAGCAATATTTGAATCATTTATTCTCAAATACGGTCCAATGAAGACGTTCATTTCGGACATGGGAACGGAATATAAAAATTTAATTATAAATGAGTTGTGCAAATATTTAAAAATAAAGGATATAACATCAACTGCACATCATTATCAAACTGTTGGAACAATAGAAAGAAGCCACAGAACATTTAACGAATATATACGATCCTATATATAAGTAAATAAAACTGATTGGGACGTATGGCTTCAATATTTTGTTTATTGCTTTAATACAACCCCCTCTATGGCGCATAATTATTGTCCATATGAGTTAGTATTTGGTAAGACTAACAATCTACCAAAGTATTTTAACAGCATAAGTAATATAGAACCTATATATAACATAGAAGACTACGCTAAAGAAAGTCTGTATATATTAGAAGTAGCATACAAAAGAGCAAGAAATATGCTCGAATTAAATAAACAGAAAAATAAAGAATTATATGATTTAAAAACTAGGAACATAACTCTATCAATAGGAGATAGTTTTACTAAAAAATTAAGTAGGCCATAAGCTAGATTTTAGATACACAGGGCCCTATAGAGTTGAAAAAATAGAAGATAATGATAATATAGTTATTTCCGGAAGTAAGAGTAAAAAACAAACAGTTCATAAAGATAGGTTAAAAATTTTGAGTTCATAACAGACACAAAATAAAATAAAAAAAAAATAAAGAAAATAAATGAATTATACAATATATGCAAAAATATATATATACCCAAAAAAAAAAAAAAAAAAAACACTAAATACATTATAAATACATTACAAATATAATAAATCATTAAATTTAAAAAAAATTTTATATAAAATAAATTTAAGTAAAATAACTCCACTTAATTACGTTATTTTTCAAAAGGAAGGCAAAGAACATAAAAGTTTTTCATAGGGCAGCTATGTTATATAGTCATCCAATTTAGACCAAATTTGAGCAGGGTGTAACATTTAGTAAAACATACATGTTCTGTGCTCAACAAACGAAAGTAATTTTCATACTAAAAGTTAATATTGATCCAATTGTTCCAATGTCAGCAATTTGATATAGTTACCCGATGTTGACCAAATTTGGTCAGGGTGTAACAGGTAGTCTCAAATACACATTCTCTGAGTTTGGTTCATATGTCTTAAGAAACAAAAAAGTTTTTCATACTAAAGGTTTATTTGAGCTTGATTGTACTTATGAGAGCTATATGATATAGTCAACCGGTTTTAACCAAATTTTGTCAGGGTGTAAAATATGGTAAAAAAAAAATACATATTCTGTGAGTTTGGTTGGGATAACTTACAAAACAAAAAGGTTTTTTTTTTAAATTTAATTAAATTAAATTAAAAAATAAAATCTTGCCTTTACAGGGGTTTGATCCAGAGGAAACTTGTTAATAAAGGTTAATTAAAAAATAAAAATTAAGACTTGACTGCCCTGGGATTCAAGCAATGACCTCTTAAGCTTAAGTCTATACACCATCCTTTGCGCCACCTAGGTAGGCTTTCTGACCAAACGCGGCTATATGTAAATCAAAATAAACGCGAACTTTGGCCACAATTTTGACGCACTTGCAGGTCGAATTTTACACAACGCCGTTTCAAACGCCGATGAATTTCTCATATCTGTGTTGTGGTAAAATTTCAATCTTGTATCTGGAGCCGATGGGCCTGTGCAATGCTCAGTCATTTGGAAAAAGAGAAATATATATATAGATGAACATAAAAAAATGAAAGGTTAAGTTCTGTTACAAAATTGCAGCTCTAAGCAGTGGAGTTTCGTGTAGATTAAAAAAGTTAATGCAGCACTTATATTTTTCATTAAGTGGCAACTTTTGCAGTTTTTGTGGTATGTGTGAATGTCCTTAGTACGAAGAAGAGCTGGTTTGTTTACACAAAGTGGGAAAAGCCGCCAAAAAGGATCTCAACTATAGCCTTTCCCACTTGTTTAATATTATTTTACGCTAGGTGCTTAGGGCAAAACATCGTACACCGCAGCAGGTCGCAATTTTTTTAAGTTTAATGGGGAGGCATGTGGACATTGCTGAAACAGGCTGTGGATGGAGTGGAAGGAGCCCAGGCATTTGGACTTTCGTCCGAGAGCTTTGCCATTGTATTCCCAAGAAGACGGTAATGTTACACATGCTACTATGCTGAGGAAAACAAAAATTTTAACAAAAGTTTAGTTCAGAGAGCCCAGTTAAAAAGCTAAAATTGGAGAAAAGGGCACTCGATGTGGAGGAGCCATTGGAGACGCCACCCAAATTGCCGGCGAGTGCTGGTACGAGTGGTAGCAGCAAGAGAAATGCATTCGGATTATCAGCGCTTGTTGCTGAGGAGAATCTGACAAAGAAGCAGATCTCCAACGATTTTCGTAGCCTGAATGCCACGGCGAAGACAGGCGTAGAGGCCATCCTACAGATGTGCAGTTTCATGCAACAGCAGCTGGAGGACTATGCACAGGACAAAAACCTGGATCTGCAGCAATCAAATACAAATTCCATTTCTCAATCAACCAATTTATTACCTCAACATGCTAGGACCCATTATAACCCACATGTATGTGAAATATCTGCCTCACAATCAACATCTGTATCCAATAGTTTAAATCTTAATGTCACGCCAGCCGGTACGGCAGCCAATCCACTGACAACCGAACCGCCTCGCCTTTCAAGGCCTCTCCAAGGCATTCTCCCTCCGAATCCTAAGAGACATGTTTTTATCTCTAGGCTTTCTAAAGATCAGTCTTCGTATGATGTTAAGGCTTATGGCCAAAACAAAATACAAGATGCTGATATTTCAGTGGATAAATTTAATTTCATTATTTAAAATATCGTGCTTAAAAAGTGTTTTTGCTAATTTTTCAAACACACTTTTGGCCTGAACATATCTTTGTGGCTGAGTACAAAGGAAATGCAAATCGAAAAAGAGATCGGAACCCGATATCAGGTTATATCTTCAAACGTAGTCCCAAAAAACTAATTTACTCTATCTCTTTAGCTTACCAAAATGTACGAGGCCTTAATAGTAAGCTGTCTAGCTTATTTCTAAACAGTCATTCCTTTGACTTTGACATCATCTGTTTTACTGAGACCTGGCTCAAACCTGCTACATCAGATTTTTCTATTGTTTCTTCTAAATATACTACATATAGATGTGATCGTATTACTCGAATTGGAGGTGGAGTACTGGTATCTGTTGACTAAAATCTCGCTTCGGAACCGATTCCAGCCACTTTTGATTAGGACATTGAATTCATTTGTGTAAAAGTAAGTTTCAATAAATTTCCTATTTATTTAACATGTTCTTACATTCCGCCCCCTGCTGATGAGACAGTGTATGATACTCATCTAAACGTCTATTAACAGTACACTCGACCTGCTATTTGTATTGCATACTTCCAATACCATTGTATGTAGGATTGACCCATTGGTTATGCCGAAGACCCATACCATCCAACTCTTAATACATGCATCTATTTACCTTTGCGTTCAGATGTATTATCATCTGATACCGCTGTGCGCAGTCGGTGTACTCTAAATTCTTTACTTGATATCTGCGTTCCGCTCCAAGCTATTTAAAAAAAATAAAAAGGCTGTTACTTTGTGCTAATTTTCTGCTCCCGTCAGATTTTCTTATCAAAATACATGAAATGTTTATCGAAAGTTTTCTTTGTTATCAATGTGCAACAGCAGCAGCAGTTTTTCAATAACAGTTAATTTATTTTAATTTATTAGATAGTTTTAATTTAATTTCCTATCTGTGCTGTTCATAACTTTTATCATCGATAATTCGATTATCAGGTGGTGGCAGATAAATGTATTAAAGCGTTCACAAGGAAGTAGCAGTAGCATAAAATTTGTGTGATACTTGATCATGGAGCATGTTTTCTGGTAAATGCGACCATTGCATTAATACTCAAATATCCCTTCCGGTTTAAATACTGATGATCGGCATCTGGCGGCCTCATTAGTCTCACGTGTGTTCCGTCGATGCACCCAATTATTTTTTAGAAATATATTAAAAGTGATATATCCAAACTAATATAGAAAGACTGTTAAAAATAACTGCTTTTAAATTATTTTGATACCTCTAACAGTTTAGCTGCTACCCGATTCTTAAGTACCCTTGCACGAAATAAGCTGTGAGCCACTGTATATCGAAATCTGTTCAAAATAAGAATAGCTATAATTTTTCTGTGTTTGTACATAATCAACAGTGGATCCGAAAATACCTGCGCTCGATCCTTTCCTTTGCCAACTGTTCCCTCCGCAAGAAATCAATGGCCAGCAAACTTGCATCTTTTAAATTTTCTTTCCTTACTTAAGCACTTTACATATGTAAACAAACCAACTCGCATTCACAAACAATCGAATATGAGACTAAGCAGCTGACATGATCGCAGGGTTGTCACACAACTTACATTTTTTTACGGTCAAAATAATTGAATATTTTTGTACTTATTTTACAAGCGATTAGTCACAAAAATATTTTTATTTTTCCACTGATCAAATATCACTGCGGACGGCAGTTCGCGTTAGTGACACAAGCAGCACGAAGGGTGCGGAAGGCGACTAACTATATATACAGCTAAGTTGGAAAATTTGCTACGACTGTGCGATCAGATCGAGTTATATACCGATCGAAAGGTTTAGTCCTAACTTACTAAAAAACATACTAAAACTTTTTCTAATTCACCTGGGTCATCAGATACGGGGTGTGTAAGTGGGAGGGAAAAAATTTATATGATCGCAGCTTATAGAGCCATTGGGTCTTTTTGGTAAAATTTTGTATTTTTTAAAAATTTTTATCAAAAATACGCGTCGATTGATACCTCGATGACCCAAATCCGATAACTGGTTCAAAAGATAAATAAATTTGAAAATTTTAGTGAACTTCTCAAAATGAAATGAAAAATCAGTTTGTTTGTCTCTTTGCATCAAAGCGCTAAAGAAGCTTAAACGTATCGATGGGGATTTATTCCTTTTCGAAAATTTAGAAATGTTTGTTCTACGACTTTTTGAAAAAACCGCTAGCTTAGCGGGAAAACGCTAAGTCCCGGTAAAATTGAAACCTCAACAGTTTCCATACCATAGAAGCTACAGATATGTTCTATATATCATTGGAAATGTGTGTTTGAGAGCTTTTAAGAGTACCTTTTTTTCTAAGGTACTCAGGTAACATTTTACAGGTGAAATAAAGTTTTTTAGCTTACATTTTGGCGATTTTTGATAAAACGGCTATAACGATTTCTGTTAGAATGCTGTAATACGTACAATTTCGCATTTTTTGGTATTTGAAAAATAAGTTTTTGTTGAGGGTTTGGAAGATATTACCTGTTAAGTGAATAAATACATTTTTCTATCGGTCGAAAATCACGTTTTAGTACGAAAACTTTTTGGTTTTATGAGATATCTGAACCAAACTGATACAATATGCATTGAACTTGGTTTTATATATCCTGACCAAAGTTAGTTCAAATCGGACTTCTATATCATAAAGCTGTCAAAGGACCGATCGGGTCACAATTAAGTTTTAGTATGAAAAACTTATTTGTTTAGTGAGATATTTTAACAAAATTGATAGCATATGCATTAATTCAGTTTTCAAAATAGTTTTTTTATTAATTTATATTTTTAATTAAAAATTTTTGATTAAACTGAATTTTGTTAGTCACAGAATTGGATATCAGAAATTTTGGGGCTAGAAATTGCTTTCGTCACTAGAATTTTACCTCGTGTAGAGGTTTTTTTTGTGGTAATACTATACCTTTGGGATCGACTTTAAGAACAAGACAAAAATAATTATACATTTCAGTACATTTTTTGGTGAGCGGTACTCTTTGTTGCCGTTCTCGTTTTGAGCGTTTACTTGGACTAAATACTTCGGTGTCAACTAAGACGTCACCTTAAATAAGTATACCATGTACCTGAGCACGCTCTCGTCAGCTGTTTTTATCGAAATATGTACATGAAATATTTATCGAAAGTTTTCTTTGTTGTCAATGTACAGCTGCAGCAGTAGCTGTTTCAATTATACACAATGTATGCTGCCTGCTCTGCTCATAAATTTTATTATTGATAAGCTGGTTATCAACTGTTGTTAACGATATTATTTTTTTTCACCGTCGGAAGAAAAATGTACTTACATATGTCATTATTGTGTATTAAGTAAATATTTAGCATATTGTTGCATTTTCAATGGCACTTAGTAGTTGTATATGAGAAACAGTTGGTTTTGTAGTTCTTTTTTAAAGCGATAAGTGTTACGTAAATTTAAAGCTCGCCAAATCACTGTTAACGTTAAAGCGCATTAAAATAGTGTTTATAAAGGCGGTTTAAGGTTACTTACTTTCAATTAAAGCAACGTAAGGCACTGTAAACACATGGTAATAGTGTGCACCAGGAATTATCACAAGTATTAAATTTTTGTGATACTTGATCAGGGAGCATGTTTCCTAGTGAACGCACCCAATGTTAAGATGCTTGCAGTAATCATTATTATAAATATCTTAAAACTAATTTACATCAACACAATAAGACTAAATTATTCGATAATTATTTAATGAAATTTAGATCGCAAGGCAAAAAACACGCCTAACAACGACGAAGATCGAACAAATATGACTAAATTTTTAGCCGAGTGTAAGGGATCAAAAGCCCCGACATGCTCCCCTTGCATATGCTCTTGATCTTCTCCAGGGTATAATCAAAAAATTTATTTTATTAGTGTAAAGTGGCGACTGTGTAGAAAACTTTGATGAAAAGAGTAGTATTGATAAGTGTAATCAGCTAACGAGACGTTGTTTTTAGTCATTCAGTAGCGTACTACATATAAAGACAAACACTTCGTGCCTGTCACAACGACTATAATGTGCGACGTCAACCAGAGTCAAAAATTTGCTATACTGGACTGCGATGGCGGGAGCGATGACGCTTGGGCCCTACTCATGCTTCTCCACGCGGAACAGAGCGGATACCTTCAGCTGTTGGCAGTGACCACTACCGGATGTGGAAATACAACTTGTGAGAACGCGGCCCGTAATATGAGACGTATACTTAAAGCTTGCTCGAGAGAGGACGTAAGTAAATAATTAATACATAAGAGTATAATCACTTTTATGGGCACAACTCTACCATGTTGTCATAAATTATTTTTTATATACATACATTCATATGTATAAGCTAGAGGTGGTATTTTTAGTTCAATTCACTGAATAAGTTCAATCGTTCATTTTCGAGTCGTGAACTAAATCTGTCATTTCGTTCACTAGGGCTTGAACGATGAACTATCACAAAGAAAATATCACTGGATAAAAGCACTAAGCAAATAACCTATTGAGAAGTCATCCCATACAACTGAAAGGGTCTCAGCTAACAGCATGACAAGGCGTCCACTGGGAAGTTTTTCGGTGGACGTGTTGTCTGAAATTATTTTTGGTTTCGATTCAGTTGGCTGGCAGAGATCGTTGCTGGCACAGCAAGCGAAACACAAAACATGCGTGCTATGAAATACCGAAGCTAAGGGAATAATTTTGCCGACGAGACCACCATATACTTATTTCATCATGGCTGAGACACTTTCAGTTGTATGGGATGACTTCTCCATAGGTTATATGCTTAAGGCCTGGCTACACTTAGAGCGAAACGACCGCAAAATCAAAAACAAACGATAAATGCCAAAAAAAAAAAAGGAAGAACGCAGCAGATATGAATAGATTTAAAAAAAATAAAACAATACTTTCTTCAATGATAATATTAATTAAATAAAATTGAATATATGCAATAAGCATTCATAACTATGAAATTACATAAATACAAATAACAAACATAATTAATTTAACGCTTTCCTGCATTTTATTTGGTTAAATTAGTTTTTGTCATTTTGTTTTGTTTATGAACAGCTAATTAGGCTTAACAGGGCATAAAAACAAAGCAGGGTCGCTTAAATACGTATATCGATAACAAAACATAACATAACAGCTTATTTTCAACGAGGAAAAAAGGGCAAACGTAACGATTTCAGTTCGCTCCGAGTGTAAAGTAGGCTTTAGTGACAAAAGTCAACATCTGACTTTGGGGGTATTTCTGAAACAGATTTAGATATGGGTTCGTTACAGATTTGGTTTCGCCGACCAGCTGCTCACAGCTGCTCTATACAAAATGTGAAGTGTGACCAGCCAAATTAAAAAATACCGAAAATGTGGTCACACTAAAAGTTTTCACAAAATCTGCTCTGAGGCAGATCAAAATATTGGTGAGATTTCTGAAACAGATTCGGATTTGGTTTTGTTACAGATTTGATTTCGGCGATCAGCTGTTCACAGCTGCTCCATAAAAAATGTGTAGGGTTGCCAGAAAAATTTAAAAAAATATACGGAAAGTGTTGTAACCCTAAGTGATTTCACCAAATCAGGTCTGAGGCTGAATTCGCTTTGATTTCATTTCGATAGTATGTGAGACAGTGCATTTCAATAACATAATTTGGCCACACATGGTGTTTGTTAACATTTTGTTGCGATTTTAATATGACGAATTGCTTGATAACACTAGGCAACAAATTTGAACTTTTTGGCTATTATAAGAATCAAACCCACTTTTTTAATAGATATTTAATTAAGAAAATTATGATTATTTCTTAGCTTTTTTTTTTAGCTTTTTTCACTTTAAAATTCGAGAAAAAGTCAAAACAAAATTATTACATTTTAATTTATTTTATTTGCATAGCTGCATTAATTACACGTCATTAAAGATATCATTCATTAAAATCTATGGAGAGACGGCGATATAATAATATTTTGTGTCTAGGCATGTTTTTGTCGACTTTGATGACTTCCTTGTGGAGCGGCATGACCTTGGGTATGAAATTTTTTTGTAATTTTTGAAATATCTGAACCAATCTCACACAATATCAATTTCTTGTTATTTTACACATTTTGACCATATTTGGCTCAAATCGGTCTACTATATTATATAGCTGCCATAGAAACGATCGGTCGAAAATCCATTTTTAATATGAAAAGTTGTGTTATTTTCTGAGATATATCAACCAATCGCACAGGTTGTATATCTGGTAATAAGTTATATATCTCTACCAAATTATGTTCAAAACGGATCACTATTCAATATAGTTGCTGTAAGATCGAACGGTCGAATATCCACCTTTGGTATGAAAAACTTTTTATTTTCTAAAACAGCGGTGGGCAAGCCCTTGCTCTCGCTGCTCCCAGTGCTCCGACTACAACAACAACTTTTGACGCTGCGCGCAAATCATTTATGACCCCCCAATAAAACTAAACAGCAAACACACAGCAAATGCTCGAGTTTCGGCTGCGACGCGTACGGTCATAAAAGTGTTCATTTTGCTATGATTTATGACTTCAGCAGCGTCTTGTACACTGTGTGAAAAAGTAAAGTTGGTTTTAATGCTTTTTGATGCAAATTGTGTATTCTATGTTGTCCTTTATATATTCACCAAATCAAGTTTTATTATGAAAAACTTTTTTGTTTATTAAGATATCTTAACTTAACTTATAAAATATGCATATAAGTTGGTCTTATGCATCCTTTCCGAAATTGGTTCAAATCGGTGCACAATCACTGCGGACGGCAGTTCGCGCTAATGACTTTAAAATTTAAATTTTTCTATCGGTCGAAAATCACGTTTTAGTACGAAAAACTTTTTGGTTTTATGAGAACTCTCAACCAAACTGATACAATATGCATTTAACTTGGTTTTATATATCCTAACCAAAGTTTGTTCAAATCGGACCACTATATCATAAATCTGTCATAGGACCGATCGGTCCAATAATAAATCTTAGTATGAAAAACTTTTTTGTTTTACGAGATATCGTAACCAAAGTAATAGAATATGCATTTAAATTAGACTTATAGATCCTGACCAAAGTTGGTTCTAATCGAACCACTATATCATATAGCTGTCATAGGACCGATCGAGCGAGATCCAAGTCTTAGTATGAAAAACTTTTATTTTTCATAGTAAGTACGGGGTCTCCGACAGTAGAGTATGCTCGGGTGTAGCAACGTGAGCGAAGCGAGCAGGGGGCGAAGCCCCATAGTTTTCTTTATAATTAAAATAATTTTTTTTTAAATATGAAATACATTCAACAACTTAATTTATATATTTTACTATTTGCCTGCATTAATGATAAAGTTACAATGTCAAAAGCAGAAGCAACTGCAAAAACTTCTCATATCCCACAAAAAAAACCTCTACACAAGGTAAAAGTCTAGTGACGAAAGCAATTTCCAGCCCCAAAATTTCTGATATCAAATTTTGTGACGAACAAAATTCAGTTTAATCAAAAAGCTAATATTTAATTTTTTAGAAGCGATTTTCAAACGCCGCACTATGGCGTATTTCAGGAAATTAGGTGGCAAAAATTTTTAACTTTAAAACCCAGTGAGATATCGGTCTAAAATTTAAAATATATATTCTTAACAGTTCAAAGAAAATTTGGACCAAAAAATGAAAGAAGGCGCGGCATAGGAAAGTGCGTAAATTAACGTTCAAACGAAAAAATTTCATGTTTTTCGACATTTAAAAAGCGATAACAAATTTTAAAAAAATTTAATACAACATAACTTTTTTTTTTTTTTTTGGTTTTATTTTTAGAATATTATAAAGGTGCTAAAAAAATTTAAGTTAAAAAGAATGTCTCTTTTACCTTTAATTTGCGCTCTTTCTCATGACACGCTTACTTCTATTTTGTGGTCGGCATTTTCTCTGAAGTGTTCTTAATTGAATCTCCAATTTCAGACCGATATCTCGCCCAGTTCAATAGCTAGGACCTTTTCCTATCAACTTCAGCCAATCCTGCTATAGTAAAGCATTTGAACGTTCGAAATTATTTGCTCCTGAGCATAGGCTATCTCTAAGGCCTAACATGAAAAAATACCGTGGGTTGTGTTACTAAAAGTCAAAAATCTCCAGTCGGGCACAATTGTTGCAATGTTTTTTTTTAGTCCCTTCTTGAATATTCACAGAATCAAAAACAAATGTCGAATTTGGTGGACTCGACTGGACTCGGTTTTGAAAATCAACCTTTAGTTGAAAAAGTGCCCAAAATTATAGATTCATAGCAAAAATAAAAATATATATTTTTAATATCCTTTTTTTTATATTATCTATTTACTTTTAAATATAAATCAGTTTAATAAATAAAAAAAATTTTATACTAAACCTCCCCTCGATTTAAAGATATACTGATCAAAAGTTGCACTCAAAACGCATATTTTCTCTAGTTCAGAAATGTTTCGAAAATTACCCTAACTTTTACTTTTACTTTCCTGAAATACGCCATAGTGCGTCGGTAAACTTATGTTAATCACGTGGAAAAAAAAAAAAATTTTACTTTAAATTCTCACAGCAGAACAGAGTTGCATTTAAAAGCTTTCGTGAAAATCTTTCCAAGTTCTCAAAAGAATTTTAAATTAAATAGTACAAAAAAATCACCGGAATTTAAAAATTCTGACTATCGTGTTGCTAGATCCGACGTTTGGCTCACTGTGCAATGGCAGCTATATGATATAGTAATCTGATTTTACCCAAATATGCTTAGAATGTATAAGAAAACAAAGTTTTGATAATCTATAAAATTGGTTAAGATATCTCAAAAAACACAACGATTTGTTATACTGCAGGCCTAGTTACACTGGAGCGAAACGACCGCTGAATGAGAAACTTTATATAAAAAAACAGCGATAAAGTTTTATACTTTTATTTTTACGTGGAGTTTTCATTCCGCGATTCTTTCGCTTACAGTGTAACAAGCCCTTAAAGATCAAAATCACTCCACCTGTATGTTATCAAAACTGTAAAAAACATCCCTAGCTATAAAATGTTTTAACGTCGTTTCTTCATAGATTTTAAATATATTTTAAACGACGCATACTAAATGCAGCAATACAAATACAAGTTCAAACCATATGTGTCACATTTTTTCGTGTTTTTCTAGAATTGTTAAGTCAAAAAACCGTGGTACAACTATCAGATTATATTCAAAACTACGTAAAGCGGTTTCCATTACACACTGGCCAAATCGCGTTATCTTTGGCATAAAGTCGAAAAATGCAGACATCGAGTTGAAACTTGGCATACTTAATAAATAATAAGCAAAATATGTAAACAACATTTTGAGGTCATTTGACCACTCCTTCTCTGACCGCCCATAAAAGACCACATTGCGGGTACATAATCTTCATATAAAAACGAAAATGGCAGAGATTTATAATAATTTTTGATAGTGTAAAAAACTCAAAAATATGAAAATATAAGTATTAAGTGAATTATGACTAATTTTTAGGTAGTCTAAACTACATTTACATTCGGATATTGTCGATCAACCGTTCAGCAGCGTTGCATTTGAGAACTCAAGCTTACATGCAAATTGAAAGTACCGAAAAGTCCGCAAAAAGCATTACAAATATTAAATAATAGACACTATCTACTTTATTTTAACATAATTTGCAAGTCGCAGAAAACCGCAGAAAGTTAATTTTAACTCCACAGAAGACGCGCACTTTTGTTGAGCTTTCGTGATTTTTGGATAAAATAAAACAATACACATAAATGACAAATAGAAAATTTATAAAAAAATATTTTTTGGTTTTTCCATTCTACAAACTCTGACCTTCAATATCCATTATTTACAATAAGTTTTGCTCCAAAAGCGTGCAAATGCCAAGCGAGCAAAGTCAACAAAAATTTCCCGCCAATTTAACCAATGCGAAAAGCTGACTTAACACCTGACTTTGTAGCCTGATAAAAATTGCACGGTCGCAGTTATATCGAAAATAATTATCAATTATTCATAGATAAAGTTTTTACTTTGCTTCTGTTAAACTAATATTTTGTATTATTTCCATGAAATTTTCGACTTTATGCCAAATATTTCGCGATTTGGCTCAGTGTGCATTAGGGACATAACAACTTTATCTTATAATAAAACACAGAAATATTGAAGATTTTGAGTTCCAATATATTGTGGGTGTGCTGCAATGCATTACATTTTATGAATGAAATTCGATTTCGGTCATATGTTCACCACGAGACTTTTTACAGTTCAAGTTCATCCAATTTTGGAAACAAATAGTCTGCCACGATAGCGCTCTTAAAGTTGCGACCACCGACTCAGAATTTCGGTAGTAATTTTGACATTAACAGTTCATTAAAAAAGTTTTTGGCTGCGTTCATATACAGATACGAAATTGATATGTCCCTATTGGAAAACTGTTTATAATTACATTGCAGGTATCCCATTCTCGAGTGATGTTGACAAATGTATGAGCACAAAACGGAAAAACTCTACATAAGAAAAATAAGAATGTATAATAAAAATTATATTAGATCAACTTTAATGGATATTCTATAATGCTACTTAAGCAACTCAAAACGAATTCTTGGTGTTCCTGAAAACAAAAAACCATTGATTTCTCCATACTAAATACTCCATTTTCTCCATTGCTTTCAAAAAAATTCTTAAGAGATTTGACATGATTAAATATTTATTAAATTGAAATAAAATATCTTTAAATTGAATTAAAATGCATAAAAAATAATGTTCGAAAATATTAAATCACTAAAATTTTAGGAACACCAAAAATTGGAACGGTTGTTTTCAAAAACATTTCTCTCCAAAATCTCTAGAGATTTCTGGAACCCACCTGAATATAGACCTATTGGGCCTGTTTCGGGCAGACCAGATACAGGAAGCCAGTGTTGCCAATGCAACACATAAAAATAAACAAAAGTGGAATGGTAACTCTGTTGCGTGCATTGTTTAAATTAAAAAAACGTACTGCTGATTAGAACACATTGAGGAGGCATGGGTAATGGAAAATGTAGGATATTCAATGTTAAGTAACTCAATATATTTATATATTTTCTAGATTTCTCTATTTTTTAAATAACAATAAATAAAATTTAAATAAATAGAGTTCACAGATGGTTTCAGTGGTATCCTTTATTGTAGCTATTTTATCCTAGTTGAATAATTCCAAAAATATTTGGCTTGTTTTCAAATGAATGGCGGCTATTTTTGTCATATGGTGTAAGAAGATTGAAAATTTCATTCTTCTTACAGGCAGCCTAGTGAAAGTCAGCTGTTTCACTAACAGTGTTGTAAACCGACAAGCCCTTTATCTAACTTCCACACCGTTTTTTTGTATGGAGTTGACACCTCGCGAACAACATTTTTCAACTTTCCGCCGGCGAAAATTTCTGGTCTACTCGAAACAGGCCTATTATCACATTAATTTTATTTTTCCCGCATAGATTCCCATTTATCTAGGCGCAGTGGAACCATTAATTGGCAATAATGTCGCTGACAAGAAGTATTTTCATGGATGTGATGGATTCGGCGATTGCCTGGAAGAAAAAAGTTTTGAGCATGTGTCCAGCTTTGTGCAGTCCAAGCACGCTGTCGTCGCAATTCGTGAGCTGTGCCAAAAACGACCCCAACAAATAACAATTATTGCGATAGGTCCCCTTACCAATTTGGCACTAGGCTACTCTATGTATGGAGAACACTTTGGACGTGACATCAAGGATATTTACATTATGGGGGGAAACTATAAGGGTGTCGGAAATTCATCACGCTGTGCAGAGTTCAACTTTCATTCGGATCCCGAGGCGGCTCATTCCGTACTACTAAAAACACGCTGTCCAATTACCATACTGCCATGGGAGCCGTGCACTAAAGACTATTTCAACATATCACTTGTAAATAACTAATTTTCTGTCACTAGATTCCGACTCACATTCATTTATTTTTTTTAGAGTTGGCGACTGGATGAATTTGGTAGTCGTACTGGATTTCTTAATCAACTTGCCATAAATATTCTAACCAAGGTAGAAAGTGCACAGTGGCTGCCCGTGCAACAACATGGGTTTGATTGTTGGAATCCATGCGATGCGTTATTAGTGGCATCATGGCTTTTTGATAAGCAATTTGTCCAGAAAAACAGCACTTGGCATGCAACAGTCGATTTAACAGGCACATACACCCGTGGACAAATGGTACTTGATCACTTAAGGGAGGTAGAAAGATTTCCAGAAAATGTTCGTGTTATTGAAAAAGTCGATGATGTGTCTTTCAAGCATATTATTGAGTGGATTGCTGGCTTACGAGATGCACGTTTCTTATTTGTCTCTAAGTAAATGAACATCTGTATATTCATTTCACAAACAATACCCAATAAACTACGACAATAAGGGCATTGCATATATAAATGATTGGTTATTTAAATAATTACTAGGGGTCTCCTTCACCTGCTTGCTTGAAGAGTGAGAAAAGGAGCACTTCATATATTTTTCTTGAGTAAACTGCATCAACACAAAAACAAACTACTGTAGAATTTCAATAATTCGGAAATATGAAATATAATATAAAATATTATACCTGGACACAAATTTGTTGTTTCTGTAATCCAGTCACATTAGCGTTTTTGTATGTAGAAAAAAATTAAAGTAGCAAAGTAAAAAATTAAAGTACTAAATATGAGCAAGGGAAGGCATTTGAACTGCAGTAAACGCACATTATATACTCTTGGCGTATTTTTACTTCTTTTAAGAACTATAGGTCGTTTTTTTTAATTGTCAACAATTAGACGGTTTGAAGATTGCAATTGACCGAAAGCGACCAGAATTGGCCAATAGAAAAGGTATAGCGTTCCATCAGGAAAACGCTAGACCACACACATCAATAATGACACGCACCAAACTTAGGGAGCTTAGGGTGGAAGTTTTAATGCATCCACTATACAGTTCGGATCTAGAACCAAGCTATTAACGTAATTTTTTGTGCTTACAAAATTTTCTTAATGGCAAAAAAAATCAATCAATTGAGGACTGTGAAAGTTAATTGATCGAGATTTTTAACAGCAAGGATCAGAGCTTCTTCAAGAGTGGAAGTTTAAAACTATGTTATCCTTAAAATGGCAACACGTCTTTGAACAAAACAGGACATAGTTGACTTAAATCGGACAACCCAAGCCGTTATAAATGAAATGTGAAAATAGGGTCTAAAAATGGATTTCTTTTTCCCCAACCTAATAATATAACATTTTATGTAAAAAAAACGAAAATACTTATAATTGCAAATATTCACGCTGCCCGCTGTTTTAAATGTTTCCCTGCAATTTGACTTTGGAAAAATCGCCAGATACACATAAAACTGGCAGGAAAAAAACAAGATTTGACGGGAAATATGCTAGATTTGGCAAAAAACTTCGAGATTTGGTGGGCAAAAGCTAATCTGTGAGTTCGGCTATGAGACGCAAGAATCAATAAAGTTTTTCAAACAAAAGTTTAATGTGAACAAGATTGTTCCTATGACAGCTATATGATATACTTATCCGAATGTAACCAAAGTTGGTCAGGGTGTAACATATGGTTTAAAAAAAATATATTCTGTACGTTTGGTTGAGATATCTTAAGAAACAAATTTGACCCCCTCGCAATTTGAATAATGCAAAACGCCGTCTTATTGCACTATGTGCTGTGAAAATTTCAGCCCCTAGATCTTATGGTTTTTGCTATGCAATGATCCGTGAGTCAGTTAGTCAGTCAGTGAGTCAGGGCAAAGATTTTTATATATATAGATATTATATGACCATCACAAATTAATTTAACAACTACTAATATATTTTTCCCGTCGAGTTCTATTTCATAAAATATATAACATTTTTTTGCAGTCCATGGGCTGTAATCTTAAATTACACTATGCAACAGCCAAAAACTAGCACGAACCAAACCCATTCGGCACTGCGTGAAAAGTTAAAATACCCGTTACTTAAAAAATAAGTAAAAGGTTATATTGTGTTCGTTGGAATGTATGTAACAGGGAGAAGGAGGCATCTCCGACACTATAAAGTATATATATTCTTGATCAGCATCAATAGCCGAGTCGATATAGCCATGTGTGTCTGTCCGTCTGTCCGTCCGTCCGTCTGTGTGAGCGCCTAGATCTCAGAGACTATAAGATACAGAGATACCAAACTTTCACCCACAGACTCGAAATGCGTTCTAGCAGGTCAAGTTTGTTTCAAATTTTTGTCACCCCCCATTCCGCCCCCGCAAATCGCAAAAACCGTTCGTTAGTCTGAATAAACAACAGTATCTCAGAGACTATAAGAGATAGAGTAACCTAATTTGACACACAGATTTTTATAAGCCCCACGCAATTCAAGTTTGTTTCAAATTTAAGCCACGCCCCCTTCCTCCCCCACAATTCGCGAAAAACCACCACACCCACAGTTTTTAAGATAATACGTTTTTTGTGATAATAAACGTTATCTGTTAGTATTATCTATTATCTCACTAAATCGCATCAAGATCGAACAAGTAGAACAGCAGTTATGGCGATTTAATGTTTTCAAAGTAATACAAGTAATTTATTGAAACAAAAGGATCTCAGAGACTAAAAGAGATGGAGTAACCAAGTTTGGCACGCAGATTTCTATGTACCCCACGCATCCTACAGCAAGATCAGACAAGTAGAACAGCAGTATTAACGTTCTTAAGTTCTTGTAGCTAAATAAACTCCTTAGAGTATGCAATAATTTTAATATTGTTAGACTTAACAAAAATGCATCAAATAATTCTCAACTGGTTCTGACGACGCAATTATGATATTGATGCAACCCAAATGGTACTGATGATCGGGACTGGCATCTCTTGAATCAGCTGTACATTGCTATGCTCCACGACAGTAAACCAACAAAAGACACAATTTTTTGTTGTTGCCAAAGTTATCTCATACAATATTTTGTAAACCATAAAAGTTTGAATTGTTTTCAAACTATGAGAACTTTTCTCTTAGACCTGAAGCAGTTGCTACTTGAATTAAACATAAAGCAAAAGCCTAGTCGATATACCTTTTTGTGTCTGTACGTACATCCATCCGCCCGTACAACAAACCTCTTTATGAGGCAAAAGTCTAGTGATGAGAGTCTTTCCATGCCCCAAAATTTCTGATATCCAATTTTGTGACAAACGATATTCAATTTAACCCGAACAGCACTGAGAAGTTGTTTTCGAGTTTCTTCATGAAACTTTCAGGCCTGATAAATTTGAGGACGCTGAATCCGAAAAAAAAACATTTGTCAGGATAATAGACAGGACCATTTTTTCGGCTGTTACCATATGGTAACGCCAACAGGGTACAGGTATTCTTAATACTACAAATTACAAATATTTGAAAATAAGTCTAATCAACAAAGTTTTATCCAACAGGGGGGCTCCTCCTTGGTTCAAATCGGTGCACTATATCGTATATATAACATAGCTGTCATAGGAACAATCGGGGTAAAATTTACCTTTAGTATGGAAAACTTTATTGTTTTCTGATATATCTCAATCAAACTCACAGAATATGCATATAAGTTGGCTCCGTACATCCTGACCAAATTTGGTTTCAATCGGTTCACTACATCATATAGCTGCCATAGGAACAATCATATTTTGTGAACAAAACAATACCGAAATGCGAATTAAATGTATGGAAAAAACCTGTAACCTGTCGGTCCTAGCGTAAATTTACCGAGAAAAAGTGTTGCTTATTCGGAACTATTTTTATAATTAAAAAGAGCATTCTTCACCTTTCAAATGATGTGTGCATTGCATTTAATTCAGAACTAAAATTAGTTAAACGATTTAAATTTACTTGCGACAAATGCCGTTTTTTTGCACTGCAGAATATAGTGAGCAACTTAAAGCGCATTTTTCGATTAGCTAGCATCAAGAGATTGTTTCAATCAACTTTTTGTCAGTTAGAGACAACAATTTACTCTTAGAATATCATATTATAGTTAGTCTTATGTTAATATGATGTCTAAAAATTAAGTTTTAGTAAATGTCTATTCCGTGTTACCATATAGTAACGCTGGGGCATTCGGGTTAATATATAAATTTAAAACAAAATAAATAAATTTAGAAGAAAAAAATTACATTCTGCACCATGCGCACAGAGGTTGAGCTTCTTAGTAAATAAAAACAAGTGGGAAAGGCTATAATCGAGATCCCGACAATAGGATACCCGTTACTTAATTTAAATATATATAAAAGTATTGTAAACAAATTTTTTTTTAAGAAAAAATGTTTTTTGAGAATTAATTATTATTATTTAAATTTATTATTATAGGCCCTGAATCCCCTATTGGGGCATGGCTTGTTGCTCAATTTGCCTCCTCCTCCTAATTATGAGAATAGAAAAGGAAGGCTTTTGTCCAAAATTGGAAAATTAGCAGCTTCTTCAGGTTAAAAACTGAATTTGGTTATTAACAGCTTCATGGTCACAATTGTTTAAACATCCTCAGGTTATCAACTGCTTTATATTAGCAACTGTTTTGGTTTAATTCAAGTAGCAACTGCTTCAGGTCTAAGAGAAAAGTTCTCATAGTTTGAAAACAATTCAAACTTTTGTATGAGATAACTTTGGCAACAACAAAAAATTGTGTCTTTTGTTGGTTTACTGTCGTGGAGCATAGCAATGTACAGCTGATTCAAGAGATGCCAGTCCCGATCATCAGTACCATTTGGGTTGCCTCGATTGGCGATTCAAGCCGAATGTCATATTTGCGTCGTCAGAACCAGTTGAGAATTATTTGATGCATTTTTGTTAAGTCTAAAAATATTAAAACTATTGCATACTCTAAGGAGTTTATTTAGCTTTAAGAACTTTAGCACGTTAATACTGCTGTTCTACTTGTCTGATCTTGCTGTAGAGTAGCATGATGAATACTAATATCAACCATACCCAACAATTGTAAGGGTATTTTAATTCAAATTAAACAACAACCCATTTAGCGACACTTTGTTGCTAAACATAACTCAAACCAAAGTACAATTGAAATATGATCGTCCACTCATAAGTGGCCTGTCCATAGCGTGATATATGCAACGTCTGCATATTCCATCGCATACCATTTCTTTGTATTGTGTAATGTATATGTACAATGTATATGCTTTAAGTGCAGGCATATATGTATACGATCGCTGCATGCTCCCGCTCTGCCGCTGTACTCAGCGACAGAGACATATATCCAAAAACCCTAATGTTAAGCTCTAATACATATATACTTTATGTACGCCGCTGCGCTGCCGCCGGCTTCAGCAACGTAGCAACGCGCAGCATTAGGCTAAGTGAATATTAAAAGATCATTGAATAAAGGCACCATAAAGTATTCGGACGTGTTTTTCATCGGGTAGTAAAAACCTATCTTTTACAGTAGGATGCTTGGGGTATATGGAAATCTGCGTGCCAAATTTGGTTACTCTATCTCTTTTAGTCTCTGAGATCCATTTGTTTCAATAAATTACTTGTAAGTAATACAAGTAGTACAAACATTAAATCGCCATAACGGCTGTTCTACTTGTACAATCTTGATGCGATTTAGTGAGATATCAGATAATACTAATAGATAAAACGTATTATTTTAAAAACTGTGGGTGTGGTGGTTTTTCACGATTTGTGGGGGCGGAAGGGGGCGTGGCTTAAATTTGAAACAAACTTGATTTGCGTGGGGCTTATAAAAATCTGTGTGTCAAATTAGGTTACTCTATCTCTTATAGTCTCTGAGATACTGTTGTTTATTCAGACTAACGAACGGTTTTTGCGATTTGCGGGGGCGGAATGGGGGGTGACAAAAATTTGAAACAAACTTGACCTGCTAGAACGCATTTCGAGTCTGTGGGTGAAAGTTTGGTATCTCTATCTCTTATAGTCTTTGAGATCTAGGCGCTCACACAGACGGACAGACGCACATGGCTATATTGACTCGGCTGTTGATGCTGATCAAGAATATATATACTTTATAGGGTCGGAGATGCCTCCTTCTCCCTGTTACATACATTCCAACGAACACAATATACCCTTTTACTTATTTTTTAAGCAACGGGTATAAAAAAAAAACTCAAACAAAACAACAACAAAAATAAGCAATTTTGTATGGAAACTTAACAGATATAAAAAAAAAAACTAGTTGAGTCTCCAAACTAATTTTTTTAGCTAAATTCTTGATAAATTGCCCGCTATTTCGGGTTTTTTTATACCCTGAGCCCATTGAAAATGGGCAAAAAATGGTATGTGTTTGGCAGAATGTATGTAACAGGCAGAAGGAGGGGTGGCAGACCCCATAAGGTATATATATTCTTGACCACGATCAACAGCCGAGTCGATCTAGCCCTGTCCGTCTGTCTTTCCGTCTGTTTGAAAGCGTCGATTTTAGATACTTTGGAATGCAGATTTGTGAATACCATTCGCAGGTCAAGTTTGTTTCCAATTTTTGATGCCACGCCCCCTTCGCCCACAAATTGCACAAAACGATTTACAGGCGCAATTTTTTACATAGCACTCCCTAACTGAACAATCAGTTGAGAAGTATGCGTATACGACCCTAAAAATTTCAAAGCGATTGACCCATAAATAGAGAAGTAATTTCGGAATTTACATTTAATTCAATAATTACATTTGCATGGCAAATCAAACGTGCGAGCAAGACAGCATGTATACGTTTGTATGCAAGGCGCGCATAAAGACAGTACGAAATATAACCCATTTTCTTTTGGGTTGCGATTTCAAGTACTATATGACCTAGAGACTTCAAATTTGTTATGTAGGTTCCTGGATACCATACGCAGGTCAACTTTGTTTTCAATTTTAAGTGCCACGCCCCCTTCGCCCACAAATCGCACAAAACGATTTACAGGCGCAATTTTTGACATTGCACTCCCTAACTGAACAATCAGTTGAGAAGTATGCGTATTAAACAACACTAAAAATTTCAAAGCGATTGACCCATAAATAGAGAAGTTATTTCGGAATTTACATTTAATTCAATAATTACATTTGCATGGCAAATCAAACGTGCGAGCGAGACAGCATGTATACGTTTGTATGCAAGGCGCGCACAAAGACAGTACGAATTAGTACCCATTTTGTTTTGGGTACCAAATAAGAATCAAGCGATAAGCAAAAATATTATCGATATCATGTAATGAAAGTGTTTATGTATAATTTATGTATATACAAATATACAATTTGATTAAAATATAATTGTGTTAATATATAAATCTCACAAAAAAAACCTCTACACGAGGTAAAAGTCTAGTGACGAAAGCAATTTCTAGCCCCAAAATTTCTGATATCCAATTTTGTGACGAACAAAATTCAGTTTAATCTAAAAATTTTAAATAAAAAAATAAATTAACACAAAAAAAGCGAAAATTGGCATTGTGCACTGTGAGCAAAATAGGTGAGCTTTTTTGTACATAAAAATTACTTTTTGAGCAGTGCCGTTACCTGAGTACTTTAGAAAAAAAGTTTAAAGGTACGCCTAAAAGTTCTCAAACACACCTTTCCAATGATATATAGAACATATTTGTAGCTTCTATGGTTTGGAAACTGTTGAGGTTTCAATTTTAGCGGGATTTAGCGTTTTCACGCCAAACTAGCGGTTTTTTCAAAAAGTCGTAGAACAAACAATTCTAGATTCTCGAAAAGGAATCAATACCCATCATTACATTTTAGCTTCTTTAGCGCTTTGATGCAAACAGACAAACCAACTGACATTTCATATCATTTTGAGAAGTCCACTAAAATTTTCAAATTTATTTATCTTTTGAACCAGTTATCGGATTTGGGTGATTGAGGTATCAATCGACGCGTATTTTTAAGTAAAATTTTTAAAAAATACAAAATTTTACCAAAAGGCCCCAACAGCCCCATTAGCTTCAATTATTTAAATTTTTTCCCTCCCACTTACACCCCCGTATCTTACGACCCAGGTTGGTTAGAAAAAGTATGCCATTTTGTAAGTTAGGACTAAACCTTTCGATCGGTATATAACTTGATCTGATCGAACAGTCGTAGCAAATTTTCCAACTTAGCTGTATATATTGTTAGTCGCCTTTCGCACCCTTCGTGCTGCTTTCGTCACTAACGCGAACTGCCGGCCGCAGTGATATGTATTTTTGCATTGCAAAAATCAGCAGAAGCTGATAGCTATTCATGAAATTGCATGAGAGAAAAAGCGATCATTTTGCAGCACTACTTTTGCATCTTTGCCGAGTACTCAAAGCTGCAAAATAATAATTTTAATTATTAATATTTCCGATTCCTACACATATATATAATAAGTATCTGCTTATTATCGTTGTAAAAAAAAAACATTACATTTTCCGCTTTAAGAATCTCATAAAATTTGACATAGTCTTTTATTTCAACATTCGCGCGCACTGCAGCAGCCTTTGGCAGGCTCAAATTTGTTGCGTAAGAGGGAGAGAGTGAGAGAGGAAAATGGGTGCTGCCAGATTGCAGGCTGAGCGAAGTTGTAGTTTGTGGCCACTCTTGACACACTACATCTATTGCAAGCGATTACGATACGACTTGCGATTTACCAATTTCAAATTAATTTTAAATAAGTTTAATATAATACCGAGTGATGTATTAGTTCAGTGAGGCATTAATAACGTAGTCTGCAGTGATAAGCACAGTGATTTAAGAAAACCGAAAGTTGTTCATAGTTTCGCGTGTGTAATTTTTATACCCTGAGCACATTGAAAATGGGCAACAATCAACTTTTATAAAAGAGTACATGGGCTCAGGGTATCCTACTGTCGAGCGTGCTCGACTGTAGCCGCACCTCACCGCGAGCGAAGCGAGCAGGGGGCGGAACCCCCTTTGTTTTGATTTGGAGATGGCCCAGCAAAATATACCTTTACCCAGATTTGATTGCAGATCAGCTGTTCACAGCTGTTCACAAATGCTCCATACAAAATGTGTAGGGTTGCCAGCCAAAATAAAAAAATTCAACGAAAAGTGTGCTAACTCTAAGAGATTTCTCGAAATCAGATATGAGGCTAATTTCGTTTTTATTTCATTTAGTTAACATGTGAGACCGTGCATTTCTTTAACATTATTTGGCCACACTTTGTGTTCGTTTAAATTTTGTTGTGATTTTAATATGGCGAATGTTGAATGCTTTCTGCACTCCAAGAATTGATAATTTAATAACTATATCGACCACTTTTTGCAAAAGTATCGTATGTTCCAAAAATTGTAAATTGTTGAGGAGACATTTTTTTTAGTTTTGTCGTGTTAGGGTGAATACATCGCTTCCAAATTTTAACTGCACATAAATGTTTTTTAGCTTTTACAAAAAAAATAATTTTGGAAGACTATATGCATCTTTTTTCTTTTTATCCAACAAATTGGAAAATAATTTGCATTTTCATATCTTTATCTTATGTCAGATGAACAGCTCGTTTCCAGTGATTGCTTAACCGGCTAAGTCATTTCATGTCATTTCCTTGAAGAAAAAAAAGGCTTTTTGCGATTTTTATAAGGCTCAGCTCAGCTTCGGAAATTTTCCATGCAAGAACCCACGTGTATAATATGTTTGCATTAGTGGCACTCATGTTCACGAAATTATAGAAAAGTCCCTCATCATATAGTAGAATAGCTTTCTTAATGTTTCTGCTCTTCGTCCTTGGATTGCAACTGCCCATAAGGCCGTCCATCAAAGGGACTCCTTCCAATGTGATTATTGTATTTCTCATTTATTTGGAGGCATCTGATTTCTATATATAGCTTCTGCATCCTACCATAATGCAGTGCTTTAGCTCTTTCCTCATTATGATTGGCTCTGAGGAGTGGTGATATCCTAACATATACTTATTTATATAGATGCCAGCCTACCGCACTTGTTATCATTTCACAATACCGAACTTATGATAACTCCCTGAGTCTTGGAGCAGAACTCGAAATCAGAAGTAGACCGGATTTGAGCACTAGTTGGTTCAAGTATGGGCAATGAAGATCGAATGCTGTAGAAACGCTTGAAGCATGCAGTTGTTGATGAGGATAGTTCTTCTATATCGATGGGTATAGGACCAACACTTTAGGTGAAACTGTTGTCTGAGTGTCTTGGGAAGCATTAAATGAGCGGCATAAATCTTGAAGGAATGCATCGGAGTTATCATTTTCAATAATTTTTGCAATTTTCTAATCGGTTTTAGAATAGTCTGGGTTTCTAGATTGAATATTGTCGACAACACAATCGGAGTCCGATCAGTATTATAACTACTAAACTTATCATCGCTTCCAGAGAATCTACCCAGCAGTTCCAGACCTCCAGGAAATGTTGTGGAATCCATGTGGATTTGTCCCTAATCGATAAGGAAACCATGTGGACAATTTATGAAAAACGTTATGGACTTTAACACTTCGTTCAATAATGTGTGTGACTGACACATAGATGGCGGCACTAGTACTAAATCTGTAGCGACCCAGTGGCGGCCTCTATCGACAGAATATAAAAGCTAACACCAGAACATATAAGCAGCGCCAGCAATTATCGATAACTTGAATCGCCCCTTTTGAATCAATCTTCTAACAGCGACGCGCACAATATTTGTAACAAAAAGCTTTCTAAATTATTCAATAAACAATATTATCCGAAAACAATAATTAGTGGTTATAAACAACCATAGTGGTGACCCCGACGTGATCTGCGACAATCTACATCAGTGCAGCACAAAATACATTTTGCCAAAGAAGTCTTGCGGTCGATTTCATCAGGTGGTGAAACACCCGCCATTTTGTATGCACGCACCGCGTTACAACTTACGCGCATTAAAAGGAAGGCGACTAAGTTTCTGCGAAGAAGGAAATCAAAATCAAATTGCAAATTTGGCTAATCCGGACGCATTGGCCCAGCAGCTTCAAGATTTGCAGCTACAGCTAGAGGACCTCCGCACAAACATTCCTGTGCAAAATGCGCCCCACGAGCCGCCGCAACGTGCCAAAATTCATCTGCCTAAGTTTACACGCAACAGCCCTGAGATATGGTTTGCACAAGTGGAACGCGCGTTTCGCCTGCACAGCGTTAGCGATGACACTGACAGATTTGACTTCGTTGCAGTGCATCTCGAAGAGGATGTGGTATCGTCGATAGAAGATTTGATTTTACGTCCACCTGCTACGGACAAATACGATACATTGAAGGAACGTCTACTGCAGAGATTCGCCGAAGCTCCAGAGTCTAAGTTGCGACGTCTTCTGCAAGGTGGAGGAACCTCTGGCCTAAAACCATCCGAGATTCTGGCTCATATGCGCCGCCTCGCTCCGGACCCTGGCAGTGAAAGCGTAATACGCAGTCTGTTTTTAGCAGAAATGCCTCAGACGATTCGGCCGCTACTTTTAGTGTGGGATGAGAATGACATATGTAAGCTGGCCAAGCTCGCTGACAAGATGCCCGAAGCTGTCGGCACAAGCACTACGTACGCAATTTCGTCCTCGCCACAGTGCCCTCCACTTGCGGAGCACACAGTAAAAGCTGTTGGCGGCTCTGGCAATCTGAAAGAGATTTCAGACTCTTTGCGCTGTCTGACTGAAAAGTTTGAGAACATGCAAAAAGACATCAAGCGCCTACAGTCCAATCAGTCTCGTAACCGAGGCCGCAATCAGTCACGCAGTCCTGCACGGGATCAGCAGAACTTAAGTTCAGGAAACGCCGATCGTCAAGCCGACACGCAACAGACAACACTCTGTTTTTACCACCAGAAGTTTGGCGATAATGCACGAAAATGTCGCTTGCATTGCTCACTTCATCAACCAGCCTTAAACTAAATCAGCTGTCGTCTACGGTGCTGGCCGGCGACAGCAACACCTCAACCAGCGACAACTCCATTTACATAACCGAACGCCGACTACATATTAATGACCAATCATCCCGCACCAAATATCTCATCGATTCCGGATCGGTGGTCTCTTTAATACCACGAGCGTTGGTAAATCATAAGACCAAACAAGGCGATCTTCTCTTATACGCAGCGAATCACACGCCGATTTTCACATACGGATATCAAATAGCAAAGTTAAACTTGGGACTCCGTCGTAACTTTACATGGCCCTTCATCATCGCAGACGTACAAACGGCAATCATTGTTTCAATAATTCGTCGATGTCACAAATCCGTCCTTAAAAACTACACATCAGCACGACGTTTGTCACTATATTGAGACTAACGGCTGTCCAGTGTCAGATCGTCCCCGTCGACTCGCGGGTGAAAAACTAGATGTCGCTAAGAAGAAATTCAATTTTTTAATTGAACAAGGTATATGTCGGCCTTCGAACAGCCCATGGTCCAGCCCTCTGCATATGGTGTCCAAAAAGGATGGCGGTTGGCGAGCTTGCGGCGATTACCGCAAACTAAATGCTGCCACGACACCGGATCGATATCCCATCGCCCATATCCACGACTTCACCGAGAACTTGCACGATAAAACCGTATTCACAACGCTCGACCTGGTAAAGGCATATTACCAAATACCGATGGCCGAAAACGACGTCCAAAAAACTGCTGTATGTACTCCATTTGGTCTCTTCGAGTTCATGTACATGCCTTTTGGATTAAAAAATGCAACACAAACGTTTCAACGATTTATGGACAATATTTTCCGTGGAATCGATTTTGTGTTCTGCTACATTGACGACATACTGGTTATGTCAAATTCCCTGGCTGAACATCAAGAACACCTTCGCACAGTTCTACAAATTCTGCGTAAGCACGGCTTATGCGTCAACCTCAGTAAATGTGACATAGCTAAATCAGAAGTTCGTTTCCTGAGCTATGTTATCAACCAGCATGGAATTAAGCCACCCACGGATCGTATTGAGGCTATCGTAAATTACACACGTCCAGAAACCATCAATCAGCTCGGACGTTTTCTTGGCGTCATAAACTATTATCGAAGATGCTTACCAGACACATCGCACTTGCAGGCTCCCCTATCGGAACTCTTACGAGATGTCAAAAAAAACGATCATCGCAAAATTGATTGGACACCGGAACTTTCCACAGCCTTCGAAGCTTGCAAGCAAAGTGTGGCCGACGCAGTGCTTCTTGCATTTCCGACTTCAAATGCAAATCTTGCCCTAGTGTGCGACGCATCTGATATTGCCATCGGAGCTGTTTTAGAGCAACAATCAGGCGACGATTGGAAGCCACTGGGATTCTTCTCCAAGAAGCTCAGCAACACAGAGAAGAATTACAGCACCTACGACCGAGAACTTCTAGCCATTTTCGAAGCTGTAAAGTACTTCAAGCACATGCTCGAAGCTCGCTCCTTCATCATCAAGACCGATCACAAGCCGTTATTATACGCATTTCAGCAACGCCCCGAAAAGATGTCTCCGCGACAACTTCGACAACTAGGATTCATCTCGCAATATACCACGCTGATTGTACACATAAAAGGCACAGACAACTCTGTCGCGGATGCATTTTCTCGACTTTGTACAATCACTTCACCGACAGCAGTAGATTTGGCGCAGTTCAAACAGGCACAGGAGGCTGATCCAGAACTGGAACAATTACTGCATAACAGTTCATCCCTAAAACTTCAACGAGTACGCTACGATGAAGATATATCAATCTACTGCGATATATCGACTGGGTATGTTCGACCATAGGAACCAGAGACGCTTCGACAACAAGTATTCACCTTTGTTCACAATCTGTCTCATCCGAGTGGGAGATCCACGCTGCAACAGATTCGTCAAAAATACGTATGGCCATCGATGAATCGGCAAGTTATAAGTTGGTGCAGAAACTGTATGGCATGTCAACGATCGAAAATACATAAGCATAATCACCTCTTGCCGGACAAGATCAATGTCCCAGGTGGAAGATTCGATCACGTATACCTAGACATCGTGATAATGCCGCTAGACCAAGGTTATCGTTACTGCTTAACAATGATCGACCGTTTTTCCCGCTGGCCTGAAGCCGTACCACTGAAAGACATAACAGCAGAGACGGTAGCAACTGCGTTTTGGTCCACTTGGATAGCACGATTTGGAACTCCAAAGACGATTACTACCGACCAAGGCACACAGTTTGAGTCCGCTATTTTCAAGGAGCTGGCTCAACTTGTTGGTAGCAAGCGCATACACACGACGGCGTATCACCCTCAGTCCAACGGCATGATTGAAAGGTGGCACAGATCTTTCAAATCAGCTCTCATGTGCAACGCCGGTCCTTCGTGGCTACAATTATTACCAACAGTATAACTGGGACTTCGTACTTGTTTCAAACAAGATCTGCAAGCGTCCACTGCAGAGATGTTGTATGGAGCACCGCTTCGCTTGCCAAATGAATTTTTCGAGGATCTGGACTCAAACACGAACCCTGTTACATTCCTGTCAAAGTTTCGAGAGCACATGCGACAAGTACGACCAACGCAAACATCGCATCACATTAAGGAGAAGATGTTCTTAATCAAAGGAATCGAGCAGTGTTCGCATGTATTTATTCGAGCCGATGCCGTCAAGCAGCCGCTTGAACCACCGTATTCGGGTCCATATGAAATTATTCAACGTCAAACTGACAGAGTGTACTTGTTAAAGGTGAACGACAAGGAAACCGCAGTGTCAGTCGACCGTCTAAAGCCCGCTTTTTTTATTAAGGATGACCACGGCTTAAAGGCGCAGCAGGAACAACCCAGTACCTTCCGGACGTACGAAAAACGTTTTCGCGTCCGATTTTCAAATTCGTGAGTCCTTCACTGGAGGGGGAGTACTGTAGCGACCCAGTTGCGGCCTCTATCGACAGAATATAAAAGCTAACACCAGAACATATAAGCAGCGCCAGCAATTATCGATAACTTGAATCGCCCCTTTTGAATCAATCTTCTAACAGCGACGCGCACAATATTTGTAACAAAAAGCTTTCTAAATTATTCAATAAACAATATTATCCGAAAACAATAATTAGTGGTTATAAGTAACCATAAATCAATATTTTTTTTCGAAAGTGGCAACCTTTTTAGGCTTACTGTCAAAATTATATGTTAATCCGACCATTTGTTTACAAGTTACAGTGCTTTAAGTGACGCTACTTTTGAGTTTAAAAAATGAATTCAAAGCAATTGCGTGTGCTGATTTATCATTGTTTTTTAATGAAAAAAAATACTGTTCAATGCCAGGAATGGCTTGAAAAACATTATTCGGACTCTGCTCCATCAAAAAGAAGCATTTGTTATTGGTATGCCGAATTCAAACGTGGTCGTACAGACACCGATGACATTCCATCTACTGGAAGGCCAAATGACGCTGTTATTCCGGAAAACGTTGAAAAAACACTGAAAATCATTATGTCCGACCGTAAAGTGAAAGTGAGGGAGATTGCTGACATTCTAAAGATATCAGCAGGCAGTGTACACACCATAATACACGAACATTCGGGTATGAAAAATGTGTTTTCCAAATGGGTGCCGCGTTTGCGCACACCGGAGCAAAAGCCACAACGAATCGATGAATCAAAGAGCTGTTTGGACATGTTTACGCGCAATAAGTCGGAGTTTTTTAGTCGGTACATCACAATGGATGAAACATGGATCCACCATTTCACTCCAGAGTCAAATCGACAGTCTGCTGAGTGGCATGCAGCCGGTGAAAGCCGCCCAAAGCGACCAAAGACGCAGCAGTTGGCTGGCAAGGTTATGTCGTCTGTATTTTGGGATGCGCATGGAATAATACTCAACGACTATCTCCAGAAGGGGCAGACCATCAACAGCGACTATTATATAGTGTATTGGAGCGTTTAAATGACGAAATCGCAAAGAAACGGCCTCATATGGCGAAGAAAAAAGTGTTGTTCCACCAAGACAATGCACCGTGTCACAAATCAATGAAAACGATGGCAAAATTGAACGAATTGGGCTTCGAATTGCTTCCCCATCCACCGTATTCTCCAGATTTGGCCCCCAGCGACTACTGGCTCTTCGCAGACCTTAAAAAGATGCTCCGTGGCAAGAGATTTCGCTCAAATGATGAAGTGATCGCCGAAACTAACGCCTATTTTGAAGCCAAAGAAAAATCGTTTTACACAGGCGGTATCGAAAGATTGGAAAAGCGTTGGAATGATTGTATCTCCCTAAAAGGGGACTATGTTGATGAATAAAAACGAATTTTGGCAAGAAAATGTGTTTTAATTAATTAGTCACATTATTGAACGAAGTGTTAACACTATGAACGAGGACAGAGGAAACCAAACTTGGTATTTCCTAAGGTTATCCTCACATAAAACATTTAGGACTCCTCGTGGAACTCTGCCGAGAAATCCTTAAGCATTTAAGTAATAAAAAAATTTTTTTTTAACTAGCATTTTTTTAAAATTTTTTTTTTTTTGCTCTATTAATTTTTTATTTTAGAATTTAAAACTACATGTATCAAACTTTGACGACGGGCGCATATTTATTTAAATTTATTTATGAAAACTGTTCAGAGCGGGATTCGAACCCGGGAACCCAAACTGAATATAGGTCTGCTTTTGGCGAGTCGGCGACTCTAACCATTACGCCACTCGGCCTAAAATTTCTCGACTAACAATAATGTACCAATTGTCTAAAATTTTAAAGTGCGGACGAGCAGCGGCCAGTTGACGCTGGCAGAATTATTACAAAACTAACAACAAAACGTCAAGAAAAGACAACAACTTCATGGACAACGTTAGGGACAATCAAGCAAAGAGACATTCACAACCACAGGGTATCAACTCAAGCAATTGATCATTTAAAATTGCTTATAAATGAACATATTTTATAAATAATACACACTTAAAATTAAAAAAGTTGGATATTAATAGTTATGTTTGTGATTATTCCATTTATTATCTAAAAAGGGTTAAAAGTTGGTACTCACAGCGAAAAAAATTCCGTTCGCTGGGATAAACTCCATAGAAAAAAAACAGTGGCGAAACGAAAAAAAAATTATCTCGCTTGAGTTTCGCTCGTGCGGTACTCACAAAATGCATAAAAAAAAGAGTTGCCAAATAAGGTGTGGCGTTTTTCAACTCTGTAGGCAACAGCTGATATTTCTCTGTCGACCGAAAAAAATATATAGCGTGTTCATTATTTCGACAGCCATTAGATAAATATCAGCTGTTTGTTGTGGACGCACAAACAAATAAAAAAGGACGTTCGGACTTCTTTACAACACAGAAAAAGATAAAGTTGATAAAAGAAGTGGAGAAGCACCCGATTCAATATGA
Source organism: Drosophila innubila (assembly GCF_004354385.1). Classification (NCBI taxonomy): domain Eukaryota; kingdom Metazoa; phylum Arthropoda; class Insecta; order Diptera; family Drosophilidae; genus Drosophila; species Drosophila innubila. Next base: position 37,549,029 of record NC_047626.1, on the reverse strand, counting down.
CTTAAAAGAAAATAACACTTCGAAAGCAATTCTTATAGATTGACCCAATATGCGCGACGCCTGCGTTCTTCCTCCTCTGCTTCCTTCAGCATAGGCCATATGCTAACAGTCCCGTCTCCATATCTTAAAAACTTTCCATTTTATTTATTTTTCAAGTTTGACGCCTTATAAAATGCGAACAAATCACAGTTGACGCACCAATGCACACTGGGCCGGATTGACAAATAAGTGGCATAAAGTCGAAAATTTAATTGAAGCAAATCTACATTTTTATTTAACATATATATACTAGATTCCCTCTGTAGAAAGCATCAATAAATATTTTTGCTAAAAATGCAACCCTGGCATTTTTTATCAAGCTCCAAAGTCATCCGATTAAACAGCTGATTTTTGTGACAAAATTGGCGGGAAACTTTTGTCGACTTTGTGCGCTTGGCAATTCCACACGATAAGCAAATTGGTTATTATTAAAAATGGATTTTGAAGACCGAGGTATGTAAATTGAGTTGAATGAAAAGATTTTGTGTCAAAATTTGTTATATGTGATAACATGTGTATTGTTTTGTGTTGTCCAATAAGAAAAAATCTAACCAAAGTGTTCGTCTTCTGTAGAGAAAAAAGTCTTTTGCGTATTTCTGCGATGTGTAATGTATGTTAAAAAAAAGTATAACCTATTCATACAAATATAATAACAATCCGGCTTGCGGCTTTTCCGATGGCTTAATTTTCTAGATGTGCTTGAGTTCTGTCATGCAACTTTGCTGGACGTATGGATCGACAGCGGTCGCAACTCTACCGCGCTTGCTGAATGGATATTTGGCCAACTAAATGAATGTGAATTGACCGACGAAAAAAGAAGTGAAATTAACAAAAAAAAAATCAAAAAGCTTCTAAATTTATATTAAGTCCAATCTGCAAAAGTGCAGCCGTAATGTGCGAACATTCAGAGAAAAGCATTCACAGGGCTATCAAAGTCTTTACAAATTGTTTTGGAAAATCACGCGGAGATGCGAAATTTCTATGGATCTATGGACTCATCAGATCCTCTTGTCTCTAGCATGTGTATTAAGAAAAGGGCAGCTCGAAATAGCAAACAACCCCTTCCGCAAGATGTAATTGATCTCTTTAAAGCACTCCATAATAATACAAAGTCTTGATCAAATGACTATAGTTTTAATGATATCGGATAACTCAGATGATTCGGAATCAAATCAGATAAATCCATTTTCGTTTGAATTAGCTGTAGAGAACGACTGAATAATATATATATTTAAGTTTTTAATGCCTGTGTGCATCTTACATTTTCAATCTAATAATATAAATTTAACAGATTAATATAGTTCCTATTGTTCCTATTATTCAAGCCACACAAAAAAATCATGTTTATAATAAAAATAAAAATAAGTATGCTACATAAGAAAATAATAAACAGAAGTATAAAATAACAAAATACAATTTAAATCACGTATACGTCATGTTGACTTATATGGGCAGTCGGGGGCAGTGACTCAAAAAATTGCTTAAATATTTAGAGTGGTATATTCAATATATATGCCAAGTTTCAGCTCGATATATGCAATTCTCGACTTTATGCCACTTATTCGGCAATCCGGCCCAGTGTGCAATGTGACCATTCAACATTTGGTTACTTTTTGGTGTTGCGTTGGTCCCTCTTATTTTCGTCGCTGAGCGTCAAAATTTATCACTTTTCTATTTCACTCCTCAAATACTTAACGACAAACGATAGTTTTCGTGTTGTTTTTCTGTGTTTGTTTACAATTCTTGGCTTAAGTCCAAACTCCAAAAAAAAATAAATTTAAAATTTTATTAGGATTGTTTTAACGAATATGTGCGTAGCAGGCAGAAGTAGGCGTCGCAGACCCTATAAAGTGTATATATTCTTGATCAGCATCAATAGCCAAATCGATATAGCAAGGTCCATCTGTCCGTCCGTCTGTATGAACACCTAGATCTCAAAAACTATAAGAGCTACAGACACCAAACTGTGTATGTAGCTTCCTCTATATTGCAAGCAGATCAAACTTGTTTCAGAATTTGGCCACGGACCCTTCACCGCCTAAAAATCGACATAGAAAATTTCATATCCAAATTATAAGAGCAATTTAAAAGCTAGTGACACCAAACTTGGATTGTAGATTCCTCTACATTGCAGGCAGATCAAGCTTGTTTCTTTTTTCGATCGGACCACTATATCATATAGCGCCCACAGGAACAATCGGTCGAAAATTGTTTTATGAGATATCATAACCAAACTTTAAGAATATGCATTTAAGTTAGTCTTATACATCCTTACCGAAGTTGGTTCAAATCAGACCACTATATCATATGGCTGTCATAGGACCGATCGGGCGAAAATCAAGTCTTAGTATGAAAACTTTTTCTTTTATGAGATATTGTAAACAAATTGACAGAATATGCTTTTAAGTTTGTTTTATATACCATAACCAGTTCAAATCGGTATAATATATCAAATAGCTGTCATTGAAACAAGTAGTCGAAAATGTAATACAGTGCTCTGCAAGGGCATCAAGCGTCAAGAATATTTTTGCATTTTTAGCAATCTTAGCTGTTCCATAGTAAGTTCGGGGACTCCGACAACTCCGTCCAACTAGTTTGTTCTTTTAAAAATATTTTTGTTATTTGAAAGCATTGCAAACATAGTTTGAGAAACACCACCTTTAGGTTGCTTGTAGAACACACACTCCTATGAGCAATATAATTTCGTAGCTAAGTAAGTATTTGTAAGGATTTCAAAATTTTTTATAAATTAAAATTTTTTCGGAGACTAGCCTTTTTACGCACTCAGCATACAAGATCCTTAAAAAAAGATTATACAGTAAAGTGGGTAATTTCTTTTGCGATAAAACGGTTGTCAAATTCATAATCTACGACGAATTCTAAGAAGGTTCCCAATAAACCGTCGCGCTGTGGGTGATTTTTTCGGTTTAGGCGGCATAGAGTCCAAGATTTCATGGTAGCATAATCAAAAAATGGTTTAATTTACTGAATGTAGATACTTCAGTTAGATCAAAAAAATTATTTTTTTGTGAAAACTCTGTAAACTCAGCTAATTTTTCATAAAACGTGCTTTTGAAATTGTGCCGCCCAATGTATGGTGTCTTTTAAAAGCTAATAAATAAGCACAACTGTTAAAAGTAAAATATCTGCTGTCAAAAGTAAATTTATATGTGTTGTGTTGTTGTTGTCCACTGTTATTGTTAGTATATTTTATCATAAAAAATCTAACCAAAAAAGTTGTGTTCCGTGGACAAGTGGATGACAAGTTTTTTGTTTTGCTTGCACAAATTCTGGGGCGGGAAATAAAGTCGTGGTCCAATTGACACATTTTTTTATTTCCAAAAATCTTGTTCAATATAGGTAATATTTGTAGAAAACTTCAAGTGCATAGCTTTACTTTAACAGTTTTTGCCAACATGTCGAACTTTTGACAAGAGCCGAGTGGGGAGGGGGTGATCCAATTTCAAAAAAAACTAACAAGCGTACACAAAAAATTTCAAAAAATGTATGCCGCCCAAATCGAAAAATCGCCTATAGTGCATCGGTCTAAAATCAAAACAGAGCTTTTGAAATTAAATGAATTTTTTTACTCCATACAAATTGACGGACTCTGTTTTTCAAATTTTTTACAAACCAAAAGCTCAAAAAAGCCGTTGTCGAATCGCAAAAGAATGAAGAATGTTTTCTTTTAAATGTTACAGTTATTAAGTTATTACAGTGGTCGGCATATTTATTTTGACACAATGTAAAGTTAAATCTACTCATAATTTGAACTAACTTTATGACGATTTTAGCATCAATGAAAAGGTCAATTAAATCCTGTTTGAATAATTAAAAATTATTCTTAACCCATTAAGTACCCATTGAAAATGTTGACAGGATTTAAATGATCTTTCCATTGATGCTAAAATGTTCATAAAGCTAGTATAAATTATAAGTAGATTTAACTTTACATTTTGTCAAAATAAATATGCCGACCACTGTATGTTTTAAATATACTAATAATGAAGATAACTCATCTTTGTGTATTTCTGGCGTATGTACGTATCAATATATAAGTATAATGTTATATAAATTGTGAGCCTCGAAAGAACACAAAATGTTCGTACTCACCAAACTTCCAACTCAGGTCCAGTGCGATAACTAGCGCCCATGTCCTTGGCTTCTAATATGGATTGCAATATTCGGGCCATATTTCCTTCAAAGTCCAGAGCCCACTGGTTTAAAGTTGAGACAGCCACTGTTACTTTATGGACCATATTTGCTTCTTGCCAATTGTCGAATTTATCAGTAAAATTGGCAGCTTAAAATGGGCAGTTTAAAATAGGCAGTTGAACTGAAATAAAGTTACAGGTAAATTTATTGTTTCCACAGCTCGACGAGATTTAAAGTTATTCTGTCATATCAATCGTGTCGTGCAAACACATTTGCTATATTCGTTGCTATTGTTTTTGTTGTGGCTATTGATCAAACAATGAAATCGGTTTAATAGTTTTTCTGCTGACGCAGCCGACATCTATTAATAGACATTTATAATAATATATATAACTCGTCACAGACTCTAAGACCACAAAAAAATTCTTTGCGCATTATGAAAATATGAATCCCAACAGGTATGTATTATAACAAAATTTTACCAAGGACATGCAGAGATACATGTATACATACAGTGGCATGCAAAAAGAGTACATGTTTGCGTAACTACACTACAAGTATATACATATAAAAATATATAAGGTCGTGTAGTTACGTGACAGTCATACAAAATTTTTAATAAAAAAACAAGTGGGAAAGGTTATAGTCGAGATCCCGACTATAGGATACCCGTTACTTAACTTAAATATGTATAAAAGTATTTTTTTAAGAATTTTTTTTTTTTTAAGAAAAAAGGATTTTGTTATTTTATATTGCCTGAATCCAGTTGAGAATTCTTCCAAATAAATTCCGAATGAATTCAAACCGAATAAAATATGCTTCGTCAGAACCAGTTGAGAATTATTTGATGCATTTTTGTTAAGTCTAATTATATTAAAACTTTTGCATACTTTAAGGAGCTAATTTTGCTTCAAGAGCTTCGGCATGTTAATACTGCTGTTCTACTTGTCCGATCTTGCTGAGATTTTATAGGATAATAGATAATAGCAACTTGCAACTCTAATACCCACAAAAACGTATTATCTTAAATACTGTGGGTGTGGTGGTTTTTCGCGATTTGCGAGGGCGGAGGGGGCGTGATAAAATGTAAGACACACTTGACCTGCGTGGTGTGTAGAGAAATCTGCGAGTCAAATTTGGTTATTCTATCTCTTTTAGACTCTGAGATCCTTTTGTTTAAAGAAATTACTTTGAAAACATTAAATCGCCATAACTGCCGTTCTACTTGTCCGATCTTGATGCAATTCAGTGGGATAATAGATAATACTAATAGATAACGTTTATTTTCACAAAAAACGTATTATCATAAAAACTGTGGGTGTGGTGGTTTTTCGCGATTTTCGGGGGCGAAGGGGGGCGTGGCTTAAATTTGAAACAAACTTGATCTGCGTAAGGTATATAGAAATCTGTCTGTCTAATTTGGTTACGCTATCTCTTATAGTCTCTGAGATCCCTTTGTTCAAACAGACGAGCAAAAGGTTTTTCGCTATTTGCGGGGGCGGAGGGGGGCGTAGCTTCAATTTGAAACAAACTTGATCTGCGTGGGTCTATATACGCCCCCGAAAATCGCGAAAAACCACCACACCCACAGTTTTTATGAGTGAAAGTTTGTGAGTGAAAGTTTGGTATCTCTATCTCTTATAGTCTCTGAGATCCTTTTGTTCATACGGACAAACGGACAGACGGACAGACACAAATGGCTATATCAACTCGGCTATTGATGCTGATCAAGAATATATATACTTTATAGTGTCGGAGATGCGTCCTTCTCCCTGTTACATACATTCCAACGAACACAATATACCCTTTTACTCATTTTTTAAGTAACGGGTATAATAAAAACAAGGGTGAAAGGCTATAGTCGCAATACCGACCATGGGATACCCGTTACTTATTTCAATATATATTAATGTACTTTATAGAAATTACTACCTAATAAAAAATGTTTCATACTTTTAGATGATTGTTTTGAATTAATTACACTAGGCAACAGCCCAAAAATTAAACGAACCAAACCCACTTTTTTGCTTAGATTGGGGGCCACAAATGACGAAAAACATTTTTTTTTTTTTATGGCTGAGTTCTTTCACTTTTTCCTAGAGGTGCGCCCACTTTTGTCATCATTACTTGTGAATGCCAAAAACAATTTTCAAAAGCATTACTTTTCCTAAAAGCTACTGATACTGTAATTCATCTATACACAGTCTAAGATTTAAGCCAGTAGTTTTAGAGCCATCAATTTTTGAATTATGAAAATTATGATTTTTTGGTTAGCTTTTTTTTTTAGCTTTTTTTATTTTAAAATTCAAGTAAAATTTGTAAAAAAAATGAAGATATTTCAATCAAAATTATAAATAAGGTATAGTTAATTGCCCTTTATATCCTAACCGAATTTGATAGAAATCGGTTCACTATATCATACAGCTGCCATAGGAACGATCGATACGAACGGTCGATAAGCAACCTTTAGTATGAAAAACTTTTTTTCTTTATAATTTATCGACATCAAACTCACAAATTATGGATCTTGTATCGTCTTATATAACTTGTCCAAATTTGGTTGGAGTCGAACCATGGGGCCGATAAGTCGAAAATCTAAATTTGCGTGAAACTTGTTTCTTTGTTTATATGCTAATAACTTAACCGTCTCTCCATAGATTTGAATGAATCATATATTAGACGACGCGTTATTAATGCAGCTATGTAAATAAAATAGAAAAGAAAATGTAATTCTTCTTTTTTTCAAGTTTTCCCTTGAATAAATTGGTTGGTTTGGCGACCTTTTGTTAAATTGAGTTGGTTAGCTGGCTCGAGTTCTTGATGTTTATTTTTATTTAAATTTGCCGATATATTTCGACCACCATCGGTAGTCGTCTTCAGGGCGACTACAATGAACATTTAAACATTAAAAAAATAAATTAAAACATTGAAGCATTGAAAACATTAAACCTCATAGTTAATATTAATTCTAATTAAATAAATAAATGTACATTCTATTGTTGGTTTTACAAGTCCGCTTTCGTCGGCTTGGAGTTTGAGACTGATGTTTATGTAGTAAGTGTCGGTAAATAGGAGCGCAGTTGTCAGTGTCTGTTTTGTAGTTTAGTCGTTGGCTTGCTGGTGTGTTTATTATATGTAGCATTTCCAGGGTGTAACGTTTTTTGTAGTGTTGTTCTTGTTGCAATATTTTTGTATCTTCTAAATTTGCGGTGTGTCCGCTCTCTATGCAATGTGTAGCTAACGCTGTTTTTTGTATGTGTGTTTGTAGGCGGAGTTTGCTGTCTGACTTATGTTGTGATAATCGTGTTTTCAATTTTGATTTGGTGGTGCCAACTTAGACTTTGTTGCACATATTTGTAATGTTGCCACTGCATGGTATTTTGTATATTACATTGCTTTTGTCCATTGGTTATATTTTATCTTTTGTTTTATTAAAAAAATATTGTGTAATGAGTGTGAGTTTGTGTGCTAATTGTATTCTTTGTTTGTCATAACATTCTGATTTGTTGAATATTTCAGATAAATTGGGTATATACATAAGTGATCTGTGATTTGCCTTGAATCTTAAAGTAAAAAAAGCTTAAAAAATGTAAGCAACAAATCATCATTTTCTTAATTCAAAAATTGATGGCTCAAAACTCCTGGTGTAAATCTAAGACTGTGTATGAATGAAGTATAGATATATTCATTAGCTTTCGGTTTTGGCATTCACAAGGAATGATGACTAAAGTGGACGTACCTCTAAATAAAAAGTTAGAAAAAAAAAAGCCAAATTTGGTGACTCCAACTCTTATAGTCTCTGAGATCCCTTTGTTTATACAAACGAACAGACGCGTGTCAAAAATTTAAAACAAACTTGACCTGCTCTAACGCCTTTGGAGTCTGTGAGTGAAAGTTTGGTATCTCTATCTCTTATGGTTTTTGAGAACTAGGCGCTCACACGGACGGACAGACGGACAGAGACACATGACGACTCGGCTGTTGATGCTGACAAAGAATATAAATACTTTATGGGGTCGGAAATGGTCTCTGAGACCCCTTTTGTTCAAACTGACGAACGAACGGTTTTTCGCTATTTGCCGGGACGGAGGGGGGCGTGGCTAAAATTTGAAACAAACTTGATCTGAGTGGGGTATATAGAAGTCTGTGAGTGAAAGTTTGGAATCTCTATGTCTTATAGTCTATGAGATCCTTTTGTTCATACGGACGGACGGACGGAAAGAAAAACATGGCTATATCGACTCGGCTATTAATGCTGATCAAGAATATATATACTTTATAGGGTCTCTATAAAGAGACCTCTTACGAGGTAAAAGTCTAGGGACGAAAGCCTTTTCGTGCCCCAAAAATTCTGATACCCATTTTTTTGACGAACAATATTTTATTTAATATATAAATTAAAACACAATATATAAATTAAAAAAAGGTGGAGCTGCTTGATACATACAAATTAGTTTTTCCGCAGTGCCGAATGTAATTTATTTTGTTAATTTATATACTTTGTTTTAAATGTTTATATATTAAACGGAACATTGTTCGTCACAAAATTGGATAACAGAAATTTTGGGGAATGGAAAGGCTTTCGTCACTAGGCTTTTACCTCGTAAAGAGGTTTTTATTTGGAAGATATCAGATATATTTGAATTTCATATGCTTCTGACATTGATAATTTGAAAGAAGGATATTAAAATGCTTACTCCAAATTTAAAAATCAATTCACAATTAGATTCAAGCAGGATACCAAGCTCTCAGGCATTTTAAGGCCTTTCGGCACGCCGAAGCTGGCGAAATTAAATTTTAGACTGATTGTTCCAATGACAGCTATATGATATAGTCAACAGATTTGCAGAAAGTTTGGTCGGGATGCATAAGACCAACTTTAATGCACATTCTGTCAGATTGAGATATTTCAAAAAACAAAAAAAGTTTTTTGTACTAAAACGTGATTTTCGACCGATCGTTCCTATGGCAGCTATATGGTATAGTGAACCAAATTTGGTCAGGTTGCTTAAGACCAACTTAAATGCATTATCTGTCAGATTGGTTTAGATATCTTAAAAAACAAAAATGTTTTTCGTACTTCAACGTGATTTTCGACCGACTGCTCCTAAGACAGCTATATGATATAGTGGACCGATTTAAGCCAATTTTGGTCAGCATGTTTAAGGCTGACTTAATTTCATTATCTGTCATATTGGATATGATATCTTTAGATTTCTTAAAAAACAAAAAAGTTTTTTGTACTAAAACGTGATTTTCAAACGACCGAAAAATGTATAAATTCAGTTAAAAGGTAATATCTTCCAAACCCCCAACCAAAAATTATATCACTGCGGACGGGAGCTCGCGCTAGTGACGAAAGCAGCACGAAGGGTGCAAAAGGCGACTAGAAATATATCCAGCTAATATGGAAAATTTGCTATTGCTACTAGTCTAGTCTACTAGTCTAGTCACTAGTCTAGTAAACTCAATTATGTAAACTTACTGCAGTTGGCAAAAAGCCTACATGCCTTTTACTTAAAAATAGCTTTTTTGCGCAGTGCCGATTGCCGAACTATTTTTATTTTTAAATATGATTATAATATTTATATAATCTTCATATTTAATTTTTTATTGTTCGTCACAAAATTTGATATCAGATATATTGGGGCATCTAACCTTTTGTTACTAGACTTTTACCTCATGAACAGGTTTTTTTAATTGCCTTTATATCATATCGTCGATTGATGATACAGCGTTTTAAAATATAAAAAAAGTCAAGTTCACTCCACCCTAATAGTCTTTTTACACTGAGACCGGTATGACGCCGTAACGAAAAAAAAGCCGGTATAGAGCCCTTAAGTAGGCCTTTACCATACATTAGCGGCGTCATTAACGACGATTTTTTTGACAAAAGTTGGCAGCCCTGGCTAAAAATTGATTAAAAATCGATTTACCACCACAAAAAAGGCCTGTTAATATTTGAAATATTCCTTGTAAACCGTAAATTCCTCATTAATTCAATTATGCATTTAAGTAGTCGTCGGACATACATGATGGATCCGTTGTATACATTTAAATACAAACTTTATGTACAATTTATAATAAATTTGGTAATGAGCAATTTACAATTTGACAATTAGACATCAAAATATCGGCCTTTTCATCAGTGTAAACGACTTTCGCCGTAAGCTAAGGCTTTTTGCTTACCGGCCTTAGTGTAAATTGACTATAATATGCGTGTGTATTTATAAATACTATTTATTAAATAGAGTATTTGATTATGAAAATTATTTAGCCACGAGAGTAGGCAAAATAGTTTTGCAACAAGAAAATGCAATGCCATTTCTTATTCTGACATTGCTCGTTTGCTCAAACATGAGAATGATTGAGAATGTTTAATTAAAAATACCCGTCGATTGATACCTTGATCACCCAAATCCGTCAACTAGTTCAAAAAAAATTAAATTTGAAATTTTTAGTGGACTTCTCAAAATGAGATGAAAAGTCAGTTTGTTTTATTGTCTGTTTGTATCTAAGCGCTTAAGAAGCTTAAATGTAATGATGGGGATTTATTTCTTTTCGAAAATTTTCCAAATCATAGAAGCTACATATATGTTCTAAGTATATATCATTGGAGAGCTGTGTTTGAGGGCTTTTAGGCGTACCTTTAAACTTTTTTACATTTTACAGGTGATATAATTTTTTAAAGCTTACATTTTGGCGATTTCTGACAAAACGGCTCTAACGATTTCGCGTTTTTTGGTATATGAAACATAAATTTTGGTTGAGGGGTTTGGAAGATATTACCTGTTAAGTGAATATCCCACAAAAAAACCTCTACACGAGGTAAAAGTCTAGTGACGAAAGCAATTTCTAGCCCTTTCGATCGGTATATAACGATCTGATCGGACAGTCGTAGCAAATTTTCCAACTTAGCTGTATATATTGTTAGTCGCCTTTCGCACCCTTCGTGATGCTTTCGGCACTAACGCGAACTGCCGTCCGCAGTGATATACATTCTTCTATCGGTCGAAAATCACGTTTTAGTACGAAAAACTTTTTGGTTTTATGAGATATGTCAACCAAACTGATACAATATGCATTTAACTTGGTTTCATATATCCTGACTAGAGTTGGATTAAATCGGAGCACTATATCATATAGCTGTCATAGGACCGATCGGGTCAAAATTGGGTTTTAGTTTGAAAAACTTGTTTGTTTAGTGAGATATTTTAACCAAATTAATAGCATATGCATTTGTGTTAGTTTTAAAAATCCTGACCGAAGTTAGTTCTTATCGGACCCCTATATCATATAGCTGTCATGAGACAAATCGGGCGAAAATCAAGTTCTACTGTGAAAAACTTTTTTGTTTTATAAGAAATCTTAGCCAAACTAATACAATATGCATTTAACTTGCATTAAATTAACTATGTTTGCTGACTAATTTGGACTTGCTTATTGCTCACGGGCTTGTTCAATGTTCATATTTTGTGAACAAAATGATTGGATGGCTCTCTGTCAAAATGACAAGTAGTGTTAACATTGAAGGCAGTCATTTTGTCTAGACACAGCGCTGTGAAGCACAATTTAAGTGACGCCTGCGGAAACACTTTGACTGGTGTTCCAAGTTGACAGAAACTGCCATAGAATATGATGCCACAGTGTGCCCCAAGGTAAGCCACCATAATGGTTTTTGCCGCGAAAATTGCGCATAGTGTACTGACCGAAAATACAACACCATCAAGTATGCCAAGCAAATTCAATTAAATCATTTAAAGCAGGCGGAGACAGATATTTCGTCAAGCACAGATAAACACATAGAGACAGGCAGGACATTTTAATTTGAACACGAGAAAATCCGGTTAAAATAATCTCGAATTTAATCATTATAAAATTTTAGAACGAAGCAGTACAAAAAAATTTTTTATCGTACAGCATTCATCATATAAAGAAAAATTTTTGGCGGCAAGGAGCACTCCGAGATTTCTAGGCAGGATCAGCGCAGCATGCAGAAGTGCGCCAAGGACAATTGGGTGGCAAATGCAGCACATCAAAACATTGAGACCCAATTCCAGAAGCAATGTGATGGTGAGTCAACGTTCAACCAATAATATAGTATTAAATAATAATTGAAAGCTCAATTGTCGGAATTCAATTTAAATAAAAACTAGTTGAGACCCCAAACTAATATTTTCTCTAAATTAATCGTAAATCGCCCTCCATTTGGCGTAGGCAGCCGCTAACACACCATTACCCAAGTATAAAATACGAATAGCTTCTCTTTAAAAATGGGAAGCTCGATCTTGATTTTAGACCAAACCTTTTTAGAACTCGTCGTAGATTACGATATTGACAACCGCTTTGTCGTAAAATAAATTGATCCATTTTAATGTACATAAAGGGTGTTTTATTAAGAGGTACAGAACTTCGAATTGAAATAAAACACAAGAAAATCGTTTCAATGTCCATCAATTTGGCTTTATTGGAAGCATACTTTTATGCCATGAATGTTTAAATATGATTTATTGCATGTGGCCGCCGCGGCTGGCTCGAATATAGCCAAGTCTAGAGGTCCAATTTTGAAGCACTTTTTCGAGCATTTGGCTTCCAAGTCCCCTAACGTTTGTGGTTTGTTGGCGTAGGCGAGCGCAAGGGCGAAGGCAGGGAGGGCAGTTGCCTGAATGCTCTTTTAAGATTATGTCTGGTGAGTGCGTACATAAAACTACTCTCCGAAAAAGTTTTAACTTATATAGTTTTTCAAAAAATTCACGTCTACTAATAACTAATGTTAGTTGAAATTGTAAATAATTTTATGGAAGTCGACTTCAGTGACTTTGGAAATACATATTGTATATCAAAAATATGAAATCACTGACAATTTGTAAGCTCCGAAAGTTTCAATCCTAAAATCATTTCTTTAAAAAGTCTCTAGAGATTTTTGGTGTGTTACAAAGAAACAAAATTTTTTGCTTTACAGCGGCAATTTTTTCTTCGGTGCTCACAATTTGCAAGCGTTGTTATTTTGTCAACCTGTTCATGATAAAATGGCAAACCAAACTGAACATAAATGACAGTAGAGTTGCCAGATTTAACAAAAATGCAGCTTTATCTCTACTCGAAAAACCAACCTCTTAAAAAAAACACCCTTTATATAACATTAATATGAAATATATACTCATATAATGAAAAAAAATTTTTTTACCGAGCTAAAGTATTAGTAATTTTCATGCAATCGAATCAGTTGTTGATACTCAAGAATAGACATCGGGGAATAATACCGTAAAACGGTAGTGATTAATTAATTCATATGAAGTTCAAGAGCGGAACCGAAACAAATTATTTGTTAAGGACCGAACGCCGATACGAGTTTATTATCCGATCGATGTTGAGTTTTTTAGTTTTGTGTAAGCCGAATCTGCAATCCCCATTTATGAAATCGACCCTTGCACGACTATAGGATGTTACAGTACTTTCAAAATCTACTTTCTGATCCCATATTGCTCTAAGCTTTCAAACAAATCACCTGTTAAAATATTATAACGGAAATCACATTAAATATTCCGTAATTTAACTGTCGATTTTGTCTTATGCTAATTGTTTTTCCATTAATTGGAAAAATACGGTGTGTTCCATAAAATTTTAATTCCGATAGGCAAGTTAATTAATTTTGAGGTCCAAACGAGAGTGTAAATTTTTGTAAACATCTTTTTTCGATTTACAGTCAATTTTATTCTTATTTTCAACGAGCAAAAAATGCATTAAATTATAATAAAACCAACTCCAACCCCTGACTACTTTGCACGGCAATCCCCTGCTCGCTCCGCTTGCGAAATTGAAGGCTAAAAAGAGTAACACTTCATATATTTTTCTTGAATATTGGCAATTCTTCAGAAATGTCAACCGCAGCCAAAAATTTAAAATTGATGAAAAGCTCACATCTTGTGAAATTTTTTTGCAGAAACATTTTCAAGTTACTTGTTTAAACATTTTACAGTTCATTGGTTCGAGGATACCAACTGCATCTCTTAATAAATTCAGTTATTCTTAAATTATTTATTGATTTATAGTTGTTTTTTAGGTAATTTGGAGCGCTGAATTTAAATTTGCACTTGTTTTGTTTCTATCAGCTCGACTTTTTGCGATATACCGTTATTTCCAAAATTAAGGCACTGCCACTAAATATATTGGAATATCTGGAAAATTTACCAGTTTAAAAGAATTTCCAAAAATCGTCAACAATATTATCTTTAAGCCGTGCCCACATTAACATTAACTTTTCCTAGTAGTTTCAGAGATATCGTTGATGTTATACGAAAAAAAAAAATCAATTTTGAGCAAAAAAAAACTGTTTATTAAAAATTCTTTAAACAAAAATAAACAAATATGAAAGTTGTAGTCTAAAAACGTTTAGCTTAACATGTTTCGAATTAAAGGAACTTTATTTCAAGGTAATCGGCTCACAAAATCAAACATTTCAATAAAGTTACTATAAATCGAAAATTTTTTTTCATATGATTTTCTTTAATTATCGCGTTTGAAGGGTTTGAAAATTTCTATGCAATCTCATGGGTTTTGGGTTGGTCATTGAAATAGATTAAATCACACAAAAAAGACTCACTTACAGGTCAAATTTGCAAAACGCAGACTTATCTCCCGATGAAATTATCTTAAGATTATTGTGGCCAGCTTTCAAGGTCGTACGTCAAACCGTTGGGCTGTACAATGCTAAGTCAGTCAGTGAGTCAGTCAGTCTATATATAAATAGATTTAAAATTTTTATATTATTTTTGTGGGATATCAGAAATTTTTGCGATTGCTTTTGCTTTTTATCATTAAATATATAAATTTAGTTGTTGAGTTTCTTCATATATAAAAAAAATTTTCTTTAATTATAAAGAATACTAGGGGGGCTCCGCCCCTCGCTCGTTTCTCTCGCTGTGAGGTGCGGCTACAGTTGAGCACGCTCGACAGTAGGATACCCTGAGCCCAGGTACTCTTTAATAAAAGTTGATTTTCGACCAATTGTTCCAATTGAACCGATTGGAAACAAATCTGGTCAGAATGTACAAAGCTAACATTAATGCATATTCTATCAGTTTGTTAAACATATCTCAAGAAAACAAAAAAACTAAACTTTTCAAACTAAGACTTAATTTTTGTCCGATCGGTTTTATGACAGAAGATATAGTGGACCGATCTAATCGAACTTCGGTCAGGATGTACAAATCAAAGTTAAATGCATAGTCTATTAGTTTGGTTACGATATCTCACAAAACAACAATCTTTTTCTTACTAAGACTTAATTTTCGATTGAGTCTCTATTGCAGCTATATGATATAGTAAATCGATTTGAACCAAATCTGGTCAGAATGTACAAAACCAACATAAAAGCATATTCTATCAGTTTGGTTCCGATATTATATTTTATATTTTTTTTTAATATACATAACACTAGGCAACAAATTTGAACTATTTGGAACAAAACCCACTTTTTTTTGATAGATTTGAGGCCATAAATGGATTTTAAATAAAAATAAAAATTTTTTAAAATCACGCAATTTTGCACTGCGAAAAAAGTATTTATTATGTATTCGTGCTAGCTCACCCCTTTTGCGCACAGTGCAGAATGCCAATTTTCGTGTTTTTTTAAATTTAAATATTTATTTAAAAGTTTTATATTAAACTTAATTTAACTTAACTACAAAATTGGATATCAGAAATTTTTGAGCTGGAATATGCTTTTGTCACTAGACTTTTACCTCGTGTAGAGGTTTTTTTGTGTGATTTTAATAATTCGAGCACTAGTTAATTCGGAAAACACGATAATTCGGACACTCAAATTTTGTCTATGAAATATTCGGTAACCCGGACACCACACAAATTCAAAATATTTTTTTTTGTAAATAGTCCTGGAGTATTTTTCATTGTTTTGAGAACTATATTAAAATTATTTTATTTACCAAAAGCCTACCAAAAATGGCATGCTTATTTTGGCTCAACTGAATAGGTTCACCAACTTTGAGTTTACTTTGTGATCAAATCTTTTTTGGTTATTAATTTAGGGGTTTTACAGCTAAATATAAGTAAAATGAAACACATAGGTCAATAAACTTACTTTGAAAAAATTCATGTAAAAGAATGTCTCGATTTTGAACTAAATTACCGTATAATCGCTAATACAAATGTGGTCAGAGCCAAAATGATTATTATGGTATGTTTACATAGGGGCACAATGCGGCATCATATTCTGCGGCAATTTCTGACAGCCCGTGACTCTAGTCAAAGTATTCACATTGACGTCACCTGAAATGTGCTTCATAGTGCCAAGCCAAAAAGACTGCCGTCAATATGAACACTAATTGTCATTTTCACACAGCGCACTGGGGCAGGAGGTTGAAAAGCGTGGCAAAAATCAATTTTTTGACGAAAGCGTTCGTAAAAAGTAATAATGGCATTCGATAGATAAAATTTCAAAGATTACGAATCCAAAAGATTTTTGAAATCAGGTAAAAATTGCGTGACAGCCTCTCAAAGTTGACCCATTTTTCAGTGCGCGCAAAAATGTGAAAATTTCATAAAAATTGCAAACTTTAAAACTGATTTGATGACAAGTTATATGACCGATCTTTATGTTTTTGTTTTCATATGAAAAGTACATGCATTTCTAGTTAAATGCCGTAGAATTTTGTTTCTTGACTTGTTGACCTTTTATCCCAGCGATGTTTAAAAAAAAGCACTAAAATTAGGCTATTTTTTGACTTTGATGGAATAGAACAAAAATTGGACTCATTTGGACTCGATCCCACTACCACAGGAGTCTTTGTTAATCAATTCTCTAACGAAATAGCCCCGGTCTTTCATGCGTCCAGCTGCGTCTGGGGAAGTTATAACAATTACATACGTTTTCGCTATAACAGGCATCATACCAGATTTTCAAATTTTTTTAATTTTTTTTTTTTTTTCGTAACAAGCGTAATAAAACTTTTTTATATATTAAAAAATGCTGTTTAAAGGTTGAAAAAAATTAAAAATAATATTTCGGACAAAAAAAAAGATTTATTGTTTAAATTTTACATGTAAAATATGCACTGAAAATATTTTTTTACTTTGACCGAAAACTTTGAATCAATCAGTGCGCCTATCAAGCAGTGCAAACACTCATTTCAAAGCTTAAAAAGTTTATCAATTGCTTTTTAAATTTTGAAAATATCTTCACTTCAAAAGATATGATTTTTGCAACGCAAAACGAGGATTGCCCCACTGTGCAGCGCCACGGCTTTAGAAAGTTCACAAAAATTGAACATTGAACAAGTTCGTGCGCAGTAAGCAAGTTCCACAAAAAGAATAAAAACAAGCAAGTGGTGTGCTTTTTCGTACAGCAAATAAAATTAATTTTATGCATATTTATCAAATAATGATTATATGTGAGCTTTTCACACAACTTCGCTAGCATCCCTTCCTTCTTGCGGGTCACATTATCATTGGCAATTAAAAAATATTCATCCAATATCACCTTTTGCTTCTTTAGGGAATCAATTTCAAGATCACATTAATTTTAAAATTATAAAATGAACAATAAATCCATTTCAAAACACAAGACTTGTCAAAATAACATAGTCGTGCCACAGTGTCCCAAAAAGAACCAACTTACTCAATATGCCTACGGGAAAGCTAGCTATAATTATACTATCTGGACCTAAACATTATGGAGAAAATATGGGGAGTGTTGTACACGAGGGTGACAGAAAATTTGAATGTACCGCGACCTTAATTGACGAGATTAAAAAAGCCTGGACCGCGATTTCGCTTCCAGTTATTGAAGAATATTTAAGATCCTTGCCAGGTCGTATTTAAGAAGTGATACTTAAAGCAGGAGGACTTATTATTAAATTATAGTGAATTAGTATATACTTAATAAAAAATTTACCCAAGCTTTGAATTCACGCGATAAACATTTTTTTTTTTAATTTTATTCTCTTGAACCTATTCAGTTGAGCCAAAAAATTTTAGCATGTAATTTTAGGTAGGCTTTTGGGAATTGAAATAATTGTAATATTTGTACTTTTGGTAGAAACCGGAAAGTTGTACATCTTATGAGCAACTAAATTATCTATCAAATAAAAATGGTTTCATCAAAATTAAAGTATTGGTTCAAAAGATCAGGCCAATTTAATTTGACGAAAGTCGTGAACTTATTTAGTTGAGCGGCAGTGTAATAATAATAATGTAATAATATATAGTATAATATATTATAATATTTTGTTTAAATTTTAAAGTTTTATGTAATATTAAACAGTTAAAATGTTCTTAAATTAAATTCTAGATATGGGCATTTTCACAGAAAGGTACACCAGGACTGAAAAATTAAAAGTTATCCAAACATTTTTGTTAACTTTTTTTATTAAATAGCAATATTCAAATTTTATTAATTAAGGAGTACACGTCGTTTCTTAGACGCATTGTCGAGAATTTAACCTCATAATTTAAGTTCGTGGATTGTTCAGCTTTGTTCATTTCTAAAAGCATACATATTCTCTTTAAAGTTAAATTTTCTAAGAATAATAATGTAGGTGAACTCTAATCGCAAACAATTTTAATAAAGCAAGAACTAAAGAGAAAAAATACTAATGGGGAAAGTAAATTTCAATCAGCCGTAAAATATTGATTTCTTTTTAATGATATTTCTATGTAACGTCATGTCATCGAAAAAAGATTTTCTTAGTTGTAAATTATATAAATTTGTATTATAAATTTAGATTTTGTTTATTTTTTGACCGTTTTTTGTAAATTAACTTACAAAATGGAAAGTAAGTAGGTTATTTAATTAATTCAGTCCTTAATTATCAAAAATCTAAACAACATACAAAGAAAACACTTTAATTCTGAGTCAATAGTTTGTTAATTACTACGTAACGTGTCATACTTAGGATAATAAAAATTAAGTGGGAATAGATTTTTTTTAATTTTTATGCGAAAGGTCTTGCCCAGTTCGCAGAGTTTTGCGTTTCTCAATCCCAACTCAAATCAAGTTCCATTTTTGTTACGTAACGTCATCACATATTTTTGCCTATATCTTTTAATCGGAAAGGTCGATTATTTTTATCTTTTTTATTAAATATTCCAGCTGAATCGCTAATTAGATATATGGACATTTTTTTAATTTTGACCTTTTTAATGTTTTTTGTCACGTTTTGCCGTTCGAATGTAACGTAACGGGGCTGTGGAAATGCCCATATACTATCTAATTGTAATTTAATAATTAACACGACCTTCTTTTTAAATATAACTTCATATATATGATATCCCAAAGATTTATAAAAGTTTCAATTTACTATACGTGTATTTAAGGAAAATAGTTGCCCAGACAGCTGAAAAGTCTATCAAAACTGGTCAAATAATTCGGAAAGTTCGTGAAAACTCTTTTATTATACAGTTCTGAATACACTTCCGTTTTTTTCTGATAAAATCGACAAAATTATACCACATTTACAAGTGCGTTGGTGACTTAAAACACATTATTCCTTTCCTACATCTTGGAAGTAGTATTTAAACTCGTGACGACCATCCAGATTAAATGTTTTCTCATTAGAAAACCTAATAATTTTCTCTGTTCATGCTAAACGCTCTCAAGCAAATCGAGTGCGTGAGGCTTTACGCACATCATTGAGATGTGGTTTTTATACCCTGAGCCCATTAAAAATGGGAAAAAAAAGGGTATAATGTGTTTGGCAGAATGTATGTAACAGGCAGAAGGGGGCGTGGCGGACCCTCAAAAGTATATATATTCTTAATCAGGGTCAACAGCCGAGTCAATTGAGCCATGTCCGTCTGTCTGTCCGCCCGTTTGTTTGAACGCGTCAATCTCAGAAACCATAAAAGCTAAAGACTTCAAACTTTGTATGTAGGTTTCTGGTTAGCATAGGCAGATCAAGTTTGTTTTTATTTTTGAACCGGACCACTATATCATATAGCTGCCATAGCTGTTTGTTGAGATATCAAACCAAACTAATAGAATATGCATCTGGGCTGGTATTATACATCCTGACTAAATTTGGTTAAAATCGGTTAGCTTTATCCTATAGCTGCCAAAGGAACGATACATCGAAAATTAAGTTTTAGCATGAAAAAGTTTTTTGTTTTTTTGAGATATCAGAACCAAACTAATAGAATATGCATCTGGGCTGGTAATATACATCCTGACCAAGTTTGGTTAAAATCGGTCCACTATATCATATAGCTGCAATAGAGACGCTCAATCAAAAATGAAGTCTTAGTATGAGATATCTTAACCAAACTGATAAAAAAAAATGCATTTAACTTGGTTTTGTCCATCCTGGCTGAAGTTCGTTCAAATCGGTCGACTGTATCATATAGCTGTCATAGGACCGATTGATCAAGTTTTAGTATGAAAAAGTTGTTTGTTTTTTTAAGACATCCTAGCCGAACTGATAGAATATGCAATTAAGTCAGTCTTATACATTCTAACCAGATTTGGTTCAAATCGGTTCCATTTATCATATAGCTGCCTTAGGAACAATTGGTCGAAAATCAAGTTTTATAAAAGAGTACCTGGGTTCAGGGTATCCTACTGTCGAGGGTGCTCGACTCTAGCCGCACCTCACCGCGACCGAAGCGAGCCGGTGGTAGGCGAGCGCAGCGAGCAGGGTGCGGAGCCCCCTTGTTTTTTGTATTTTTAATGTCATCCAACGTTTGACACTTCGAATAATGCGTTTTTCAGTAGCCCCACTGGCACAGTTACACCGCATTATTCCCTGATTTGCGAAACCAAACGTGATACATTTAATGCAGTCTAATGATAAGTTTTCTTCTTTTAAAGGTAACTATTACCTTATTTTGGCTTGGACCTATTTTGTTCTAGCGATTTTCGGTGATTTAATTCAAAATCGACACATCCTTTTATTTGTAATTTTTCATAGTTAGTTGAGTTTCGCGGTTAACTCTTTGTAAATGTAGCTGAGAAAACTCTTAATTAATAAACATAAGAGTTTAAACTATCTCTGCCGATGACAAAGTTAACTCAAAGTTCGTAAACCTATTCAGTTGAGCCAAAAAAAGGTTCGTCTTTATTGCAAGCAGGTCAAGTTGGCTTCAAATTGCCGCCACGTCCCCTTAAAAGCCCAAAAATCGAAATTTAAAATTTCATATCCAAGTTATAAGAACAATTTAAAAACTAGAGATTCCAGACATTGCATAGAAGTGTCGGGAAGTGTACTAGATATTTGCTGAAAGTTTTGGCAGTTATTATAACTTGATAACATAAAAATGCTGTTCTCCTTTGGCGTAGTGAACTGAATCGCAAGCTCAGGCAATGTCCACGAACGCGTGCTTTTTTATTAAATGTTATATGTTATATCGACATATTAAAGGGGTATTCCTGAAACAGATTCAGATTTAGTTTCGATTTCGCTTAATCAAATCTGTATCAGTTTCAGAAACGACCCCTTTTGCACATAGAATTGATTTCGATTTCGAAAATTTAAAAAAAAAAAACGGTCGAAAACACAAACTGACAAAAAAAACTGTGGAAACTGTTTTTTTAGACTTTTTAAGGTATATGTCTATTGGTTCGGTTCCACCTAAAAAAAATTTTTAAAAACCCCAAATATGGGGTGATTAATCATAAATCTAGATGTTTTTTTTTTTGGTTTAGGGTTTCATCTGGCTATTTTTTTTACATTTTTGAAATTTTCAAACAAAATGAACTTTTGCATGGTTGTTTAGTAAAATTTGTCTCTACTAAGCTCCGTACACAAGTAGGTTTTTAAACATCTGCATAATCTACATCCTAGGGGCTTGGGTGCATGTAAAAAAATTATTATTTTTCTATGCAGATTTTACCATAAAATTGACAAGTCCATAAGATGTAGATGGTAAAAAGATCATAAAATCGACAAGTCGGAGAAAATTAGTGCTGGTAAACGGGCCATAATAGTAACAAGTTGCAACAAACAAAACAATAAATAAGTCCATTTTGTATTGAAATTTTAAAAATTTGTTATAAAAAAAAACCAGATAAGACCCAAAACAAAAAACATCTAAATTTATAGTAAATCACCCCCAATTTGGGGTTTTCTTATTTTTTGGGATGGAACCGAACTAATAGACATTTACCCTTTTAAATAATAGTTTGCTTGCAGAATAGTCAATAAAGAATAATACTATTTGTTGAAGAGAATAGAAAAAGTGATAAATTTGGACGCTTAACGACGAAAATTAGTGTGACCAACGCAACACCAAAAAGTAACCAAATGTTGAATGGTCACATTTTATAAAGCGCCAAACTTGAAAAATAAATAAAATGGAAAATTTTTAAGATATGGAGACGGGATTGTAGGCATATTATGCCCTATGCTGAAAGAAGCAGAGGAGGAGGAACGCAGGCGTAGCGCATATTGGGTCAAACTATAAAAATAGCATCATAATGCTTTTTCACTTAAGTAATTTTCATTAAAGTCTCCTACGTTATGAGAAAGTCCAAACGACATTTTCTTATTTGTTTGTGCGTCCACAACAAACAGCTGATATTTATCTAATTGCTGCCCAAATAATGAACGCGACATACAATTGGTCAGTCGACAGAGAAATATGAGCTGTTGCATATAGTGTTGAAAACCGCCACACCTTATCTTTCAACTCCTTTTTCATGCTTTTTGTGAGTGCCGCACCAGCGGAAATAAAGCGAGATAATTTATCTTGCGTTCGGCCACTGTTTTTTTATATGGAGTTTAGCCTAGCGAAAGGAATTTTTTCGATGTGAGTACCTACCCTCAAGCAGCAATTTTACACATTATCAGCTCCTGGTTTGTCTACGTCATTTAAATCTATATGCGTGCTTTAGCTTCAATTCTCAAGTCGATTTTTTAGCTGTCATATCCATCTGAGACACCTATAGTAATTAATCTAAATTAAATATATAGTTTCTTAATTACCAATTCTTGAAGTACTGGAAACTTTCAAAATTCTCCACATTAAAATCGCAACAATAAGTAAGCAAACACCAAGTATGACTAATGTTATCGAAATACCGGTCTCACATATTATCAAAATGAAACCAAAACTATTGGGGTAGTCCTGATTTGGTTTCGTTAAATATTTATTTTCGCCGATCAGCTGTTCCCAGCACAATGCTAACAAACATTTTTGGAATTGTGAAATTGGTACTGTAATATCCTCTGCACACTGAGCACATCTACGGGGAACGCATGGGAATGATGGTAGATGTGAAACACCAATTCACACTGTCAACATCTACCTTCTACCATCAATTTTATTCCTTGCGTCGTAAAGAGTAAGTGAAAAACTTTTTGTGAACTTTTTTTTGTGAAAAATTAAAATGTTGCTCGCTAATATGGAGCATAACAACAAAATGATTAGCAATTTAATGCTCTCGTCCCAGAGGTCTACAACAATCTCATTCATCTCTGCAGACCACTTCACCCGGTTAGCAGTTGATTTATTTCCAGCTTTTGATTAAAATAAACGGATTGTTACAAATAAAATGTATATCATGTTTAAAATGTATATCATTCCTCTATTTTTTACCGTTCATTTAAGTTGACATTGTTTACATATTCGTAGCGAACGTCAGATTTCTAGTGCTTCTTTCGATAACTATTGGCTTGAAACGATTGGAAACGTATGGGACAGAAACATCAAAGGGGAGATGGTGGAACAAATGGAAAATTTCGGAGCGGGTAAAACTATGGGACCATCACGAGAATTGATGGTAGATGGCAGATGTTGCTCAGTGTGAATTGGATATAACAAACAATATCGCAATTTGGCAGATATCACTGCAGACGAAGGATGCGAAATGCGACTAGCAATATATACAGCTATTATGGAAAATTTGCTACAACTGTCTGATCTGTTTGAATTATATACCGATCGAAAGGTTTAGTCCTAACTAACAAAATGGCACACTACATTTGCTTACTCACCTGGTTCATGAGTTAAGGCGGTGTAAGTGGGAGGGGCCAAATAGGAAAAGGAACTGGGCCAACTCAGAAAAAAAGAAAACCTCCCAAATAGACAGCAATTTATCATGAATTTAGCCGAAAAAATTTGTTTGGGGACTTAACTTAAAATTGTTCGAAATAACCACATTTCTTGTTGCCACCTAGTTGAAAGCTAAAAAATTGTTCGAAAGCTAAAAAAATCATCGTCGGTTCGGTCTAAATTTAACCAGAAAAAAAATTGTTGGCTTCATTAGTCAAGAAATGCGGTTATTTCGAACAATTTTTTACCTGTTCAACTAGGTTGCGACATGGTGTGCACAGCCAAAATGGTAAAAAAAAAAGGGGTTGGAATGTAAAATTTTAGATTGACAGAATAGGCAGCACAATGTCCCGAGCCCGATCCGATTGAAAATCTTTGGTCAAATGTTGAACGACGACTTGCCTAGTATGATTTAGCCCCATCCGCCAAAGAAGATCTTTAGAGCAGTGCACAAGTGGAGTGGAATCGAATTCCAAAACAGATATTTGGGAATATGGTAGAGAATGTATCAAAGATTATGTTTAATATCTTCTGTTTTCACGAAAAGTGCAAAAGTGAGTATATGCTATTTGTTTTTGTTTTTTATTTTCCACTCCTTAAAAATAACTATTTTATGTTTGCTATTTACTAATAATATAAAACATATGGAAAAAATAATTTTTTGCCTGTTGCTTTTATAGTTTTGTTATTGAAGATGCCGAATGACAAAGTTTGTGAACTTGTACTCAATTTGGCTCCCCACTGCATAAAATTTGTCGACAAAACGTAAAGTTAAGTCTACTCATACTTTATACTAACTTTATGAAGATTTTAGCATCAATGGAAAGGTCATTTAAATCCTGTTTGGATGATACAAAATTTTCCTCAACCCATTAAGTACCCATTGAAAAATTAGAATTATTAGTCAAGAAATGTGGCTAACCTTTTACCTTTTCAACTAGGTGGCGACAAGAAATGTGGTTATTTCGAACAATTTTTTTACCTTTTCAACTAGGTGCCGACATGGTCTGCACAGCCAAAATGGTTAAAAAGTGGCTTGGAATGTAAAATTTTAGATTGATAGAATAGTCAGCACAAAGTCCCGAGCCCGATTCGATTGAAAATCTTTAGTCAAATGTTGAACAACGACTTGCTTAGTATGATTCAGCCCTTTCCGCCAAGGACGATCTTTAGAGCCGTGTTCAAATGGAGTGGAATCGAATTCCAAAACAGATATTTGAGAATATGGTAGAGAATGTATTAAAGTTTATAAATTAAGTCAACAAAACCTTTTTTCTATGTCGAAATAATTTAAAATATTTAATATCTTCAGTTTTCACGAAAGGTGCAAAAGTGAGTACATGCGAGTTGTTTTAGTTTTTATTTTCCACTCCTTGAAAAGAACTATTTCATGTTTGCAAAAATAACCAGTGTTGCCAGAAAGCTTTGTAGCCTTTGTTGTTGCATAAATGACTCGTCGCTAATCCGAATGTAATTGTTTGTTGCCTTATTTTTTCGTATACACAGAAAACGAAAAACTTCTCTTTGTTGTGATTTGTTTTACGCATCTATTCTATTCGCATTTTTTCATTTGTAATTTAATTTTTTCACTTGAAAAAACATGTTCCTATTTTTTTCCAGTGTACACATTGAAACAAAAAAATTTAAGTTGCGTGCGATTTATTTTATTTGTATTGGTGCGGGCACATCCATATGGCAGTTTTAAGCACCCCTGGTATAATGTGTTTGGCAGAATCCTCCAAAGTATATATATTTTAGATCAGGATCGATTGAGCCATGTCTGTCTGACCGTCTGTCTGTCCGTCCGTCTGTTTGAGCGCGTCGTTTTTAGAAACCATAAAAGCTAGAGACTTCAAACTTGGTATGTAGGTTCCTGGATACTATAGGCAAATCAGGTTTTGTTTTTATTTTTGGATCAGACCAGTATTTCATATAGCTGCCATAGAAACGATACATCGAAAATGATACCAAACCAAACTGATAGAATATGTATCTGGGCTTGTATCATCCATCCTGCTGAAATTTGGTTAAAATCCGTTTACTATATCATATAGCTGCAATAGAGACGCTCAATCGAAAATTAAGTCTTAGATGAAAAAGTTTGTTGATTTTTAAAAGAAACACAAAAGAAACCTCTACACGAGTTAAAAGTCTAGTGACGAAAGCATATCCAGCCCCAAAATTTCTGATAACCAATTTTGTGACGAACAAAAATAATGCTTATATAACTACATATTTTCAATAATAATATAAATTAATTTAAAAAAACACAAAATTGACATTTGGAACTGCGCAAAAAGTAATTATTATGTTCGTGGTAGCTCACCCTTTTTGGGCACAGAGCAAAATGCCAATTTCGTGGTTTTTTTTTTGAAATTTATATTATTATTTAAAATTATTATATTAATCTTTATTTTTTCGTCACGAAATTGGATATCAAAGAATTTGGGGCTGGAATATGCTTTCGTCAATAGACTTTTACCTCGTGTAGCGGTTTTCTTTGTGGGATAGCTAGATAGATAAAAAATTTTTGTTCTTGGAGATATCTTAATTTAAGTTTAACTTATATATAATTTGTAGAAATCGGACCACTATAACATATAGCTGCCACGGGACCGATCTGTCGAAAATAAACCTTTGCTTAAAATTTTTTTCTTTGATTATATGCTAATACTTTAGCTGTCTCTTTTGGATTTTAATTAACCATATCTTAAACAACGCTTAAATCATGCAGCTATGTAAATAAAAAAGAAAAGAAAATGGATGTAATTTTTATCGACTTTTAATAAAATTTTAAAGTAAAAAATCTTGAAAAAAGCTAAACAAAAAATCATAATTTTCTTAATTCGAAAATTAATGTCTCTTAAACTACTGGTTTGACTCTTTGAAAATAGGTTTTGGCATTCTTGAGTAATGATGACATATGTAATTTTTAAAAAAGACTAAAAAAATCTCACCAAAGGAAACAAATGTTTTTCGTTATATGGGGACCCATATCTATAAAAAAAAATTTGGTTTCGTTCGTGTAATTTTTTGCCTGTTACTAATCTGCCAGATTTGTTGAAATATCTAAAAAAAAAAAAAAAAAAAAGGTTTTTCGCACTAGAACGTGATTTTCGAACGATCTTTCCTATGGCAGCTATATGATAAGGTAAAACGATTTAAACCAAATTGGGTCAGAATGTATAAGACTGACTTAATTGCATATATATCAACAAATTTGACAGATAATGCATTTAAGTTGGTCTTAAACATCCTGACCAAATTTGGTTCAAATCGGTTGACTATATCATACAGCTTTCATTGGAACAATCAGTCTAAAATTTAATGCCTCAAGCTTCGGCGGGCCGAAAGGCTTCTAAACACCTGAGAACATGGTATCTTGCTTTGATGTAATTGTGAATTGATTTAAAAATGTGGACTAAGCATTTTAATATCCTTTTTCAAATTATCAATGTCAGAAGCATATAAAATTCAAAAACTTCTGATATATTCCAAAAAAAAACCTCTACGAGGTATAAGCCTAGTAGCGAAAGTCTTTCCATGCCCCAAAATTTCTGATATCCAATTTTGCAACGAACCATATTAAACTTAAGACAAAATATATAAAAAAAAAAAAAATTTTCATTCGGCACTGCGTAAAAACTAGTTTTTATAGTATGTAATAAGAAGCTTAACCTTTTTGCACATGGTGCCTGATATATATACACATTTTATCACATTTTCTCCACCTCATTCTCTCTTCTTCCTTCCCTATACCTTTTGAGATATCCCCAACTAATACTTATTCTTCTTCTAATACTATTACTAATACCAAATCTAAAATTTATTGATCTGATTAGTTTTTCTCCAATCCGTGCAACAATAATTGCATCACGAAACAACAGTATACTCTTTTTTGCCTATACTATAAATGGGCTCAGGGTATAAAAAGCCTGCGGCTACAGTCAAAAAAATAAGATGATAGCCTTGAAAATCACGACAGCGTGCAAAAATAGAAAACACATAAATATTGTGATCATGATCATTGCCGCATGCTCTTGGTGATATAATTGCGTTGCTGGGACGCTTGGCTGCCACTTCAGCTAGCAAATTCGTGACACCTGTTTGGTATATGTCCAACAGTAAAATAATAAGAAACAAGATCAGATCAGTGGGCATTCTCATTCACACAATATAAATGTATTTATTTACATACAATTTTTGATAAATTAATTAATAGCGTCAGATGGCGTTGATTTGATCCCAACCAATTGTTGTGAGAGCTTAATATTATTTGTTAAGCGTAGTTTATGGAAAGTTATTGTCGTATCCAAGGTTGGTTGCAGTTGCTTGGATTTGTGTATCATATAGAGCATGAGTCAATGTACATGGCAAGTCTGTTTACCTTGCAAATCGTCTTCGAATAGGCAACGATAGCGACTAGCTAGTAGTCTTGTTTATTTTTTTTAACAGTTGCCGTTTTTGGCTCGAATGCGACCTCAATGGCACTGAACGACTCAGTTTGATTTTGCACAACGTGATGAAATGCCGCAAAAAATGCCAGAAGTAGCAGACGAGCGTGATAGTGAAATGCAAACGAACCTAAAACAGTGTTGTAAATTAAATTTGAATGTGATCCAATAATGAAGAAAATAAATCAATCAAAATACCTTGACAACGTTATAATTTATTTTTTTTTTTTTGTTTTTGAAGCGTGAAATACTTTTGCTAATTAAAAGAAAAACGGCACTTCTCATAACACCACCAACCACAAAATACTCAACCATATTATGGACATTAACGGATTTAGTGGTGGTCGCGTACAGTATTTACAGGCTCAGTTGTTTCCTGTCTGCACACTAACAACATCCAATGGAGGTAAAATTCATCCAATACAAATCCCGTACGAACAAAAAAAAAACAGTAAAATCGACTATAATTTACCCTATCATAGTTTATGACGCCGATCGAAACTAAGGTTTTCGATAATTAAGATGCAAATCAGCTTCCTGGAAACACAACGAGAGAGTCATTAGGATGTAATGGGGTCTTCAAAATAGTTCTTCGAGTCGAATTGATATGCGTAAATGTTTTTGATTGGTCTAGGTTTTTATTGGCGATATTTTTAGGTTAAAGAGTATACTGTATTCGTTGGAATGTATGTAACACGGAGGAGAAGGCACCTCCGACCCCATATAGTATATATATTCTTGATCAGCATCAACAGACGCGTCGTTATAGCCATGTCTGTCTGTCCATCCGTTTGAGCGCCTAGATCTCACAGACTACTATACATGCTACGCAGATTTTGTTTGTTTGTTTGTCACACAACTTTCCGCCCCCGATCTTCCAAAAAGTTGATGGACAAAGCTCCAATTGCTGTGCACGGTGGCGAATCGAATCATTCGGGTCCCCTTAAACACTTTGCTCTACAGCGGCAATTGTTTCTTCGGTGCGCACTGTTCGACGTCTCTGCGGATGCGTATTCCCACATAGAGTAAACGTAGTGCGAAAACGATCCAGGGTTAACCGAATAAATTGGTCTGATGGACGATAATGTCGACCATCAAATGGACGGAGCTTGCGGAGCTTCGCGAACTGAACCATTATTTTCGAAATAAATTTGCACAATTTGCACGCGTTGTTCTTCTGTCAACCTGTTCATGATAAAATGGCAAACCAAACTAAACATAAATGACATTAGAGTTGCCAGATTTAACAAAAAATTTCAGCTTTATCTCTACTGGAAAAGCCAACCCCTTAAAAAAAAACCCTTTAGCTTAAAGAGCTATTTGAAAGGCATACAGACTAATTTGATTTCTCACTCGATGACATATTGCCGTTGATGGATTTTTGTTTTCTTTGTAAACTTCAAAGGTTGTACTTCATGGTTCCATATAACTGCATCAGATTGGACATTTTCAGACGGTTTTAAATGCCTGCCACTATAATATATACAGACATAATAGTGGAAATGTATACACTGTAACTGAGCAACCTTAGAAAAATAAAATACTTATTTATGTAAGTTTGAATTATTATTTTTAAGGAGTATTTAGTTGAAAGTAAATGGTTTGCCATGTTTTATATTAGATAGTTATTACTTCAAAGTATTTTTAAGTGTTTATCAATAATTTAACTGTTAACTTTAAATTTTTGCAGTCATGATTATATTTTTAAATTTTAAAATTCGCTAAATAACACTATGCAACAGCCCAAATCTGAATTGAACCAAACCGACTTTTTTTGATAGATATTTCTATGGCAAAGTTTTTTTTTAGATTTTTTTTTTTATCTGGCTCTTTTTTATCACTTTTTCCAAGAGGTGCGCCCATTTTTGTCATCATTACTTGTTAACGCCAAAAACAATTTTCAAAAGCTTTGTTGTTTTTTATAAGCTTTTTTTTTTTTTTAGCTTTTTTTACTTTAAAGACCTGGTTACACTTAGATCGAAACGACCGCAGAAGCAAAAACTCCATATAAAACAAACGGTATAAAAAAATTTTACGATTTGCAGTTTGATATTTGGTTTACACTTTTCGCTACGTAACGCTACGTATCGGCATAACGTTGTGTTAACTATAACATGGCACTTTTAAAGCCACTCTTCGCAATTTCGTATTGGAAATAGGTTTCACCCCTATTTTCGTCAGTCAACAATGAAAAAAATGAGCGCGCCAATTGAGGGCACAACAAGAAAGCGTTATGATGATTTTGAAAAAGTGGATAAGGTGCAGCTTATAAATGCCGATAAAATGAAGAACGCAGATATGAATAAGTATAAAAAAAATAATAATATAATAATAAAAGCATGCATAACTATGAATGTAATTTTAATTTCAATACAAATAACGAGCATAATTAATTTAACGCTTTCCTGTATTTTATTTGGTTAAATTACTTTTTGTCATTTTGTTTTGCTTATGAACAGATGATTTGGTTTAACAGGGCTCAATAAAAGCGCACAGTCGATTAAATACGTTTATCGATACATAACATAACAGCTGATATTCAGCGAGAAAAAAGGGCAAACGTAACGATTTCAGTTCGCTCCGAGTGTAAACTAGGCTTAAAAAACTTCCGTTTTAACCTCTTTTTGCAAAGCTGCATTGTTTGAGCGTCGTTTAAGATATGATTCATTAAAAACTAAGGAGAAACAACGATAACATTTTATATCAAGGGATGTTTTTGTCGATTTTGATGACTTTCTTGTAGAGCGGCATGACCTTTAGTATGAACATTTTTTGTGTGCTATGAGATATCCTAACCAAGCTCACAGGAAATCATTTTGCTGTTGTCTTACACATTTTGACCACATTTGGTTCAAATCGGATTTCTATATCGTAAATCTGCCATAGGAATGATCCGTCGAAAATTCATCTTTAGTATAAAAAGTTGTTATATCTGGTAATGTGTTATATATCCCTACCAAATATGGTTCAAATCTGTCCACTATATCATATATCTGTCATGGGATCGATCAAGTAAAATCAAGCTTTAGTATGAAAAACTTTTTTGTTTTTTGAGATATTTTAACTAAGCTGGTAGAATTTGCATTTATGATGGTCCTATGCATCCTGACCGAAGTTGGTTCAAATCGGTCCACTTTATCATATCACTGCGGACGGCTGTAGCCAAGTGTTATCAGTCCGCCAATTTAAGGTACGCGAGATAGCTAAGAAAGTAGTCATCGCAAAAACCGCGTGAATTATATCCCAGACGAAATAATGGACATGAAAAAGCTGTCTGCAAGATGGGTGCTGCGTTTGCTTACATTTTTGTTAAGATAATGCGTCATTTTACATCTTAAACTTAAAGTTGCGCTTGACGGACAGAAATTTTCAACAAATGAGATGGCTATTACCTTCGAAATCAACCATTTTAAGGAGCCGGACGGCGAATAATTTTTGGAGGGTTTAAAATTGTGGTAGCGTCTTTGGAAGAAATGTGGTGACTTTTAAGAAAACTAGCTTAAAAATTAAAAAATATTTAAACTGCTTACCTCATTACTCATCAGACCACCCAGGTAGTAACGATAGGTCGAAAATTTAATACAGCGTTCAAGGGCATCTTTGGTGAGCCAACCGGCAACAAAGTGTCTGGACACAGGATATCCTACTGTGAACCGCGTTCGAGCCCTTGTTTTTATTTCTAGCTTAGTCAAGCAATTTTTTTGTTTACATCATAATAATATTTGGCTAAGATCTGACTTCTATATTATATAGCTGTTCTAGAAACGATCACTCGAAAAATAAAAACAGGGCTCTGGGAGAGTATAAAATCTTTGGCGGATTTTCTTCAGATCTTTCCCATTTTCCTCAGATCCCTGAGCACAATCGGTGTTTCGACAATTGACATACAATTTTTGCAATTATTTTTATTTTGAGCTAAATCTCTATTTTAAGAAAGAGGTTCGGCGCGCGTTCGTGGTAAATTAATTTTAAAGGCTCGATTCAAGAACCGAAACGGTTTTGCAAAGTTGGATTTGGTTTGCAGCCTTGATTTGTATTTATAAATATCGCAAGCTTTTAATTAAAAAAAAACGTAACCCAAAACTTGATAATTTTCAGAAATCTTATTAAAAAACCTTATTGCTGTACTATGGAAGCCAGCACACTGAAGAAACTCATAACTGTTATTTAACAGCGAAGTAGATAGTAGGTATGTATCTGATGGGCAGTTTAAGCAAATAAGCTCGAATTTTGGTTACTTTGAGCTATGATCCTTTTGTTGAAAGGATTCGATATGGACATTTAAATGTGTGCCTGTATTTTAGAAGTACCACTAGAACAATGCATGTCAAACTAAAGGGTTTTTTTTAGAGGTTGGTTTTTCGAGTAGAGATAAAGCTGACATTTTTTTGTTACATCTGGCAACTCTATCGTCATTTGTGTTCAGTTTGGTTTGCCATTTTATCATGAACAGGTTGACAGAAGAAGAACGCGTGCAAATTGTGCAAATTTATTTCGAAAATAATGGTTCAGTTCGCGAAGTTTGCTGCAAGCTCCGTCTATTTTATGGTCGACATAATCGTCTATCAGACCAATTTATTCGGTTAACCCTGAATCGTTTTCGCACTACGTGTACTCTGTGTGATAATACGCATCCGCAGAGACGTCGAACAGTGCGCACCGAAGAAACAATTGCCGCTGTAGAGCAAAGTGTTGAAGCTATTGGAGCTTTCTCCATCAAATTTATGGAAGATTTTGCGCAAAGATCTTGAATATCCAGCTTGTTCAAGAAATAAAGCCGTGAGACCATGCAATTCGTCGTTATTTTGGTGTATGGGCCAAAAATGAGATAAATCTCGATGCTGATTTTCATCGCAAAATTTTATTCCGTGATGAGGCTCATTTATGGTTGAATGGCTACGTCAATAATCAAAATTGCCGCATTTGGAGTGAGAATAATCCACATGAGACCCTTGAGACGCCATTACATCCACAAAAACTGACTGTTTGGTGTGCTCTATGGGCTGATGGAGTCATTGGGCCGTACTTCTTCCGAAATTATGCTAGAGAGTGAGTTACCGTTAATGGAAACCGGTATAGAACCATGATAACCGACTATTTTGCTCCCGAATGGGATGGCATGAATGTGGATGAAATATGGTTCCAACAAGACGGCGCTACATGCCACACAGCGCACGTCACAATCGATTTATTGAAGGAAACATTCGATGAGCGCATAATTTCGCGGAATGGACCTGTCAATTGGCCACCAAGTTCGTCTGATTTGACACCATTGGATTATTTTCTTTGGGGATATGTGAAGTCGCTCGCCTACGCCAACAAACCACAAACGTTAGGGGACTTGGAAGCCAACATTCTTCACGTTATTGCCGACATACGGCCCCAAATGCTTGAAAAAGTGCTTGAAAATTGGACCTTTAGACTTTGCTATATTCGAGCCAGCCGCGGCGGCCACATGCCGGAAATCATATTTCGACATTAATGGCATAAAAGTATCCTTTCAATAAAGCCAAATTGATGGATATTAAAACGATTTTCTTGTGTTTTATTTCAATTCAAATTTCTATACCTCTAAAAAAAAAACACCCTTTGTTGCCTTAGTCGAGCGCATTCAGCAGTAGGATACCCAGTGCCCTGGCACGAAAGTACCCTGTTATGTATTTGAAGACAATTACCTTGATACAGTAAACATTCTTTATAAGCAACCGTTAAAAAAGCAACATTCTATTGTAGCAACCTCTGTATAAGCAACTTTTTTCATTTCAAATTTTCTATACAAACAACTAGTATTGTTTTTTTTATTACAACTCCATACTTCCTCAAAAATGGAGAAAAAAAAAACAGAAAACCGATTTCTTTAAAAAAAAAAGATTAATTTTTACCGATTTCTTAAAAAAAAAAAAAATAAATTATTAATGAATTGATGGCAAGAAATCATCAGAGGTCTACAGAAGGCTTAATGTCCATAACCGTACCACCAAAAAAAACTCTTGTTTTTGCGATGAATCCGAGAAAAGCTGTTTTTTATCGACTAAATTAATATTATTTTAACAAATAAAATTTCTAATAATCTTTATGTCGCAAAGCGGATTAAATTTAAAATTTATACTCCTTTTTTCTATATAAGCAACTTTTTCTTTATAGGAAACTTTAAAAAAAAATAGGTTTTTGTGAGTGAGTGAGTTTGTATATCGAACCATATTTGCATAAATAACGTAAGCGCCAAAAAGCAAATTTTACAGAAGAGAGTAACTATGAGTAAATCGTCTGTCGTGTTTCTTATGCCGCTTGTCACTGACGTTATAATTGACAAGTCAATATCTTCGTAAATTTAAACAATACAAATTTAATATTTTGTGTGCAGATGCGGTTGGTAATTATGAACACATTTGCATCACAGCACAAATTTCGGAAAAACGGCGCTTACGCTATTTATGCAAATAGGGCTCGATATAATGTTTACTGTATAACATATAAGTCATATGACTTAATGAATTCGACAACTACAACTACAATAAATTCTATCACCTTATCCTACCGACTGCACTGCCGTTTTTGTATAAAAAAAATTGCCGTAATGAACTGTTCATATACACATGTAACAATTTGACAAATATAAAATTCTGGTCAAGATGTGTAATACCAACGTAAATAAGTATTCTATATATCGCAAAAAACCAAACTTTTTCATACTAAAACTTGATTTTCTCTATGGCAGCTATATAATAGTATAATGGTACCGATCTACCTCAAATGGCAGAGGCTCAGACGCCTAAGGTCCAGAGATCAAGTCGCCGTGTGCATCAAATACAGAATTTTATTGCTTTTTTTAAAACTTGTTTTACAGAACAAAGACATTCGATAAAATTAAAAATAAAATATATTTTGCATTATGCTGTTGATTTTTATTCTTCGTGTTCTCTGATTTTGACACTGAAAAGAAAGAAAAGGGCTTCAGCATAAAAAAATTGTTTATTAGCTGTTAAAGCTGCTGTTAACAAGCAACGATCATTATGTTAATCGCATTCATAAAATGTTATATTATATTAAATTTTTATTCAGCACTATCTCAATAACCCAAACAATTTATGATAAGGCACTGTTCAAATAAACGGATTGTTTGGATTAGCGAGATTGCTTAAAAAAACTTGTTTTTATTAGATTCTGTTTGATATTTTATTCTATTTTATTAAATATTTATTGTATTTATTAATTAAATACAGTCTTTTCGGGTTCCGTGTGATGGATCAGTAATCAGTATATGCTGAATAACATGATACCTAATAATACAAATCAGCCTCGCTTCGCTCGCGGAAAAGAAGGGTGAAGGGAGGAGCACTGCTTATATTGATTTTGAATAAACTTCTTTAACGCAACAATTAAATACTGTACAATTTCAGTAATTCGGACACTTATTTAATTGGACAATAACAATACAACAAAAGCAACTCACAAATCTAGACATGAAAAAAAAAAATTTAATTCAATTTTGTACTTCCTCATGAAATAAAATTTATTTCGATGACACTTAAGCTGCAATAACCGATTATAGTTAAGAAAATTGTTGTTTAAAAATTAAAATTAAAAGCTTTGGAAATTTATTCATGAAAATTAAATTATTTTCTAATGCTTTGGTAAAGTCTTCTGTTTTTCCTGATGACCTCGAGATGTGCAATGATCAGTCAGTAAATAGATAAGTCAGGACAAAAAATTATATACAGATATTTTTTTTTTCGAAAAAAAGCGAATAAAATTAAATGCACGCTGCCCGCTGTCTGCTTTTCCAAAGTGTGAGCTTTGACCCCTTTGCAATTTGAATTTCGCAAAAAGGACTTCCTTTTGCACGACAAAATTTTCTAAGCTCTGTTAGCCTCTTAGGTCTTATGGTTTTGGATGTGCAATGCACTATGTGCGATTTTTTTATTTTTGCAGCTTAACTCTATAAAGCTAGAGACTTGAAATTTTGTATGTACTAAGATAGAATTTAAATTTTTTTTCTTTTAGTTGCATCGTGTCCCCCATTTTTTTCCCCATTATACTGAAAAATACCGATTTTTTTTTAGTATATAAAAATTGATTAAAAGTACACATTACTCTAGATAGTTTTGTTAATAACACGGTGTAACAGTCAAAAAACTTCTGGGATGCGACATAGTGTAGGTTGTAGATATTGTTAAATGCAACATTGTCGCATACTAGAAATTTGTATAACGGTAAAAAAACCCGTTTTTTCGAGGTTGATAGAGTTAAGCAATCATTTGTCTTAAACTATGCATCCTACAATATACGATACTTCGTTAAAAAGAAAAAAGTAGCACCTTTCCAACGGTGTATTACACTACAAACTTGGATTAAAATTGAGGGAGCTAAGTGGAAAAATATATGTTTTTTTTTTTCGGATTTTTGCATTTTCAACGTACTTTGAAAAAAAATTAACAAGTCATCTTTCTATATATATATATATATATATATATATATATATATATAAATAGAGTTGTTTGTCCAACTGACTGAGCATTGCACAGGCCAAACGGTTCATTGTTAACACAACACAGATATAACAAATTCATCGGCGTTTA
The DNA here is from genome assembly GCF_004354385.1 of Drosophila innubila. Lineage (NCBI taxonomy): Eukaryota > Metazoa > Arthropoda > Insecta > Diptera > Drosophilidae > Drosophila > Drosophila innubila. The sequence continues at coordinate 37,511,798 of NC_047626.1, read as the reverse complement.
AGACGGCGTTTTGGAAAATTCGACCTACAAGTGCGTTAAATTCAAGGTCGTTATTTCCATCGTATCGAATATCAGATACGAGCGAGACAACAGAAACCCGGAGAGCCATTCAAGACATACATCGTGAAGATGCGCTTGCTCATGAAGCGGGCAGAATACACAGGGGCACAAGAACTGGACCGGGCCTACGTAAACCTGCTCGAGGAATATAAGCTGTACATTCGACATTTTCTCTGAAGTGTTCTTGTTTCTCAAATTTTACACCGATATTTCGTCCAGTTCAATAGCCTTTTCCTATCAACTTCAGCCAATCATGCTATAGTAAAGCATTTGAACGTTTGAAACTATTTGCTTATGAGCATAGGCTATCTCTATGGCGTAACTTGGAAAAATACCGTGGGTTATGTTACTAAAAGTCAAAAATCTCCAATCGGGCACAATTGTGGCAATGGTTTTTTTTTTTAAACTCATCTTAAATATTCACAGACTCAGAGACAAAAGTCAAATTTGCTGGACTCGGTTTTGAAAATCAACCTAAAGTTGAAAAAGTCCCCAAAATTATAGGTCAAAAGGAAAAAAAAAATTTTTTAATTAAAAAAATAAGCACGAAAATTGGCATTCGGCACTGCGCAAAAAATAATTATTATATTCGTGGTAGCTCACCCTTTTGGCGCACAGTGCAGAATGCCAATTTTTTTTGTTTTTTTTTTTTAATTTTAAAATTTTTTATTAAACTTTATTTTGTTCGTCACAAAATTGGATATCAGAAATTTTGGGGCTGGAATATGCTTTCGTCACTAAACTTCTACCTCGCGTAGAGGTTTTTCTGTCGGATATTTAAACATTCGCAAAGTTTTCAAGCAATATTATGCAATGCACTATTCAGAACAAGCAGCTGACATTAAAAAGCTGCCAAAAACCAAGCGAAAATAATTTTGAAAAATATTTTCATGTTAGGTGTACATTTATTTAGAAGAAATATTGAAAAAATTTTTTTAAAATATGCCGCAATAATCGAAAAATCTCCCATAGTGCAATGATCAGTGAGTCAGGACAATGAGTTTTATAAATAACTTTAGATATAAGACTGTTAGATTACGGTAGATAAATTTGGTAAGCAAAATGCAAGTTTTATGTGATAAATTACATATGTACATGTGTACATGTACTATTAAAGCCTCTATATTATTATTTCTAACTAATATATAACTAAGATATAAGACCGTTAGATTACGGTAGATAAACTTATATTTATATATTTATATATTTATATATTTATATATTTATATATTTATATATTTATATATTTATATATTTATATATTTATATATTTATATATTTATATATATTCATATACTTATATACTTATATACTTATATATTTATATATTTATATATTTATAAATTTATAAATTTATAAATTTATATATTTATAAATTTATATATTTATATATTTATATATTTATATATTTATATATATATATATATATATATATATATATATATATTATATATATATTTATATATATATTTATGCTTTTAGTACAGATAACCTTGGCTCAGGGTATTCTACTGTCGAGCGCTCTCTACTGTAGCCGCACCTCACCGCGAATGAAGCGAGCCGGGGGCGGAGCTCGCTTTTTTTAGAAGTACGTACACATTTGTCATCATTTCTCGAGAATGCGTAAGCCGACTTTACGTTTTTAGAAAGCTAATGAATATATCTGTAATTAATTAATAAGCAGCCTAAGACTTAAACCATTAGTTTAAGAGCTATCGGCTACGAATCGCGAGAATCAATAAAGTTTTTCATTCAAAAGTTTAATGTGAACAAGATTGTTCCTATGACAGCTATATGATATACTTATCCGAATGTAACCAAAGTTGGTCAGGGTGTAACATATGGTTTAAAAAAAATATTTTCTGTAAGTTTGGTTGAGATATCTTAAGAAACAAATTTGACCCCCTCGCAATTCGAATAATGCAAAACGCCGTCTTATTGCCCTATGTGCTATGAAAATTTCAGCCCCTAGATCTTATGGTTTTTGCTATGCAATGATCCGTGAGTCAGTTAGTCAGTCAGTGAGTCACGGCAAAGATTATTATATTTATAGATATTATATGACCATCACAAATTAATTTAACAACTACTAATATATTTTTCCCGTCGAGTTCTATTTCATAAAATATATAACAACATTGTTTTGCAGTCCATGGGCTGTAATCTTAAATTACACTATGCAACAGCCAAAAACTAGCTTGTCACCCCCCGTTCCGCCCCCGCAAATCGCGATAAACCGTTCGTTCGTCTGAATAAACAACAGTATCTCAGAGACTATAAGAGATAGAGTAACCAAATTTGACACACAGATTTCTATAAGCCCCAAGCACATCAAGTTTGTTCCAAATTTACGCCCTCTTCCGTCCCACAAATCGCGAAAAACAATCCAGCCCACAGTTTTTAAAATAATACATTTATTGTGGTAATTAACGTTATCTCTTATTATTATCTATTATCCCACATCGCAATAAGATCGGACAAGTAGAACGGCAGTTATGGCGAATGTTTTCAGTTCAAGTAATTTCTTTAAAGTACTATTATAGATATTGAAATAAGTAATGGGTATCCTATAGTAGGGAACTCGACTCGCACAAAACTCCAGACATTATGGGCAGATTTTCCATTAGTTTCGTTTTCTGGGCCTGGGACGCCAAGTGGCAAGCAGGAAAATTCACGTATGGGCATTGACGCTGCCGTATATAAGAGATTTGACATTTTCATATATGCACTGTTTTTTGGTTTAGTCCACAACAAAACGTCTAACAAGCAACAACCAAAGACAGCAATATACCGAGGTGGGCAAAATTATTTACACAATGAGAAAGCTTTCACATATTTTATTAATGCATCATTTTGTTCTTGTCGCTAAAAATATTTTGCAAAATTAAGTGTTGTTATAGCTTTTTTGCAATAAACTTTCAATATGTACCTATATAAAAGAGGGCTCGCTGTGTAAATCTTTGTGTTCAATTTTCTTTAAAAAATCATTAAATCATTTTTAAGTTTTAAGTACATATGTACATATGTACGTGAATTTTTATATTTTAAAAAAATTTTAAATTTTAAAGAGTTAAAGGCTGTGTGTTTCCATAATCATTGTTGCAGCTAGAAATTTTCTGTTAAGCCAAAAATTTGGTGAAATGTTTTTAATAGATGATTGGATATAGAAAAAAATGTTATGTTAATACATTTTTTCTTTTGACAAAGTTGTTCAATTCACCATAGTTCTTGATAATAATATAGCTCCAACCACAAAGCATTAGCAGCTCTGAGAATTCTTTCCTTTACGTTGATTTGCGGATGTTTGGGTAAGTTAGTTGGCTATTTTATTTTATACACAAATTTTAGTAAGCACTATACTAAATACACAACTTGTGTGTTTGGCTGCGATCCCTTAAGAAACAAAAAAGTTTTTAACCCAAAAAAAGTGTTTAGCTTATTTCCCAAAATTTTATTCAAAACAATCGTCGTCTCTTTGATCAGCTTTATATTCGAGACTGCAAGAGTTAGAGCAACCAAATTTGGTGACATTACTCCTAGAATGTTGACCTATATCAAGTTTATTTTAAAAGTTGGCCACTCCCACCATAGATTAACATTTTTATGATGTATGCGATTTGTTAATAAACAACGAATATATTAAGCAAATAAGTTTCGCTTTGCACGCCGTGGTACGCACAGTCTGGAGGGGTGGGGGTAACAGCAGGTACACATCAGAGAACTGCAACGGGTACGTTGGAGTATGATTGAGCACCACAGCGACAAGTTCGATCAAATCAACTCAGAGACTCGGTCGCTGCTTCTTCTTCTGAGTAAACGTGCGCATACATGTACACACATTTATATTTATGTAATTATATTATATTTATGTAAATGCATATTTATATGAACGCAATTATGTACCCACATTTTATTAAAACTATTATTTATAATTTATTTATTATTTATTTAGTTTTAAATATTTTTTTATTTATTTAATGTCAACTTAGAATAGTTTATAAAATATAAAATAAAATGATGAAAAATGTCTGTTAAAAATTTAAATTTTAAATTAAAAGTAAAATGAAAAAAATAAATTAATTAATATTATTAAAGTATAATTTATTTTAAATAATTTAAAGCTTGATAGTTTTTCCAGTCTTAAAAAAAATTAAAATAGTATTATTTTATTATGGGCATATGTAATTGCATGTATGTATGTACATATATGCATATGTATGTACGTATGTATACGCAGCCCGTGATTAATTTTACAATAAACGTCTTAAGCATAAATACTATTGCATTTATGTATATACATATTTACGCGCATAAATACATATCATTGCAATCGCAAACGCTGCCACGTGCGCGTTCTGCCTCGCACATTTTCTGAACGGGTCAACTCGAGTATGACTCGATGATTGATCCGATCGTTTGAACAAAACGGGTATGAATCAAATCAAATCAGTCAGCAAGTTCGATCATGACTCGTGACTCGATCGAAACGAACGCTCACAAACGCTCAAAAATCATTTCGATCATTGCTACTCGAGCGTGATTGGATCGAAACGAACGCTCACAAACGATCAGCATGGTCGCGGACGATTTGATTCGAGCTGACCGTTCGAATCAAACGCTCAGTTGGAACGATCCGCTCCGATCGCTTGAACAAAGTGAAAAAATCACAACGAGTACGAGTCAATGTTCGAGTCTGATCGAACATCTCTTACCCGTTGCAGTTCTCTGGTACACATGTTATGTTAATTTTATAATAACATAATATAATATTAGTTATACATGTTACATGAATGTTACATTAATATAGTATAATTTATCTTATACATGTTATATGAATGTTAGTTAATTAATTTTATGTTAATATACATTTCTTCTGTTAATCCTTTATCACCTAAGACCACCTACAGACAGTCATCACTAAAATCTAATTATATCTGAATCTAAACGTTCTTGCGCTCTAGCCGTCAAATATGCAAGCTTGAATGCGATCAGTAAAGTATTTTGAGAACCACGGCATTTTGCGTCTCAACTTTGTAAAAGAATGTGCAAAAAGTACTTGGAATTTTTGTGACTGTGTACAATAAAAAAAAAGGGGGCTCCACCCATTGCTCGCTTCGCTCGCCTACCCCCGGCTAGCTTCGCTCGCGGTGAAGTGCGGCTAAAGTCGAGCACGCTCGACAGTAGGATACCCTGAGCACAGGTACTCTTTTATAAATATTGATTTTCGACCAATTGTTCCAATGGCAGCTGTATAAATATGCAGCTATATAATATATGAAACCGATATGAACCAAATCTGGACAGAATGTACAAAACCAACATTAATGTATATTGTGTCAGATTGGTTGAGATATCCAAAAAAAAACAAGAAGTTTTTTCGTACGAAAACTTCAATATCGGTCTATCGTTCCTATGGCAGCTTTATGATATAGTGGTCCGAACCAAAAATAAAAACAAACTTGATCTGCCTATAGTATCCAGGAACCTACATTCCAAGTTTGAAGTCTATAGCTTTTATTGTTTCTGAGATCGACGCGTTCAAACAGACGGATAGACAGGCGGACATGGCTCAATCAACTCGGCTGTTGATCCTGATCAAGAATACATATACTTTGGGGGGTGTGCCACGCCCATTTATTTGCCCATTTTCAATGGGCTCAGGGTATAAAAAGTACTTTACAGCAGTACAATTGAGTCGGGAATTTTTTTGGTAATATGTTATACCGTCTGTGGACGGTCTTAGTGGTTAAGGTGAAAAAAATGTTCCCCAATTGCAATATTTTGATTTAAATATATACATGTTGGCGTAGGTGTTTTAATGTTTTTATTGTTATTTGACAATGTCATTATAAATCGAAACAGAGCCTGCGATACAGGCCAAAAATTCAAACTTTCTTTGAAAGTGATATGGAATCTGAGGAATTGGATAAGAAAAGCATAGATTCACCCCCGCCGAGCTGCCATCTACCAGCTTAGCCGTTGCACTATGGCGTATTTCAGGAATAAGGTGGCAAAAATCTGTAACTTTTGAGCCCGGTGAGGAGGTATCGGTTTAAAATTTGAAATATATATTATTAACACTTTAACGAAAATTTGGACCACAAAATAAAAGAAGGCGTGGCATATAAAATGCAATAACAAATTTAAAAAAAAAACTTAAATTTTTTATTTTTGTTTTTATGTTTAAAAAACTATAAAGCAGTTGCTTAGATCAATAAGTCCTTTTTAACTATAATTTACGCCCTTTGTCATGACACGCCTACTTTTATTTTGTGGTTGGAATTTTCTCTGAAATGTTCCAAATATATATTTTTAAATTTCAGACCGATATCTCACCCAGTTCAATAGCTAGAGCTTTTTCCCATCAGCTTCAGCCAATCCTGCCATAGTAAAGCCTTTGAACGTTTCAAATTATTTTCTCCTGAGCATAGACTATCTCTATGGCGTAAAATGGAAAAATAAAATGATAAAAATAAAATTTGGCAAATATCAGGAGAACCATATCCACTTTTTTTATACATTAGGGGCCCCAGATGACAAAAACAACTATAAAAATTTTTTTATTGTAAAGTTTTTTTTTCCTTAAATTTTTTAGGTCCAGCTATTTGTTTTTAGTAGTTTTTAAAGGTGCGCATACATTTCTCATCACTACTCAAGATTGCTATAGCCGATTCTATAGTTGTACCGCTATAAATTTTTAGTTTTTAAAAATTAATTAAGAAAATTATGTTTATTTTGTGGGTATTTGTACGATTTCTTGACATAAAAGTCTAGAATATTTAAGAATGCATTGAGTTGAGTGATTTTAGTGATTTTAATTTGCCAAGTGAAAATGATTCCGATTTTCAGCCAAAGCACTGTGGCTTAGTCCGGATAAGTAGGTGGTAATAATCTGTAACTTTTAAACAAGAATACATATCGGTTTTAAATATAAAATACATTTATATACATATATATAACATGATATAGAAGTAGGTGTGGCATGATAGGGGGTGTAAGTTATTCTTTGGTGTTTAGTTTTTTAGTTTGGTCTGAATGCATAAGACCCACTTTTTGACATTCTGTCAGATTATCGTTAGGAGTGGTTAATATATTTAAAAAACCAAAATGTTTTTTATACTAAAACGTGATTTTTGACCGATCGTTCTTATGGAAGCTATATAATATAGTTGACCGGATTGAACCAAATAAGGACAACTTAAATGCATTATTTGTCAGATAGGTTGAGATATATCAAAAAACAAAAAAGTTTTTCGTACTAAAACGTGGTTTTCCACCGAACTATGTCAGCTTTATGTATATGATATAGTGAACCGATTTGAACCAATTTTGGTCAGGATCTATAAGACTGACTTAAATGCATTATCTAACAGATTGGTTGAGATATCTCAAAAATCAAGAAACGTGATTTTCGACCGATAGAAAAATGTCTATATTCAGTTAACAGGTAATATCTTCCAAACTTCTCAACCAAAACTAATGTTTCATATACCAAAAAACGCAATTACAACATATTAAACAGAAATTTTGTTTTAAATTTATTTAATGTTATGTGAAAAACTTCGATGTATCGCTTTCGGTTTAAAAAAGCGGTGGGAAAGCCCTTGCTCGCGCTACTCACAAAACTCGAACCGGTAAATTGGCTTGCTCGCGACTTTTGACAATACAACAACAATTTTTGACGCTGCGCGCAAATCATTTATGACCCGCAAATAAAACTAAACAACAAACACAGTTTCGAGTTTCGGCTGCGACGCGTACGGTCATAAAAGTGTTCATTTTGCTATGATTTATGACTTCAGCAGCGTCTTGTACACTGTGTGAAAAAGTAAAGTTGGTTTTGATGCGTTTTGATGCCTTTTGATTTTTACCACATAATAAGCGTTCAACTCGCAAATAAAATTAATTAGAACTTCTTTTAGTGTATAATTTTTTTGGTTTGTTAAAACCAACAACAACCACACAGATATTTTGTCGCGACGCACAGAATCATAAATGTGTTCATTTTGCTTTAATTTATTACTTCAAAAGTTGTGTTTGTTGTAGATGTTGTTGTAGTGCTCACGATTGAAAATTCCTTGCCCACCATAAGACCTAGGAATCTGAAATTCACACAACATTGATGAAACAATTGTATCGTGCAATAAGACGGTGTTTTGCCAAATTCGAATTGCAAGGGGTAATATTCGGTGTGGAAGATCACACATTGAGTAAATTCCTAAGTGTAAAAAACTTGAATTTTAGAGATATTTTAACCAAAGTTACAGATTGTTGATTTTACTATATTATACATGCTGACAATAGGAACAACCGGGTTCAAATTATTCTTTAGTATTTTTTTATACCCTGACCCCATTGAAAATGAGCAAAAAAGGGTATAATGTGTTTGGAAGAATATATGTAACAGGCAGAAGGAGTATTGGCAGACCCCATAAAGTATATATATTCTTGATCAGGATCAACAGCCGAGTCGATCTAGCCCAGTCCGTCTGTCTGTCCGTCTATTTGAACGAGTCGATCTCAGATACTATAAGTGCTAGAGACTTCAACTTTGGAATGCAGGTTTGTGAATACCATACGCAGGTCAACTTTGTTTCCAATTTTTGATGCCACGCCCCCTTAGCCCACAATTTGCACTAAACGATTTACAGGCGCAATTTTTGACATAGCACTCCCTAACTGAACAATCAGTTGAGAAGTATGCGTATTAAACGACCCTGAAAATTTCAAAGCGATTGACCCATAAATAAAGAAGTTATTTCGGAATTTACATTTAATTCAATAATTACATTTGCATGGCAAATTAAACGTGCGAGCAAGACAGCATGTATACGTTTGTATGCAAGGCGCGCACAAAAACAGTACGAATTAGTACCCATTTTTTTTTGGGAACCAAATAAGAATAAAGCCATAAGCAAAAATATTATCGATATCATGTAATGAAAATGTTTATCTATAATTTATGTATATACATATATACAATTTGATTAAAATATAATTGTGTTAATATATAAATATGTATTTTTGCATGGCATAAATCAGCAAAAGCTGATACTTATCCATGCTTGAAATTGCATGAAAGCTGCAAAATAATAATTTTAATTATTAATATTTCCGATTCCTTACGCATATATATAATAAGTATCTGCTTATTATCGTTGCAAAAAAAGCTTAGCATTTTCCGCTTTAAGAATCTCATAAAATTACACATTGTCTTTTATTTCAAATTTCGCGAGCACTGCAGCAGCCTTTGGCAGGCTCGAATTTGTTGCGTAAGAGGGAGAGAGTGAGAGAGGAAAATGGGTGCTGCCAGAATGCAGGCTGAGCGAAGTTGTAGTTTGTGGCTACTCTTGACACACACTTCATCGATTGCAATCGATTACGATTACGACTTGCGATTTACCAATTTATCAATTTCTAATTCATTTTAAATAAGTTTAATATAATACCGAGTAATGTATTAGTTCAGTGAGGCATTAACAACGTAGTCTGCAGTGATAAGCACAGTGATTTAAGAAAACCAAAAGTTGTTCATAGTTTCGCGTGTGTAATTTTTGATACCCTGAGCCCATTGAAAATGGGCAACAATCAACTTTTATAAAAGAGTACATGGGCTCAGGGTATCCTACTGTCGAGCGTGCGACTGTAGCCGCACCACACCGCGAGCGAATCGAGCAGGGGGCGGAGCCCCCTTGTTTTGTTTAACTAACTAACAGTCATGTTGACTTATGTTAATATGAACTACAGGGCCCCAAAGGTTTATTGGCTGGGCTGGAAAGTCGTTGAGTTGGAGGTGGGTTCGTTAGCAAGGATAGCTTGGTGTTGTGGTTTGCCTTTTGTTGTGCTATCTCATTTTTAATATAATAATGTATATAATGTTCCAAGGCTGCAAACCGGTTCTGAACCGAACCTCGCAGAACCGGTTCGGGTTTTTAAGCAATCCGAACCGGATCATGAACCGAAACTTTAATATTATATACTCTGTGAACCCAAACCTGAACCGAACCAATTTCATAAGCAAAAGGTTAGATTCGACGAAAAAATTACATACATTTTATTAAAGATGTTAAAATACATCGAAATATCGACAGCTCGACTGTCACAGCGATTATCGAGTAATTCAACTCGACGATCTATCGAGTTAATTAAATCGACTTCCATGAAAACATTGACAACTCACTGGATTTTGTTCGTCTCGTAGCTCTGATTTTATCCGGTTGACTTGCTTGATAGCTTCATGTTTTTCTAGGAAACCAAATTGATGTGTTTGGATTGCATTGTGAGCTCTGAGATGAAAAATTTTGCGCGTCAGGAATCATTTTTCAATTAGCTTTGGCAAGCACGGTGGTATTCTAATTTCGTTCGGACGAAACTCAGATGGTTCTGGAGTATGAGTTGTACAAGATGATAGCTCAAATTTTTTGCGGAATTTGGTTGAAATACATTACGTAAGTGAGCAGCAAACATATTGGCTCGGTCATTGTCGCTATGGGCCCAGCAGCCTGAGGAGTTTTTTATAGACGTTACTGTTGGGTGAGCCCTCCACAAAGGATGCTTTGTACTGTTGACGATAACTGCTCTATGTAGCGGCGCACAGTGGGGTCATATCTCATTTTGCGTTGCAAAAATCGGTAAAAGTCTATTAGTTTGGGCCAACTCCAAATCAAAAATAAAAAAAACCCCAAATTGAGAACGATTAATCATGAATTTAGCTAAACAAATTTGGGGACTCAACTAGTTTTTTTTTTAGTCTTTAAAGTTTCCACTCAAAATTGCCAATTTTTGTAGTTGCTTTGTTCAATTTGTCACTACAATTGACCGTTTACCAACACTAGTTTTGTTTGCCTCGTCCATTTAATGGCCTGTTTACAAAGTACATTATGAATTTGTGAGTTTTATTTGGAAAAATCTCAATAGAAAAATAAAACAATGAAAAAAGATAATAATTTTGAATATTTGGGCAAGCTCCAATTCCAAGAAAAGTTTGAAGAGCCCTGGAGAAGCATTTTTAAGATTTGTATAATCAAGAAGTGTGTGTGCAAACGTGAATATATTGCGCCGCAGGAAAACATTTTTTTTTAAAAAGTTTGCGATTTTTTTTTTTTTTTTTTAATTTTTGTCTACGGTTCTTTATTTACACTCCCTAATACCTCTAGAATGAAGTAAATAGAGATGTTTAAAAAGCTACTTGTAGCCGTGTGACCAACAAAAAAGCCTTAAAAAGAAATTTAAACTTGAAAAAAGTAAATGAAAAACTACCATAGAAAGAAAAGATGTTCTTTGTCATTTGAGCAGTGCGCCCAATTTAGCTATTTCCCCGCTAGATCTATCGGGTTGCAATTGGCAAATGCGGAATAAATTGTAAAATAGTGGCTAGCGGGAATTATAGCTATTTTCAAAGCAAGGCGGAACTAACCATTATTGAAGAGATTCTGTTCCAATACTCACACTTCCACTTTATTAAGTGGTCCAGTTTAAAAAATAGTCCAACTACGTAGATGCAACAGGAAAAAAAAAATTTTCGGCACTGGCATCACTTGCGTTAAGCTTTTTATCACTGCTGAAACTAAACTAAACTTTGAAATAGAATGGCTGTTCAAACATTAAACTCAATTTTACACATAAGATACGGACTACGCAAGGAAGATAAGTGCTGTCATATCCACTGCGGACGGCAGTTCGCGCTAGTGACGAAAGCAGCACGAAGGGTGAGCAAGGCGACTAGCAATATAAACAGATAATATGGAAAATTTGCTATGACTGACCGATCAGATCGAGTTATGTACCGATCGAAAGGTTTAGACCTAGCTTACAAAATGGCATACTAAAACGGGGAACCGCTATTTCCCGCTAAAATTAAAACCTGAACAGTTTTAAAACTATCACTGCGGACGGCAGTTCGCGCTAGAGAAGAAAGCAGCACGATGGGTGCAAAAGGTGACTAGCAATATCAGATCAGATCGAGTTATATACCGATCGAAAGGTTTAGTTACAAAATGCCATACCTTTTTCTACCTCACCTGCGTCATGAGATAAGGTGTGTAAGTGGGAGGGGCAAAATTAAAATTAATTAAGGCTGTTGGGGCCTTTTGGTAAAATTTTGTATTTTTTATTAAAAATACGCGTCGATTGGTACCTAGTTCACCAAAAATGCGATTACTGGTTCAAAGATAAATATATTTGAAATTTTTTGTGGCGTTCTTAAAATGAAATGAAAAGTCAGTTTGTGTGTTTGTATCATAGCGCTAAAAAAAATTTAGATGTAATGATGGGGATTTAATTCTCTTTGAAAATCAAGAAATGTTTGTTGTACGACTTTTTGAGAAAATTGCTAGTTTAGCGAGAAAACGCTAGATCCCTCCAACAATTTCCGCCAACAATTTCCAAACTATAAAAGCTACAGTTATGTTCTAAATATTGTTGGAAAGGTACAATTGAAGGCATTCAGCACTGCGCAAAAAGTAATTTATTTGTTTGTGGAAGCTCACCCTTTTTGCGCACAGTGCAGAATGCCAATTTTCTAAAGTACTCAGGTAAAATTTTACAGGTGAATTATGGTTTTTTAGCTTACATTTTGGCGATTTATGACAAAACGGCGCTTACATTTTTATTTATTTTCAATATGTTGTAGTACGTAAAATTTTGGCTAAGGGATTCAGAAGATATAGCCTGTTAACTAAATATATACATTTTAATCTTATTTGAAAGAGAATAGCAACAATAAAGCAGGCGTAGCAGACAGAGCTTGACAGTGTAGCTGACAGCTTTTGCGTTGCAGAAATACCTAGTGTTGTCAGACTGTTTTCTTTGTTGTTTTCTAACAATGCGGACTTAATCAAGTTTAAATGAATTAAACTAGTTGTGTCTTTGTGCAACGCATATTAAATTTTTTTCTCTTTATAATTAAAGAAAAAGGTAAAAGTCTATTAGCCTGGGCCAACTCCAAATAAAAAAAACCTCCCAAATAGAGGGCAATATATCATGAATTTAGCCGAAAAAAATTGGTTTGGGGACACAACTTGTTTTTTGTTTGTTTTAAATGTTTGAAGTTTCCATACAAAATTGCCTATTTTTGTTGTTGCTTTGTGCAATTTGTCCCTACTATGGACCGTTTACCAACACTAGTTTTGTTTGACTTGTCCATTTTATGGCCAGTTCACTAAGTACATAATGGATTTGTGAGTTTTGTTTGGAAAAACCTCAATCGAAAAATAATATGATGAAAAAAGATAATAATTTTGGATATTTGGCCAAGCTCCAATTCCAAGAAAAGTTTGAAGAGCACTGGAGATACATTTATAAGATTTGTATGACGTCATATTACATATATTGCGCCGCAGGGTAATTTTTTGTCTACAATAATCTATTTACACTCCCTAACACCTCTAGAATAAAGTTAATAGAAATGTTTAAAAAGCTACTTGTGGGCGTGGGACCAAAATAGTGTTGGCAAACGAGCTGAAAAGTGACAAGTTGCACAAAGCAACGACAAAAATAGGCAATTTTGTATGTAAACTTCAAAGATTAAAAAAGAAAAACTAGTTGAGTCCCCAATTAAATTGTTTTGGTTAAATTCATGATAAATCGGTCTCTGTTTGGGGATTTATTATTTTTGACTTGGAGTTGGACCTGACTAAGACTTTTACCAAGAAAAATTACAATGTCAAAAGCAAAAGAAATTGCAAAAATTTCTGATATCACACCAAAAAAAACTCTACACAAGGTTTAAAAGTCTAGTGAGGAAAGCATATTCCAGGCCCAAAGTTTCTGATATCCAATTTTGCGACGAACAAAATAAAGTTTAATATAAAAATTTTAAATAAAAATATAAATTCATAAAAAAAAACCCGAAAATTGATATTTGGCACTGCGCAAAAAGTAATTTATATGTTCGTGGTAGCTCACCTTTTTTTCGCACAGTGCAGAATGCCAATTTTTTGTTTTTTTAATCTATAATTTTATTTAAAACTTTTATATTAAACTTTATTTTGTTTGTCACAAAATTGAATTCAGAAATTTTGGGGCTGGAATATGCTTTCGTCACCAGATTATTACCTCGTGTAGAGGTTTTATTTTTTGATATTAGTTTCATTTAAATATTTTATTATTTAAAGAAAAAAAAAAAAACGTTAAGCGTATTTTGCAATTATTTATTTTTCGGCACTTTTTAGATAATATTTTTTAATATTATATTTTTCTTATTTAAGCTGGCTTCCTAGGAAATTTTCTTTCGAAGGGTCTGAAGACTAATCAGCTAGTACTTAACACAGATGAAAAAACATTAAGACCTATTGCACGATTGAAGGAACCGCGTGATCTTTTCGCACTGCCGAAGGACAAGGACAATGATTGCTCACAGCAGGCCCCCAGATGGCCGATAGAATGTCAGGTGAGTGATAGAAGCTTCTCAGTACGATAAAATGATCATGTTGGTATTCACTATATCCTCCTTGTCCGTCCCTCTGTTTCTATGCATACACGCTGATATATTCAAATATTTTATTTGCTTTAATTTGATATGTTTAAATCTTAAGAAAAAATACTTTATTTTTTAAATATTATTGGTTCTCAGGTTATTGAGGAGCGCATTATACACATTCCCTACGTGCCGCCCCATGCAGAACCACTTAATGTTTTGACGGGTAATGAGCTGAAGCCGCGTCCAGTAGGCGAGGAAAATGGCATTATTGTGTTTAACTACTGTCCCATAAGTGCAGTCAATTACGTGAGTATTATACCTTTATTTACCTGTATAGTGCATGCATGCACCACCGCACTACCTAATATTGGGTGGGTCACCTATCAGATGTAGGATCTGGGTAAACATTAGTTGCTGGGACGTGATCCTAATTAAAATGAATTTAAACAACCAAATAGGAAAACTCTTATGCCAAACCCAAAGCAGAGGATAAGTCTAGCGACGATTCAGATGATTCTTCAGATTCAAGAAACGACTTTACACCAGTCATTCATAGAATGACGCAACATGATGAAAATGGTCAGATTAACAGCGTGTCTAAAATATTAAGTAGCGTAGACGATCGCTCGACCAGCAACTCGCAGGATGACGATGACTACGATACGAGTGGTGAAAGCAACGAAACGCATGAGAGCACAACTATCCAAAATCTTATCGAAACCAAGAAGACTGCCGTATCTGGTATAAGTTCTATTAAAGGTTGCAGAAATATAAACAGCAAAGATGCCATAGAAATCGACGATATTTGGAACAACACAAGTAATGAGTACAAACCCGCCTCGCCTTACTACGTACTCAGTCAGTTTGGAAAGAAAGTATCCAAGGCGGTTATCGATAAGCTCATCGATTATGACCAGCAGTCCACAATTGATAGCAATTCCACTTCAAGCAAGGTACACAATAAATTTGCGGTCACACCCTTTAAGCTCCCCAAAACAAATATTACGCGTTTGGAGGTGGCTTTCCAAAGCAGCTCCCGCCAATTATCTGATGCTCCACCAAGTCGCAAGAGCGTGGTCCATGTGATCGGTAACTCGGATGTGGATAAAAATGGCAGCGATGACAGGGATAGTAGTGACAATGTCAAGGATGTCGAGCTAATTAAGGGCGGCGGTAAAAACTCTTTCAATCGTCTGGTCGGTGGCGCTGATAAGATAAAAACAAGTTCAAGCTACGTTTCAGATACGGATACACTAGTGGGAGAAGAAAACGTTTGCAGACTAGCATGTAAGCGTCGATTTATCAAAGAAAGTGTATTACACACAAACTGTGGTTACTTTTACACTCACGATTACACTAGGCAACAGCCAAAATCAAACATGAGCCATACCCACTTTTTTTGATAAGTACACGTACATATGAAACAATAATTTAAAATTAAGAAAACTTTATTCAGGTAATGGTCTGCTTGGCCGGGCCTATCTAAAAAAACCAAAATAGAGGGTGATTTATCATGAATTTAGAGGTAAACATTAGTTATACATCTCAACTAGTGTATTTTAAATTTAATTTTAAGATTTCAATAAAAAATCAATTTTTTTTATTGATGCTTTGGTCAACTTGTCAATATTATGGCCCGTTTACCAGCACTTATTTTCTCATGTGTGCGAAACACTTAACTAACGAAACACTTGAACGCATAGGTCTCGCGGACAATGTAGTTAAAAGCGGAGCTAAAAGCCAAATTACACAGCCACACAAAAAAAAATTGTTGTTCTGATCTGGGGGTTTCACTATGATTACTATATTGTTTTTAGGTCACGGAATCTGAATGCGAATTCCTTTTTGGCAATTTTTAAAAATTCAAAATGGCGGACACTTTTTTGAAAACTTCATCGGATTCGCATGAAAGTTCTTACTCTGGGTTTTCGGGATCGCTGAATACGAATATTTTAGTTTTTTTTTTGATTTGAGGGGAATTGGGAAGGCCAATTTTTTAAGCAAACTTAATCTGCACAACAGAGCAGTACTGTCACCAAATTTGGTAGCTCTAGCTCTAATAGTCTCTGAGATCCAGGTTATTATGTATATGACAACAACATATCTCCTTAAATATATTCTTTGTTTACACTAGGCAACAGCCAAAAAATTACACGAGCCTAACCCACTTTTTTTTTTTAAAGATATGGGGCCCCATATGACGAAAAACATGTTTGTTTCTATGGTGAGATTTTTTTGAAAAAATGTTTAAAATCTGGCTATTTTTTCTTACCTTTTTTATAGAGGTATCCCACATTTGTCATCATTACGCATTCAAACAGACGGACAGACAAACGGGCTTGGCTTAAACAAAATAGGCCCGTGCACCAGACTATTACCTGTATTGATACTTGAGAAGTCGCAACCAATCTTAGAGAGTGGATATTTGGCGATAAATAGATTTCACACATTTGTCATTTTGTGTTCTCACTACTTTTTCTAAATTCATGAAATCAAAATCAAATCAGTGTGCAAAAAAAAGTCGTTTCGTCAACCGATTTCAATTTGCTTAAAGAGTAAAAGTTTGCGATTACCTAAGCATAGCTAAGCTTCAATGAATTATTTATGAAAAAAGGTATTCTTCTCAAATTTTTACTTAATGGTTTAATTGTTTTTGATGCAACTCCGCAATTCAGATCTTTTTTTTTTAAATAATAAAACTGGATTTGCTCTCAGCGTTCGATGGTAAGGGGGCAGTACAATTGCCTTTGATTCAAACACCGCTCTCCAAACGAGCGGTAAGCGTAGCGGCAGCAGTTGCAGCTGTTGCAAGGGGACGTCGCCGTGGCTTTGCGCGAATATCGAACACTGATATCGGGCGCAATCATAAAAAAACAAGCACCAACACTAGCACCAATGAACTAAGCAGGGATAAGTCCACTCAAGATATAAAAATTAATGAGAAGACATCGTTTCAATTACAACCAATTTCCTATGATATTCCCCAAATGCAGTTTAGTCGCTCAGCGGTGGGTGGTGCCAAATTTGTGACCAACTGCCATCCAATGAATGCAGAGGAATACGATAGTCTAGAGTTTGAGTCACGCTTTGAATCGGGGAATCTGGCAAAAGCAGTGCAAATCACTCCTACGTACTATGAACTTTACTTAAGACCCGATCTTTATACAAGCCGGTCTAAGCAGTGGTTCTATTTTCGCGTTCGACGCACTCATCGAAACATGTTATATCGCTTCTCCATTGTCAACTTGGTTAAGTCGGATAGCCTTTATAACGATGGAATGCGACCTGTCATGTACTCTACACTGGGTGCTAAAGAAAAGAGCGAGGGCTGGCGAAGATGTGGCAACAACATTTCATATTATCGTAACGACGATGAGTAAGTTTAGAGACACATTAAATGTTGGGACCTGTTTAACTAATGAGGAACTATAAAATTCATCCTCAGAAGTAACAACAACACTAATGAGGAAGAGGAGGATAATTCAAGTTATACACTCACATTCACAATTGAGTTTGAACATGATGATGATACAGTGTATTTTGCCCACAGTTATCCTTACACCTACAGTGATTTGCAGGTATTCAGAGCAACATCAAACATTTGTTACGAATTCTAATTCTGTTCTTACATAGGACTATTTAATGGAGATACAGCGTCATCCAGTGAAGTCGAAATTTTGTAAGCTACGTCTTCTCTGCCGTACAATAGCTGGCAACAATGTGTATTATCTCACCGTCACGGCACCTTCTAATAATGAGGACAATGTGCGGGTAAGGAAATATATCGTTAGCAGTTCGATTGTATTCATCAGGGACTGTACTTAAATGTTACAATTTTTATTTTAAAAAGAAAAGAATTATTTGGGAGTTTTCTATCTGTAAAATTAAATGCATGTCGTTATAAAAATAATACAGAAAAATCACTCAAAGCAACAAAAACTCTGTGACATTGATCGCTAAAGTATCTTTTTTATTTATAATTATTGTTTGTATTTAATTTAACAAAAAGCAATTGAGCTAACCAATCGATCAAAAAATTTCATATTTGATCACTCAACATTATAGTTCGAAAAGGGTTTTTAAACAATTGCCAAAGCAGAGTGCACCACCAGTGGAGTGCACACAAATACTTCATTATACAGTACATTATTTTTTTACTTTGAGTGATTCTTTTGGGTTTCTTTTATATTGAAAAAAATCTTACCTGTAAGTCATAACTAAAAAGTGATTTTTAATAATGGAGGCAATTATCAAATCATCCCTTTACCTGTGATGATTTTATATAAATTTGCCTATTACGTCTTTTGAAATCGCGAAAAAATCTATATTCTTCGTTAAAATATATAAATCCTTATTATTACGATACTTATATTTGATTGGTGATCAAAGTTATTTGCTGAATGCCACTAATAATTACATGTGGTTTTTATTCTCTTCACTCAAATAAAAATGTACATTTCATAATATTTTTATAACCTTTATAATAGGGGTCAAAAATAAGAAATAAAATTTAATTTTATAATAAATTGAAAATTAAAGTTTATCCAATTCTTAAAGATTTTTCTATTTGGACAAAAAATTTTTTAAGGATCAATTTTGTCAACTTAATCACGATCTCTAATTACTTTTAACAGCGCAAGAAATCAATAGTGGTATCGGCTCGTGTGCATCCTAGTGAGACCCCATCCTCGTGGATGATGAAGGGTTTGATGGACTTTATAACTGGCGATACAACGGTCGCTAAGCGACTGCGTCACAAATTTATCTTTAAACTTGTGCCTATGCTAAACCCAGATGGCGTCATTGTGGGAAACACTCGCAACTCGCTAACTGGCAAGGACTTAAATCGGCAATATAGAACTGTTATTCGAGAGACATATCCATCGATTTGGTATACAAAAGCCATGATTAGAAGGTAAATAGCCTAATACAACAAGGGTTTATGGCAATACAACAAAATTGATCTATGTCTACAATTTCAGGCTGATTGAGGAATGCGGTGTGGCAATGTATTGTGATATGCACGCTCATTCACGCAAGCACAATATATTTATCTATGGCTGCGAGAACAAGCGCAATCCTGAGAAAAGACTTACTGAGCAGGTCTTTCCATTGATGCTGCATAAAAACAGTGCCGATCGGGTGGGCTTAAGGCTTACAGTAATGAGGGCGGACTGATAAGAAATCGGCTTAAGTGGGAAAACACCTTCTTTTAATTAAGTTAAATTTTTGGTTAGATAGTTTCATTCATCAACTGATGGCTGTTTACGTTTCATGAATTTCAGTCACACTGTTATTTTGGTTAAATATTAAAGTGAACATGAACAATAAATGTTCTTTTTCATAAAAACGCCGAAATTGTATGAGTTGGGCTAAGTATTTGTTTCGTACCTACCATATTCTTCAAAAAGATTTCCCATAGATTTCACTAAATGGAAAGAAATTTCAATATAATTAAATTAATAAAAATAGATTATTTTGGGGACCTTCATTAATCTATTTATTTTGAAAGCTTAATAAGCCGCTAAATAAAGTGAATTACTCGAAAAGACCGATACTTAGACCGATTACTTATCAGCTCAACCTCGTAATAATGTTTATTATTATAATTCTAAAACTTTTTTCGGCAGTTTTCGTTTGAAAGCTGCAAATTTAAAATACAGCGGAGCAAAGAAGGCACAGGACGCATTGTTGTTTGGATGCTTGGTATCACAAATAGCTATACGATTGAGGCGTCTTTTGGCGGTTCCTCGCTGGGATCGCGTAAGGGCACCCATTTCAATACACTGGTAAAAATAATCTAAGCCTCACCAAGAATATATTTATAAATAATATATATTTTGCAGGATTATGAGCACATGGGACGTGCATTTTGTGAGACTTTATTGGACTATTGTGATGAAAATCCAAACAAAGTAAAGCGACATGCTAAATTATTTAAGCAAATCAAAAAGATAAGAAAACGAGAGAAACGCGAACAGAAAGCATTGAAATTAAAAAAAATGGCTGATCAGGGATGTATTATAAGCGACAAGTTGAGAGTGAAACGTTCTGTGGAGAAAAGCGTCTCCTAGGAATATGTCCTTCACTCATTACACTAGGCAGCAGTCAGAAAGCCACAGGGACAAAACCCACTTTGTTTTATAGATATGGGGCGCCATATGGTGTAGTTTTTTTGTATTTTCAAATTTTGTTGTTTTTTTTTTTAGCTTTTTTCATCGGTGAGCTTTAATTTTTTATAATTTCTCAAGAATGCCAAAGCCAATTTGAAATAGCCCTTTTTTTTCAGAAAGCTAATGAATATATTTGTAATTGATTCATAGAGTTTCGAATTTTAGACAATAGTTTACAGTAATACGATTTTGTTTTAGTGCCGCTTCTCCATCGATTTTAATAAATAATAACTTAAACTACGCCTAATTAACGATACTATGTAAATAAAGGTTCAATCGATATACAAGAAATTTTCTTCGAATCGTCCTAGTACTTTAAAGTAAACCAAAAAAATGTAAAAAGAAAACCTAAAGAAATAATTATAATTTTCATAATTAACAAGCAGAAATATTCATTAGCTTTCAGAAAACGTAAAGTATTTTTCAATTGGCATGCATTCTCGAGCAATGATATCAAATATAGGTGGACCTTTTAAAACAGCTTAGAAATAACCAAAGCTAAAGTAAAAAGTATTAAAAGAAAACCAAAGCTTAAGTTAACAGTATTTAAAAAAAAAACCGTAAACAATTTTTAAAGTTGGTTTTTGTCATCTGGGGCCTCACGTGTAACAATAACATAACAGTGGGTTTGTACCCAGTACCTCGGAAAAATTTCACTTTTGTTTCCTAGTGTTATTACATGTACACAGATACACCCCGATTTAAGCATACCTCCTACGCCAATTGCTTTTTGCTACATGATTGTCCAATTTTTGATGTTGTTTGGTTTTGCCATGTGTACTATATTGCTGATTACCCCTGACACCACATAATTAAAAAAATAAAATCGAAAATATAGATCGCGTGGCTTGCATTGGCTTAGGCCGAATATTTATTTATATGTATTCTATGTTAAATACAATAATGTTGCCAAAATAATTAATTTGAATGCTATCTATCGCCCATCGCCGTTTTTGTATATTAGTTTTTTAAAAGAAGCTTTCGCAATCAATCTTATAGGTAACAAATTTAAAAGCAATTTTGTATATACGAGGGCTGCTTAATAAGTTCCCGTAGCCTACGAGTCAACTACCATAAGAAAACCATTATAGTAATCTTGAATATTTTTTGAAAAAGAATTTTTCAACGAAAACAAGAAAGAGATCGAGTCAAGATTTGACTACGTTGTGATTCTACTAACGCAAGTGACACAAAATGTTAAGGCTGCCCAAAAAGAGGGGGTCACGCCAAAAACCATCGATAAAATCCATTGATTAATACTGAACGATAGAAGTATTTAAGTCCGTAAGCAAGCTGAGGTTGTAGGCATCATCCCCCTGTTGCAATTTTCTGCTTAGAAACCAGAATTAAAGGCTGAGCTTGATTCAAATAAATAGGACCACACATACCTTTTTTGTTGAGGACCTTAAAATATTCTATTATTTGAAAAGAAGAAAAATAAATTGTAAAAAAGCTGGGAAAAAGAGTTGAATGGATCTATATTGAGAAATAATGTTTCTTGGCCGAAGAAAATTTTTATTTAAAAATTCACGGACTTATCAAACATCCCTCGTATATTGACAAGGGCCTATATGCGTCCGCTGGTCTGACAGCCGATCCAAAATATGGACATATTATATTGTATACAGGAATAAATACACATATGCTTTGCTACACAGCAATATATACATAAGTAAAAGTATACTTAGCATCGAAACGCACATTTATCGTTTAGACGTACAATTTTCGATTAAATTATTTTTATCGTATACTTAAGTAGAATGTTTGTTTGTAGTTTTCATACAGCTTGCCGTATACTGTTAAAAATAAAACTATTTTGTTCACAATTTTAACATAACCTTATTATTATATTTTTTCATTTTGGTTAGTCAACATTTTTCCACTAATCCTAATAAATTAACATTTACAATAGATTTTAAATTTACTCAAACAACAGGAAAGACTACGTTCCAAAATAATTGAAAGACTGATGCGCGAAGGCTCAAGTGCCGATGAACCGTTAAACATACCGTTGTCTGATTATTCCAGGTAAGTAAGATTGTAAGTAAATAAATGTAGATTGGTTGTTTTAACGTCGGTTTAAAATAAACTTCAAGTTAAATATTAAAATTTAACCATAATTAAAATTGTTTTGATGCATTTCGGAAAGTGTTATTTGAAAGTGTTTATATGATTAATATTGCTTAAATTGAAAAGCAACCAAAAGCTGTGCCAGGAACACCGTCAGATAGTTTTGCGTTACATTTCGCTCGTTGGAGGATTGTAAAAACTTGTACATAGCAATTTAAATATATTTTTAATGTTCATTAACCCAGCACAACTCTCATTATTGTCGAAAAATAAGGACCCTGGATGTTAATCTAAGTCAACAGACAAATTCGAAATAGTCGTTCAAACAAGCTTTTTTATAAGTAAATATAGGTTAAATACGCTTTTATACTATTTGAAATATTTTTATTCATAGGTAAATTTTTATACCCGCTACTTAAAAAATAAGTAAAATGGTACATTGTGTTCGTTGGAATGTATGTAACAGAGAGAAGGAGGCATCTCCGACCCTATAAGGAATATATATTCTTGATCAGCATCAACAGCCGAGTCGATATAGCCATGTCCGTCTGTCCGTCTGTGTGAGCGCCTTGATCTCAGAGACCATAACAGATAGAGCAACCAAATTCGGCACACAGGTTTCTATAGACCCCATTTCTATTGACACGCCCCCTTCTGTCCCGCAAATCGCGAAAAACCACCACACCCACAGTTGTTAAGATAATTCGGTTTTTATGGCAATTAACGCTATCTATTACTATTATCTATTATCGCACTGAATCGCATCAACATCGGACAAGTAGAACGGCAGTTATGACGAATTAATGTTTTCAAAGCAATGCAAGTCATTTCTTTAAAGTACTTTTATTTATATTTGTGTCAGACTTCTTACAGTGTTTGCACCGTTTGTTTTTCTTTCTTTATTAACTATCATATCTTATGTCCGAAATCTGATGAACATCTCGTTTTCCAATGGTTGCCAAACTGATCAAACGATCACTTAGCTCGAGTCGAAAGCTTTTTCAGCAAGCGACCGCTTGCATAATATATATGGATTAGTTGACTTATGTCCACGAAATGGTAGAAAAGCCTAATCATAATGTTTTTGCTCGTCTATAGACGGTCGTTTTTCAATAAATTAAAAACAAATAATATCAACTTCTATCAGTAAAACTCACCAATCGATAAATTTAATAAATATATATTTTGCGATTGAAAGTAAATTTTTTGGTCATAATTATTTGTAGTGTTTTTAAGAATATGAATGATTAAAAAATTGCTGTATCAAACCGTCAAGAAATCACTTGTTAAAACATAATTACACTCGGGAAACAATAGGCATTAGTTTTGCCTCTGTAGTTTAAAAATGGAAGACCGTCTTACCCGTTAGAGGGTTAATATCCAATATGGTTAAAATTACTCTTTTAAGATAAGAAAATGCAATTACTTATCAGAAAAAGTTAGAAATGTGGGTGGATTTCCAATATTTTCTTAGTTAATTGGAACAACACTCTTCAGGTTGCACCAGCCTATTATGAATATAAGTAGACAGATCGCTTAAAAGACTAGAGATGAGTTCATTAATAACACCTGGTGGTAATGTATTTAGTGAATCAAACTTTTGAAAGATATTTTGGTCGACTGTTTGATAATTTATGGGTAATGTCTCAAATTTCATCATCATCAAAATATCTTCCTTTTATAATTTAGCGATGAGGGCAACTGCAGCTCCAGTTCCGATAATGAAGGCAAACATTCAATAACAGCGTCGGACTTAGAAGGCCCTTGTTGTGCACCCACCCGGGCACCACCAAGTTCGCCTGAGGTCATGCATGAGATTCGCAAGGTAGGTGTCGCTTTGATAAAATTATAGCTTTGAATTCAACATTTATAGGATTACGCCAACATCTTCACGCACCTTTAATAGTTTCGTGTACGACGTATGCACAAGGTGATGCATGTTTTGGACCAAATATACTTTTCGCCGGTTCTTCAGCGGAAGTTCAAGGCGCTTGTACGACTTAAACGACGTCGACATAAATTGGGATGCAAGTCAAACAGTTTTAAGCGTGTTACTGATGGCGGTAGTGAAAAGGGTCCAAGTTCACCCAACGGAATTGTTAATGAGAAACTTACGGCCAGCGATATATTCGAACGATCTGAATTTACCACTAAAATAAAACGACCGTCAGCAGAATCCGAAGTGGAATCCGAGAGCAATAAATCTAAGACCTCGGATTTAGTAACAGATGTTGATAATGATTCCATTCAGATCAACAAACAGCATCTCTCCCGTAAGCGAAACAAGAAAAAGAAACACATGCCCACAGAAATGGGGAAATCTAAAGTATTAAATCGCAAAATGCGCATTGATCGCAATTTGCGACTTTGGCTGGCAAACAGACGCATTTTTATTTTTCGACGGAAGAAGGTACATGTAACTCACATCACTAAAACCAAAAAATTCGGTACGCCGAAGAATGCACTCACTTTTAACATAATGAATCATATTGCTTCAACCAATTATTTGATTTGAATCTTGGTGAAGTGAATGATAAATGAGCTGAAAATTTAAACAGTCACAAATAGCAACAGTAAGTAAGACGGCGGTTCGCGCTAGTGACGAAAGCAGCACGAAAGGCGACTAGCAATATATACTGCTAATATGGAAAATTTTTCACGACTGTCTGATCAGATCGAGTTTTCAGTCTCAGTCTTTACTAACGAATTGGCTAAAACTAAAACTTTTGCTAACTCACCATGCTTATGAGATAAGGGGGGTAAGTGGGATGGACAAAACTCAAAAGATTGCAGCTAATGGGACCGTTGGGAACATTTGTTAATTGTTTTATATTTTCTGAAAATTCTTATCAAAAATACGCGTCGTTGATACCTCAATCATCCAAATTCGACAACTGACTCAATAGATAACACTAGGTAACAGCCAAAATTTGAATTGAATCAAACCGACTTTTTTGGATAGATATAGGGACCCACGACGAAAAACATTTTTGTTTTTTTTTCTTTGGAAGAGTTTATTTTAGAATTTTTTAAAATTTGGGCTTTTTTCTTGTCGTTTTTTAGAAGGGCGCCCACTTTTGTCATCATTACTTGAGAATGCTAAGACCGATAATTAAAAGTTTTACTTTTCCTGAAAGCCTATGAATATATTTGTGATTCATCCATACACAGTTTAGGATTTAAACCAGTAGTTTTATTTTATTTTTATTATTTTATATGTTGTTTGACAGGAGTCAGGCCTTACACAAAAAACAAAAACGAAAAATTCCTGCCAAAGTTTTACTTATGTGAAATTCGACAGATATTTTTAATTTCCGGGCCTGCTGGATAGTATGCTTTAATGTGAAATTTTTAGTGGCCTTCTCAAAATGAAATGAAAAGTCAGTAAGTTTGCCGAACTATTTTTATTTATAATTATAATATTTATATAATTTATGTATTAAATTGTATATTATTCGTCCCAAAATTGAATATAAGAAATTTTAGGTCATCTAGACTTTTGTTACTAGACGTTCACCTCGTGAAGATGTATTTTTTTTTGTAAGATAATACTTAAGCAGGGCACTGTGGGCGATTTTTCGATTTGGGCAGCATAAAGTTCAAGCTTTGATAGTATCATAATCAATAAATGGCTTTATTAAAAGTAGATACTTGCGTAAGATTAAATATTTTTGCGGCTGGGCGACAGCCCTTTTTTTAGGACGGCTTTTGCAAAGTCAGCTGATTTTTCATAATACGTGCTTGTATAATTTAGCGCCAAATGACTTTCGAAAGCTAAAAGGCAAACTGTAAACAAAATTAAATATGTTAAATATGGATAAATATTCTTGTATTCTTATATAAGTATATGTGTTGTTGTTGTCCACTGTTATTGTTAGTATATGTTTTCTTGCAAAAATCTAACCAAAGAAGTTGTGTTCGGTGGACTATTACGTTTGTGGTGTACGTTTTCAGTATCCTTTCTTGCTTCATTTTAAATAAATCGCATTTAAAAAATGTTATTTTGCTTGTACAAGTTCAGAGGCGGAAAGTGAAGACGTGTCTGCAAATTAGAGTAAGTTAATTTTTCTATTTATTTTATACCGGCATTTTGAAAGTCAACAGGGTCAATTTAATTTTAAATATTTTAAATTCTTTATTTTACGATCCATCAAAAAACAACAATTAGTACGAAAAACTTGTTTTTCAGGGTATCTCTACCAAACTCACAAGATGTGCATCTACTATCGTCTTATACATCCACACCAATTGTGGTTAAATAAAGAAAATGATTTGTTCTGCATTACCTACTCCGAATTCTTTTTCTATTGAGTTATGGCAGGCAGACTTGCAATATATGAGCGAAATGTATGTACACATTTATGCAATGCTAATTATATTTATTATTGTTTCAGAACCGACGGCAACGTGTGCGCAGTAAGCCCCCAAAGAAACGTGGCGAAGTGGCACGCACTGCACTAGATTTGCCAACGACAGACCCAGGATCAGATCTGCATTTCTCTACAGACGATGAGGAGCTATCGCCGGTAACAGGCAACGTAGGATTCGGGGTAGTCGCTCCACTACGGCACACTTTACTTCAGAGCGAGTTGCAGCGTCGTTATATTGAAGAAATTGGCGATATTGTTGTGCAGAAACCTAAGCCCACGCTTCATCATATGCCGCCAGAGTTGATAGTAACAACGCCGCCAAAGTTGACGGGACCCGGCGGCGGCGGCGCCGATAAAAAGTTGGAAGTTTACAATCTAACGCCGCGTACTGCTCCCGAGCGGCAACAACAAGGGGAAGACAGTCAGCTAAATAGTCATTTTATCGCTAAAAACGCTCGACGCACTTTCTCTTGGCATAATCTCAATCAAGAAAACGGACATGCCAGACAGAATTTATATACCAGCGATCCCAAGCCGATCATGAAGATGCAGAGGGCGCCACCACGATGGTAAGTTTCTTAAACAAACAAGTTTCTAAAACAATATACAGCTAATATTGACAATTTGCTACGACTGTCGGATCAGATCGAGTTATATACCGATCGAAAGGTTAAGTCCTAACTAACTAAATGGCATACTAATATTTTTGCTACTCAACTGGGTCATTAGATAAGGAGTGTAAGTGAGAGGGGCAAAATTTAAATGATTGCAGCTAATGGGGCTGTTGGGGCCTTTTGGTAATATTTTATATTTTTTTAAAATTCTTTTCAAAAATTCGCTTCGATTGATACCTCGATCACTGAAATCCGACTACTAGTTCAACAGATAAATAAACTTGAAATTTTTAGTGGACTTCTCAAAATGAAATGAAAAGTCAGTTTGTTTGTCTGTTTGCATCAAAGCGCTAAAATACCTTAGATGTTATGATGACTTTGTTAAAAACCCGCTAGTTTAGCGGGAAAACTCTATATCCCGCTAAAATTTACAGATATGTCCTATATATCGCTGGAAAGGTAATTTTAAGGACTTTGAGACGTACCTTTAAACTTTTTCTAAAGTACTCAGGTAACGGCACTGCTCAAATACGGTTTTTTAGCTTACAATTTTTATTAAAAATCGTATAAATCGTTTCAGAACGAACGGTTTTTTTGTTTTTTGAGATATCTCAGAATGCATTTAAGTTGGTCTTAAGCAACCTGACCAAATTTGGTTCAAATCTGTCCACTATATCATATAGCTGCCATAGGATCCGTCGGTTGAAAATCACGTTCTAGTACGAAAAATTTTAAGTAATAATGAGCTCAACCTTTTTAAGCATGGTTAACATACAAGGTGGCGCAAAAGAAATCACCCTATTGGAAGATGCTCTCATTTTTGCAAATGGCCGCCAATGTCAAATCTGTTTTGACATTTGTGGACTAGACAGATACAGAATACAAGTGAATAAGCCATGGAGCGATAAACTCCCCAAGAACGCGGAATAATTGTGTCTATTTTTTTGCGTAACAATTCGTCCGTGGTGTTGGCGCAGCGCGAATTCCGTCGCCGATTTCTCGGCCGTCCGACACCGACTGCGCAAACACTGCGCCGTTTAGCCACTAACCTTGAAGAGTATGGGACCACACGAGACGTTGCCAGAGTGGCCGGCCCCGGAGCGCCCGTTCTGCCGAGAATATCGCCGCTGTAGCCGAGGACGTCGAAATGAGCCCCGAAACATCGACCAGACGACGTGCCACGCAATTGGGCCTCAGCCGGCGGTCCCTGCAACGAATTTTGGTGAAAGATTTGAACATGTTCCCCTACAAAGTTCGGTCCGTGCATCAGCTGCTGCCTGCCGACCGCCAAATCCTCAATCTCGACACCGAAGTGGACGATTTTTCGACCAAAATCATAATGAGCGATGAGGCTCATTTTCCCCTCAGCGGGTACGTGAACAAGCAAAATTATCGCTTCTGGGGAACCGAAAATCCGCGAGTGATGCACGAGGAGCCATTACACCCGCTCAAAGTGACTGCGTGGTGCGCTGTTCACGCTGGAGGAGTCATCGGGCCATTTTTTTTCGAGAACGCCGCGGGTCAAACGACAACAGTGGACGGTGCGCGCTATAGGGCAATGTTGACCGAGTTTTTTCTGCCCGAACTGGACGAATTAGGACTGGTGGACATGTGGTTCCAACAGGACGGAGCAACAGCACACACTGCACGAGCCACAACCGACATTCTGAAGGACGCGTTTCCGGGTCGCTTAATTTCGCGTTTTGGCGATTTGCACTGGCCCGCCAGATCGCCCGATTTAACGGTCCCGGACTTCTTTTTATGGGGTTTTTTGAAGTCCCGTCAACAAGCCTGAGACCTTGGAAGCCCTCAAGGAAAATATCCGACACGAATGCGAGAATTTATCGCCCGAAACGCTCGCCGAAGTGATGGAAAATGCCATAAAACGAGCCCGTATGGCAATCAATTGTGACGGCGCCCATTTGTCCGATATCATCTTCTCGACTTAACACAATTAATTCTAAAGGTATAAATAAACATAATCAAAAAACAGAATCGAAGTTTTTCATTTAGAAAAAAAATAAGAGCCAAACAACATCGGATGACTTCTTTTGCGCCACCTTGTATATTGTAATAAGTAACGGGTAAACTATGGTCGGGATATCGACTATAGCCTTTCCGACTAGTTATTTTTATAATTATTATTAGATTTTAATCGTATTTCTTAGATAAATTTTGAATTTAATTGGTCTTTTGTCGTCTGCTAAATTATCAAATCTGTCTACTATATAGCACTTTACCCAGCAACTTTATACCACTTGCACAGCAAAGACATGGAACTGCCGGCAATGCTGACGATTTACATCTGAAACTATCATTAAAGAAGAAGATTTGGATGGGGGCCCATGTGGAACCAGATAACCGACCGCTGGCTTGGTACAAGGGTCATCATCAATCCAAGGCACATGCTCAAGCAGGCAAAATAATGGCTTCAGCAGCAGCAGCGGCTACTTTTCGTAAATCAGGAGGAGGTGGACAGGGACAGATGCGGACAGATATGTTTGCTGCAAGCAATAAGCTATCATTGACATCTGGCGGGGGAAGAGCCGCAATGCCGCCCACTGCAGGGTTACCCTCTACTTATATGGGTGCACCGCGTAGGCCTCGCAAATTAGAGCAGATGGATTTGTTCAAGTAAGTTTACGAAACGTCCGTAAAGCTTTGTTGGACTATAAAGTTTATTCGGTAGAGTATAGAGCAGTGCTGCCCGAGAAGACATAACAGAAAATTGTAAAAATATTGGTGTTCTTTACACTAAACGAATTGAAGTAGGTCTGTAGCGACAAATACCTGTACCACTGCGGACGGCAGTTCGCGCTAGTGACGTAAGCAGCACGAAGGGCACGAAAGGCGACTAGCAATATATACAGCTAATATTGACAATTTGCTACGACTGTCCGATCAGATCGACTTATATACCGATCGAAGGGTTAAGTTCACACTAACAAAATGGCGTACTAAAACTTTTTCTAACTCAGCCGTTGGAGCCTTTGGTTAATTTTTATTTTTTAAAAATTCTCTTTAAAAATAGGCGTCGATTGATACCTCGATTATCCAAATCCGACAACTGGTTCAAAAGATAATTAAGTTTGATATTTGTAGTAGATTTTTCAAAATGAAATAAAAGCCTGTCAGTTTGTATGTTTGCTTATGATGAGGATTTAATCCTTTTCAAAAATCTAGAAATGTTTGTTCTACGAATTAAAAAAAAGTAAAATAACCGCTAGTTTAGCGGGAAAACGCAAAATACAGCTAAAATTGAAACGACAACAGTTTCCAAACTATAAAAGCTACAGTTATGTCCTATGTATCGTTGGAAAGGTACAATTGAGGGCTTTCAGCGGCACTGCGCAAAAAGAAATTTATTTCTTTGTGGTAGCTCACCCTTTTTGCGCACAGTGAAGAATGTCAATTTTCGGTTTTTTTTTTTTTATTTTGTTCGTCCCAAATTGAATTTTAGAAACTTTGGGGCTGGAATAGGCTTTCATTACCATTTCACCATTATCCAAAGAAAAAGTTAGAACTACGGACACTTCGAGTTATGGAACTTTTTTAAAGTTTATTTAAACAAACTACAAACTAATGACTACAAACTTATAAATTCAAATTACGTTAAAAATTTCAAATTAAAGTTCATGAACTTCGTCTTTCCGAAAGCTATTTCACCAGCCTATGCAATTGTTAATTGTAACAAGCATTAAACAGAATCGAAAATAAAACGCAATTTATTGGTGATTTGGAATACGCTTCACATGATTCGTTTCGTGTTTTATGCACTACCTATAATAGCCTCTTTCACGTTTTCTCCGTAGACCTCTCTCTCCCTCTCCCTTCCCTAAAATCCGCAATTTTCCAATACCTATCGTTAAATCCCTGACCTTACTAATACTATTAACTTGTTATGTTACTTTATACTAGTCTATTATTATTAACAATACTTATCTTTATTGATCTGATTGGGGTTTTCTGGGTTTTCCCCAATCCTAGCAACAAATGTTGGATCATTTATAATTTTTGCTTACCCCAGATCTAACTTAAAATTTTTTTTTTTTCTTTACAGTTCATAATTTATATTTAATTGTATTTGTATATGTAATCTTTAACTTAATTCTTATACTTGGTAATTTTTTCTTTGCCGACTGCTTTTAGTCGTGCATAAATAAATAAATAAAAAATTCGACTTACAGAACTACGTGCCAATATTTTTGTTCGAGTTATGGACAAATTCAACTTATAGAAGTTCGACTTACGGGAGCAGAATTGTTTGTTAATTGCTCAGTAAACGCTATTTCCACCCAATTTTGGTCGAGTTAGAGAAGTTCGACTTCAATTGGTTAAATAAAATAGTAAAAATTTAAATAAAAATTGTAGGTAATGGTTCGCTTACAGTTTCATTATATGTTATTACCAGGGTATCAAACCGAATCGAAAATCGGTTAAAGTTATGGTTTCGGTTATGTTGGTATTGTGGTTTTTGGCTTTCGGTTACTCAAAATCGTTACTACGGGTTTAGTAACGGTTACCGGTTTTAGCAGGTTTCGGTTTCGAAATAGCGGTATGATTTCGGTTTATAAAAAAATGTAGCAGAAATTAGCTGGATGAATGAACTCAAAATTACGGTGCTAACTTTGTTGTTAAAGAGCTCAAAATAAATGAATTAATTTGATTTTAAATTTGACTGAACTTTAATGAATTTGAGTTCTGGTATGACAAAACATAAGTTTGATTGATTACG
The DNA here is from genome assembly GCF_004354385.1 of Drosophila innubila. Taxonomy (NCBI): domain Eukaryota; kingdom Metazoa; phylum Arthropoda; class Insecta; order Diptera; family Drosophilidae; genus Drosophila; species Drosophila innubila. The sequence goes on along the minus strand of NC_047626.1, from coordinate 37,479,357 downwards.
AATCTGAACATTTAAAACAATAAGAATATACTTCTCTGTACTTTATGCATATTCATTCATTCATTCATTTGGAGCTTCTTAGCTCCATATGTCATTTTGAGTTAATTCAAGCAGCTCTGTAGTGTTTACACTACTCTACTTGGCTCTATCGAGATCTATTCTCTGCACTCTACTGAAAGAACTGTACCCGACGCGTCGCTATAGAAATGTGTGCAAAAGTACGAAAATACATTTTGTTTATTTGTTTATTTGTAGCGCCTGCTCACAAAAGCTGCTGCTGTGGCAGCAGGAACACAAGAAGTTGCAGCCAATACATCATGCGCGCCTTATGGGTGGCACCACAGTCACCAGCGCCAAGCTAGAGAACGCGCAGGTGATGCACGGTTGTGGTAAGCCCAAAGTGAGAACCAAAACAGGCAGCTGCAGTGAAGTCGTCCATGTTAATATTAATGTTAATGGATCTGAGTCGGTTGGAACGGGAACGGCAAAGGGCAAGCGAAAGTCAAGTGTAATCAAAATAGCGGAGACAACACAATTGCTTACACGGTTTTCACGGACACGTAACAATATTGGAGTCTCTTCCAACGCTATTGTACAGAAAAAGCAACTTACGCAGATGCAACGCTTAATATTTAAGAGTCAGCCGGGGAGTGTAAGTGAGCAAATGCAAAATGCTTCTGCCGATGGTTGCGTACAACAACACCAACAGAAACAACAACAACATTCCGTTCATAGTAGAAGAACAACCGGTAAGTTTAAGACTGGCGGCATTGTGGTTACAGCAGTGCAACAGTCGGCGGCTAACAACACAACAGGAAGTGGTTGTGTTTCAAGGCGAATACGCCATTCCAGTGGCATGCACAAAAAATGTGGAAGTAGCGGGGAAACCGACGGTGCAGTCAATATGCTGCAGCAATATCGCAACAGCAGCTCCGTACAAATGAGTAACAAACCCGCAGCGGCCATTTCACTGGATACCGCTAGTCTTGTACGTAAGGTCAAGACCAAGTTGAAGAAACGCAAGTCTCGCACTCTGGCAAATGCCGTCGCTACCGCAGTGGTTAAATAAATGAATGAAAGCATCATAATTAATACACTTGGACATTCCTCAGCCTCCTTCTGGCCAACAGCGTAAATAGCGCCGTCTCTTATACAGCGAGACTCTATGTATTTGTATGTAACATTTGTTTCAGACCCAAATTTTAGTCAAATCAACATAAACTTATACTTATATATAATTCGCGGTCATAGCATATATAAACAATAATACTCTTTGAATAAGCAAAATGTCAGCAAATGAGCAAAATTTATGAGGCATTATTTACACACACTTATTATTCAAAAATGAATTATTTAAGAACAGGATATTAACTATTTTGGCCACTTCCTCTTTTATATTAAAATTTGCAATAAAAATTACAATTGTTTTGATTTGACTTTATTCTTTAAGGTATGGGATAAACCAACAGTTCACATCATAATCCTTTTCAAAAATCTAGAAATGTTTTTTCTACGAATTAAAAAAAAGTAAAATAACCGCTAGTTTAGCGGGAAAACGCAAAATACAGCTAAAATTGAAACGACAACAGTTTCCAAACTATAGAAGCTACAGTTATGTCCTATGTATCGTTGGAAAGGTACAATTGAGGGCTTTCAGCGGCACTGCGCAAAAAGAAATTTATTTCTTTGTGGTAGCTCACCCTTTTTGCGCACAGTGAAGAATGTCAATTTTCGGTTTTTTTTTTTTTATTTTGTTCGTCCCAAATTGAATTTTAGAAACTTTGGGGCTGGAATAGGCTTTCATTACCATTTCACCATTATCCAAAGAAAAAGTTAGAACTACGGACACTTCGAGTTATGGAACTTTTTTAAAGTTTATTTAAACAAACTACAAACTAATGACTACAAACTTATAAATTCAAATTACGTTAAAAATTTCAAATTAAAGTTCATGAACTTCGTCTTTCCGAAAGCTATTTCACCAGCCATGCAATTGTTAATTGTAACAAGCATTAAACAGAATCGAAAATAAAACGCAATTTATTGGTGATTTGGAATACGCTTCACATGATTCGTTTCGTGTTTTATGCACAACCTATAATAGCCTCTTTCACGTTTTCTCCGTAGACCTCTCTCTCCCTCTCCCTTCCCTAAAATCTGCAATTTTCCAATACCTATCGTTAAATCCCTGACCTTACTAATACTATTAACTTGTTATGTTACTTTATACTAGTCTATTATTATTAACAATACTTATCTTTATTGATCTGATTGGGGTTTTCTGGGTTTTCCCCAATCCTAGCAACAAATGTTGGATCATTTATAATTTTTGCTTACCCCAGATCTAACTTAAAATTTTTTTTTTTTCTTTACAGTTCATAATTTATATTTAATTGTATTTGTATATGTAATCTTTAACTTAATTCTTATACTTGGTAATTTTTTCTTTGCCGACTGCTTTTAGTCGTGCATAAATAAATAAATAAAAAATTCGACTTACAGAACTACGTGCCAATATTTTTGTTCGAGTTATGGACAAATTCAACTTATAGAAGTTCGACTTACGGGAGCAGAATTGTTTGTTAATTGCTCAGTAAACGCTATTTCCACCCAATTTTGGTCGAGTTAGAGAAGTTCGACTTCAATTGGTTAAATAAAATAGTAAAAATTGTAGGTAATGGTTCGCTTACAGTTTCATTATATGTTATTACCAGGGTATCAAACCGAATCGAATATCGGTTAAAGTTATGGTTTCGGTTATGTTGGTATTGTGGTTTTTGGCTTTCGGTTACTCAAAATCGTTACTACGGGTTTAGTAACGGTTACCGGTTTTAGCAGGTTTCGGTTTCGAAATAGCGGTATGATTTCGGTTTATAAAAAAATGTAGCAGAAATTAGCTGGATGAATGAACTCAAAATTACGGTGCTAACTTTGTTGTTAAAGAGCTCAAAATAAATGAATTAATTTGATTTTAAATTTGACTGAACTTTAATGAATTTGAGTTCTGGTATGACAAAACATAAGTTTGATTGATTACGAATCTGAACATTTAAAACAATAAGAATATACTTCTCTGTTCTTTATGCATATTCATTCATTCATTCATTTGGAGCTTCTTAGCTCCATATGTCATTTTGAGTTAATTCAAGCAGCTCTGTAGTGTTTACACTACTCTACTTGGCTCTATCGAGATCTATTCTCTGCACTCTACTGAAAGAACTGTACCCGACGCGTCGCTATAGAAATGTGTGCAAAAGTACGAAAATACATTTTGTTTATTTGTTTATTTGTAGCGCCTGCTCACAAAAGCTGCTGCTGTGGCAGCAGGAACACAAGAAGTTGCAGCCAATACATCATGCGCGCCTTATGGGTGGCACCACAGTCACCAGCGCCAAGCTAGAGAACGCGCAGGTGATGCACGGTTGTGGTAAGCCCAAAGTGAGAACCAAAACAGGCAGCTGCAGTGAAGTCGTCCATGTTAATATTAATGTTAATGGATCTGAGTCGGTTGGAACGGGAACGGCAAAGGGCAAGCGAAAGTCAAGTGTAATCAAAATAGCGGAGACAACACAATTGCTTACACGGTTTTCACGGACACGTAACAATATTGGAGTCTCTTCCAACGCTATTGTACAGAAAAAGCAACTTACGCAGATGCAACGCTTAATATTTAAGAGTCAGCCGGGGAGTGTAAGTGAGCAAATGCAAAATGCTTCTGCCGATGGTTGCGTACAACAACACCAACAGAAACAACAACAACATTCCGTTCATAGTAGAAGAACAACCGGTAAGTTTAAGACTGGCGGCATTGTGGTTACAGCAGTGCAACAGTCGGCGGCTAACAACACAACAGGAAGTGGTTGTGTTTCAAGGCGAATACGCCATTCCAGTGGCATGCACAAAAAATGTGGAAGTAGCGGGGAAACCGACGGTGCAGTCAATATGCTGCAGCAATATCGCAACAGCAGCTCCGTACAAATGAGTAACAAACCCGCAGCGGCCATTTCACTGGATACCGCTAGTCTTGTACGTAAGGTCAAGACCAAGTTTAAGAAACGCAAGTCTCGCACTCTGGCAAATGCCGTCGCTACCGCAGTGGTTAAATAAATGAATGAAAGCATCATAATTAATACACTTGGACATTCCTCAGCCTCCTTCTGGCCAACAGCGTAAATAGCGCCGTCTCTTATACAGCGAGACTCTATGTATTTGTATGTAACATTTGTTTCAGACCCAAATTTTAGTCAAATCAACATAAACTTATACTTATATATAATTCGCGGTCATATCATATATAAACAATAATACTCTTTGAATAAGCAAAATGTCAGCAAATGAGCAAAATTTATGAGGCATTATTTACACACACTTATTATTCAAAAATGAATTATTTAAGAACAGGATATTAACTATTTTGGCCACTTCCTCTTTTATATTAAAATTTGCAATAAAAATTACAATTGTTTTGATTTGACTTTATTCTTTAAGGTATGGATAAACCAACAGTTCACAAATTATGGGCAAAACTATCATTTATTAATGTCTTTAAAAAACTATGTGCAATGCAACCAAGCGATAAGATATTAAAGTCCAATGCTATAATGATACTCAACCACCAAACGGATTTGACAGCCGCGGCTTATGACTTAGACGCCTTACATACCACTATTTAAAGCTGTGCGATTTTTCTTTGATATCCGTCAAGGCGTTGTTAAACAAATCAAAGAAATTGTTATGATGCAATTAGGTTTGCGAATGTAAACAATTTGTTTCCTGAATATGACCTCCAAGGATGGCCCTTAATGATGGGCGAAATGTAAGTCACTAAAATATGTAACAAGTATTTTAAAGTATATGTCACAACGGTACAAAATTATCAATAGTAACATTGCCAACTGCCATTCTTTTAGAGGAAAACATAGTTGTTTCTGGTGGATTTTTTAATTTATTTCTATTATTATTTTGTGTAGTTCAACGATATGGCAATGGTCTATTGAGCTGGGCCAACTCCAAAAAAAAAACCCAAATAGAGGCCGAATTTATCTTCAATCAAGCCGAAAAAATTGGTTTGGGACTTAACTTTATTTTTTTTTTTAATCTTTGAAGTTTCCACAACAAACAGTTGATATTTATCTTATTGCTGCCCAAATAATGGACGCGAGATTTAATTGGTCACTCGACGGAGAAATATTAGCTGTTGCCTATGGTGTGCAATAACGCCACACCTTATCTGGCAACTCCTTTTTTTATTCTTCTCGTGAGTACCGCACCAGCGGAACTGAAGCGATATAATTTATCTTGCATTCCTTCAATGTTTTTTTTATATGGAGTTTGGCCCCTAAAGCTACGTACTCACATCGAAAAGATTCCGTTCGCTAAGTCAAACTCCATATAAAAAAAAACAGTGTCGGAACGCAAGATAAATTATCTCGCTTCAGTTCCGCTGCTGCAGTACTCACAAAAGGCATGAAAAAAGAGTTGCCAGACAAGGTGCTGTGCTTTCCAACACTATAGACAACAGCTGATATTTCTCTGTCGACTGGCCATTTTAAATGTCGTGTTCAATATAAGGACATCCATTAGAGATATTTCAGCTGTTTGTTGTGCACACAAGAGCTAATTCATTAAATTTAAAATTGCTGAAATTAAAGTGAAAAGAAGACGCTTGGACTTCTTTAAATCAGACGATAAAATAAAGTTGATAGAACAGCATTTCGATAAAATTTTTATAGATTGACAAAATATCCGCGTCGCCTGCGTTCCATCTTCTCTTTTTCCATCAGTTTGGGGCAGTATGCCAACAATCCCTTCTCCATATCTTAAAAACTATTCTTTTTATTTATTTTCAAGTTTTGTCGCATTTTAAAATGTAAACAAACCACAGCTGACGCTCCAATGTGACCACTCAACATTTGGTTACTTTTTGGTGTTGCGTTGGTCACACTAGTTTGCGACGCTAGGTGTCCAAGTATATCACTTTTTATTTCGCTCCTCACAAACTTTAGTTTCCTTCCTTCAGCTGCCTATGATTTCGTACGGGAATGGAAGTGCGTTTTCAAATTTCCTCATGCAAACATGAACCTCACCATGGTGGAAACCCAGTATTAGAGCTGGGAGTTTCCGATTATTTTTCGACTCGATTCAAAACGATTTTGAATCACTTAAAATCAATTAAAAATAGATTTATTAAGAAAATTGCACTAATTAAATTCTTTTAATTCTTCTCATAAAAATCATATATACACATTATATTTTTTATATATTTTAATACATTTTATTTGCTTTACATATTTTATAATTTGTTATTTATAACTAAATGCAACAAAAAAATATAACTAAAAAAATATAACTAAAAAAAAAGCACATATATTTAGCAACATAGATTTAGCCCAGACTTGGAAAATGAAAAAAACTTTTATTCTGCGTATTAAAGCGGGATCAAACCAATTGATTTATTTAAACCCAATCGACTTACGCCAAAAAATATTTTGAATCGATTTAATCGATTAAAAATCGAATCGAGTTACATCTCTACCCAGTATAACAGTCTTTAAAAGACTTATTTTTTTTTACCTATTAAAAAATTCTTTAATCATGTTGAAATTTTAGGGTTATAGGACCATATCGAGTAGACTAAAAAACGTTTCAGAATTTGAAAATAAATTCATGGCAACCTTTCCTCAGCCGGAGATTTCTGGTCTACTCCATTCGGGCCTTAAATGCTGGGCTGACTGTATAGGCTATTTCCACGACCACTCACATTTGACACATTTGCTCACATTTGAATGTGGCACATTTTTGGCTCTCCACGAACAAAAGTGTAACTGTTAAGACATTTGCCATTCACGAAAAGCAAATTAGCTGTTCGATTTCTGTTCAAAAAATTATAAAAAGCTGACAATAACAACATTTCAATATTTGTTTTGGTGTTATAATTGGCGCAAATTTAATGTCTACCGTTATTATTAAACATAACAGATGGTTGATGTGATAATTATTTTTATTTCACGAGTTAATAAATGATAAAATAATAATTAATGATAAAAAATGTACTGAAATTCGCCGGGGCGAATAGCAAAAAATCGTAACATTCTTTATGAATGAGCCAAAATGATCATTTTTTGTACTGATATGAAGTCAACATTCGCGCCGAATGTGCTGTCGTGGAAATAGGCTATAAGACTAGAAGACCAAATCGACTTGGCCATTGAGGATCAAAAAAAAAAGAAATGGAAATTTGCAAAGACACGAATAGAAATGTTTGATATTGAAGGCAATCGTTTGAATTGGTAGCACTTTATATGTATATTTTATTAGAAGCTGGTATACGGTCGACAGGCTTGCGAAAGGGGAACTCCGGAAAAAGTATGGAAATCTCTCGTAGCGCAGCGACTTCACTGTCTGATCCGTGGCAGGCATTCCGGGTGTCTGACAGTCCGTAGAGAGCGCGTATGCAATCCGGCTGGCTGTATACTGCCTTAAAGACCTTTGTGGGACCCATGAGAATTCGCCATTTTTGAATGCACGCCTCAGATTGTAATATGAGAGCGTAGCAGGGACCGCTATGATCATCAGAATTACCGAACATTAAATGGGAATTGAATTGAGCAGTTAACTATTACCACTAAGCAAATAACCTATAGAAAAGTCATCCCATACAACTGAAAGTGTCTCAGCTAAAAGCATGACGGGGCGTCCACTGGGTAATTTTTCGGTGGACGCGTCGTTTGAGGGAAATTATTTTTGGTTTCGATTCAGTTGGCTAGCCGAGCTCGTTGCTGGCCCAGCAAGCGAAACACAAAACATGCGTGCTATGAAATACCCTTTAGCTATAAAAAATAATTGTCTTTAATATTTTATAAAGAAAAACATCGTAAGTCGAATAATTTTATAAATGTAGATAATAAAAAATATGCGATGTGTTGTTTTTATAATTTTAAATATTTTTTTGCGCTTGAAATTTCTTCATTAAAAAAATTTCAAATTATCTTGCTCAGTTTACAAGTTATTAATTAATTTTATAATTTTTATGTTTTATGGGATGACTTCTCTATAGGTTAATTGCTTAGTGCTATTACGCACCTGCGCATAAAGCTGCTTAAGCGATGATAGAAGAATCGGCTTTTGTGCTCAGCATAAAAACGATCTGATAGTTCCTTCGTTAAACGCACTTCTTTGGCTCTAAGTATAGTAAAGTTGTTGCCTATTAGTGTCTTTATTTGCTGTAGAGCGTAACTATTACGAAGAACGTGTGGCTTAAGTAGCGCTAATGTAATTTCCATCATTAAATTAAGTGCTTGCAGTTTTTCCCACAATATTTTTGCTGTAGAAAATATCTTCGATGTTATATAGAAAACACTCGCTATTGTTTAATTCAACACTGTTGGGACTCATGCATGCAATAATAAATTAAACAATGAATGAATTTTTTGGTTAGTACTACAAACGCAGAATTTAACCACAGAACCACGTATTTATCAAAGTTTGTTTATGTTAAATAAAGTAGTGCTGGGACTAGATTTTTTTATAAATCGATTAGTTCAGTTTGATTTATTTCTTGTAAGAGTCGATTTTATGTAGAGTTGTCGCTTCAGCTGAGTATGGACATAAGATAAAAGCTGTGCGCTAAATGTCAAATCCATATAAAAAAAACAGTTGCTAAATTAGCTCGACAGAAATTCAGCCAGCGTTTTAGCTGGTTTGTTCGGAGAACGGATAACACAGAGTTGCCAGATCAAGAAATTGTCGTTTTGCAACACTGCCAGCTTTTAGCTCGGGTGACTGCGAAAATATGGAATTGTTCAAACATTTTACGCCTGTCAAGCTAAAAATAGCTGTTGTTCATTTGAAAACAAAACGAAGACGTCCTGTGTTTTTCAACCAGGACAAAATTTCAAGAATATTAGCTAAAACTGATACAATTTGTCAGCCCAAATTATATAAATTATATATTTTTGTTAATAAAATTGAAAAATACGCACATAAATTTTATGTGTCTTTGCATATTCGTCCTACTTTAATTAAATGTCAAAATATCCTACACTCCTCAATGTAATCTAAACAGTTGTGCGTTTCTAAAATGTAAACAAAGCACAACCATGATGAAATTATAATAGGTGGTGGCTTCACTTGACGTAGCCTCTTTTTCGGTTGCTCAGTTTGAATGTAAACGTCAACGTGAGCAGTTGTGTGAAAAATGTCCCCTGTGTGTAAAATTTGTCGCTCAAATTCAAATCGTTTGATTCGTGTTCCGAGAGACATAAATAAAAGAAACATATGGATAAATGCAACAGGAACAATATTAGAAGCCGACAAGCCGACTTACAGCGCTCAAAATCAAAATGAGTGAACAGTGAAGAAAGCCAAACAAAACAACTTTACCATCATAATTTTGGTTGCGTTGGCAACACTGATATTCGCTCGCCGACAGCTAAATATTGAGCACTTTTCCTTCGCTTGTGTCAAATCGTATGTCCATACTCAGCTTTCGATTTCAAAAAATTCAAATGAAATGAACGAGTGAACTTCAGGCAGTAAATAGCTAGGTCTAACCACAAAGCAAACAACCTATAGTTTTTATTTCATACAACGAAATTGTAAGGACATTAAAACCATCCATTTTTCTTGTCCATAGTAAATTTTTGTCTGTGGACATTTTCGTTGCACGAAATGAAAACTATATAGGTTACTTGCTTAGTGGTCTAACTTCATATAAAGCTAGGACATACAATACAGAAGCAGTGATGATCTTCCTCAATATGGGATTTTTGGCATATTGCGCTATGAAGAAGAGGAGAAGAAGGAACGATGGCGTGGCGCATCACTCCATAAGAATTAAAAATTGCGGTAATATTCGAAAATATTACTCAAAAAAAGAAATTCGCGTTTTAAGGGTAATTTTCGATTCCACAAAAAAAAACCTCTACACGAGGTAAAAGTCTAGTGACGAAAGCAATTTCTAGCCCCAAAATTTCTGATGTCCAATTTTGCGACGAACAAAATTCAGTTTAATCTAAAAATTAAAAAAAAAAAAATTCAAATTAATAAAAATAAAAGCAAAAATTGACATTGGGCACTTCGCTTTTATTTTTTTTAAATTTATATTTTTATTTAAAATTTTTAGATTAAACTGAATTTTGTTCGTCACAAAATTGGATATCAGAAATTTTGGGGCTAGAAATTGTTTTTGTCACTAGACTTTTACCTCGTGTAGAGGTTTTTTTTTGTGGAATCGAAAATTACCCTTAAAACGCGAATTTCTTTTTTTGAGTAATATTTTCGAATATTACCGCAATTTTGTGGGATATCAGAAATTTTTCAATTGCTTTTGCTTTTGACATTGGAACTTTATCATTAATGCAGGCAAATAGTAAAATATATAAATTTAGTTGTTGAACGTACTTCATATTTAAAAAATTGTTTTTCTTTAATTATAAAGAAAGACAAGGGGGCTCCGCCCCCTGATCGCTTCGCTCGCGGTGAGGTGCGGCTACAGTCGAGCACGCTCGACAGTAGGATACCCCGAGCCCATGTACTCTTTTATAAAAGTTGATTGTTGCCCATTTTCAATGGGCTCAGGGTATAAAAATTACACACGCGAAACTATGAACAACTTTCGATTTTCTTAAATCACTGTGCTTATTACTGCAGACTACGTTGTTAATGCCTCACTGAACTAATACATTACTCGGTATTATATTAAACTTATTTAAAAATAATTAGAAATTGATAAATCGCAAGTCGTAATCGTAATCGCTTGCAATCGATGTAGTGTGTGTCAAGAGTAGCCACAAACTACAACTTCGCTCAGCCTGCAATCTGTCAGCACCCATTTTCCTCTATCACTCTCTCCCTCTTACGCAACAAATTTGAGCCTGACAAAGGCTGCTGCAGTGCTCGCGAAATTTGATATAAAAGACAATGTATAATTTTATGAGATTCTTAAAGCGGAAAATGCTAAGTTTTTTTTACAATGATAATAAGCAGATACTTATTTTATATATGTGTAAGGAATCAGAAATATTAATAATTAAAATTATTATTTTGCAGCATTCAGTGCTTGGCAAAGATGCAAAAGTAGTGCTGCAAAATGATCGCTTTTTCTCTCATGCACTTTCATGCATAGCTATCAGCTTCTGATGATTTTTGCCATGCAAAAATACATATTTATATATTAGCACAATTATATTTTAATCAAATGGTATATGTGTATATACATAAATAATACAATAACATTTTCATTACATGATATCGATAATATTTTTGCTTATCGCTTGAATCTTATTTGGTACAAAAAAAAAAAAAATGGGTACTAATTCGGACTGTGTTTGTGCGCCCCTTGCATACAACCGTGAACATGCTGTCTCGCTCGCACGTTTGATTTGCCATGCAAATGTAATTATTGAATTAAATGTTAATTCCAAAATAACTTCTCTATTTATGGGTCAATCGCTTTTAAATTTTCAGGGTCGTTTAATACGCATACTTCTCAACTGATTGTTCAGTTAGGGAGTGCTATGTCAAAAATTGCGCCTGTAAATCGTTTAGTGCAAATTGTGGGCTAAGGGGGCGTGGCATCAAAAATTGGAAACAAAGTTGACCTGCGTATGGTATTCACAAACCTGCATTCCAAAGTTGAAGTCTCTATCACTTATAGTATCTGAGATCGACTCGTTCAAATAGACGGACAGACAGACGGACTGGGCTAGATCGACTCGGCTGTTGATCCTGATCAAGAATATATATACTTTATGGGGTCTGCCACCCCTCCTTCTGCTTGTTACATACATTCTGCCAAAAACATTATACCCTTTTTTGCCCATTTTCAATGGGCTCAGGGTGTAACTAGGGGGTTTCGGTACCTGCTCGCGTTGCTACAGCCGAGCATACACTACTGTTGGAGACCCCGTACTTACTATGAAGAAAAGGTTTTTTATACTAAGACTTGGATTTCGCCCGATTGGTCCTATGACAGCTATATGATATAGTGGTCTGATAAGAACTAACTTCGGTCAGGATATTTAAAACTAACCTAAATGCATATGTTATCAATTTGGTTAAAATATCTCACTAAACAAAAAAGTTTTTCATACTAAAACCTAATTTGACCCGATCGGTCCTATGACAGCTATATGATATAGTGCTCCGATTTGATCCAACTTTATTCAGGATATATAAAACCAAGTTAAACTCATATTGAGATATCTCATAAAACCAAAAAGTTTTTCGTACTAAAACGTGATTTTCGACCGATAGAAAAATGTATTTATTCACTTAACAGGTAATATCTTCCAAACTTCTCAACCAATTTATGATTCATATACCAAAAACGCGAAATTGTACGTATTACATCATATTAAAATTTTACAGAAATCGTTAGAGCCGTTTTGTCAAAAATCGCCATAATGTAAGCTAAAAAACTGTATTTCACCTGTAAAATGTTACCTGAGTACTTTAGAAAAAACGTTTAAAGGTACGCCTAAATGCCCTCAAATACACCTTTTCAATGATATATAGAACATATCTGTAGCTTCTATGGTTTGTTGAGGTTTCAATTTTACCGGGACTTAGCATTTTCCCGCTAAACTAGTGTTTTTTTTTCAAAAAGTCGTAGAACAAACATTTCTAGATTTTCGAAAAGGAATAAATCCCCATCATTAAATTAAAGCTTTTTTAGCGCTTTGATACAAACAGACAAACAATGAAACTGAGTTTTCATTTCATTTCGAGAAGTCAACTGAAATTTTATTATCTTTTGAACCAGTTATCGGATTTGGGTGATTGATGTATCAATCGACGCGTATTTTTAAGTAGAATTTTTATTAAAAATTAAAATTTGTACCAAAAGGCCCCAACAGCCCCATTAGCTGCAATCATCAACTCCATATTTAACAAACATTCCATTTCCATTTAAAATAAATAAGTACAGCTGACGCGCCAATTTTACCACTTAAAAGTTTGTTACTTGGGGATGTTCTGTTGGTCTCACTAAATTTCGATGGTCAGAGCGAAAATATATATGACACATTTTTTTCGCTCTGCCTTAACTTTGGTGAGTAATAGGATTTATGAACTAGATTTTCCAAAGCCGATTTTTTATAACAGGGGTGCTCTGTGCCTATACAAACGACGCACATTTGTTTTTGTTGTGCACATAACATATGGAAGTGTTTGAGCTTACACATTAGTAGGCTCCTAGTGCAAATTGACAAATTACACAAACAATTTTTGACTTTTCGTTTTCCGTCCCTTTCGATCCTTTCAAAACAAAAACAATGACATGTCGCCGAGCTCAGCAACAACAATTTTATAGCCTTTGTTGTTGCATAAATGACTCGTCGCTAATCCGAATGTAATTGTTTGTTGCCTTATTTTTTCGTATACACAGAAAACGAAAAACTTCTCTTTGTTGTGATTTGTTTTACGCATCTATTCTATTCGCATTTTTTCATTTGTAATTTAATTTTTTCACTTGAAGAAACATGTTCCTATTTTTTTCCAGTGTACACATTGAAACAAAGAAATTTAAGTTGCGTGCGATTTATTTTATTTGTATTGGTGCGTGCACCAATTTTGAGGACCCCTGTTTTATAACATGCAGTAATGAACTACTCGCATATATGTATAACTTGTATTCTTTGCAGCATAATTATTGGTAATAGTTTGTAAGCCTGGTCCATCTCGAAAAAAACACCCAAAATAGTGGGCGATTTTTCATGTATTTAGCGATAAAAATATGTTTGGAGACTTAAATACTTTATTTTTTTAATTATATTTTAAAATTATCATACTCTTGGGCGGGGAACAGGAATTATTGTACTTTTATATAGTATAAACTTTGTGAGGTATTCAAAAAACTCAGATATATATATTATATTATATTATATTTTGGTTTCGTCGATCAGGCGTTCACAGCTACTCCATACAAAATTTGAAGTGCGATCAGAAAAATAGAACAACGTAAGGAAAATCTGGTCGTACAAAAAGTTAACGAAATCAGCTCAGATTTAGATTTCGATTTGAATATAATTTTAATGTTTGTGTGACCGTTCACTTCGATAATACTTTTTCGCCACAATTGGTTTTCTATTGCATTGCAAATTTGCGTCAAAGTGTCATCATTATGTGACGATTGTTTGATAATTTAAATTGAGCTAAGCAAAAATGTAGGAATCCGTGGAATGATAATAAATAAACGCTGCCCCTACCTGAGGTGCCCGAAAAAATTCCTACGTAAAATTGATATATTAGCTTCATTTGGTACCGATATCAATGAGGATTTTGTTGGTAATGGTCTATTAGGCCAAGTGGCTGAGCCAACTCCAAAAAAAAAAAAAAAAAAAAACCAACCAAGAGGCTCATTTATCATGAATTTAGACGTAAATTATTAGTTTGGGGACTCAACTAGTTATTTTTTTTTAATCTTTAAGGTTTCCATACAAAATTGTCTATTTTAGTTGTTGCTTTGTGCAACTTGCCACTTTCCAGCCCGTTTACCAGCACTGATTTGGTCACACGGTCACAAGTAGCTTTTCAAACATCTCTATAACCTACATTCTAGGGGGGTTGGGGAATGGAGGATTCTCACTGTTGCACACACTTAATGAGCATTCATAGCTTATAAATCCTTCTTCAGTGGTTTTCGAACTTCTTTACGAATTGGTACTTGGCCAAATATACAATACAATGATATTTTTCATCGTATTATTTTTCGATTGAGATTTTTATACTCATAAATCCATGATGTACTTGGTAAAGGAAGATACACACATCGAAAAAATTCAGTTCGCTAAGCCAAACTCCATATAAAAAAAAACAGTGTCGGAACGCAAAATAAATTATCTCGCTTCAGTTCCGCTGGTGCGGTACTCACAAAAGGCATGAAAAAAGAGTTGCCAGATAAGGTGCGGCGCTTGTCAACACCATAGGCAACAGCTGATATCTCTCAGTCGACTGACCATTTATATCTGTTGTTCAATATAAGGACAGCCATTAGAGAAATGTCAGCGTTTCGATGCAATTTTTATAGATTGACCCAATATGCGCGTAGCCTGCGTTCCTCCTTCTCTTTTTCCTTCAGTTTAGGGCAATATGCCAACAATCCCTTCTCCATATCTTAAAAACTATTCTTTTTATTTATTATTCAAGTTTAGCGCATTTTAAAATGTAAACAAACCATAGCTGACGCCCCAATGTGACCACTCAACATTTGGTTACGACGCTAGGCGTCCAAGTATATCACTTTTTTTTTTGGTCCTCACAAACTTAAGTGAGTACCTACCTTTAGATATGAAATCATGTTCCTTTCAAATTTCGATTTTTTTTTTCTTAAATTCTTAAAAACGAACATTTTAATGTTTAGCATAATTTGTTTTGGCAATTTTCACATAATTTTTAGCAATTTTTAGAAGTTTTTTTTTTTCCAAATCTAGCAATTTTTGGTTCGGAAATTCTGGCAGCACTCTTCTAAGCTTCTTAACTAAAAAATTTATTTGTACATATAATACCAAATACATATCTCTCTGTCTGGATACATAAGGACATGTATGTGCAAAGAGGGCGAGAGATGAATATTCTAATTTTGTATGACTTTTCGACGCGCGGTGCTTGCGCGCAATCAAAGCACTATGGGGATTTAAAGCAGTTTTATGAAGTTAATTAATAGCTTGTAAACTGCGAAAGCTACTCTAATGTTGTTTTATTAGTATTACTACTGCGGACGGCAGTTCGCGTTAGTGACGAAAGTATCACAAAGGGTGCGAAAGGTGACTAACAATATATACAGCTAAGTTGGAAAATTTGCTACGACTGTCCGATCAGATCGAGTTACATAAATACCGATCGAAAGGTTTAGTCCTTACTTACAAAACCGCATACTAACTTTTCTTATTCACCTGGGTCACGAGATACGGGGATTTAAGTGGGAGGGGAAAAATTTATATGATCGCAGCTTATGCAGCCGTTGGGGCTTTTTGATAAACTTTTTTATTTTTCAAAAATTCTTATCAAAAATACGCGTCGATTGATACCTCGTAATCCAAATCCGCCAACTGGTTTAAAGGATAACTAAATTTTAAATTTTTATTATTTATTTATTATCCTTTTCGATAATCTAGAAATGTTTGTTCTACGACTTTTTGAAAAAACCGCTAGCTTAGCGTGAAAACGCTTAATCCCGCTAAAATTGAAACCCCAACAGTTTCCAAACCATAGAAGCTACAGAAATGTCCTATATATCATTGGAAAGGTGTGTTGGAGAGCTTTTAGGCGTACCTTTAAACTTTTTTCTAAAGAACTCAGGTAACATTTTACATGTAATTTATAGTTTATAAGCTTAAATTTAGACGATTTCTGCCAAAACGGCTCTAACTATTTCTGTTAAATTTTAATATGTTGTAATACGTACAATTTCGCGTTTTTTGGAAGATATTACCTGTTAAGTGAATAAATAAATTTTTCTCTCGGTCGAAAATCACATTTTAGTACAAAAAACTTTTTGGTTTTATGAGATATCTCAACCAAACTAATACAATATGCATTTAACTTGGTTTTATATATCCTGACCAAAGTTGGTTCAAATCGGACCACTATATCATATAGCTGTCATAGGACCTCATCGTGCACGTCCAGTGATAGCATGTGTGATCAACAGCGCAAACGATCTGCCGCCGAGCTGGCATCTTCCAGCTTTGAGTATGAGCAGCATGTCGAAGATAGTTTGGAGAATGATTTTCGGGATTCGGCCATTTACAGCGATGACAACAATGAGAAACGCAGCGTTGACTATGAGCTGAAAAGACCTCGCAGTCCTCCACCACCTCCACCAACAGGCGGATGTGGCTCTACACATCATGCGCCTCCTCAGATAGGCGTAAGCTAGGTTTAAGTCTAATTTTGATCCGATCGGTCAAAAACTTGTTTGTTTAATGAGATGTTCTAATCAAATTGATAGCATATGCATTTAAGTTAGTTTTAAAAATCCTGACCGAAGTTAGTGCTTATCGGACCATTATATCATATAGCTGTCATAGGACCAATCGGGCGAAAATCAAGTTCTACTGTTAAAAACTTTTTTGTTTTATGAGAAATCTTAACCAAACTAATACAATATGCATTTTACTTGGTTTTATATATCCTGGCGAAAGTTGGTTCAAATCGGACCACTATATCATATAGCTGTCTGTCGCGGGACGAATTAGTTTCTATTAGTAATGTTGTATTTTAGCATCGATAGTTTATGTTTAGTATTGGAATATGCATTTTGGCATTTTGAATTCCCAACTGTGCTGGTCACTCTTATTTATATTTAAGGAATTGTATTGGAATTTTGAGTGACTTGTTATTTGGTACGCGGGATGGGAAGCAGTCACTGCGGTAAGAATTAAGTTATAAATTTTGTACTGTTCTAAGATGAATTTGTTACAGAATAAAATCTTCCTCCTCCATATATCATTGCTCATAAATTGCGTTTGAGTCAATCGATAGGCGTCCATCAGCCTGAAAATTCCGAGCAACTTCCCTCCGTGAACGACAGGCCGTTTTCTTTTATTCGCAGACCACATGTGCGGCGTCTGACTTATTCGCCACTACTGTGATCTTGGAGTTTGCAGGGGCAACTTGCGCTGGAGACTGACGTGGTGCAGATATTAAAACTGCAGTGTGTGTACGCTGGTACTGACCACTGCGCAACACAGGCCAAGGGCTTCCACCCCAGCTAGAGAGTTGTCAGATTCCTGGGACGAAAGTTGACGATGGCTACGCAACATTCACCCAGAAGAAGCGCCCGACTACTTGACATGACCCAGACTACCACTGCAGATTCCGCCATACCAACGGCGACGTCTACAGTGAGGAGTGCGTCAAATGAGCAGCAGCAGCACACACCTCTCACATCCGGAGGTTCGACTGTGCAAACTGCCGCTGGAAGTTCCAGCGCAAGAGCGGTGACGCAAGGGAAGTCCGCCCAGCACAGCAGCGAAGCTGAAAAAAAGGGACACAAGTGATACCCAAAATGCGCGACTGATGCAGAGGATCGCCATTTTGCAGAAGGAGCTACAGCTTGCAACGGTGAATCAGGCAAGAAATCCCGCTGGACGCAGCAACGTTGGAGTGAGCAGCGCAGCCAGCACGCTGGCGCCATCTTTGAGTGCAAATAAGCCGCTGCAAAGTGCGTGCACCATGACGCCATCTTTGAGTGCAAATTTGCCGCTAGCAGTGAGTGCAAATCAACCGGTGCAAAATGCGTGCATTATGGCGCCAACATTGAGTGGAAACTTACAGTTGTCTTTGAGTGGAAACTTGCCGCTGCGAAGCAACGGAATTGGGCAGACATCTTTGAGTGGAACTTTGCCGCCATATTTTGGCGCGTCGTCCACACACTTAAACGGATTATTGCCGCCAACATCAAACTGTTATGTGACTATGAGCCACGCAAGGCCATATGGATCGGAGCATACAGCTATTGGATGGGCGTCAGCGCACTCGACTACAGGGGATGCCAATATGGTGCCAACACCATCAACTGTAATATGCGGATCTACGACGTCGACTATTGCCAGATCTTCCCGAGATTGGAGGTCAGCCTGAAGATTGGCCCATATTCTTCCACGCATGC
This sequence comes from Drosophila innubila, assembly GCF_004354385.1. NCBI lineage: Eukaryota > Metazoa > Arthropoda > Insecta > Diptera > Drosophilidae > Drosophila > Drosophila innubila. The sequence continues at coordinate 37,460,744 of NC_047626.1, read as the reverse complement.
ACAGAAACAACTGCAGCATATGGCTGCACGGATTTGGAAAACAACTTGCGATTGCTGAAGGCGTTGAAAGGTGAAGCACGCGACACTGTCAAGTCACTGCTTATCCACCCAGGCAACGTGAACGCTGTGCTCGAGCAACTACGCTTCCGGTATGAACGTCCGGAGCAACTCATACGTAGCCAACTTCAAAGCGTACGCGAGGTGCAACAGATTCAGGATCACCAGTTGATGAAAATAGTTCCGTTCGCTACACGTGTGAGTAATCTCGCAGCCTTTCTTCAGTCAATCCCTAATGGAGAGCAGCATTTGGGAAACCCTACCCCAATTGAGGAACTGGTCACCAAACTGCCGACGGGCAGGAGAGTGGAATGTTCAAGATTTGCTGCAACATTGAATACTTACCCGACGATCGTACACTTCAGCAGGTGGCTGAGCTAACTTGCAAACGTCGTTTGTACGATCTCGGATGTCGAGGTAAAGGAACCAAAACGTCGAATGCTGCACGTGGGCACCGATCGACAGGATGGAAATTGGAACACACATTGCCCAATATGTGACGGGCAACATGGAGTAAAAAATTGTAAGGATTTCAACCGAGCTTCACCACCAACGAGGATTAGGCTTGTGAAGGAGCACCGGCTTTGTTTTTCGTGCCTACGCGGCGGTCACATGGCCAGATCCTGTGGTGTCGACAGCGAGTGCCAAGTGAATGGATGCCACAGAAGACATCACCCACTGCTGCATGGAGCTTTGAGTACCTTATCAATATGGAGAAGAAGATGAAACGAGGTGTACAATTCGCAGAAGCCTATAAGCGAATTATGAACAACTACCTGACCAAAGGATACGCTCGACGCTTGGAAAGCCATGAAGTCGATTTGGGAAAAAGCGACAAAGTTTGGTACCTGCTACATTTTGGAGTTGTGAATCCTAACAAGCCAAAAAAAACTTCAAAGTGGGCGACGTATCACTAAACTCAGTACTGGAGAAAGGTCCACAACGCTACAAGGCACTGCCAGCCGTGCTCTTCCACTTTCGGGAAGGCGCCGTTGGAGTTTGCGGATACATCAAGGCGATGTTTCACCAGGTGTTGATACAGCCACAGGATCGATGTGCACAGCGATTTCTTTGGAGAGACGGCGATAATCGACGGAATCCAAGTGTCTACGAAAAGTGCGGCGCATTACGTGAAAACCATTAATGCACTGGAGCATCAACACAAGGATCCACGAGCAGTCAAAGCCATTACGGATTACCACTACGTAGACGATTATGTGGATAACTTCGCGACAGAACTGGAGGTCATCGCTGTATCAACACGGGTGAGAGACATTCACGCTAATGCTGGATTCGATTTGTGCCAATTTCCTTCCAGCTCGCCATTTGTGATCGACGCCTTGGGCCAACATAGGGGTTCCAAAGGACGTCAGATGGAGCGACGCTGAGGAAAAGATATTGGGAATGTACTGGCGGCCAGCCACGGATGTCTTCAAATTCAATGTGAAGTTTCATAAAGTCCCGATCAAGGCGTTGAATGGTGAACGAATCCCTACCAAGAGGGAGTTCCTGAGTTAATAATGTCAACATTTGATCCGTTTGGACTTCTGTGCTGTTTTTTGATTATCGCCAAATTGCTGCTGAGAGAGATTTGGCGACGAGAAGTTAAGTGGGACGAACCACTACTGGATGGAATCAGCGATGCCTTTGAGAAGTGGCGCCAAGAGATAGCCAACGTAAAGAAATTTCGATGTCCACGCTACTACTTTGGCCCAGGAGTAATTGCAGATACGCAACTACACATATTCGTGGATGCAAGGCAATCCGCGTTTGCCGCAGTGGCCTATTGGAGGGTCACCAGCGAAGATGATGTTCGAGTACGTTTCGTGTGTGCCAAAACGAAATGTGCTCCGAAGAAAACCATGTCGATACCACGACTGGAGCTGCAAGCTGCCGTTCTGGGAACCCGGTTGATGACTACTGTGAAGCAGGATCACAGCATCGCTGTCAGCAATATCGTGCTCTGGACAGACTCAAAAACAGTGCTGCACTGGATTAGTAGCACGCACCGCCGATACAAACAGTTTGTTGGAAATCGTGTGGCGGAAATTTCAGAGTCGACGGATATAACACAGTGGCGATGGGTGCCAACCGCCGAAAACGCAGCAGATGACGCAACGCGGCCGCGATCCAAGGTGGATCTAAGCCAAGGATCCCAATGGCTAAACGGGCCTGCGTTTTTGCGAGAGGCAGCCAACAATGATACCGGCAAAGGATGATACCTTCGATGACGAAGAGGAAATGCCAAGTGAGTTTGCACTGGTTGCTGCAAACGACTTCCTTATATCCTTTCAGAGATTTTCGAGCTACAACCGTTTGTTGAGAGCCACTGCCTGGGTACAGAGATTCATTCGGAGATGCCGTGGACAGTGGGAGAAGCTCGAATGCTACTGACTCACAGCAGCTGAGTGTTAGGACGCGGAGTACTTGTTGATACGACGGTCATAATGTGAGGCATCCGGCTTGAGGCACACCGGCATCCATTCTCAGAGCTTATAGCGAAGCACTACCATGTGAAGATGAAGCATCAGAATCTGGATGCTACAATAAGCGAGATTCGGACCAAGTCCTTGGTGACGAATCTGCGGCGCTTATTGCAACGGATTGCCTTCGCATGCGCTACATGCAAGCTACAACGGGCACAGCCAGCGCCACCTATGATGGGTTGCCGGAGGGCCGCCTGGAAGCCAATGGATGGCCATTTAAATATACCGGACTGGATTATTTTGGACCACTGCTTATGACAGTTGGACGCCGCAAGGAGAAGCGGTGGGTCGCCTTGCTTACGTGCCTGACCACAAGAGCGATTCATCTGGAGCTGGCCCACGACTTGTCCACCGACTCGTGCATCATTGCCATGAGGAACTTTCTATGCAGTCGAGGACCAGTGTTAAAACTACGCAGCGACAATGGAAAGAACTTCGTTAAAGCTGACCGGATGTGTTGGAGCCGGAGAAGATTCAGGATGAGCTGTCGACCAGGGGAATCGAGTGGATCTTCAACTGCCCTGCAAATCCCTCGGAAGGGGGAGTATGGGAAAGAATGGTGCAGTGCGTCAAACGTCTAAAGCACACGCTAAAGGAGATGGCACCTAAGGAGCACGTTCTTCAGTCTTTCCTGATAGAAGCAGAGAATATAGTGAACTCTCGCCCGCTTACCCACTTGCCGGTTGCGGTGGATCAGGAGGCTCCTCTGGCGTCGAACGATTTGCTGAAGGGAGTAGCAAATGTGCCAGATACGCCTGGAATCGACGGACAAGAAACAGAAAGATGTGCAACAAGGAAGCAGTGGTGTATCGGTTCTGGAAGAGATGGGTGAACGAGTATCTGCCAACGCTCGTGCGTCGTGAAAAGTAGTGCCGGAGCACCAAACCTATGTACACGGGAGATGTTGTGTTTATTTGCGATCCAGCCATGCCGCGCAGGGAGTGAGCAGTGCCGAATGCCAATTTTCGCTTTTTTTTTTATTAATTTATATTTATATTTAAAATTTTTAGATTAAACTGAATTTTGTTCGTCACAAAATTGGATATCAGAAATTTTGAGGCTAGAAATTGCTTTCGTTACTAGACTTATACCTCGTGTATAGGCTTTTTTGGTGTGATATCAGAAATTTTTGCAGTTTCTCTTGCTTTTGACATTGAAACTTTTCTTAAATAATAAAGAAAAAAAAACACATAAATTTAATATGCATTGCAGGAAGACACAACTAGTTTAATTCAACTAAACTTGTTTAAGCCCGCATTGTCAGAAAACAAAAAAAATTGTCTGGCAACACTAGGTATTTCTGCAACGCAAAACAAAACAAAACTGTCTGGCAACACTGGTAATCAGGTCTGCGGCTGATTTCGTTTTGATTTCATTTCGATTTTATGTGAGACCGTGCACTTTAATTTGGAGAATGTTGAAAGTTTCTTGCATTTCAAGAATGTATAATATAGTAACTATATTTTTATTGCAGATTAATTACCAAAGATGTACCAGATGGATTTAACAGCTAAGAAAGGGCTGTGAGAATTGAAGCTAATGCACGAAAATAGCTTAAAAAGACGCAGATAAAAAGAAGCTGTTAATGTCTAAAGTTGCAGCTTAAGCATTGTAAACAAATAGAATTATTCAAATTATACTATTCTGCAACCAAACTTATAATAAAAAGTCTTAGAAAAACAAATTTCACGCTTTAATTTGTCAATTTGTGTTTTTCCATCATATTTTAAATTCTCGAAATCAAAATCAAATCAGTGTGCAAAAAGGGTCGTTCCTGAAACTGATTCAGACCTGCTTAATCCAAATCTAAATCAAATCCGAATCTGTTTCAGGAATCCGACTAATGAATTATTAACAATATTATTTTTCGATTGAGATTTTTCAAAATAAAACTCACAAACCCACGATGTCCATGGTAAACAGGTCATAAAATGGACAACAGTGACAAGTTGCACAAAGCAACAAACAAAATAGGCAATTTTGTATGGAATAATAAATAAATATAGGGTAGGTACTCACATCGAAAAAATTCCGTTAGCTGGGAAAAACTCCATATAAAAAAACTGTGGCGAAACGAAAGATAAATTATCTCGCTTGAATTTCGCTAGTGAGGCTTTCACAAAAGGCATAAAAAAAGAGCTGCCAGTTAGGGCGTTATTCAGCACTGTAGGCAACAGCTGATATTTCTCTGTCGACCGAAAAATATTAGTCGTGTTCATAATTTGGGCAGCCATTAGATAAATATCAGCTGCTTGTTGTGGACGCACAAACAAATAAAAAGAGGACTTCGTTATAAAGGAGGAGACTTGAATGAAAATGACAAATGAAAATAGCAACTCGATGCAATTATTATAGATTGACCTAGTGATGTAAAAAGACATCGTTGCATCGCACATCAAATTTCATTAAACGATATTTCGCGATGCTTTAAGATATTTTTCCAGAAACCGATGTTCATCGATGCATCGAAGTTTGACAAAAACATCGGTCGTAACGCTTAAAGCATCTCCCAAACCAGAGCGAATAAATCGCGGCGGCAGCGGCGCGAATACATAATTACATTGCGTCTTATGAACGTATGCACACCAAAGCGGAGCGAATTCGTTTCCACGGCGAATTTGCAGTTTTTTTCCAGAGCCACGCATGCAGTGTTTTTTCCGCTTGCCGCCAAGAACGATAAAAGTAGATTGCGCAGAGATTTGCTCATGTTATGCGCTGATGACGTCACATGTGATGCATGTGTTGAATTTTTGCCTTGTTTACATGTTAAATTACTATATTTTGGCTCTTAATACAATATAATTATAATAATATAATACGAGAAGCAGTTTTTAACTTATAATTATTCACTTTTATTGAAAAATATTTATTAAAAATCATCACATGTGACGTTTATGCGTTTAGCTGTTTATGCGCAATGTCTATTTTCATGGCTGTCATTTGATGAAGACATTTTTGCGAATAAAAAAACCGCGAATAAATTCGCCGCGGTGTGAAAACACTTGCGATTTTGGCGCGGAAAACATCACGCGGTTTATTTGCGCCGCTGCCGCTGCGATTTATTCGCTCTGGTTTGGGAGATGCTTAAGACTGCTATGAAAGCATAACATACAATAAATATGATTGCTACGGAAGCACTATATGTTATAATTATATTATAAAACATTGTTAATCAAAAATATGGATTTTCGGAATTGGCTCAACTGAATTTAATGTGATATTATTTATTTCAAACATTTTAAATAAAAAACTGTTAATGTTATGAACACAAAATTTTTATTATTTTATTAAATTCAAATATTTGATATATGATATCAACGCTTAATTAAAAAAAATTTTTTTTAATGCAATTTTGTTAAGACACCATTTGTGATGACACCATCGATGCATCGAAGTTTTTGAATGATGTTTTTTAAACCATAGAATTATCATTTTGAAAACATCGATGAACATCGACATCGAAGCTTTGACCCAAATTTATATCACTAGATTGACCCAATATGCGCGTCGCCTGCGTTCCTCCTGCACTGCTTCCTTCAGCATAGGGCATATGATAACAGTCCCGTTTTCATATCTTAAGAACTCTCCATTTTATTTATTTATTTCTCAAGTTTGAGGCTTTATACAATGTAAACAAAGCACAGCTCACTAATTTTCGTCGCTGAGTCCAAATGTATCAATTCTTCTTTTTCGCTCCTCACAAACTTTAGTGAATACCTACCCTTAAAAAAATTTTTGAGTCCCCAAACCAATTTTTCGGCTTAATTTAAGATAAATCGCTCTCTATTCAGAAATTTTTTTTTTGTTTGGAGTTGGCCCAGCCCAACAGATTTTTTTGTTTGTAAAAAGAAAAAAATTAGGTTGATTCGAATTATGGACACGCCGCCCCGTAAATTTCATTGGTCAAGACTTGACTTCGTTGTGATTTTACTAACGCAAGTGACACAAAACGTTAAGGCTGCCCAAAAGAGGTGGTCACGCCAAAAACCATCGATAAAATCCATGGATTAATATTGAAGCTGAGGTAGTAGGCATTTTTCAATGGCAATTTTCAGCTTAGAAACCAGAATTATGTGACTCTATGGTGGTGCGGAAAATTGTTCAATACTCATATAAAGCATATTCGTTAAAGAATCCCAAAGAATAGGGATAAGTAAAAGTGCCAAAAATCGCGTCTATCGATGAACTTTTTTTTCGCAAATATAGGACAGGTCGTGGACATTTACCCTGTATTTGGAATACCTCTATTATCTGTCTAAAATGATTTCGTTGATTGTAGGATTTCTAAAACATTGAGTTATCGATTTTATTGATATCGTCTCCGTTTTAGAAATTAGTACTTACACATATATGTAAGTGAATGTTATATATGTGTAGAAACAAAAAAAAATTCCGTGTTATAAACGTCAAATAGAAAATCGACATACAAAATACAGATGGGAAACTTTGTGAGCAGGCAAAACGCAGCTGTCGAGGAAGCAGACTACACCACTAATCATGCCTACAAATATCCGCCTCGAGCAGGAAACTTCTTTGGCACTCACTTTATCATGGGCGGTGAACGCTTTGACACGCCTCAGCCCGAGTCGTATTTGTTTGGCGAAAATGCAGACCTCAACTTCCTTGGCAATCGTCCCACAGCTTTTCCCTATCCTCCACCACAGGCCAATGAACCAACCAAAACTCTAAAGAGTCTTGTCAACATACGGAAGGAATCTGTTCGCTTTGTGCGAGTGCCAAATAATAAGAAACAAAATTCTACTGAAGGAGACTGTATTGATACTTTGCAGCAAAACGATAAGAAAACTGAGATAAATGAAAGTATCCAGACGGTAGTTGATGGCAATGTGCTATGCAATGTAGCAGACAAAGAAATGGGGCCTCCAAACTCTTGTTATAACATTGAGTTTACCTTTGACTCTGATGCAAAGTGTGCCATTACTGTGTACTACTTTTGCACAGAAAATGTCAGTCCTAGCGGCGTCACACTGACTCAACGTGAGGGTCTGACATTTTCGTCAGATACGTACCATTATGAGAAAGGGATAAATCAATGCTTTTCACAGCCCAGCCACGTATTCAATCCGCAGTTAATACACGAGGATGATCTCGTGTACAACGCTGGTCGCGACCAGTACCCTGTAGCTATACACTGCGTTATAGAGGAAGGCAACGAAGAATGTCGTCAGTCGCATACAACCATTTGTGTGATTGACCATCATCCAGAGACAAGGACATTTGTGCTCCGTGCTCTCAAACAAAAGATATTTGTGGACGGTCTATGCTACCTATTACAGGAGATTTACGGTATTGAAAATAAGGCGGTAAACAAGTCGTCTCAAGATGAAGAGATTGACGACCATGGCAGTGAGTGTGTCATCTGCATGAGCGAATCTCGTGACACACTCATTTTGCCCTGCCGTCATCTGTGTCTATGCAATTCGTGTGCCGACTCTCTGCGATACCAGGCTAACAATTGCCCCATTTGCCGTGCACCATTCCGGGCTCTGCTGCAAATACGAGCGGTACAAAAAGGAATCAGTACACACATGCTACATCAGAATACACCAACCTCAGTGGCTGGCGAGTCCGCGCCTATTGATATTCCATCGGGATACATCCCTGTCTCACTTATTGAGGCGCTTAATGGACCGCCACAATATGTGGCACGCGCCAGGTATTTAAACAAAAATTAGGTAAAAGTCTATTAGTCTGGGCCAACTCCAAATCAAAAAAAAAAAAAACCTCAAATAGAGGGCAATTTATCATTAATTTAGGCGAAAAAGTTGGTTTGGGGACTCAACTAGTTTTGTTTTTTTTTAAGTTCGAAGTTTCCATACAAAATTGACTATTTTTGTCCCTACAATTGACCGTTTACCAACCCCATTTTTGTTTGACTTGTCCATTTTATGGCCTGTTCACCAAGTACAGAATGGATTTCTCAGTTTTATTTGGAAAAATCTCAATCGAATGAAAAAAGATAATAATTTTGAATATTTGGCCAAGCTCCAATTCCAAGAAAAGTTTGAAGAGCACTGGAGAAGCATTTATAAGATTTTTATGATCATGAAGTGTGTGTGCAATCGTGAATATAACGCGCCGCAGGGAAAATTTTTTTTAAAAAAATTTTGCAATTTTTTTTTAATTTTTGTCTACGGTCCTCTAATTACACTCCCTAACACCTCTAGAATGAAGTTAATAGATATGTTTAAAAAGCTACATGTGGCCGTGTGACAAAAGCTGTGTTGGTAAACGAGCTGTAAAGTGACAAGTTGCAAAAAGCAACAACAAAAATAGGCAATTTTGTATGGAAACTTCAAAGATTAAAAATAAAAGTAGTTGAGTCCCCAATTTAATTCTTTTGGTTAAATCCATGATAAATCGGTCTCTGTTTGGGGTTTTATTATTTTTGATTTGGAGTTGGCCCAGACTAATAGACTTTTACCAAGAAAAATTACAATGTCAAAAGCAAAAGAAATTGCAAAAATTTCTGATATCGCACCACAAAAACCTCTACACAAGGTCTAAAAGTCTAGTGACGAAAGCATATTCCAGGCCCAAAGTTTCTGATATCCAATTTTGTGACGAACAAAAAAAAAATTTAATAAAAAATTGTAAGTAAAAATATAAATGTATGAAAAAAAACCGAAAAAAGTAATTTATATGTTCGTGGTAGCTCACCCTTTTTTCGCACAGTGCAGAATGCCAATTTTCTGGTTTTTTTAAGAATTTAGGTTTTTATTTAAAATTTTTAAATTAAACTTTATTTTGTTCGTCACAAAACTGGATATCAGAAATTTTTGGGCTGGAATATGCTTTCGTCACTAGACTTTTACCTCGTGTAGAGGTTTTTTTTGGTGTGTTATGAAGTGCCAGCAGTATGCTTAAAAAAGATGGGGACCAATCATACCTACATAAGTTCAGCTGCAGAACAGTGCTGCCTAATTCTTTAAGAAAAACAGGAAAGAGGGACAGCAATATTTTAAAAAGAGATAGAAAAACAGGACAAATCTCAAAATTTCAAGTTTTTCATAGTTTTTAAGTACACATGTATAAGATCATGCATCAGTTTTTGTGTTATTGCTGTTTATGCCGCGATTTTGTCAATTTTCGACCCTTTAAAATTTTAAAATTAGAAAAGAGTCTTATAAATATTGTATATATATAAACAAAAGAAACAAAGAGTAAGCATCCAAAGCAAAGAAAATATATGATTTAAGTGTTTTTCAATACTTTAAAAAACTTGTAGGCACCTTAAAACTAGCTTTAAAAAAATAGCTAACGGAGATTTGTAGTTGGCGTTACTGCAATCGACAACTTCGCAGCCAGCCCTATAAATCACGATTCCGAAATTTGTGCATACTTCTTACACCCCGTACTTAAAAAAAGTACGGCAGTCTATTGGGTTTGTTTTAACGAATATGTGCGTAACAGGCAGAAGGAAGCGTGGCAGACCCTATAAAGTATATATATTCTTGATCAGCATCAATAGCCAAGTCGATATAGCAAAGTCTTTGTCTGTATGAACACCTAGATCTCAGAGACTATAAGAGCTAGAGACTTGGTATGTAGCTTCCTTTATATTGCAAGCAGATCAAGTTTGTTTCAGAATTTGGCCACGCCTCCTTTACCGCCTAAAAATCGACATAGAAAATTTTAAATTCAAATTATAAGAACAATTTATTGCAGGCAGATCAAGTTTGTTTCAAAATTTGGCTACGCCCCCTTAACCGCCTACAAGTCGACATAGAAAATTTTATATTCAAATTATAAAGGCAATTTAAAAGCTAAAGATTCCAGTTTTTCCACAGACGAAGAGAAAAGTGTCCTAGATTTTTGCTGAAAATTTCATTCCGTTCGGACAGTAAATAGCCAAGATATTCAAATAATAAATGTTGCTGTTTGATTCGATAAAGGAGCGTTGGCTGTAACTTAAACTTTAATTACTTGATAACATGAAAAGTGTGTTAACATATAACAAATTGGCGTCCAATCAGACATGGGCTTCCGTGGCGTCGTGGTGGGCACGAAATTGCAATCGGAAGTACTACAAAAACGTCTACAACAAACAAAACTTCTGAAGTCATAAATTAAAGCAAAATGAACACATTTATGACTCTGTGCGTCGCGTTGTACACTAAAAGAAGTTATAATTAATTTTATTTGCAAGTCGAACGCTTATTATGTGGTAAAAATCAAAACGCATCAAAACCAACTTTCCTTTTAAGTTTAAGCCACTTCAGATGGTTGGCCTTTTAAATAGTGCGTCTGACGGTCGACAAACTAGCGTTAACACCTGCTGATTCCTTTATTTTCGCAATAGACTTTGTCGAATTAGATGCTATTCTTAACATTTATCGCTCTTCTCGAGAATTCAAGGCATTATTTCGACCTTTATATTGATATATTCATCTCTCGCTCTATTTGCACATACGTGTCCTTAAGTAGCTAGACAGAGAGAGGTGTATTTGGGCGCTCAGGCTCATCTCTATGTATGCGTGCATCTTACAATAAGTGTGTGCATATGTATGGGCTGCTGAAAAAATTGACAACATCGCTTTGTTTATAAGTTGCTACCCTTCAAAATTAGTATGTAAACTCTAATACCCTGTACAAGTAAATTTTTCAATGAAAAAATTTATTAAAACAACACATCGCATTTTTTTATTATCTACATTTACAAATTTATTAGATTTACGGTGTTTTTCTTTAGAAAATATCAAAGACAATTATTTTTTATATCTAAAGGGTATTTCATAGCACGCATGTTTTGTGTTTCGCTTGCTGTGCTAGCAACGAGCTCGGCCAGCCAACTGAATCGAAACCAAAAATAGTTTCCCTCAGAGTAATATACTTATTTCATCATGATTTTAGCTGACCCACTTTCAGTTGTATGGGATGACTTCTCTATAGGTCATTTGCTTAGTGGTCTAACCCAATGACAAACAAAAAATACATGTTTTTGCAAAGTCATTTCGATAAGCTTCGATAGCTCAGTGTTGCATTGAATGTAAATTACGTTTATAGTGTTATTAAATAGGTACATTTTTAAACTATGAACACTACTTAAAATTGGATTTCTTGCGAAAGCCATTTCTCCAATAGAGCGCTATTAGTTAAAATAAATTTGCTGCTTCTAACCAGTGACGCGCAGTGTAAATGTTATGTTAAAATTCTATATAAATTTACCATGTAAATTAATGTTTTTAGTAAATTTATCTTTTTACTTCTTTTGATTTAATTATTTTATTTAATTAAATTGTGGGCTTCAATTATATTACTATATAAATTAGGTGTTCGTTAATTCATTTATTTCAACATTTTGCATTTAATCTCTGTTAAGGTTTTGCATAGGCTTAACATTCCCAAATATTCATGTACGTTTTTATGTATGTTGTATGTTTATATATATGAATGTTTAGCTAGAAACTTCTTTTGTTTTGGCGCTTACTTACATTTGTATGAATGTTTGGCTGCTTTTGGATAGTAAGTACGGGGTCTCCGACAGTCGAGTATGCTCGACTGTAGCACCGGCCGACTAGCTTTGATTCGTTTACAAGTAAATCGAGTCAACCTATACATGGATGCCACTCATTTTTTTTTTAATATTAAATGAAAAATTTATCGAATATTTAAAAGTATAACAGAAATTAAAAAAGGACAGATGTCCGGATAGGGAATGTATCAGTAAAATTCAAATTCATTTTAAAAAGGGACAAATCTGTCCGGAAAAATGATGATATGGCAGCACTGCTGCAGAAGACGACATGCTTGACGAACTTGAGTTTTCAAAAATACTGGACTTAATCAATAGAATATACCGTTTCACTACTGTATCAGTTTTTTTTTTAGCTACCGACAAAATTTTTTGGCTATTTATAGCTTATTTCAAAGGCTAGTTTAGATTTTTTATGACCCGTAGAGTAGACAACATTCTGTCAATAAAGGTGGCTTTGGTTCATGTTAAAAGAAACTAGTCGGAAAGGATATAGTCCAGGTCCCGACCATAGAATACCCGTTACTTATTTCATTATATATAAAAGTACATTATATAAATTACTATCTAATAAAAACTACTTCATACTACTGATAAATAATAATTCTTGAGTCCGAAGACTGCAGCTTGTACATCAACACTTGAACAACAACAAAGAAATATCAAAGTGTGTTATTAATAGATAACAATGAAATGGATTCTTTTAGTGTTAAAGGAGTTCGAACTTATGTTAGCTGACCACTGAATGCAAAATATCATTGTCGATTCACCTAAAAGACCGTCAAGTTCGGCGATTTCCATATACTGATGTTGTACTACATTTCCTGCGAAGTCATCCAATAAACTGTCTGAAATTTGAGCCAATAAATTTTTGTTATGTATACATTTTTAAAAAAATGTTTCTGCATTTTTTTCAAAAGGACAAAGGTCCATATCACGCAACCAAGAAGTTCAAAGCTTCTTATTTTGATTGGTTGATAATTTTCGACCTGATTTTAAAAAATAAACTTCTGAACCGCTCGACAGTAGGATACCCTGAGCCCAGGGACTCTTTTATAAAAGTTGATTTTCGACCTATTGTTCCAATGGCAGATATATGATATATGGCACCGATTTGAACTAAATCTGGTTCATTAATGCACATTCTATCAGTTTGGTTAGGTTCTAATAATCGGTCCTATGACAGCTATATGATATCGTCGACCGATTTGAACAAACTTCGGTCAGGATGTACAAAACCAAGTTAAATGCATATTCTATCAGTTTTATTAAGATATCTCAAAAAACAAACAACTTTTAAGACTAAGACTTAATTTTCGATTTAGCGTCTCTATTGCAACTATATGATATAGTAGACCGATTTTAACCAAATTTGGTTAAGATATATAATACCAGCCCAGATGCATATTCTATCAGTTTGGTTCTAATATTTTAACAAACAAAAAACTTTTCCATACTTAAACTTCATTTTCGATGTATCGTTCCTATGGCAGCTATATGATATAGTGGTCCGATCCAAAAATAAAAACAAACTTAAACTGCCTATGGTATCCAGGAACCTACATTCAAAGTTTGAAGTCTCTAGCTTTTATGGTTTCTGAGATCGACGCGTTCAAACAGACGGACGGACGGACAGACAGACAGACGGACATGACTCAATCGACTCGGCTGTTGATCCTGATCAAGAATATATTTGCCAAGAATACATTGCGCGTTCTCACAAGCAAATAATTTTTGTGTTATGCTCTCTTGTTTAGAGCTCCTTTTGAGTGCCTTCCGCTCTAATTACGTGCGCTATTTTGCATATTTATTTTTCTGTTTAACCCAGGGACAGCCACCCATACACTCACATGTTAGCAGCACGCGAATTTTGTAAAAGGAGTCGCGAGGTTTTAAAAAAATAAATTAGTTGCAAATAAAATACGTCAAGCGGGTTTGGTGTGCAAATATCAACTAACTCTTCTTTATTGATCATGTTTTAAAGACAACTTAAATTAGGTTTACAAAAGTGCTTAATAGGTTTTCTTATAAACTATTCTAGTAGACATATGTAAGATCGTTGGCCTTTAGTTAGCCTGAATTTAATAACAATCGATGAACTATGCATTTCCTGTTTACTGTGTTATATAGCTTATTTGGATTTTGTATTTCTTTCGAATTATTTTGGTTGGCATGTGTCAGATCGTTGACCTGTTCATTTCCTGTTTATTGTATTACTTTAAAATATATCTTATTTAGCATTTAATGAGTTAAGCAATTCTTGTACTTTATTATTAAGAAGTGGTAAAGGCGAAATTGGGTTTTGGACATATGTGGGAAGTGAAGTTGGGTTATACGTAACTTCTCCCCCCTTTAGATAAGAATTCTCCTGAATTCTGTTGTTATTGAGCTGAAATTTAATTTTATTATTTTCCAATATTTTCTCAAAAGTGATTTGTTTGGTGAAATTTTGTGTTTGGTTTGATTTTTCATATAACATTTTTTTCTTATCTAACTCGTATGAATTTGTGAAATAATTATTTTCTATACCTTTCGTATAATTTGTAAAGTGTATTAGCATATTTTTCTTCATTTTAATTTCTTTGTTGTTACAATTTTGATATAATGTTTCGTTATTTGCGTTCTTAACTACTATAGTTTCTTCATCTAGCTCTAATATTTGCATTTCATTTTTATGTATCAATTTGCAATTTTTCTTAAATATACAATGTTAACTTTTTCGCATTTATTTCAATTTTTTATTTGTTTTATAGGTGTATGTTGAATTTTTATATTTAAATATCAGTTCTGATTCCTGATCTATGTCAAAATTTTCTTCATTAGGCACCGGTATTATCTGTTGTATTTTTACTGTTATAAAGTTCTTTGGGATTTCTATTGCGAAGACTAAAAGATTATTTCTAAACATAGCTGTAGCTAACTCGATAAGGTTTAGTTTGTTAAAATCGATATTGTATTTTTTAATTTCGTGCTCCGTTAATATGCTGGGGTGTAATATATTGTATCTAGCAGAAGCAACGTTATCCTGTAAATGTTCAATCTTATTTTTTATTAACTGAATTTTTATCTGTTGGTCATAAAATAAGTTCTCCTGATATCTGTCATTTTCGAATTTGCTAATTGCATTCAATTGTCTCTTTATTGTATCTCTATCTGATTTAACTATTTGCTCAATGTATTTTATTGTATCGTTGAAATACGTATTTATGTAAATTTGCTTGTTTAATGCTTCATCTGTTTCTTGCATGTTTTCTCTAAACGTTGAGATATGCTTCTCAACTTCCTTCCTGTCTTCCTCGTCAATTGTTCCGAATAACCATTTAGCTGAACTACCGACTACATTAACTAATCCTCTCCTATTGCGATTGTGGCTACCATATAGGGTGTATAACTTGTTTTTTGTTTCCGTCAGTTCCGCTTGTAGTATATGTCTGTTGTCATTGTTCGTCATTTATATATTCTTTTCTATTTCATTTAAAATATTATCAATGTCTTTTAGATTTATTATGTGTACAACTATATCCGTTGTAATGATTATCTCTTGGTTTTTCATTTCTATTTGCGCATACCCGTCCCGATCAAGTATTTCTTGAGTCGTTAGTGTTCCCGATGTTGTTGTTATCGACACCGTCATCAGTATTACCGTCATTACCATGGTTATCGTTAGTATTTTCTGTAAATTTATAAGGTCGTTTAATATTTATTGGGTCAATATTACTGAGGTTTGCTTTTTTGAATTTCGGAGCTTTGTGTCTGACTGCCTTGTAGTTCTTTATAAAACCCTTTTTACGTTTTTCCTCATAATATTCCCTGTTACTGTTGTGCTTTTCTAACATTTTTTGTTTAGCGCTATCTATATTTTCTTTTATCTTTGTCAATTCTATCTTATTGTTATGGGCTTCGCTAAGGGTACATTTGATTGTGGAATGATATCTTTCGTTGTAATTTCTCACTGCTCGCTGCATAATTTGCTTTACTGACATATTCGCTACTTCCGTTTTATATGTAATTCTAAACTTTTCTGCTAGTGAATTATGTAGTCTTTCTACATCTGAATTGCCAGTGTGACTATTAGGTTTTGTTAAGTGTAATTCTATCCCTTTTTGTCTTAGTAATTCTTTAATTCTGAATGAATCAAATTCGTTGTCAGCTATTATTTTACCCGGTTTACCTATTTTCGTAAAATGTTCCTCCAATTGTTCTACTATAGTGATATGATTTCTATCATTTAATGGGTATACTGCTGCAAACTTTGAAAATTTATCTATAATCGTTAAAAAATGTGTATTTTTCATTACATATTTTACTGAATTTGTTTTTAATAGGGTTTCTATCATATTTTATTTATTTACAAAAATCGCATTGATTTATAACCATTTGCACCAACTCTAACAATTTTGGAAAGTAAATTTTGTTTTTAAATTGGTTATATGTTTCCTGAATTCCTGAGTGCATACTTTCTCTTACATGATAAAACGAAATTTGTCTTACTGCTTCTGTTTCATGTTCAATGTTTTGCTATAAATATTATTGATTTTCCATGAATTGTTTTATACTCGTCTGTTTTACTGTCTGTAATAATTATTTGTGTTTTATATTTGTTAACTATTTCCTCTTTTATAAAATAATGATTATGTTAATTTTCTTCTGCTGAATGTACTGTTGATGTTGAGAGATAATCTTCAATGTTTGCTATCACGTTAATGTCTGAAATATTATCGTTGTATTCATTGTCTCTTTCGTTTTCGGTTTTGTTCGTATAGTCGCTGTCTTCCAATCTACTAAGAAAATCTGCCACTCTGTTCTCTTTTCCTTTCAAGTAATCTATCTCGAATTGATATTCTCCTAATTTTAATAACCATCTCTGGTGTCTAGGTGAAATATCTTTACCTTTATGTTTTGAATGTAAGAATTTTATTGGCTGGTGGTCGGTTAATATTTTGAATTTATTCCCGTAAAGGTATGGTCTGAAATAATTTACGCTCCATAGTATTTCTATAAATTCTTTGTCTGTTGCTTTGTAATTTTTTCATGATTGTTCAGTATTCTTGATGCAAAGCAGATCGGATGACCGTCTTGAGACAAAACAGATCCAATTGCATAATTTGATGCATCTGTGGTTAATGTAAATTTTTTTCGAAATTGGGATATCTTAAAATTGGGTGAGAGCTGATTAAATGTTTTAATTTTTCAAATGCTTCGACATAGGTGGGGTCTTTTAAATTTATTTTAACATTTTTTTTTCAAATACTTGGTTATTGGCTGTGCTACTTTAGCATAATCTTTTATAAATTTTCTGTAATAACCTGTTATACCATAAAACCTGTTAAACTTAAAAAACTTTTTATTTGCTTCTCTGTTCGTGGTAACAATAATTTTTCTATGATCGCAATCTTATTTGGATTTGGCTTAATGCCCTCTTTTGTAAGGATATGTCCTAGAAATTCAGTTTCCTTTTTCATTAAATTGCACTTGTCAACCTGTATTTTTAAGTTAATCTTTTCTAATATCTGGAAAATTTCGTTGATAGCTTGAATGTGTTCCTTTAATGAGGTGCTGAAAATAAGTATATCATCTAGATACACGACGCATTTCTTATTAATATGATTCCTAAGTATTTCATTCATAAGTCTCTGAAATGTGGCAGGGGCATTTTTTAACCCAAATGGCATTCTTATAAACTCGTATAGCCCATGTGGCGTTACGAATGCCGTTTTTTTTCTGTCTTCTCTTACTAAAATCTGATGATAACCTTTGGCTAAATCTATTGTAGTGAAGTATTGAGCTCTTCCCAGCTTATCCAGGATTGAATTAATGTTCGGAATAGGAAATTTGTCATCAATAGTGATTTCATTTAATTTCCTGTAGTCTATTACTATTCTAAACTTTTTCTTTTCTGAATTGTCGATCTTCTTCTGGATTACTATAAGTGGGCTGGAATATCTTAAATTGCTTTTTCTAATTATACCCTGTTCTTCCATTTCTTTTATTTGTTTCCTGACTTCCTCCTCGTGTTGTGGTGGATATCTATAGAGTTTTGAGTTTAACTGGTCCTCTGTAGTGGTCCGTATTTCGTGTTCAATTTCAGTCGTACTAGTTAGTTGGTCTCCCTCTTTAAAAAATAGTTTATTAAATCGTTGTACAATGGCTTTAATTTCTCTGACTTCTTCTTCATTTAAGTGATCGAGTTTCAAATTTTCTAAGTTTGTACTGCTGCTTTCTAATACAGAAACTTCTTCGTATTGATATGGATTGTTTATAATTACGTTTTCTTTATGATTTAAAATTAGAACCTTCTTCTTAATGTTAATAAAAGCATTCAAAAAATTTAGGAGGTCTATCCCTATGATAAAATTGTATTTTCTTCCCTTAAGCGGGGCTAATTTCCATCGTACTCTTGCGTTATTTGGTAATTTAAATTATTTTGGTGCTGTGGTATGAATTTCGTACGCTATTACGTCTTTGCTGTTAATTGTAGTGTATGATATGGGTGTATTTAGTCTCATTTTTCTGTAACCGTTAATCTGGTCGCTCACTAAGCTCAAGGTAGCTCCTGTATCTATTAATGCAACGTATTTCTGTCTGTCTATGTTAAGTTCTATTAGTGGTAACCCTTCCGAGGCGGCTTCGTAAAAAAACGGTATTATTGAATTCTGCCTGTTGATAGTTTTCCATTTGATTACTACCGTGTTCATCGTTGGAGTCATTGTAGTCACTGTTGTAGTTGTCGGTTTTGTATTCGTTATGTTTCGTTATATTTCGTTATGCTCAGTATTGTTTTGGTATTGGTTGGATTCTATGTTATCTACCTCCATAGGTATCACATTCGCTGGCCTATTCTGCCTGGATTGATGTGATCCTGTTTGCTGATAATTCTGATTATTTTGGTACTGCCTACTTTGTCCGGAATAGTTGCCTCTAAAATTCTGAGGGGTATTATTCTGTCTAACCTGTCCAGAGTTGTTGCTCTGATACTGTTGTTATTGGTTATTATTGTTTTGTTGTGCATTTTGCATTGGGTTGTTTTGCTGATTATATTGTTGTTGGTTATTCTTGCTTTGTTGTGCATTTCGCATTGTGTTGTTTTGCTGATTATATTGTTGATTGGTATTCTGGTTGTTGTTCCTATAATTGTTTTTATTAGGTCTAACTTTCCTATAATGATACCTAATGCAACTATTCTCATACCTGCGTTGCATCATTATCTTTAATATAGTGCTCAAATCTCTTACTTCGTAAATCTTGTCTAGTAACGTGCCTTGGGTCATTTCTTTGGCTGTGTTCACTAGTAAACTTTCGACATTACTTAAGTCTATAAAATTATCATTCATATGATATACAATTAATTCGTCAGTATTATATTTAATATTTTGAATTTCTACTGCAAGCTCGCTCACCGAATTCACTCTCAGGTCACAGATCCTTTTGTAGATTTGATGAGGCTCCGTGTCTGGTCTGTATCGCAGCTTTGATCAGGTCCCAGTTGTCTGGTTCAGGAATATTTATCACCACATTCGAATAATCACTGGACCCTCTTTAATTAAAAAGGATCCTACCGGTTGCGCCAATTTTGTAAAAGGAGTCGCGAGGTTCAAAAAAAATAAATTAGTTGCAAATAAAATACGTCAAGCGGGTTTGGTGTGCAAATATCAACTAACTCTTCTTTATTAAAGACAACTTAAATTAGGTTTACAAAAGTGCTTAATAGGTTTCCTTATGAACTATTCTAGTTGACATATGTAAGATCGTTGTCCTTTAGTTAGCCTGAATTTAATAACAATCGATGAACTATGCATTTCCTGTTTACTGTGTTATATAGCTTATTTGGATTTTTTTTTCTTTCGAATTATTTTGGTTGGCAAGTGTCAGATCGTTGACCTGTTCATTTCCTGTTTATTGTATTACTTTAAAATATATCTTATTTAGCATTTAATGAGTTAAGCAAATCTTGTACTTTATTATTAAGAGGTGGTAAAGGCGAAATTGGGTTTTGGACATATGTGGGAAGTGAAGTGGGGTTATACGTAACTCGCGTGTGTGCGTAGCAACAGACACAACGCGTGTAAAAAGAGAGAAAAATATGCTTGTATTGGTGACGGCCGCTGCTCTGTTCGTGTGAGGCAGCTCTGCTTCAGACTGACAGCCTATGCACCGTGCACGCGACGCGGCTGGCCCTGGTTTAACCCCCATTGGAAATATGTCGTGCTGCAAGAAAAACTGCACTATCAAGTGTGCTGATGATACTGAGCAACCGAGATTTATTTATTGTTGGTTGTGTGAGAATATCATGCATGCAAAGTGTGCTGGTCTTACAGGTCGAGATTGTGAAATGCAGTGAAATGGTCTTGTCCAGTATGCATCGACTTACAAATTGATTTCTCAAGAATGTATAATTCTGTGAGAATCCAATTCTCAAAACTTAATAAAATGGCTAAGCTACTTTCGAGTGATTTTTACTCTAGTCTGGAGACCAGCAGTTCCACCTAGCAGTTTCCCCTAATTTACCAGTTATTAAGCCTCCCGTGACTTCATTGGCATCTCGTCACTATCAAGACGTCTCGCCAACGTTGTCATTATCGTCCTCTCCGGGTATTGTTAACCTATTCAATTCTCCTACTGCATGCAAATCTGTACTTGAACTAGTATGTAAGCACGCTTGCCAATCCCTAAGTAGAAACACTCACGCGTTTGTTTAAGAACTGTGTCGTTTATTCGGTTTGTGTGGGGTTTTATAGGTTATCTTATGTACTAAAGGATAGAGATCACTATTGTGATATAATATTCTTTACTCATTTCTTCTCATTGAGTAAATTGGTCTTATGTGACGGAGTTATTTCTTATCTATTATGTATTCAGTTTTGTTTATGTTTACCTTGCCCATCTATTTCTGAGCGCCAGGATCGCTTCACATGTGGTAATCCAACGCCTCGGTGACTTTTTCAAGTGGCAGCGCATTCCGGGGGTTGCTTAAATATCATGTTCATTTATGAGCTCCTACAACTTCTGCAGGTGTTTCTATCACTCAGACAACTGCATCAGCCCAAGTTATCGTGTCTTCGGTGCGGGCTAGATCTGGTCGGAAGGGTAGGACTAATAACGTAGCTGCCTCTACATCTGAGATCCCTATTTTAAATGTAGTTGCTCCTCGTAAGCAAGTATTTGTGTCTAGGTTATTCTCGGACAATACTTGTGAATCTGTAGCGGCATAAATTTTTAGCAAAGTCCTTTGATTCTGATTAATTGCTTTGTCAGAAACTTGGTTAAATCCTACAGTATCTGATTCTGAAGTTATGTATGGTGGCGTACTTATTTCCACTAAATCGTCACTTCAGTCAGAACACATTACTTTTAATGTGAGTACTGATATTGAAATTGTTGCTGTGAAAGTAACTTTTTCATTTCGATCAATTTTTATTACCTGCTCTTATATCCCTCCAAAAGCTTCTCCGGCAGTTTAATTGCTTAATTTTGCCTGTATTGAAGAAATTAATCTTCAAGTCAAAGATAACGAGTTGCCCACAAAATATCCTCTACACGAGGTAAAAGTCTAGTGGCAAAAGCAATTTCTAGCCCCAAAATTTCTGATATCCAATTTTGTGCCGAACAAAATTCAGTTTAATATACAGATTTCAAATAAAAATATAAATTAATAAAAAAAAAATACGAAAATTGACACTGTGCGCAAAAGGGTGAGCGTCCTTGTACATACAAATTTCTTTTTGCGCAGTGCCGAATGCCAATTTTCGTTTTTTTTTTATTTATTTATATTTTTATTTAAAATGTTTATATTTAACTGAATTTTGTTCGTTACAAAATTGGATCATCATTTGAGCCGTTTTGTCACAAATCGCCAATATGTAAGCTAAAAAGCCTTATTTCACCTGTAAAATGTTACCTGAGTACTTAAAAAAAAACTTATAGGTACGCCTAAAAGCCTTCAAACACACCAATGATATATAGAACATATCTGTAGCTTCTATGGTTTGGAAACTGTTGAGGTTTCAGCTTTAGCGTGATTTAGCGTTTTCCCGCTAAACTAGCGCTTTTTTCAAAAAGTCGTAGAGCAAACATATCTATATGTAAGTTAGCACTAAACCTTTTGATCGGTTTTTAACTCGATCTGATCGGACAGTCATAGCATATTTTCCAAATTAGCTGTATATATTGCTAGTCGCCTTTCGCACCCTTCGTGTTGCTTTCGTCACTAGCGCGAACTGCCGTCCGCAGTAATTTATTGTGCATGGTGATTTTAATTTGCCTAAAATTTCTTGGTAATTTTTCAGTTTTTCAAATTATTGTTCAAATTGATCCCTTAAACCAAGATAATGTTTTAGATAACTTGCTTGAACTCATTGTTTCAAATGAAATGGAAATATAAAAAAAGGCCCCAAAATACCCCCATAATATTTAGACGTATTGTAGATAAATAAGTTCTTGTTATGTCCAGGTAATTACATTTTGCTTTATTTTATGAAAGTTAACATTTTAGCATGTAACCTCAAAATTCAAAATGCAGGGTTTGCTTTTCACATGAAACTTTACGAAGGTAAAAAGAGCAAATGAGGTTGCTTTTTTGAGCTACTTTGAAACGATAATTGTTAGCATTTTTTTAAGCCTATTAAACGAATTTTATGAGATAAAAGTTTCAGGTTTTCTTTAGTCTTTTACATATTAGAATTAAATAGAAAAAATCATATTTGTTCATTACACTGAAAATTTGCGTTTTACAGCCGAGTTTTCTATTTGATTTGGTAGTCTAGCGTTGACTAAAATGTCATAAACTTACAATCACTTTAAACTAGTGAGTTTGGCCTTAAAATATAAAAAAATAACAAGGTTTTTGAAAAAGGGTTTTTTCTTACCGATAATTCATATTATTTCTATATGATATAGCTTACCGACTTAGATGAAATTTTACCAACACGTTAGGAGCATAGTAGCACGCCTAACCTGCAAGTTTGGTGTGGATAGCTTGAAAAAAAAAATTTGCAGATCGCAGAATCCAGAAAAAAGGCGGCACCCCGCCCACTTTTTTGGGACATTTACGAATTGATATTATATGCCCAATGTTAAAATCTAAACCAGCGGTGGGCAAGCCCTTGCTCTCACTGCTCCTAGTGCTCCGACTACAAAAACAACTTTTGACGCTGCGCGCAAATCATTTATGATCCCCCAATAAAATTAAACAACAAACACACAACAAATGCTCGAGTTTCGGCTGCGACGCGTACGGTCATAAAAGTGTTAATTTTGCTATAATTTATGACTTCAGCAGCGTCTTGTACACTGTGGGAAAAAGTAAAGTTGGTTTTGATGTGTTTTGATGCGTTTTGATTTTTACCACATAATAAGCGTTCGACTTGCAAATAAAATTAATTAGAACTTCTTTTAGTGTATAATTGTTTTGGTTTGTCAAAACCAACAACAACCACACAGATTTTTCGTCGCGACGCACAGAGTCATAAATGTGCTCATTTTGCTTTTATTTATGACTTCAGAAGTTGTGTTTGTTGTAGATGTTGTTGTTGTGCTCCCGATTTCAAATTTCGTGCCCACCGCTGATCTAAACCAAAAAAAATTTATTGGTCTCGAGTTATTAATTAACAAAAAAAAACACTTCACGAAATAAAAGTCTAGTGACGCAAGTCTAGATGCCCCCAAATTTCTGATATCCAATTTTGTGACGAACAAAAAAAAGGTTAATATAAAAGTTATATAAATATTATAATCATAGTTAAAAATAAAAATTGTTCGGCAATCGGCGTGGCGCAAAAAAGCTATTTTGGGTAAATGGGATGTGGACTTTTTTGCGCAATGCACAGTGGGCGGTTTGGTCGATTTTTATAATTTTAATAACTCAAAAACCAAAAGATTTTTTTCAAATTTTTTTTTATGTGTATGCATTTTGACCCAAAGCCCATAAAAAAATTTTTAGTTTCATTTATTTTTTTTTAAATAAAAAAATTTTTTTTATATTGTTTCTGAAAATTTGACAAGTTTATATGTAAAAATATTTATTCAGAGTCGGTGCTCAAATTCGATTCCGAATTATTCGGCGTATTAGAAAACTTTAATAGACGATTTTTACCTAAGTTTCAGTGTATTTCAACCAAACATGATTGCTGAAATGATCCACAGCTTTAACAGCTGCAGACTGGTCAATTTACACAGAAGACGATCCATATTTTCAGACAAAATCAAATTTACTGTAGTCTACGATAGTCCCACAAGGTTTTACTCCACCAAAGTTAAGACTTACTCACAAAAAAGGTTCTTACAAAGGTTGCTATTTTTGTTCTATGGGGGATTTTTTTTTAATTTTAAAACAAATCCGCCATTATTTTTTCTTAATTTTTTCTTAGAGGTGCGCCCACTTTTGTCATCATTACTTGTGAACACCAAAACACCATAAACTTGTGATTGCCAAAACCGGTTTTCGAAAGTTTGTTTTTCTGAAAGCTTTTGAATATATCTATATTTCATTTATACACAGTCTTAGATTTAAACCAGTAGTCTTAGAGCTATCAAATTTTGAATTTAGAAAATTATGATTTTTTTAAAGCCCTTTTGCACCCTGTGCCCATTGAAAATTGTCAAAAAGGGGTACAATGTGTTTTGGCAGAATGTATATAACAGGCAGAAGGGGACGTGGAAGATCCTCCAAAGTATATGAATTCTTGATCAGGATCAACAGCCGAGTCGATTGAGCCATGTCCGTCTGACTGTTCGTCTGTTTGAACGCGTCGATCTCAGAGACCATAAGAGCTAGAGACTTTAAAGTTGGTATGTAGGTTCCTAAATACCATAGGCAGATCAAGTTTATTTTTATTTTTGGATCGGACCACTACGTCATATAGCTGCCATAGCAACGATACATCGAAAATGAAGTTTTAGTATGAAAAAGTTTTTTGTTTGTTGAGATATCCGAACCAAACTGATAGAATATGCATCTGGTATTATATATCCTGACCAATTTTGGTTTAAATCGGTCCACTATATCATATAGCTACCATGGAGACGCTCACTCGAAACTCAAGTTTTAGTGTATTTCGCACCCTTCGTGCTGCTTTCGTCAATAGAGCGAACTGCCGTCCGCAGTGATAGTGGATAATTTCTTACTAAAGGTCATTCTTCTTCATAAGGAAGTCATAAAAATCGAAAAAACATCGATACAGATAAAATATTATTATATCGCCGTTTCGTCATAGATTTTAATGAATCATATCTTAAACAACGCGCAAATAATACAGCTATGTAAATAAAATAGAAACGAAAATTTAATTAATGTTTTCCTTGAATTTTAAAGCAATAAAAGCTAAATAAAAAAAGCTAAGCATCATTTTCTTAATTCATAAGGTTCTAAAACTACTAGATTAAATCTAAGGCTGTGTATGAGTGAAATATAGATATATTCATTGACTTTTAGATAAAGTCAATCTTTCGAAAATCGGTTTGGCAATTACAAGTAATGATGAAAAAAGTGGGCGCATCTCTAAAACAAAATAAGAAAAAAATTTCAGATTTAAAAAAAAAAGAAAAACTGCCATAGAAAAAACAAAAAATGTTTTATAGCTATAAAAAAGGCGGGAAATGCTCTTTGTCACAGCTGTATTTACATATGTTGATCAAAAATATCGATTAAAAATGTAAAGATAACATTTTTATGCGCATTGAACATTTTGATATGGTAGATTTCAAAGAACGCAAAATTGCATATTGTTACGCTAGATCAGCCAAAAAGCCCACTGTGCAATGTTCCGAATGGCGAACTATTTTTTTATTTATGATTATAAAATTTATACAATTCTTAGATTAAATTTTTTATTGTTCGTCACAAAATTGAATATCAGAAATTTTGATGCATCTAGACTTTCGTCACTAGACTTTTACCTCGTGAAGAGGTTTTTTTTGGGAGATATCAGAAGTTTTTTTGCTTCGAGTGTTTCTCCTGTTATTTCCCTAATAAGGCCTGGATACACTCGGAGCGAAACGACCGCGGAATCAAAAGCTTTATATAAAAAAACAGCGAAAAAATTTTAGGATTAACAGCTCAACAATGAAAACAAGTGGGCGTTTACAGTCGAGCGCGCTCGACAGTAGGATACCCTGTGCACAGGAACTCTGTACTGAGGTTGATTTTCGAGCAATTGTTCCTATGGTATCTATATGATATATGGAACCGAATCAAACCAAAATCGGCTAAGATATCTACAAACTAAAACTTTGCTCAGCCTGCATTCTGGCAGAACCCATTTTCCTCTCTCACTCTCTCTCTCCCGCAACGAATTCGAGCCTTCCAAAGGTTGCTGCATTGTGCGCAAAACTTGAGATTTTTAAAGCAGAAAATCTTATTGTAATGTAAATGTTATTGTAATGTAAATGATTATTGAAGGTTGCGAAATACACTAAAACTTGATTTTCGAATGAGCGTCTCCATGGTAGCTATATGATATAGTAGGCCGATTTGACCAAATTTGGTCAGGATGTATAATACCAGCCCAGATGCATACTTTATCAGTTTGGCTCGGATATCTCAACAAACAATAAACTTTTTCATACTAAACTTCATTTTCGATGTATCGTTGCTATGGCAGCTATATGACGTAGTGGTCCGATCCAAAAATAAAAATAAACTTGATCTACCTATGATACCCAGGAACCAACATACCAAGTTTGAAGTGTCTAGCTCTTATGGTCTCTGAGATCGACGCGATCAAACAGACGAACAGTCAGACGGACATGGCTCAATCGACTCGGCTGTTGATCCTGATCAATAATATATATACTTTGGGGGATCTTCAACGTCCCCTTCTGCCTGTTATACACATTCTGCCAAAACACATTGTACCCCTTTTTCACAATTTTCAATGGGCACAAAGTGCAAAAAAGCTTTAAAAAAATCATAATTTTCTAAATTCAAAAATTAATAGCTCTAAGACTAGTGGTTTAAATCTAAGACTGTGTATAAATGAAATATAGATATATTCAAAAGCTTTCAGAAAAAATAAAGCTTTCGAAAATCGGTTTTGGCAATCACAAGTTCCTGTTTTTTTGGTGTTCACAAGTAATGATGACAAAAGTTGGCGCACCTCTAAAAAAAAGTAAGAAAAAAATGGCGGGTTTTTAAAAAAATTTAAAAAAAAACTCTGCCGTAGAACAACAAAAATGTTTTTCGTCATTTGTGGCACCAAATCTATCCAAAAAAGTGAGTTTGTTCGTTTAATGTTTGGGCTGATGCCTAGTGTAATTGTCAGATTGGATTGTTAGCGACTTGTGTTTTGTTATTATTAAAGTTCAAGGTATGTAATTAAAGAAAAACAATTATTTTGTGTTATTCATTTGTGTTTTAATATAGCAACCTTTGTAAGAACCTTTTCGTGAGTAAGTCTTAAAAAACCTTGTGGGACTATCGTAGACTACAGTAAATTTGAGTTTATCTAAAAATTTGGATCGTCTTCTGTGCAAATTGACCAAAATTATCTGCAGCAGTCTGCAGCTGTTAAAACTGTTGATCATTTCAGCAATCATGTTTAGTTGAAAATACACTGAAACTAAGGTAAAAATCGTCTTTTAAAGTTTCGAATCTGAATCTATTAAACTTGTCAAATTTTCAGAAAAAAATAATAAACAATTTTTTACAAAAAAAAAAAAATTAATAAAATCAAAAATTTTTTTTTTTTTTTATAGGCTTTTGGCTTAAAGTGCATACACTTCAAAACAAATTAAAAAAAAAAATCTTTTGGTTTTTGAGTTATTCAAATTATTACATCGACATACATACATAAATCGACCAAATCGCCCACTGTGCATTGCGCAAAAAAGTTCACAATTCTTTTACCGAAAAATAGCTTTTTTGCGCAGCGCCGATTGCCGAACAATTTTTATTTTTAATTATGATTATAAGATTTATATAACTTTTATATACAATTTTTTAGTGTTCGTCACAAAATTTATATATCAGAAACTTTGGGGAATATAAACTTTCGTCACTAGACTTTTACTTCGCGAAGACGTTTTTTTTTTAAGTATATCATATATCAACAAACGCGAAATATTGCGTGTTACAACAGATTGAAAATAAACAAAAATCGTTTTGCCATAAATCGCCAAAATGTAAGGTTCATAACATTATTTCACCTGTTTAATTTAACCTGAGTACTTAAGGATAAAAGTTCTAAAGTACTCTCAAAAGCTCTTCAAAATACCTTTCCAAAGATAGAATATCTGTAGCTTCTATGGTTTGGAAACTGTTGGGGTTTCAATTTAAGCGGGATTTAACGTTTTCACGCTAAACTAGCGGTTTTTTTAACGTCGTTGAAAAAACATTCCTAGATTTTCGAAGAGGAATAAATCCCCATTATTACATCTAAGATTTTTTTTTTTTTAGCAATTTGATACAAACAAACTGACTTTTCATTTATTTTTTGAACCAGTTATCAGATTTGGGGTATCGAATATCAATCGACGCGTATTTTTAATTAGAATTTTTAAAAATAAAAAGTTTTACCAAAAGGCCCCAACATCCCCACTAGCTGCAATCATAGAAATTTTTCCTCTCCCACTTACACCTCCGTATCTCTTGACCAAGATGAGTGAGAAAAAGTTTTAGTATGCCATTTTGTAAGTTAGGACTAAACCTTTCAATTGGTATATAACTCGATCGGACAGTCATAGCAAGTTTTTCAAATTAGCTGTATATATTGCTAGTCGCCTTTCGCACCCTTCGTGCTGCGATTCCAAAAAAATGGCAAAATTCCCATTAAGCATCTCTGAAGATTTGCATCATCCTACTATAGAAATTTCTATCTCAATCTCTAAACCTTTTAGTCCACCTCTATTATGTCAGCAATCATCTCGTCGTTGTTTTCGCAAGGGAAACTATTCATTGCTTAATGAATTTATCCTTGCTACCGACTGGTGCTTTTTAGAAATAGCGACTGACGGCGATATTGCCCTTAGTTCTTTCTATGAGACCCTAAATGCACTCTTAGATGTGTGCACTCCAAATTATGTTCCAACGTCTGGTTCTATAAAGCAGCGGTGGGCAAGCCCTTGCTCCTGCTGCTCCCAGTGCTCTGACTACAACAACAACTTTTGACGCCGCGCGCAACTCATTTATGACCCCCCAATAAAACTAAACAACAAACACGCAGCAAATGCTCGAGTTTCGGCTGCGACGCGTACGG
The DNA here is from genome assembly GCF_004354385.1 of Drosophila innubila. Lineage (NCBI taxonomy): Eukaryota > Metazoa > Arthropoda > Insecta > Diptera > Drosophilidae > Drosophila > Drosophila innubila. The sequence goes on along the minus strand of NC_047626.1, from coordinate 37,431,519 downwards.
TCATAAAAGTGTTCATTTTGCTATAATTTATGACTTCAGCAGCGTCTTGTACACTGTGTGAAAAAGTTAAGTTGGTTTTGATGCGTTTTGATTTTTACCACATATTAAGCGTTCGACTTGCAAATAAAATTAATTAGAACTTTTTTAGTGTATAATTGTTTTGGTTTGTCAAAACCAACAACAACCACACAGATTTTTTGTCGCGACGCGCAGAGTCATAAATGTGTTCATTTTGCTTTAATTTATGACTTCAGAAGTTGTGTTTGTTGTAGATGTTGTTGTAGTGCTCCCGATTGCAAATTTCGTGCCCACAGCTGCTATAAAGCCTCATTGGTTTACACCTAGACTTTCTTATGTAAAGAATATTAAATCTAAATATTTTAAAAAATATAAGAGATCTGGTTCAAGTTTTGACTGGTCTAAGTACACAGTAGCCAAGTCGGACTTCGCCAATTTAAACTCGCTATTCTACGAGAACTATCTAACTCAATGCAAAGACAGTTTTCCCGTGACCCTAAACAATTTTACAAATGTGTTATCTTGAAGCGTTAATCCCCCAGTTTGCCTTCCTCATTTTTTCATGGACTAGATAATGCTAGCAACGACCCTGCAGCCGCTGAACTATTTGCTAACTTTTTTCAATTCACCTACTCTCCAATCTCACTTCCATCTCATCTTATTCTTATTCTACTTTTCAATCAAACACTATTTTTGCTATCTCTATTTCTTATAACACTATAATCTCTTCTATTAGCTCTTCATTCATTTCTGGGCCTGACAACATTCCTAGTTGTCTCCTTAAGGAATGCTGTTCTTCTTTAGCTGCTCCGTTGCATAAGCTTTTTAACTATCCCTTGAATCTTTAATCTTTCCATATCTTTTTAAAGAATCTTATATCATTCCCCTCCACAAAATAAGGTGGTAAGTCTGATATTTCGAGCTACAGAGACATTGTAATGCTATCAGCAATTCCCAAATTATTTGAAAATATCCTTGTTTCTTCATTGCAGCAACTCTGTTAATCGAAAATTTCCCCTGTACAACACGGCTTTATTAAGGGTCTGTCCACTACGACCAACTTGCTTGAATTTACCTCCCAGGTAAATGATGCATTTTCAGAGAAAAAGCAAACGGATGTCATATACACTGACTTCAGTAAAGCCTTTGACTCTGTGAACCATGACCTCTTACTTTACAAACTTAATTGCATAGGTTTCCCTCCCGCCTTTGTACGTTGGGTTTCCACCTACTTAGAGGTAGGAGCCAAAAAGTGCTTTTAAGGTCAACCATCTCGAGTTCGGTTCATGTTACTTCTGGTGTACCTCAAGGTAGTCACTTGGGGCCTTTATTTTTTATTCTGTTCATTAACGATCTACCCACCATTCTGTCCCATTCGTACATATTAATGTATGCGGATGATGAAAAGCTTATCTTTTCATACACTGATCCCCTTCAACAAAATCGTCTGCAAGATGATTTGAACGCTATGCAACTATGGTGCTCGGCCAATAAGTTGCATCTCAATTTTTCAAAGTGTATATTTATGACATTTAGTCGTACTAGGCCTTATTTAGGTTCTTATACGATTAACAATACATCTTTGCAACGTATAAAATCTGTAAAGGATCTTGGATTTTATTTGATTGCAAATTATGCTTCAATTTACACATCTCCACCATAGTTAATGACGCCAAAAGAGTACTTGGTTTCATTAAACGTTGGTCGAAAGAATGTAATGATACTTTTACCACAAAACTCCTTTACGTCTCTTTAGTTCGTCCCATCCTGGAATACTGTTCATGCATTTGGAGCCCGCCGTATCAAATAAACCAGAATCGAATTGAATAGCGATTCTTGCTTTTCGCCTTACGTGGTTTTAACTGGGATCCTATCCTTCGTTTACCACCGTACTCCCATAGGCTTCGTCTTCTCAATCTTCCGTCTTCGTGTTTACTTCGTCTGTGTTTACACACTTTTACATATATTTAAAGTCATTCAATAAAAAAAGATTTGAAAAAAAATATGAAATTGCATTGTATTAGTGGTAGTTCTTGTCAGGAATACATGCGAGTGTTGGCAAATTAAAATTAAAATTTTCGTGCCATTACATTGTGTAGTGTTTTTGTTGCAGCTTTTAATATAAATCGGTCTTAGTAAATTTGAAAACGTTGACAACATTAGTCATCGTTATATGATACGCTCGTTTAGAAGGGTTGGTCCAACTAAAATTAAAGCCGAGCTGGATTTTACTCTAGGGTTCTCTGACCCTTAGCTTTCAAGAATAAAGTATTGGGTGTTCATTATACATCTCGACAAAATAAGGTGGCCTCTCCCGAAATGGTAAATAATTCTTAAGAAAGCTGAATGGGTAGGTATTTTAGAGTGTGTTGTACTTCGCATATTGTTGGTAAATGTGGAAATGAAGAAATATGCGAAAGATGGATACCGTTTTTGCCGATATCACTGAGCAGCAATATCGAACGATACCCAGTTTTTTTTTTATTTTATACATTTGGGGTCCTATATGGCCAAATTCATTTTTTATTTCTATCGTGTAGTTTTTTTTAAATTTTTTTTAAGTTCAACTTTTTAATAAGGGTTGATAATATATCAATACATCGATATTTTTTCAAAAACTGATTTATTTATATCGTAATATTTTTTTTGTCCGAATATCAAATATGCGACATATTTTGGGATATTTTTCCGTTGGTCACTCTGTAGTCTGGGTAGCGAGTAGGGTTGCCGAATATTTTTTACATATCGTATTGATAAAATTTTTTGTTTTGAAAAAATATCAAAATTATATTTAATACATCGATTTAAGATATCGATTTATTTGATATTTTTATTATTTCCTTTTTTCTCACAAAAAGTGATACACTTCCCCAAAAGAAGAAATGATACGATTAATATAATATATATATTAAGCATGCATAACATTGTTTTTTTCTTTAATTTTAGTATGTGATAAGACACATTGTTTATAACTTCGATATAAGTATGTAATGAGATACTAAATTTTTTTCATATTCGATGTAAACAACTAAGCGAATTTGATTATATTAACTAAAAAACATTAAATATTAATATTAAAAAGAGCGAACTTTTAGTTCCAATACTTTGATTTCATGGACTTTAAAAATACGCTTTGCGTTATGTGAAGATTTGTCATTCGGCTACGAGAGTCACAGATGACAAATTTTATAGCGAACGCTAGCCGTTTCGAAGGCACTGCGCTACCAGGGCTGATGAGGTATCTTAAGGCGATTTTATAAAGTCCAGTCGTGGACGCCTTATGCGAATTCTAGAATTGCAAATATAAATATATCAGTTTTGGAAAAATATCGATATATTGATATTTTGATACATTATCAACAACCGTAGCAGCGAGCGAAAACGACCCCGAAGATAGTGAGCTGAAGTTATATCTCAGCTTGCCGGCTGCTTCATGGGAAAGTTTTCCCTTGCAATTCTGGAATTCGCATATGGCGTCCATTCCGGGACTTTATGAAATCGCCTCAGTGCCTTCGTCCGCTATAAAATGGGTCATCTGTGACTCTTGTAGACGAATGACAGAAATCCACATAACGCAAAGCGTATTTTTAAAGTCCGTGAAATCAAAGTATTGGAACTAAAAGTTCGTTCTTTTTTAATGTTATATAATTAAATTCGCTAAGTTATATTACATATTTTACATTACATACTAATATCGAAGTAATAAACAATGCATCTTATTATATATACCATGTTTATACAATGCATTAAGTTGCTTTAACTGAAAGCGAGTTCCTTAAACCGCCTTTGTAAAAACTTTTTTAATGCGATTTAACATAAACAGGGATTCAGCGAAGCTCGCTTTTTAAACGTATAAGCACTTATCGCATTAAAAATGTACTACAAGACCGTTTGGTTGTATAACCAACTACTAAGTGCCATTGAAAATGCAACGATATGCTAAATTTTTAATTAATACCCAATAATAACATAGTAAAGTCGCACGTAAAAATACTTAAAAAAATGTGTTGTAAGAACTTACGGTTTAAGTTAAAATCAGGTTAAGCTGCTCTATAAACATGGTAATATACTAAAATCAAAGTTATAAGCAATGTACATACTAAAATAAAAGAATTAAACAATGTTATGTAAGCTTATTATATAATATATAATCTATAAATCGTATTATTTCTTCTTGTTGGGCCGAGTAGGAAGAGAAGGAAATAATAAAAATATCAAATATATCGATATTTTAAATCGATATATTAAATATAGTTTTGATATTTTTTCAAAAAAAAAAATATTATCGATACGATATTAAAAAAATATTCGACAGCCCTTTTTTTAATATAGGTGAGTTTGGCTGACTCGAGGTCTGGTTTTGTCGGTTGACACTATTAAGAAACACTTGCAAAAAGCATGGTTCGGCATACAGCTGTTTCAAAAACAGTCTCTATCGTCAGTACCGTTCCTTGATTTAAACAGCGACCCAAGATTAATGTCAAATTGTCGTCGTTAGTACCAGTTGAGAATTTGAAGGCGAAAAATTGACAAAATATCTGTAAAACTAATATCGCCCTTTGTGTGTTGTTGTTGATTTCGCTGTTATTGAGTTGAACCACCGTCGACATTTTTTTTTTTACTCCCATATTTGTCATCATTTAGAATGCTTTACGTTTTCAGAAAGCTGATTAATATATCTGTAGTTAAATTATACACAGTTTAAGATTTAAACCAGTAGTTTTAGAGCAGCGGTGGGCAAGAAATTTGCAATCGGGAGCACAACAACAACATCTACAACAAACACAACTTCTGAAGTCGTAAATTAAAGCAAAATGAACACATTTATGACTCTGTGCGTCGCGACGAAAAATCTGTGTGGCTGTTGTTGGTTTTAACAATCCAAAACATTTATACACTAAAAGAAGCTCTAATTAATTTTATTTTGCAAGTTGAACGCTTATTATGAGGTAAAAATCAATACGCATCAAAACCAACTTTACTTTTTCACACAGTGTACAAGACGCTGCTGAAGTCATAAATGTGTTTTGTGTGTGTTGTTTAGTTTTATTGGGGGGTCATAAATGATTTGCGCACAGCGTCAAAAGTTGTTGTTGTAGCCGGAGCACTGGGAGCAGCGAGAGCAAGGGCTTGCCCACCGCTGTTTTAGAGCTATAAATTGTGGAATTAAGAAATATATGATTTTTTGTTGGCTTTTTCTTTCAAATTATTTTTCAATTTTAAGACTCTAGGACAAGAAAATTTTTAGGGGGTTAAAGCCCTTATTTACAAACCTAAACTAATTGAGCGTTGTTTAAGGTAAAATTGAATAAAATCGATGGAGAAACGGCATTCAGGTGTGTGCTACAAATCTCTAACAGCGCAAAAACAACCTCAAAAGCTGTTGTTTGTGTTCCTGAAAACAAGCAACCATTGCTTTCAATGCTTGTTCTCACTTGCTCATTTTTGCGCACTTTGCTCGAGTTTTCCTCTGCGCTCGTAGTTAGGTAGAGCATTTTGCGTTATTGCTCATCTTTGAGTTTGTTCTCAACGAAAATACACGCCTATTGAATTAGCGCCACAGTTAAATAGTCATTTTAAAAATTTTGAAAGTGGCTAATTAGAAATTATAGCGAACTATAAAACCATTTTGAAGATGTCAAAAGCCAGGAAGCTAAATGCAACTATTTTATTATATAATTTTTTTATTCAAGATTTATGTACTATCTTAAGAATTTCTAATGCAGAGAGAAAAATACAATTCTTTTTTAATTTATTGTATATTATCATTAATTAAAGAGTCTTGTTTGAATTAAAATGTTATTTTTGTTTAATTGCGTGAGGTGTGCTAAGAGCAGTGAACAATCCGAGCAGCTGAGCAATATGAGTGAGCAACTGAACAACTGAGCAAGTGAGCAACTGAACAATCTGAGTGAGTTGACTCCGCCAAAGAAAAAAGAACAAGTGAACATGTTCACCTAAATGAGCAGAGTTTACCCAACACTAAACGCAACCAAAGCCAACTAGGCCACACGAACCACTATATACTTTACACGCCTTCTGCCTGTTACGCACTTTCATTTTTTGGAAACAAATTTAAAATATTGAAATAAACTGTTATTAGTTGCAATAGTATCTACAACCAATTCTGTAAAATTTTATTCCAACATGAAATGTTTTCACTAATTCACTATTAGCATTGATATATTATTTATTTGATAATATCCTATGCCCATCTCGTTTTGCAATAGAAACATTGATCAGGATAACACGGAAAATGTCACGGTGGCCGCTTCAACGATGACATGTGACGACATTAGGACGACATCGCCGGTTAAATCTAGTAGCCGCCGGCCTAAGATAAAGAAAAATGCCTCGACTTGCACTGCCACAAATGAGGTGGGCACCCTTACAAATAAATCTAACGGTGCCTCTACTGCTTCCGTTCTCCAAGTTGAAAGCGATCCCAACAAATCCACTATCACCTTCAACTCGTCAACGTCTACGCCCACACTTACTTGCTCCCCAAAAAAACAGGAGATGCATTTAATAAATGAGCGTCATAATGGTCTTAAATACCAAAAGCACAACGTTGGCGTCGACGATGAAGACAGCGAGAATGAAAAATTGTCGCCATTGCTGTCGCCGGGTAGCAAAAGCAAAAAGCAAGTAGTGGCCAGTTTGGGCATTCGAAACGATGACGTCATGGACTCAGACCGTCAGAACAATGATGTGGTTGTCAGCGGTGGTGGTGAGAAAGAAGTTTCCGTTCACGATGCTGTGTCTGTCTCTAAAAAAAGGGACTCAATCAAGCGAGTTAAGCATAGGCCCGATCTTGACCAGAGGAAGACACCCGTCATAGAGCCAGGATTTTTGGCGACTAATTTGAGTGCTGAAGATTCAGATTACTATACACCCGAGGACACACAAAATACCATACTAAGTCCGTTGTGTCAGGCCGAGCGCGCCAAGAGTGGTGATTCCTTCGGCAGCAGCCGCTGTGGTGTTGAAAGTCGCAATCACAACGATACAAACATGCCTAACGCAATTGGAGTAGGCTATAGCAGCGCTGTGAAAAAGAATCTGAATCTGCACAATAAATCCACTTCTGTGGGTAATATTGTAGGACCCGGAGCTGCAACCACTACTAGCAGCGGTGTTGTTGACTTAAAGATCAATAATGTCAGTTCACTTCCGGGTAATTTAGACTAAGCCTGTCTTAATAATTAGACAAAACGTTAAAAACCTGAGAACATTGAATGTAGTTGTCAACAGAAATAATATAAATGCTTATATACATGATTAAATAAGACCACTGCAACATGAACAAATAAGAGCGCTGCATTTGAGAATGCTCGAATACGTTTTTTTTGTGCCCAGCTGTACGATACCAAGAATATTCCTACTCGCATATCAGGGATCGAAAATTAGAGTTGAGTTAAAAAAAAAATTACCTGATAAAAACTTTGTGGACGAATAGGAAATCTTAGATAATCTATTTCCGAATAAAAATTAATTTTAAATCTTATTTTTATCTAATTAAAATTATGATTAGATAACTATGTTTTAATTTTTATTGAAAAATCAGAATAGCTTTTATTTTGAATATGTATTATTATCAGGAACTGAAAATCGCTGTTGATCAAAATATCAACTAAAAAATCAGCCATAAGAAGTTAAATTTTGTTTGGAATGTACCAAATGTTTTGTTTATTTAATATTTGCAAATATCTAATAAACTTATATTTGAGACTTAAAAAAAAAAATTTAAATGGTTATTTAAAGACTGGTTTTTATAAATCAAATGTAATAGTTCCTTGTGATTAAAAATTTTTAAATAATTATTATTATTGATTTTTATTTTATTAGTTATATCAGCGGTGATATTCACGAAGACTTTTATCCAAAAGTTTTTAAATATTAAGTCTTTGAAGACCTTTTGTATTCCTCAAAAATTATAGTCTCTTCTGACTTTTAAATGTATAAATCAAGAACTGTAATAGAAGTAACTATTTATTTTTATTTATAAAATGAAAGTGTAACCGTTAAGAGCGATTTTTTGCTTACTCCTCATAACAATTATGAAAAAATAATAATATTTTAAATTGTAATGTGTTTGGTAGAATGTATGTAACAGTCAGAAGGGGGCGTGGCAGACCCCCCAAAGTGTATATATTCTTCATCAGGATCAACAGCCGAGTCGATTGAGCCATGTCCGTCTAGCTGTCCGTCTGTTTGAATGCGACGATTTCAGAGACCAAAAGAGCTAAAAACTTCAAACTTTGTATGTAGGTTGCTGAATACCATACGCAGATCAAGTTTGTTTTTATTTTTGGATTGGAACGATAAGTCGAAAATGAAGTTTTAATATGAAAAAGTTTTTTGTTTGTTGAGATATCTTAATCAAACTTATAGAATATGCATTAGGGCTGTACATCCTGACCAAATTTGGTTAAAATCGTTCCACTATATCATATAGCTGCAATAGAGACGCTCAATCGAATATTAAGTCTCAGTATGAAAAGGTTTTTTTTTTTTTTGAGATATCTTACAGACTTTAATATTTTAAATTTTGTCGCGTACCCAACAATTTTTAAGTTGTTATTGATTCTATGGCCTAACAGCATGGACAAAGAAAGGTTTATCCAAACTTGCCACTCAATTTTTTTATAATAATAATGTCCTTCGAAAGAATACGATATAACTCTTGTTATGTTATAACCAGAAATATACCTGCTGTGACCAACTCTGGAAATAATAAAATCAAATAGAGAGGGTATAAACATACTATGCGATAGACAGACATAAGTTAGTAAAATCCGATTTTGGTAAAGTGTATTTGCCTAAAGTTGACATTAATTATTATGATAAAAACTACCAAATTTTTCTTATTTTCCAATTTTCATTTTAAAAATTATAATTGTTCCGTTCCCCTTTACATATTCATAAAAAGAATGGTATTTTTTTTATTTCATATGTCATTCCATTCCAGTCTAAATAGCCCTATAATTTTTTTTTTAATTTAAGGCCTATTTAGACCATATAAAAAAAAATGGTGCGATTTGTTGTTTCAAATTTGGTTTAGACATCTCGCTTTAACCCGCATCGTATGAGCATTACGTTCTGTTATTAATAACATGGCAATGTTATTGCCATACTTTGCGCTGACGTATTGGAAATTAGGTATTAACCCTATTTTTGTTTGTCTTCAATGATAAATATAAGAAGTTAAAAAAAAATTTTGGTTAGGAAACATCTTATTTTCGCTGAGGAGAAATGGCTTTTGTAATGATTTCATTTAATTTCAACATTTTTCTTTTTACCACACAGCTAAAACCGTATGAGGAAGAAAGCTTTTGATTTCACAGTAGCTTAATTTTATTGAAGTCTATGTGTATCACACCGATTTTGTGAAAAATCCAAGGCGGTAAATGGCTTGTATAGGTTGTATTTGCATTTTGATTTGGTTTCCAGTTGGTAACAAAGCTGGCTAGAAGTCCCACGTTTTTCAATGCAGCGTGCTTAATTGCTCCACTCAAATAATTACACTAGGCAACAAATTTGAACTTTTTGGCTATTACAAGAACCAAACCCACTTTTTTTGATAGATATTGGGGCCCCAAACGACGAAAAACATTTTTTTTTCTATGGTGAGAATTTAGAATTTTTAAAAATTTGGCTTTTGGCCAACAGCGATTTTGCAAAGCTTTACTCTTTCTCGGTCGAAAATCCACCTTTAGTATGAAAAACTCTTTTATTTTCTAAGATGTTTTAACCAAACTCAAAAATTATGTATTCTATGTTGTCCTTGACATCTTCACCAATTTTGGTTCGAATCTGTCCACTATATTATATAGATGCCATAGGACCGACCGGTTTAAAATCAAGTTTTAGTATGAAAAACTTTTTTGTTTTTTAGGATATCTCAATCAAACTCATGAAGTGGGTATTTTTAATTGCTTTTCACAGCCTTATTAAATTTGGTTGAAATCGGAGCACTATATCATATAGCTGCCATAGGAACGATCGATACGAACGGTCGATAAGCAACCTATAATACTAAAAACTTTTTTATTTTTTCGGTTATCTGTACAAATTAAGAATCTCGTATCGTCTTATACAACCTGTCCAAATTTGGTTGAAATCGGACCACTATAACATATAGCTGCCATGGGACCGATCAGTCGAAAATCAACCTTTGCGAAAAACCTGTTTCATTGTTTATATGTTAATAACTTAGCCGTCTTTCCATAGATTTTAACGGTAAACATACTTAACGATGGGTAATTAATATAGCTTTATATATAGAAACAAATTTATTAGTTCAAATTACCATCTTAAAGCATATTTTGTCAGTTTAGTTAAAATATATCAAAAAATAAAAAAGTTTTTCATACTAAAACTTGATTTTCGGCCGATCGTTCCTATGGCAACTATATGAGATAGTTAACCGATTTTAACCAACTTTGGTCATAATGTGTAAGACAATACAAAATTTAAATTCTGTGAGTTTGGTTAGGATATCTCTCAAAAAAAAAAAAAAATGTTCATACTAAAGGGGATTCCGCTCCACAAGGAAGTCAACAAAGTCGACGAAAACATGCCTGGACACAAAATAATATTATATTGCCGTCTCTCCATAGATTTTAATGAATCATATCTTTAACGACGCGCAATTAATGCAGCTATGCAAATATAATATAAAATAAAATGTAATACATTTTTTTTGACTTTTCCTCGAATTTTAAAGTAAAAAAAGCTAAGAAAAAACTAAAAAAAATGATAATTTTTTTAAATTCAAGAATTGATATTTCTTAAGTTATTGGTTTAAATCTTAAACTTGATATAAATGAATTATAGATATATTCTTTAGCTTCCAGAAAAGTAAAGCTTTTTTAGATCGGTTTTGGCATTCTCGAGTAATGATGACAAATGTGGGCGCACATCTGAAAAAAAGTAATAAAAAAAAGCCAGATTTTTAAAAAATTCTAAAAAAAAAAAATATCACCATAAAAAAAATGTTTTTTGTGGTTTTGGGTCCCCAAATCTATCCAAAAAAGATGGTTTGGTTCTTGTAATTTTTTGGCTGTTGCCTAGTGCTATACAAAATTGCAATTTAGTTTTGCTTATTAAATGACCATAATAAATCTTAATTGATTTTATCTAATGGCGTACTTAAAACGGCTTTCTACATTTAAATGTATAAGGGTTAAATTGACTAAAATTTTATTTAATTTATTTCTAATCACTAATTATTTCGCGGTGATCACTTTGTGCCTTTAATGCTGTATTTTCTTATAGATATGCTGGACAGCCCAGTTAGCGGGAATTCGTCATCTACTCGAAGCTCCAGTGATAGCTACTCATCCAGCTCATCGACCAAACAATTGCTCAGCTCTAACCCATCCACAACGGCAGCCAACATCATAGTAGATGACAAGACTGCAATACAAAATGCAGTCAACGTTTAAGAATGAATCATATGTACGATAAAAAAATCCATGCTTGACAAGTGTATTATTTATATACACGAAAATACAATTAGTCAAGTAATTGCTTTGACAAAATAAAAAGTGCACATATTTTGTTCTGCAACTTTTGTTGGTTTTTTATCTTTGGGCAAGACCTGCACTATGAGGTACCCGTCAAAATTAAAATAATTACATTTTGTTCCGCTAGATCCATCAAATCGACCACTGTGCATACTCGGTGATATTGTTTGAACTTGGAAATCCGGACAATCACTTAATTTAGACACTGCCTAGATTATCGAGATTATACTGTAAAAAAAAATTTATTTGATATCATTGCGGACGGCAGACCGCGCTAGTGTGAAAGGTGACTAGCGATGTATATAGCTAATATGGAAAATTTGCTACGACTTTCCGATCAAATCGGGATATATAACGATCGAAAGGTATAGTCTTAACTAACAATATTGTATACTTAGGGCCGTTTTCTCATCATAATTCCAAAACCTACTTTACCGATAGGAAACTTTACCGTAAATGTGGGTTCTAACTTTTTTCGTTCTCTCATCTTGATTTTAATATAACATTTAGAATTGTGACTAAGTTGGCAGCTCGGTTCCACAAAAAAATGTCACTCTTTTAAAAATGAGCAACACTTGTCGGAAAATTTGGCGCAAAATTTAAAATCCTGAAATTTTTGCGTGAACTGTGCCTATATATCAACCGCTTTGAGAGCTAGATCAATCAAATTTGGCAGGCAGACTACCATGAATGTGGACTAATTTAAAAGTCTTTAAAATTTTTCCACGCCACCGTTGTCCAATGCAAATCGCAAAAACAATATATATAGAACTCTATTGTTATTAAAGTGTTATTCTTAGCTATTATTTTGCTTATTCTCATTAATATCAGATAAACATCGCGGTAATAAATTAGGATAAATGATGATAAGCAATTCAGGCTCCTAAAAGTTTGCGATAATTGATACACTGCATGGCGTTGTCCTCAGCAACACCGAAATAATCGTAATTGGCGAATGTTAAGCCCTTAAAGCTTGGATGACCTGCCCTGTAACTTATAGCCTGCCTGCCTGCAAATAAATTTTTGAAAAGAAAATCAAAGTTCCCTTGAAAACCAATTTGTCTAGACGGTAAGGTTGCACTATGGGGAATTTTCCCGATATTTTGGAATAAATTCAATTTTTGAAAGTTATTAAAATACATTCTTCATAACAGCAATCGATCCGGAAATGTCCTAACTGTAATGTTACATACCAGAAACTTTAACAGAATTCGCCACTGCTAAGTTATAACAGTGCAAAGACAGGTAATTGTAATTGAAAAGCTCGTCCTGTCAAAATTGTTGCATTTTTGATCAAACTTTGTATAAAGAAAACTAATAGATTTTGTTAATAAATTAAAAAGTTTTGATATGCAATCTGTTTGTACTTTGTGTTTAAAAGCTTGGATGGTAGAATGTGGTCCTATTGTCCTCGTAATTGTATAAAAAAGAGAGCCATCTCACTCGTTAAAATTTAAAATGAAATCTCAACTATAAATGGAGATATAAAAAAAGGTCCAAAATACCCCCATAATATTTAGACGTATTGTAGATAAATTAGTTCTTGTAATGTCCATGTAATTACATTTTGCGATATTTTGCGATATTTTATAAAAATTAACATTTTAGCATGTAACCTCAAATTTCAAAATGCAGGGTTTGCTTTACAAAGGTAAAAAGAGCAAATGAGGTTGCTTTTTTGAGCTACTTTAACGCGATAATTGTTAGCATTATTTAAATACTATTACACGAATTTTATGAGATAAATGTTGGAGGTTTCCTTTTGTTTTTTACATATTAGAATTAAATAGAAAAAGTCATATCTGTTCATTACACTGAAAATTGGCGTTTTACAGCCGATTTTTCTATATGATATGGTAGTCTAACGTTGACTAAAATGCCAGAAACTTACAATCACTTTAAACTAGTGAGTTTGGCCTTAAAATATAAAAAAATAACAAGGTTTTTGAAAAAGGTTTTTTTCTTACCGATAATTCATATTATTATTTTTATATGATATAGCTTACCGACTTAGATGAAATTTTACAAACACGTTAGGAGCATAGTAGCACGCCTAAACTGCAAGTTTGGTGTGAATAGCTTAAAAAACAAAAAATTTGCATATCGCAGAATCCAGAAAAAAACCGGCACCCCGCCCACTTTATTAGGACATTTGCGTATTGATATTATATGCCCAATGCAAAAAACTGTATTGGTTCTCGAGTTATTAATTAATTCCAAAAAATGGCGAAAATCCCCGTAGTGGGTTGATAGCAAGATGAGACGAGCTGCCAACTTAGTCACAATTCTAAAAGTTATATTAAAATCAAGATGAGTAATGAAAAAAGTTAAAGCCTACATTTAGGTCTCCTATGGGTAAAGTAGGCTTTAAAATTATGATGAGAAAACGGCCCTTAAAATTTGAAATGAAAATGAAAGTTAGTTTCTTTGTTTGTCTGTTTGAATCAAAGCGCTAAGAAACTTTAGATTTGATGATGGAGATTTTTTCCTCTTTGAAAATCTAGAAATGTTGGTCTACGACTTTTTGGGAAAACCACTAGTTTGGCGAAAAATCGGCAAGTTCTGATAAAATTGGTTCGCCCACAGTTTTCAAGTTTGCACATTTCTCAAAAGGGCTCCGATCAGTGCGGACGGCAGTTTGCGCTAGAGACGCAAGCAGCACGAAGGGTGCGAAAGGCGACTAACAATATATACAGCTAATAACGACTGTCCGATCAGATCGAGTTATATGCCGATCGAAAGGTTTAATCCTTACTAACAAAATAGCATACTTAAACTTTTGCTAGCTCACCTGGCTCATGAGATAAGGGGGTGTAAGTGGGAGGGTCAAAACTTAAATGATTGCAGCTAATGGGACCGTTGGGGCCTTTCGGTAAAATTGTTTGTTTTTTAAAAATTCTTATCAAAAATAAGAGTCTATTGATACCTCACCGATATTGATATCACCGAAGTCTGACAGCTAGTTCAAAAGATGACGGGTTTTTATTCCTTTTCGAAAAAGTAGAAATGTTTATTTTACGACTTTTGAAAAAACCGCTAGCTTAGCGGGGAAGCGCTAAATCCCTCTAAAATTGAAATATCAACAGTTTCCAAAACAAAGAAGCTACAGATATGTACTATACATCGCTGAAAACGTAATTTAAAGGACTTTTAGGCGTTCCCTTTTTTCCTTAAGCACTCAGGTAACATTCAACAGGTGAAATAAGGTTTTTTAGCTTACATTTTGGCGATTTCTGACAAAACGGATCTAACGATTTTTATTTGTTTTCAATATGTGTTAAAATAAAATTTTGCGTTCTTTGGTATTTGAAACATACATTTTGGCTGAGGGGTTTGAAAGATATTACATGTTAACTGAATATATACATTTTTCGATCGGTCATAAATTACGTTTTATTACGAACATTTTTTTTTTTTTTAGATATCCAAGCCAGTCTTACAGATAATGCTTTTAAGTCAGTCTTATACATCCTGACCAAAATTGGCTCAAATCGGTCCACTATATCATATAGGTGCCATAGGACCGATCGCTACAAAATCAAGTTTTAGTATGAAAAACTTTTTTTGTTTTTGGAGATATCTCAATCAAACTCAAAAATTGGGTATCTTTAATTGCCCATTACATCCTAACCAAATTTGGAAATCGGATCACTGTATCATATAGCTGCCTTAGGAACGATTGAAACGAACGGCCGATAAGCAATCCTTAGCATGAAAAACTTTTTTAAGTTATCTGTACCAAACTTACAAATTATAAACGTCGTATTGCCTTATACAACCTGTCCAAATTTGGTCGGAATCGGCCCATTATTACATATAGCTTTCGTGGTACCGATCAGTCGAAAATCAACCTTTGCGTAAAACTTGATTCATTGTTTATATGCTAATTACTTACCCGTCTCTCCATAGATTTTGATGAATCTTAAACGACGCGTAACTAATGTAGCTATGTAAATAAAATAGAAAATAAAATGTAATAAATTTTTTTCGACTTTTCCTAGAATTTAAAAAAAAAAAACAAAAAAAAATCATCATATTCGAAAATTTATGTCTCTTGAACTACTGGTTAAAATCTAAAACTTTGAATAAGAGATATATTTACTAGCTTTCAAGCTTTTGAAAATCGGTTTTGTCATTCTCGAGTAATGATATGTGGGCGAACCTCTAAAAATAAGATACGACAAAAAAGCCAGAATTTTAAAAAATTGTACAAAAATATGTTTTTTGTCATATGAGGCCCCAAATCTATCAAAACTAGTTGGACGGAGATACAGTCGAGCATTCTCGACTATTGGAGACCCCGTACTTACTATGGAAAAAGCTAAGACAAAAACACAAAAGCAAAAAAAAACTATTTTTTCATACTATGACTTGATTTTCGCCCGATCTGTCCTATGACAGATATATGATATAGTGGTCCGAATTGAACCAACTTCGGTAAAGATGTATAAGACCAACTTAAATGCATATTCTAAAGGCTTAAATATCATATCTCATAAAACAATAAAGATTTACATACTAAGACTTGATTTTGAACTAACTTTGATCAGGATATTTAAGTTACGATATCTCAAAAAACAGAAACGTTTCTCATTCTAACACTTGATTTTCGCCCGATCGATCCTATGACAGCTATTAGATATAGTGGTTCGATTTATATAAGACTAACTTAAATGCATATTCTATAAGTTTGGTTATAATATCTAACTAAACAAAAAAGTTTTTCATATTTACTAAGACTTGATTTTCGTCCGATCGGTCCTATGACGGCTATATGGATGTATAAGGTAAGGATGTATAAGACTAACTTAAATGCATATTAATTTTTCGGCTGTTGCCCAGTGTTATTATTATTATGATTATGATTATGATTATGATTATGATTATGATTATGATTATGATTATGATTATGATTATGATTATGATTATGATTATGATTATGATTATGATTATGATTATGATTATGATTATGATTATGATTATGATTATGATTATGATTATGATTATGATTATGATTATGATTATGATTATGATTATGATTATGATTATGATTATGATTATGATTATGATTATGATTATGATTATGATTATGATTATGATTATGATTATGATTATGATTATGATTATGATTATGATTATGATTATGATTATGATTATGATTATGATTATGATTATGATTATGATTATGATTATTATTATTATTATTATTGTTTATTTATTTATTTGTTTCCTAGTGGTTCAAGTATTAAAGTTGCTTATTGTGTCGCACTAGTCACTATGATGAAAAACAAATTGTCTTTATGGATGTTACAATATGCACAACCATATATTTAAAACAAGTGGGCGGTTACAGTAGATCACGCTCGACAGTAGGAAACTCAGGCCCAGGTACACTCTACTGAGGTTGATTTTCGACCAATTTCTCCTATGGCAGCTATATGATATATGGATCCGAATAAAACCAAATTTGGTCAGAATGTGCAAAACCAGTCTTTTAAGATATCTCAAAAAAAAACTTTTTCATACTAAAAGTTATGACGGACAGACAGGCGGACATGGCTCAATCGATTCGGCTGTTGATCCGGATCAAGAATATATATACTTTCGAGGGTCTGCCACGCCCCTTTCTGCCTGTTACATACATTCTGCCAAACACATTATACCCTTTTTTGCCAACTTCAATGGGCTCAGGGATGTATTTAGGGTAATCCCGAGATGGATAACTTGTTCAGCGTACTCAATTGGTGTGCTTTAAATCATTAGTCTTGGTAAATTCTTCTTTATCAACTTCTTCTTGAATATGACGATGCATTGCGATTTGGCAGGGTTTATTGTCAGACCATTCATTTTGGCCCATTCATTGACCACCCTAATGTCCCTAGTGCAAGTGTCTACAATTTTCTAAAATCATTCAACCTACCACTAACATAAAACTGCACGTCATCTGCATACATATGAAAATCGCAATTCGTCAAATAAAATGAAAAACCATTAATATACATAGAAAACAATAATGGGCCAGAATCGAACCTTGGGGGACACCACGATTAACTGACAATAAGGACGATGAAATGGACGACGTAACAACAGCCTGACGACGATCACAAAATACGAATGGATTAATTTTGTTGCACTAACACTACAGACTATTAAGTTTGGAGCACAGTGTCTGATGATTTACGGCATTGAAGGCCTTACTAAAATCGGGAAGCCTAATGGTGCATTTACACTAGTTGATAAACAAGTCAACGTTGATATCAACTTTATCAATCCTAGTGTTAACAGCTGTCAACTTGATCAACTGTTGCGTTGACAGTAGATTGACAATGCGAGAATCATCAATTGTTGCTCTGAGTGTAAACACAGTGTAAACACTTTGTGTCAACAGTTGAAGATACAATCGGCGCGTTGACAACACAAAATTAAGTTGAGCTCGTGTTCATTCTTTTGCTTTGTGTTGACAAACTTTATGTACAGATTGGAGGTAGCAACACTTCGCTCGCCATCCGATTTATTTAATGTTGTCTGTTATTTCAAGTGTGCAGTCTATAAAAAACAATAACTAATAATAAAATGTTATTAAAAAATAAATATTCATTTATTTATATACATATTTATTGAAAGATATTGTCTCAAATGATCGGAAAAAACCACTTTCGTCTCGATCCAAATAGAGTTCTTGAAAACACATTGCTCGCTTGCATTTTTTTAGCTCTTGCTCTTCCTCGTCCTCAAGAGCTAAAACCAAACGTTGATGCGTTGATAAGTAAATCTGTCCTCCCATGATCTTCTCAAAGGCCTTTGATAAAAATGGCAATATCGACACTGGTCTAAATTCGTCTTTCCCTTTCCCTAAAGGGATAGGGATAATTTGAGCCAATTTCCATTCACTAGGGAAAATCGACACTGTAAGAGCCGTATTAAAAATGTGTGTTATGTGGGGTATTATTTTTGGCAACAGTATCCTTAAGAACTTGGGGTAAATTTTGTCTGGGCCTACAGCATTTAATTTGACTTTACTGATCGCTTTAAAAACGCCAAACTGACTTACACAAGCAAAACTATAACTACTATCACAGTTAAGATGAGGTACGGTTTTGGGATTATCAAGTCTACAAATATATGATTTAATTCATTAAAATCAACCTCTGCATTTATAGACCCATTTTTGTGTTTTCCTTTACTTTATTGCTTAATTTCCTTCCATTTTTGAGAAGAAGATATCACGCTATTAAATTTTTATGAATAGTAAGAACGTTTGGAGGTTGCAATTTCTGATCTGACTCGCGCTCTTAATCGTTTATATTGTAAACTATGGTTTGTTGATTTATACCGCTTCCATTTTGCATTTGCCTCATCTCTGGTTTTTATTAGATTTTTTATATGACCATTAAACCGTACTTGTTGGGTAGGTTTAATGTTTTTTTTTTGATTTCTGGAACAAAACTGTCAAGCAATACCAGAATTTTGATGTTGAGAAGATCAAGTTTGGAGCAATGGTGGAACACAAGTGGATTTCATCGAAAAAAATCTCTATACACTATAGAGTACTTATCACTATATATGGGAATGTCATTTGTCATAAAAGTAAGGTCATGTTTTGAGAATACAGGTACTGAGAATTGGTCAAAGAGATTCCGATATACTTTTATCACTTACAAAAAAATACGTCAAATAGGGTATCACAGGTGCTTCAAAAAAATGTGTTGGCTCAGTTGTATTGACAAGAGTCAAACCTAAAGAGCTAATTTCATCTACGAGATGACGCTCGGTCAACATATTACTGTTAAGATCGCCAGCCAAGATTATACTGCTATAGCTCATTAAAACGTCACAACAGTGTTGTGACAACACGTTAATAAAGCCTGAATAGTCAGTGTTTTTATTTGGTCTGTATGCGGAGCCAATAAGGGTTTATTTGATTCATGCTTGGGTTCTATACTCAGGAATATAAATTCTATTGCACTGTTCACAGGCTGTTTGCATATTTTTTTGCATTTAATGTTGTTCCATACATAAATCGCTACTCCTCCTCCGTGGCCCTCACGATCGGAAAGAAAAAGATTGAATCCTACACAAGATACTAACATATTACTAACACTGGACGTAAACCAAGTTTCGGTATCACAAATTATATCTACTTTTGAATCTTAAAATATAAACGTTAATTCATCGATCTTCTACCTATTATATAAATAACACTAGGCAATAAATTTAAACTTTTCGCTATTACAAAAACCAAACCCAACTTTTTTTAATGGATATGGGGCCCCAAACGACGAAAAACATTTTTTTTCTATGGTGAGATTTTTTTTTAAATGTTTTAAAATTTAGCTTTTTATACCCTGAGCCCATTGAAAATGGGCAAAAAAGGGTATAATGCGTTTGGCAGAATGTATGTAACAGGCAGAAGGGGCATGGCAGGCCCCATAAAGTATATATATTCTTGATCAGGATCAATAGCCGAGTCGATCTAGCCCTGTCCGTCTGTTGAACGCTTCGATCTCAGAGACTATAAGAGCTAGAGACTTCAAACTTCTTATGTAGATTCCTGGAAACCATACGCAGGTCAAGTTTGTTTCCAATTTTGGATGCCACGCTCCCTTCGCCCACAAATCGCACAAAATTATTCACAGGCCCAATTTTTTAAGATATCACTCCTTAACTGAACAATCAGGTGGGAAGTAAGTCTATTAAACGACCCTGAAAATTTCAATTTCGATTGACCCATAAAAAAGAGAAGATATTTCGGAATTTCATTTAATTCAATAATTACATTTGCATGGCAAGTTGAACGTGCGAGCGAGACAGCATGTATTCGTTTATATGCAAGGCGCGCACAAAACCAGTACGAAATAGTACCCATTTTTTTTGGGTATCGAGCTAGAATCGAGCGATAAGCAAATGTATTATCGATATCATGTAATGAAATTGTTGATGTATAATTTATGTATATACAAATATACAATTTGATTAAAATATAATTGTCTTAATATATAAATATGTATTTTTGCATGGCAAAATTCCTTATGACGTCACAATTTTCAATATAGTCGGGCATAAGCTGATTGCTATTCACGAAACTGCATGAGAGGAAAAGCGATCATTTTGCAGCACTACTTTTGCATGGTTACCGAGCACTGAAAGCTGCAAAATAATAATTTTAATTACTTATATTTCCGATTTCTCACACATATATATAATAAGTATCTGCTTAAAATCATTGTAATTAAAAAACTAAACATTTACATTTCCCGCTTTAAGAATCTCATAATATTAGATATTGTCTTTTATTTCAAATTTCGCGCGCACTGCAGCAGCCTTTGGCAGGTTTGTTTGTTGCGTGAGAGAGAGAGAGTGAGAGAGGAAAATATTTTATACCCCGAGCCCATTGATATATAGCTGCCATAGAAACGATACATCGAAAAAAAAGTTATAGTATGAAAAAGTTTGTTTGTTGAGATATAAGAACCAAACTGATAGAATATGCATCTCGGCTGGTACTATACATCCTGAATAAGTTTGGTTAAAATCGAGCGTGCTCGACTGTAGCCGCACCACACCGCGAGCGAAGTGAGAAGGGGCGGAGCCCCCTTGTTTTACTTTAAAATTCGAGAAAAAGTCGAAAAAAATGTATTACATTTTTCTTTTCTAATTTATTTTCATAGCTGCATTAATTACACGTTTATGATATGATACATTAAAATCTATGGAGAGACGACGATATAATATTATTTTGTGTCTAGGCATGTTTTTGTTGACTTTGATGACTTCCTTGTGGAGCGGCATGACCTTAAGTATGAACATTTTTTTGTGATTTTTGAGATATCTTAACCAATCTCACACAATATCAATTTGATGTCGTTTTACACATTTTGACCATATTTGGTTCAAATCGGTCTACTATATCATATAGCTGCCAGAGGTGATCTCGGTTCAGAATCAGCCTTTAGTATGAAAACTTCTGATGTTTCTTAAGATATATCATCCAATCTCGCTGGTGTGTATCTGGTAATGTGTTATATATCCCTACCGAATTTGGTTCAAATCAGTTGACTTTTCAATATAGCTGCCATAGGAACGATCAGTCGAAAATCCAACATTAGTATGAAAAACTTTTTTAGTTTTTAGGATTTTTCAACCAAACTCACGAGCTGAGTATTCTATATTGTCCATTACATCATCACCAATTTTGGTTTAAATCTGTTCACTATATCATACAGCTGCCAAATGACCGACCGGACTAAAATAAAGTTTTAGAATGAAAACCATTTTTTTTTTGGAGATATCTCAATCAAACTGATAAATTGGGTATCTTTAATTTCCATTACAAAGTAACCAAATTTGGTAGAAACCGGACCACTATATCATCTAGCTGCCATGGGACCGATCGGCGTAAAACAAGCTTTAGTATGAAAAACTTTTTTTTGTTTTTTGAGTACCAAACTTTCAAATTGAACACCTCGTATTGCATTATAAAACCTGTCCAAATTTGGTTGGAATCGGCCCACTAGTACATATAGCTTTCGTGGTACCGATCAGTCGAAAATCAACCTTTGCGTAAAACTTGATTCATTGTTTATATGCTAATTACTTAACCGTCTCTCCATGGATTTTAATGAATCATAATTTAAATGACGTGTAATTAATGCAGATATGTCAATAAAATAAAATATGCTTTTGGTCATATCAGTAAATCTATCCAAAAAAAGTAGGTTTGGTTCTTGTAATTTTTTGGCTGTTGCCAGTGTTATTAGACATATAGACCTGTTAACCCTCTAACGGGTGACCGTCTGTAGACGGTCATCCGTTTTAAAATATAAATGGAAAACGAAAAGATTTTTCTTTTCAAACATATTTATTATATATTGAGAATTTATTTTCCGACGTTCTAAAATTTATATGATTATTTTCCAATGAACCGTTATTTTACAGAATTTTGTTAAGCTTTAAAATTGTGGAAAATACCAAATTTAATTATGACCAAATAAACTGCAATTTCAATCACCAAAAAACAATATTTATAGACTAAGTCTACCGATTTGTGAATTAGACTGCTAGTAGGTAATATTATTCTCTTATGATTTGTAGAAAAATAAATACAAAAATACAACTAGAAGTATTCTTAAAAAGCTAAAAACTGAAGACCGTCTGTAGACGGTCGATGATCAGTTTAGCAGTGATTTAAGTGATGGGACTCCGATTATGTTGTCGACAACATTTAATCTAATCCAAACTGACTTACACAAGCAAAACTATAACTACTATCACAGTTAAGATGAGGTACAGGTCTCAGGTACGCATTTACATCCGGTTTTGGGATTATCAAGTCTACAAATATATGATTTAATTCATTAAAATCAACCTCTGCATTTATAGACCCATTTTTGTGTTTTCCTTTACTTTATTGCTTAATTTCCTTCCATTTTTGAGAAGAAGATATCACGCTATTAAATTTTTATGAATAGTAAGAACGTTTGGAGGTTGCAATTTCTGATCTGACTCGCGCTCTTAATCGTTTATATTGTAAACTATGGTTTGTTGATTTATACCGCTTCCATTTTGCATTTGCCTCATCTCTGGTTTTTATTAGATTTTTTATATGACCATTAAACCGTACTTGTTGGGTAGGTTTAATGTTTTTTTTTTGATTTCTGGAACAAAACTGTCAAGCAATACCAGAATTTTGATGTTGAGAAGATCAAGTTTGGAGCAATGGTGGAACACAAGTGGATTTCATCGAAAAAAATCTCTATACACTATAGAGTACTTATCACTATATATGGGAATGTCATTTGTCATAAAAGTAAGGTCATGTTTTGAGAATACAGGTACTGAGAATTGGTCAAAGAGATTCCGATATACTTTTATCACTTACAAAAAAATACGTCAAATAGGGTATCACAGGTGCTTCAAAAAAATGTGTTGGCTCAGTTGTATTGACAAGAGTCAAACCTAAAGAGCTAATTTCATCTACGAGATGACGCTCGGTCAACATATTACTGTTAAGATCGCCAGCCAAGATTATACTGCTATAGCTCATTAAAACGTCACAACAGTGTTGTGACAACACGTTAATAAAGCCTGAATAGTCAGTGTTTTTATTTGGTCTGTATGCGGAGCCAATAAGGGTTTATTTGATTCATGCTTGGGTTCTATACTCAGGAATATAAATTCTATTGCACTGTTCACAGGCTGTTTGCATATTTTTTTGCATTTAATGTTGTTCCATACATAAATCGCTACTCCTCCTCCGTGGCCCTCACGATCGGAAAGAAAAAGATTGAATCCTACACAAGATACTAACATATTACTAACACTGGACGTAAACCAAGTTTCGGTATCACAAATTATATCTACTTTTGAATCTTAAAATATAAACGTTAATTCATCGATCTTCTACCTATTATATAAATAACACTAGGCAATAAATTTAAACTTTTCGCTATTACAAAAACCAAACCCAACTTTTTTTAATGGATATGGGGCCCCAAACGACGAAAAACATTTTTTTTCTATGGTGAGATTTTTTTTTAAATGTTTTAAAATTTAGCTTTTTATACCCTGAGCCCATTGAAAATGGGCAAAAAAGGGTATAATGCGTTTGGCAGAATGTATGTAACAGGCAGAAGGGGCATGGCAGGCCCCATAAAGTATATATATTCTTGATCAGGATCAATAGCCGAGTCGATCTAGCCCTGTCCGTCTGTTGAACGCTTCGATCTCAGAGACTATAAGAGCTAGAGACTTCAAACTTCTTATGTAGATTCCTGGAAACCATACGCAGGTCAAGTTTGTTTCCAATTTTGGATGCCACGCCCCCTTCGCCCACAAATCGCACAAAATTATTCACAGGCCCAATTTTTAAGATATCACTCCTTAACTGAACAATCAGGTGGGAAGTAAGTCTATTAAACGACCCTGAAAATTTCAATTTCGATTGACCCATAAAAAGAGAAGATATTTCGGAATTTCATTTAATTCAATAATTACATTTGCATGGCAAGTTGAACGTGCGAGCGAGACAGCATGTATTCGTTTATATGCAAGGCGCGCACAAAACCAGTACGAAATAGTACCCATTTTTTTTGGGTATCGAGCTAGAATCGAGCGATAAGCAAATGTATTATCGATATCATGTAATGAAATTGTTGATGTATAATTTATGTATATACAAATATACAATTTGATTAAAATATAATTGTCTTAATATATAAATATGTATTTTTGCATGGCAAAATTCCTTATGACGTCACAATTTTCAATATAGTCGGGCATAAGCTGATTGCTATTCACGAAACTGCATGAGAGGAAAAGCGATCATTTTGCAGCACTACTTTTGCATGGTTACCGAGCACTGAAAGCTGCAAAATAATAATTTTAATTACTTATATTTCCGATTTCTCACATATATATAATAAGTATCTGCTTAAAATCATTGTAATTAAAAAACTAAACATTTACATTTCCCTTTAAGAATCTCATAATATTAGATATTGTCTTTTATTTCAAATTTCGCGCACTGCAGCAGCCTTTGGCAGGTTTGTTTGTTGCGTGAGAGAGAGAGAGAGAGGAAAATATTTTATACCCCGAGCCCATTGATATATAGCTGCCATAGAAACGATACATCGAAAAAAAAGTTATAGTATGAAAAAGTTTGTTTGTTGAGATATAAGAACCAAACTGATAGAATATGCATCTCGGCTGGTACTATACATCCTGAATAAGTTTGGTTAAAATCGAGCGTGCTCGACTGTAGCCGCACCACACCGCGAGCGAAGTGAGAAGGGGCGGAGCCCCCTTGTTTTACTTTAAAATTCGAGAAAAAGTCGAAAAAAATGTATTACATTTTTCTTTTCTAATTTATTTTCATAGCTGCATTAATTACACGTTTATGATATGATACATTAAAATCTATGGAGAGACGACGATATAATATTATTTTGTGTCTAGGCATGTTTTTTGTTGACTTTGATGACTTCCTTGTGGAGCGGCATGACCTTAAGTATGAACATTTTTTTTGTGATTTTTGAGATATCTTAACCAATCTCACACAATATCAATTTGATGTCGTTTTACACATTTTGACCATATTTGGTTCAAATCGGTCTACTATATCATATAGCTGCCAGAGGTGATCTCGGTTCAGAATCAGCCTTTAGTATGAAAACTTCTGATGTTTCTTAAGATATATCATCCAATCTCGCTGGTGTGTATCTGGTAATGTGTTATATATCCCTACCGAATTTGGTTCAAATCAGTTGACTTTTCAATATAGCTGCCATAGGAACGATCAGTCGAAAATCCAACATTAGTATGAAAAACTTTTTTAGTTTTTAGGATTTTTCAACCAAACTCACGAGCTGAGTATTCTATATTGTCCATTACATCATCACCAATTTTGGTTTAAATCTGTTCACTATATCATACAGCTGCCAAATGACCGACCGGACTAAAATAAAGTTTTAGAATGAAAACCATTTTTGTTTTTGGAGATATCTCAATCAAACTGATAAATTGGGTATCTTTAATTTCCCATTACAAAGTAACCAAATTTGGTAGAAACCGGACCACTATATCATCTAGCTGCCATGGGACCGATCGGCGTAAAAACAAGCTTTAGTATGAAAAACTTTTTTGTTTTTTGAGTACCAAACTTTCAAATTGAACACCTCGTATTGCCTTATAAAACCTGTCCAAATTTGGTTGGAATCGGCCCACTATTACATATAGCTTTCGTGGTACCGATCAGTCGAAAATCAACCTTTGCGTAAAACTTGATTCATTGTTTATATGCTAATTACTTAACCGTCTCTCCATGGATTTTAATGAATCATAATTTAAATGACGTGTAATTAATGCAGATATGTCAATAAAATAAAATATGCTTTTGGTCATATCGGGCCCCAAATCTATCCAAAAAAGTAGGTTTGGTTCTTGTAATTTTTTGGCTGTTGCCAGTGTTATTAGACATATAGACCTGTTAACCCTCTAACGGGTACGACCGTCTGTAGACGGTCATCCGTTTTAAAAATATAAATGGAAAACGAAAAGATTTTTCTTTTCAAACATATTTATTATATATTGAGAATTTATTTTCCGACGTTCTAAAATTTATATGATTATTTTCCAATGAACCGTTATTTTACAGAATTTTGTTAAGCTTTAAAATTGTGGAAAATACCAAATTTAATTATGACCAAATAAACTGCAATTTCAATCACCAAAAAACAATATTTATAGACTAAGTCTACCGATTTGTGAATTAGACTGCTAGTAGGTAATATTATTCTCTTATGATTTGTAGAAAAATAAATACAAAAATACAACTAGAAGTATTCTTAAAAAGCTAAAAACTGAAGACCGTCTGTAGACGGTCGATGATCAGTTTAGCAGTGATTTAAGTGATGGGACTCCGATTATGTTGTCGACAACATTTAATCTAGAAAATCATACTATTCCAAAACCATTAGAAAATTGGAAAATTATTGAAAAAGATATTTCCGATGCATTTCTTCAAGACTTAAGCCTCTCATTCAATGCTTCCCAAGACACTCATAGCACCACTCCTCATAGCCAATTTCATTGAGAAAAGATGTAAAGCACTGCATTATGGCAGGATGCTGAAGCTACATAGAAATCAGTTGCCTGCAAATAAATGAGGAATATAATAATCACATTTCAAGGAGTCCCTTTGACGGCCTTATGGGCAGTTACAATCCAAGGACGAAGATTGGAAACATAAAGAAAGATATTCTACTATATGATGATTGGTTTTTTTTTTATCATTTCGTGAGCATAAATACCACTAATGCAATCATATTTTACAGGTTGGTTCTTGTATAGAAAGTTTCCGATTCAGAGTATTTGATCGGAGAGCAGCTAAAGCATGCAGAGTTCCTTACAAAAATAGCAGAAGAACTTGTCTCCTTCAAGGAAATGACATGCAATGACTTGACCGGCTTAGCAATCACTGAAAACGAGCTGTTCATTTGATATCAGATAAAGATATGATAATGCAAATCATTTTTCAATTTGGCTGGATAAAAAGGAAAATATGCACATAGTTAGTATTTTGGTAGAAGTAAATACTCAATTAATACAAATCAGTCTCCCAAAAATTTTTTTGAGACAACCATTACAAAAATATATATATTATAAGACACATCTAACTTAAAAAATACGTCTAAATAGGGATTTTCCACATATTACATAGTAACGGTCAACTCAAGAAATTGTTCATTTAAAGCTGCTTATAAATTGATATATTTTATAATAATTATATATATTTAAGTAAATTGCATATTATTAATATTATATTAGTGATTACTAACTCATCTTTAGAAGCAATAAATAACAAAAGTTATCGCCAAAAGTCGCGTGCGATATTCCCTTGTGATGCAAGCGAACGGTCATATTTTTTTACGCTCAAACCGACACGACCGTCTACACACGGTCTTCAGTATTTTGCACCTGACGGTCGTTCCAACCAACAGAAAATTATGAAATTTAAAGCCTATTTAACCTATATCTACTTATAAAATAAATACCAACTTGATTGTTAAAAGCAATCGATGGCACACACATTTCACATTTAACATAGATAAGTTGACACCTACACACCATAAATAAGCTAGACATTTGTATGTAATTTAAGGGAGAATATAATTCAATTCTCGAGCTTAAAAGCGCGAGCAACTTAATGCTAAAAAAAACTTACGAGATAAGAATAAGCATAAATATGATAAAAGTCGAACATGAACATAATAAAAACTTCAAAAGAGAACACTAGACAAGCTTTTACACCTGCTCATTGCGAAAGGCATCGGCACCCGATCGATCTGTAAATGATTGCCGCTAATGGAGCTGTTGGAGCCTTTTGCTAACATTTTTTAAGAATTCTAATTAAAAATACGCGCCGATTAATACCTCGATCACCCGAATCCGACAACTAGTTCAAAAGATAAAAAAATTTGAAATTTTTAGTGGACCTCTCAAAATGAGATGAAAAAATTGTTTGTCTGTTTGCATCAAAGCGCTAAAGAAGCTTAGGTGTAATGATGGGGACTTATTCCTTTTCGAAAATCTAGAAATGTTTGTTCTACGACTTTTTGAAAAAAAACGCTTGTTTAGCGGGAGAACGCTAAATCACGCTAAAGTTGAAACCTCAACAGTTTCCAAACCACAGAAGCTACAGATATGTTCTATATATCTTTGGTGTGTTTGGCGGCTTTTACGCCTACCTTCAAATATTCTAAAGTACTCAGGTAACATTTAACAGGTGAAATAGGGGGTTTTAGCCTTTATTTTTGACGATTTCTGACAAAACGGCTCTAACGATTGTATGTATGTAAGTATGTTGTAGTACGTAAAATTTTGCGTTTTTTGGTATATGAAACTTTGGTATATGATATTTTGGCTGAGGGGTTTGGAAGATATTACCTGTTAAGTGAATACATACATTTTTCTATCGGTCGAAAATCACGTTTTAGGTAGAAAAACCTTTTTTTTATGAGATATCTCAACCAAACTGATACAATATGCATTGGTTAGTTGGTTTTATATATCCTGACCAAAGTTAGTTCAAATCAGACCACTATATCATATAGCTGTCATAGGACTGATCGGGTGAAAATTAGGTTTAAGTATAAAAAACTTTTTTGTTTTATTTAATATTTTAACCAAATTCATAGAATATGTATTAAAGTTAATTTTATACATCCTGACCAAAGTTGGTTCATATTGCACCAGAAAAATCTTCTTCTGACATTGTCTCTAATTTAAACAATGTTATTAAAACAACTTGTTAAAAAATTTAATATTTTATTTATAAATTTTTAACTACAATACCATCATTAAGAGAGTTCTTTGTTTGAGCGAATTAGACGTGTTTTATTTTGCTCGTAAAGTTTTATCTGTTTCTGTGAATTATAACACACCGTTTTTAGATTTTTTCATCTATAATTGTGCATAAGTGAACAAGCTATCGACTTGCTGTGTAAGTTGTAATCATTTGTGCATTGTGGTCCTAATATATAGCATTTTATTTTTGCTAAACTTAGTTTGCAGTTTCCCTTAAATAATTACATTCTTGTGCGTGTGTTTGTTTGTGTATTTCGGCTTTTGCTTTACACCTCGCTCACACAAGTTTGTTGTTATTGTAAGCACAGCGATTGATTTTGTTTGTGTTTCATCTCCTTATCTCAGTTTCGGCTCTTCGCACATCTTAATACATTTGTTTGTGCGTGTGTTCGCTGTTGCATTTTCGTTTTTGTTTAGCAGCGTGCTCTCACAAGCAAATTGTTTTTGTGTTTTGCTCTCTTGTTTAGAGCTTCATTTGAGTGCCTCCCGCTCTATTTTATTTCTACCTATTGAGTATTTGTTTAACCCCTGTTGGAAATATGTCGTGCTGCAAGAAAAACTGCAATATCAAGTGTGCTGATGATTCTGAGCAACCGAGATTTTTTTATTGTTGGTTGTGTGAGAATATCATGCATGCAAAGTGTGCTGGTCTTACAGGTCGAGAATGTGATAAGATCATTGCCGTTTCTAAAAAGGAATGTGGTGCAGTGAAATGGTCTTGTCCAGTATGCATCGACATGCAAATTGATTTCTCAAGAATGTATAGTTCTGTGAGAAACCAATTCTCAAAGCTTAATAAAATGGCTAAGCTTCTTTCCAGTGATTTTGACTCTAGTCTGGAGTTGCTTAGCCAATATAAATTTAGCTCACCACCTGATTCTCAATTTTTATCAGTTCCCCCTAATATACCGGTTACTCAGCCTCCCGTGACTCCATTGGCATCTCGTCAATATCAAGACGCTTCGCCAACTTTGTCTTTAACGGCCTCTCCGGGTATTAATAACCTATTCAATTCTCCTACACCTTCTACAGGTGATTCTATCACTCAGTCAACTGAATCAGCCCAAGTCATCGTGTCTTCGGTGCGGGCTGGATCTGGTCGGAAGGGTAGACCTCCTCGTACTGCAGCGCCTAGCAATAGAACTGATAGCGTAGTTGCCCCTTCATCTGAGGCCCCTATTTTAAATGTTGTTGCTCCTCGTAAGCAAGTATTTGTGTCTAGGTTATCCTCGGACACTACTTGTGAAAATGTGGATGCATACATTTCTAGCAAAGTCTCTGCTAAGGTTTCCATCACCAAATTTAATTTTGCTACGGCCCGGGAAATAGCATCTTTTAAAATAAGTGTCCCCCACGACTCATTTGCTGTCATTTGTGATCCAAAATTTTGGCCACCTCATATGATTGTTCATGAGTTTAAGCCCAAAAGGCGCAGTGAATCCTTGCCTGTATCGCTTACATCCGGCAGTTCCAACGTACTGGAGCCCGCTAGTACGGCTTCAAAAAACTAGACCTGCGGCCCGATTTTGCCTGTATTCATTATCAAAATGTTAGAGGCCTCCTTACTAAGCTTAAAAATCTATATTTGAGTAGTATGTCCTTTGATTCTGATATAATTGCTTTGTCAGAAACTTGGTTAAATCCTACAGTATCTGATTCTGAAGTTATGTCAAATAATTATCTTTTATATAGAAATGATCGACCGACTCGAAGTGGTGGCGTACTTATTGCCACTAAATCGGCACTTCAGTCAGAACGCATTACTTTTAATGTGACTACTGATATTGAAATTGTTGCTGTCAAAGTAACTTTTTCAACTCGATCAATTTTCATCACCTGCTCTTATATCCCTCCAAAAGCTTCTCCTGCAGTTTACTTGCAACATTTCACCTGTATTGAAGAAATTAACCTTCAAGTCAAAGACAACGACTTATTTATTGTGCTGGGTGATTTTAATTTGCCTAAAATTTCTTGGTCATTTTTCAGTAGCACAAATTATCTTGTTCCTTAAATCAAGATAATTTTTTAGACAACTTGCTTGATCTCTCATTGTTTCAAGTGAATTCAATAAGAAATCACAATGATCGAATTCTTGATCTGGTTTTTATTAATGATTTCGCAAATACTGCCGTCTCTAGGATATCCCCATTAAGTGTCCCTGAATATTTACATCACCCTACTATAGAAATTTCTGTCTCAATCTCAAAACCTTTTAGTCCACCTCTATTATGTCAGCAATTACCTCGTCGTTGTTTTCGCAAGGGAAATTATTCATTGCTTAATGAACTTATCCTTGCTACCGACTGGTGCTTTTTAGAGAAAGCTACTGACATTGATATTGCCCTTAGTTCTTTCTATGAGACCCTAAATGCACTCTTAGATGTGTGCATTCCAAATTATGTTTCACCGTCTGGTTCTATAAAGCCTCCTTGGTTTACACCTAGACTTTCTTATTTAAAAAATATTAAATCTAAATATTTTAAAAAATATAAGAAGTCTGGTTCGAGTCTTGACTGGTCTAAGTACACAGTAGCCAAGTCGGACTTCGCCAATTTAAACTCGCTATGCTACGAGAATTATCTAATTCGTTGCAAAAGACAGTTTTCCCGTGACCCTAAACAATTTTACAAATTTGTTAACTTGAAGCGTAAATCCCTCAGTTTACCTTCCTCTTTTTTTTTATGGGATAGATAATGCCAGCAACGACTCTGCAGCCGCTGAACTATTTGCTAACTTTTTTCAATCCACCTATTCTCCAATCTCCACTTCCAACTCATCTTATCCTTATTCTATTTTTCAATCAAACACTATGTTTGCTCTCTATTTCTTTTAACACTATAATCTCTTCTATTAGCTCTTTAAAATCTTCTTTCATTCCTGGGCCAGACAACATTCCTAGTTGTCTCCTTAAGGAATGTTGTTCTTCCTTAGCTGCTCCGTTGCATAAGCTTTTTAATCTATCCCTTGAATCTTCAATCTTTCCACATCTTTGGAAAGAATCTTATATCATTCCTCTCCACAAAAAAGGTGGTAAGTCTGATATTTCGAACTACAGAGGCATTGCAAAGATATCAGCCATTCCTAAATTATTTGAAAAAATCCTTGTTTCTTCTTTGCAGCATCTCTGTAAACCGATCATTTCCCCTGCACAACACGGCTTTATTAAGGGTCGGTCCACTACGACCAACTTGCTTGAATTTACCTCCTTGGTAAATGATGCATTTTCAGAGAAAAAGCAAACTGATGTCATATACACTGACTTCAGTAAAGCCTTTGACTCTGTGAACCATGACCTCTTACTTTACAAACTTAATTGCATAGGTTTCCCTCCCGCCTTTGAACGTTGGGTTTCCACCTACTTAAAAGGTAGGACCCAAAAAGTGCTTCTTAGGTCAACCATTTCGAGTTCGGTTCACGTTACTTCTGGTGTACCTCAAGGTAGTCACTTGGGGCCTTTATTTTTCACTCTGTTCATTAACGATCTACCCACTATTCTGTCCCATTCATATATTTTAATGTATGCAGATGATGTAAAGCTTATCTTTTCATACACTGATCCCCTTCTTCATAATCGTCTGCAAGACGATTTGAACGCTATGCAACTATGGTGCTCAGCCAATAAGTTGTATCTCAATTGTTCAAAGTGTATGTTCATGACATTTAGTCGAACTAGGCCCTATTTAGGTTCTTATACGATTGACAATACCCCTTTGCAACGTATAAAAACTGTAAAGGATCTTGGAGTTTTATTTGATTGCAAATTATGCTTCAATTTGCACATCTCCACTATAGTTAATGACGCCAAAGGAGTACTTGGTTTTATTAAACGTTGGTCGAAAGAATTTAATGATCCTTTCACCACTTAACTCCTTTACGTTTCTTTAGTTCGTCCCATCCTGGAATACTGTTCATGCATATGGAGCCCACAGTATCAAATAAACCAGAATCGAATTGAATCAGTTCAAAAGCAATTTTTGCTTTTCGCCTTACGTGGCTTTAACTGGGATCCCAACCTTCGTTTACCACCGTACTCCCATAGGCTTCGCCTTCTCAATCTTCCGTCTTTAATTAATCGTAGGAAAACTCTTGGTGTTGTTTTTCTTCACAAATTGATTATTGGCGAGATTGATTGTTGTTCCCTTCTGGCCCGCCTCACCTTTTCGGTCCCCCGCAGGTCTACTAGGAATTACAAGCCTTTATTTTTATCTACATGCACAACTGATTACGCTTCACACGATTCGTTTCGTGTTTTATGCACTACCTATAATAGCCTCTTTCACGTTTTCTCCTCAGAACTCTCTCTCCCTTCCCTAAAATCCGCAATTTTCCAATACCTATCGTTAAATCCCTGAACTTACTAATACTAATAACTTTTTATGCTACTTTATACTAATCTAACATTCAAACTATCTATTAACATATCTATCTATACTATTAACAATACTAATCTTAATTGATCTGATTGGGTTTTTCTGGGTTTTCCCCAATCCTAGCAACAAATGTTGGATCATTTATAATTTTGCTTACCCCAGATCTAACTATAATTTTTTTTCTCGTTACAGTTCATAATTTATTTTTAATTATATTTGTATTTTTAATCTTTAACTTAATTCTTATACTTGGTAATTTTTTGTTTGCCGACTGCTTTTAGTCGTGCATAAATAAATAAATAAATAAATATCATATAGCTGCCACAGAACCAATAAGGCGAAAATCAAGTTTTGCTGTGAAAAACTTTTTTTTATATAGGCAATGGCCTATATATACATAGGCAGTGGCCTATCTCTTAACCCAACTAAGTCAAAATGTATCGTAATATATGTCAGAGCAGCTAGATTTTCCATCTTGGTCTTATATTCCGGTAGCACAGCAAGTCCTGAGAATTATTGTTCACTCTGGTTATTGTATTTCGTCCGTCTCGAAAACACGTCTGTACTCTATGAATTGCACAACCGGAAAGAAAGTTTTGTCACTTCACTCAGAAAAAAATCCGGTCGAAACTGTCGAAAATCGTTCCCAAACGTAGTCAAAAGCAGCGTGACAACGGTTGTTCATAGTTCATAAACGATTGTTCATAAAATTTGCTAAGCTTTTGGGTCTTTTGTACGATCGATAGGAACAATTCAGGAACATTTTTAGTACACTTTCGTAACGAAGTGGTATTAGCTTAGGAACAATTTGGGGTTGATCTAAGAACGAAAAAACATCAGAAAGAAATTTTTATACCCTGAGCCCATTGAAAATGGGCAAAAAAGGGTATAATGTGTTTGGCAGAATGTATGTAACAGGCAGAAGGAGGGGTGGCAGACCCCATAAAGTATATATATTCTTGATCAGGATCAACAGCCGAGTCGATCTAGCCCTGTCCGTCTGTCTGTCCGTCTGTCCGTCTGTCTGTCCGTCTGTTTGAACGCGTCGATCTCAGAGACTGTAAGTGCTAGAGACTTCAAATTTGGAATGCAGGTTTGTGAATACCATACGCAGGTCAAGTTTGTTTCCAATTTTTGATGCCACGCCCCCTTCGCCCACAAATTGAAAAAAAAAAAACGATTTACAGGAGCAATTTTTGACATAGCACTCCCTAACTGAACAATCAGTTGAGAAGTATGCGTATTAAACGACCCTGAAAATTTTAAAGCGATTGACCCATAAATAAAGAAGTTATTTCGGAATTTAGATTTAGTTGAATAATTACATTTGGATGGCAAATCAAACGTGCGAGCGAGACAGCATGTTCACGTTTGTATGCAAGGCGCGCACAAACACAGTAAGAAATAGTACCAATTTTCTTTTGGGCTTCGATTTCAAGTACTATATGACCTAGAGACTTCAAATTTGTTATGTAGGTTCCTGGATACCATACGCAGGTCAAGTTTGTTTCCAATTTTTGATAACACGCCCCCTTCGCCTACAAATTGCATAATACAATATACAGGCGCAGTTTTTGACATAGCACTCCCTAACTGAACAATCAGTTGAGAAGTATGCGTATTAAACGACCCTGAAAATTTCAAAGCGATTGACCCATAAATAAAGAAGTTATTTCGGAATTTAGATTTAGTTGAATAATTACATTTGGATGGCAAATCAAACGTGCGAGCGAGACAGCATGTTCACGAATTAGTACCAATGGTACCAAATAAGGCGATAAGCAAAAATATTATCGATATCATGTAATGAAAATGTTAATGTATAATTTATGTATATACACATATACAATTTGATTGAAATATAATTGTGTTAATATATAAATATGTATTTTTGCATGGCAAAAATCAGCAGAAGCTGATAGCTATGCATGAAAGTGCATGAGAGAGAAAGCGATCATTTTGCAGCACTACTTTTGCATCTTTGCCGAGCACTGAATGCTGCAAAATAATAATTTTAATTATTAATATTTCTGATTCCTTGCACATATATAAAATAAGTATCTGCTTATTATCATTGTTAAAAAAAACTTAGCATTTTCCGCTTTAAGAATCTCATAAAATTAGACATTGTCTTTTATTTCAAATTTCGCGCGCACTGCAGCAGCCTTTGGCAGGCTCAAATTTGTTGCGTAAGAGGGAGAGAGTGATAGAGGAAAATGGGTGCTGACAGATTGCAGGATGAGCGAAGTTGTAGTTTGTGGCTACTCTTGACACACTCTACATCGATTGCAAGCGATTACGATTACGACTTGCGATTTAATAATTTATAAAATTCTAATTAATTTTAAATAAATTTAATATAATACCGAGTGATGTATTAGTTCAGTGAGGCATTAATAACGTAGTCTGCAGTGATAAACACAGTGTTTTAAGAAAACCAAAAGTTGTTCATAGTTTCGCGTGTGTAATTTGTATACCCTGAGCCCATTGAAAATGGGCAACAATCAACTTTTATAAAAGACTACATGGGCTCAGGGTATCCTACTGTCGAGCGTGCTCGACTGTAGCCGCACCTCACCGCGAGCGAAGCGAGCAGGGGGCGGAGCCCCCTTTTTCTTTTTTTTAAGCTTAAGCAGTTGTCCGAGGCCTTACCGCAAAGCTACTGCCCTGAATTGGACAGATAGCGTTTGAAATTAATGAATTACGATAAATGTATGTTTTATAAATAAAAAGGGTATAATGTGTTTAGCAGAATGTATGTAACAAGTAGAAGGGGGCGTGGCAGACCCCCAAAGTATATATATTCTTGATCAGGATCAACAGCCGAGTCGATTGAGCCATGTCCGTCCGTCCGTCCGTCTGTTTGAACGCGTCGATCTCAGAAACCATAAAAGCTAAAGACTTTAAAGTTGGTATGTAGGTTCCTAAATACCATAGGCAGATCAAGTTTGTTTTTATTTTTGGATCAGACCACTATATCATATAGCTGCCATAGAAACGATACATCGAAAATAAAGTTATAGTATGAAAAAGTTTGTTTGTTGAGATATCAGAACCAAACTGATAGAATATGCATCTGGGCTGGTACTATACATCCTGAATAAGTTTGGTTAAAATCGAGCCACTATATCATATAGCTGCAATAGAGACGCTCAATCAATAGTTAAGTCTTAGTATGAAACAAATTTTTGTTTTTTGAGATATCTTAACCAAACTGATAAAAAATGCATTTAACTTGGTTTTGTCTATTCTGGTTGAAGTTCGTTCAAATCGGGCGACTATATCATATAGCTGTCATAGGACCGATCGGTCAAAAATCAACTTTTAGTATGAAAAAGTTTTTTGTTTTTTGAAATATCTTATCCAAACTGTTCGAATACGCATTTAAGTTTGTTTAATTTGGCTCTATATATTATATAATTGCCATAGGAACTATTGGTCGAAAATCAACTTTTAAAAAAGAGTACATGGGCTCAGGGTATCCTACTGTCGAGCGTGCTCGACTGTAGCCGCACCTCACCGCGAGCGAAGCGAGAAGGGGCGGAGCCCCCTTGTTTTACTTTAAAATTCGAGAAAAAGTCGAAAATATGTATTACATTTTTCTTTTCTAATTGATAGCTGCATTAATTACACGTTTAAGATATGATACATTAAAATCTATGGAGAGACGACGATATAATATTATTTTGTGTCTAGGCATGTTTTTGTTGACTTTGATGACTTCCTTGTGGAGCGGCATGACCTTAAGTATGAACATTTTTTGTGATTTTTGAGATATCTTAACCAATCTCACACAATATCAATTTGATGTCGTTTTACACATTTTGACCATATTTGGTTCAAATCGGTCTACTATATCATATAGCTGCCAGAGGTGATCTCGGCTTTGAATCAGCCTTTAGTATGAAAACTTCTGCTGTTTCTTAAGATATATCATCCAATCTCGCTGGTGTGTATCTGGTAATGTGTTATATATCCCTACCGAATTTGGTTCAAATCATTTGACTTTTAATATAGCTGCCAGGAACGATCAGTCGAAAATCCAACATTAGTATGAAAAACTTTTTTAGTTTTTAGATTTTTCAACCAAACTCACGAACTGTGTATTCTATATTGTCCATTACATCATAACCAATTTTGGTTTAAATCTGTTCACTATATCATACAGCTGCCAAATGACCGACCGGACTAAAATAAAGTTTTAGAATGAAAACCATTTTTGTTTTTGGAGATATCTCAATCAAACTCATAAATTGGGTATCTTTAATTGCCCATTACAAAGTAACCAAATTTGGTAGAAATCGGACCACCATATCATCTAGCTGCCATACGACCGATCGGCGTAAAATCAAGCTTTAGTATGAAAAACTTTTTTGTTTTTTGAGTACCAAACTTTCAAATTGAACACCTCGTATTGCCTTATAAAACCTGTCCAAATTTGGTCGGAATCGGCCCACTATTACACATAGCTTTCGTGGTACCGATCAGTCGAAAATCAACCTTTGCGTAAAACTTGATTCATTGTTTATATGCTAATTACTTAACCGTCTCTCCATGGATTTTAATGAATCATAATTTAAATGACGTGTAATTAATGCAGATATGTCAATAAAATAAAATATGCTTTTGGTCATATCAGCCCCAAATCTATCCAAAAAAGTAGGTTTGGTTCTTGTAATTTTTTGGCTGTTGCCAGTGTTATTAGACATATAGACCTGTTAACCCTCTAACTGGTACGACCGTCTGTAGACGGTCATCCGTTTTAAAAATATAAATGGAAAACGAAAAAATTTTTCTTTTCAAACATATTTATTATATATTGAGAATTTATTTTCCGACGTTCTAAAATTTATATGATTATTTTCCAATGAACCGTTATTTTACAGAATTTTGTTAAGCTTTAAAATTGTGGAAAATACCAAATTTAATTATGACCAAATAAACTGCAATTTCAATCACCAAAAAACAATATTTATTGACTAAGTCTACCGATTTGTGAATTAGACTGCTAGTAGGTAATATTATTCTCTTATGATTTGTAGAAAAATAAATACAAAAATACAACTACAAGTATTCTTAAAAAGCTAAAAACTGAAGACCGTCTGTAGACGGTCGATGATCAGTTTAGCAGTGGTTTGAGTGATGGGACTCCGATTATGTTGTCGACAACATTTAATCTAGAAAATCATACTATTCCAAAACCATTAGAAAATTGGAAAATTATTGAAAAAGATATTTCCGATGCATTTCTTCAAGACTTAAGCCTCTCATTCAATGCTTCCCAAGACACTCATAGCACCACTCCTCATAGCCAATTTCATTGAGAAAAGATGTAAAGCACTGCATTATGGCAGGATGCTGAAGCTATATAGAAATCAGTTGCCTGCAAATAAATGAGGAATATAATAATCACATTTCAAGGAGTCCCTTTGACGGTCTTATGGGCAGTTGCAATCCAATGACGAAGATTGGAAACATAAAGAAAGATATTCTACTATATGATGAGTGGTTTTTTTTATCATTTCGTGAACATAAATACCACTAATGCAATCATATTATACAGGTTGGTTCTTGTATAGAAAGTTTCCGATTCAGAGTATTTGATCGGAGAGCAGCTAAAGCATGCAGAGTTCCTTACAAAAATAGCAGAAGGACTTGTCTCCTTCAAGAAAATGACATGCAATGACTTGACCGGCTTAGCAATCACTGAAAACGAGCTGTTCATTTGATATCAGATAAAGATATGATAATGCAAATCATTTTTCAATTTGGCTGGATAAAAAGGAAAATATGCACATAGTTAGTATTTTGGTAGAAGTAAATGCTCAATTCATACAAATCAGTCTCCCAAAAATTTTTTTGAGACAACCATTACAAAATATATATATTATAAGA
Source organism: Drosophila innubila (assembly GCF_004354385.1). Taxonomy (NCBI): domain Eukaryota; kingdom Metazoa; phylum Arthropoda; class Insecta; order Diptera; family Drosophilidae; genus Drosophila; species Drosophila innubila. The sequence continues at coordinate 37,391,843 of NC_047626.1, read as the reverse complement.
CATCTAACTTAAAAAATACGTCTAAATAGGATTTTCCACATATTACATAGTAACGGTCAACTCAAGAAATTGTTCATTTAAAGCTGCTTATAAATTGATATATTTTATAATAATTATATATATTTAAGTAAATTGCATATTATTAATATTATATTAGTGATTACTAACTCATCTTTAGAAGCAATAAATAACAAAGTTATCGCCAAAAGTCGCGTGCGATATTCCCTTGTGATGCAAGCGAACGGCCATATTTTTTTACGCTCAAACCGACACGACCGTCTACCCACGGTCTTCAGTATTTTGCACCTGACGGTCGTTCCAACCAACAGAAAATTATGAAATTTAAAGCCTATTTAACCTATATCTACTTATAAAGTAAATACCAACTTGATTCTTAAAAGCAATCGATTGCACACATTTCACATTTAACATAGATAAGTTGACACCTACACACCATAAATAAGCTAGACATTTGTATGTAATTTAAGGAGAAAATAATTCAATTCTCGAGCTTAAAGCGCGAGCAACTTAATGCTAAAAAACTTACGAGATAAGAATAAGCATAAATATGATAAAAGTCGAACATGAACATAATAAAAACTACAAAAGAGAACACTAGACAAGCTTTTACACCTGCTCATTGCGAAAGGCATCGGCACCCGATCGATCTGTAAATGATTGCCGCTAATGGAGCTGTTGGAGCCTTTTGCTAACCTCGATCACCCGAATCCGACAACTAGTTCAAAAGATAAAAAAATTTGAAATTTTTAGTGGACTTCTCAAAATGAGATGAAAAAATTGTTTGTCTGTTTGCATCAAAGCGCTAAAGAAGCTTAGGTGTAATGATGGGGACTTATTCCTTTTCGAAAATCTAGAAATGTTTGTTCTACGACTTTTTGAAAAAACCGCTAGTTTAGCGGGAGAACGCTAAATCACGCTAAAGTTGAAACCTCAACAGTTTCCAAACCACAGAAGCTACAGATATGTTCTATATATCTTTGGTGTGTTTGGCGGCTTTTACGCCTACCTTCAAATATTCTAAAGTACTCAGGTAACATTTAACAGGTGAATTAGGGGTTTTTAGCCTTAATTTTGGCGATTTCTGACAAAACGGCTCTAACGATTGTATGTATGTAAGTATGTTGTAGTACGTAAAATTTTGCGCTTTTTTTGGTATATGAAACATAAATTTTTTCTGAGGGGTTTGGAAGATATTACCTGTTAAGTGAATACATACATTTTTCTATCGGTCGAAAATCACGTTTTAGTATGAAAAACCTTTTTTAATGAGATATCTCAACCAAACTGATACAATATGCATTGGTTAGTTGGTTTTATATATCCTGACCAAAGTTGGTTCAAATCAGACCACTATATCATATAGCTGCCACAGGACCAATCAGGCGAAAATCAAGTTTTACTGTGAAAAACTTTTTTTTATGAGAAATCTTAACCAAACAAATACAATATGCATTTAACTTGGTTTTATATATCCTCAGCAAAGTTCTTAAGAGATCTTGCATTTCGCTCACGCTGAGGACGTCGCCTCTCTCAAATTTCTTAACGTGCAATTAATATAAGTGTTTGATTAAATTATAATGGCCTATGTCTTAACCCAACTAAGTCAAAATGTATCGTAATATATGTCAGAGCAGCTAGATTTTCCATCTTGGTCTTATATTCTGGTAGCACAGCAAGTCCTGAGAATTATTGTTCACTCTGGTTATTGTATTTCGTCCGTCTTGAAAACACGTCTGTACTCTATGAATTGCACAACCGGAAAGAAAGTTTTGTCACTTCACTCAGAAAAAAATCCGGTCGAAACTATCGAAAATCGTTCCCAAACGTAGTCAAAAGCAGCGTGACAACGGTTGTTCATAGTTCATGAACGATTGTTCATAAAATTTTCTAAGCTTTTGGGTCTTTTGTACGATCGATAGGAACAATTCAGGAACATTTTTAGTACACTTTCGTAACGAAGTGGTATTAGCTTAGGAACAATTTGGGGTTGATCTAAGAACGAAAAAACATCAGAAAGAAATTTTTTTTTTATACCCTTAGCCCATTGAAAATGGGCAAAAAAGGGTATAACGTGTTTGGCAGAATGTATGTAACAGGCAAAATAAGGGGTGGCAGACCCCATAAAGTATATATATTCTTGATCAGGATCAACAGCCGAGTCGAACTAGCCCTGTCCGTCTGTCTGTCCGTCTGTCCTTCTGTCCGTCCGTCTGTCTGTCCGTCTGTTTGAACGCGTCGATCTCAGATACTATAAGTGCTAGAGATTTCAAATTTGGAATGCAGGTTTGTGAATACCATACGCAGGTCAAGTTTGTTTCCAATTTTTGATGCCACGCCCCCTTCGCCCACAAATTGCAAAAAAACGATTTACAGGCTCAATTTTTGATATAGCACTCCCTAACTGAACAATCACTTGAGAAGTATGCGTATTAAACGACCCTGAAAATTTCAAAGCGATTGACCCATAAATAGAGAAGTTATTTCGGAATTAACATTTAATTCAATAATTACATTTGCATGGCAAATCAAACGTGCGAGCGAGACAGCATGTTCACGTTTGTATGCAAGGCGCGCACAAACACAGTCCGAATTAGTACCCATTTTTTTTTTTTTTTGTACCAAATAAGATCCAAGCGATAAGCAAAAATATTATCGATATCATGTAATGAAAATGTTATTGTATAATTTATGTATATACACATATACCATTTGATTAAAATATAATTGTGCTAATATATAAATATGTATTTTTGCATGGCAAAAATCATCAGAAGCTGATAGCTATGCATGAAAGTGCATGAGAGAAAAAGCGATCATTTTGCAGCACTACTTTTGCATCTTTGCCAAGCACTGAATGCTGCAAAATAAGAGGGAGAGAGTGATAGAGGAAAATGGGTGCTGACAGATTGCAGGATGAGCGAAGTTGTAGTTTGTGGCTACTCTTGACACACTCTACATCGATTGCAAGCGATTACGATTACGACTTGCGATTTAATAATTTATAAAATTCTAATTAATTTTAAATAAATTTAATATAATACCGAGTGATGTATTAGTTCAGTGAGGCATTAATAACGTAGTCTGCAGTGATAAACACAGTGTTTTAAGAAAACCAAAAGTTGTTCATAGTTTCGCGTGTGTAATTTTTATACCCTGAGCCCATTGAAAATGGGCAACAATCAACTTTTATAAAAATGTACATGGGCTCAGGGTATCCTACTGTCGAGCGTGCTCGACTGTAGCCGCACCTCACCGCGAGCGAAGCGAGCAGGGGGCGGAGCCCCCTTGTTTTTTTTTAAGCTTAAGCAGTTGTCCGAGGCCTTACCGCAAAGCTACTGCCCTGAATTGGACAGATATCGTCTGAAATTAATGAATTACGATAAATGTATGTTTTTTAAATAAAAAGGGTATAATGTGTTTAGCAGAATGTATGTAACAAGTAGAAGGGGGCGTGGCAGACCCCCAAAGTATATATATTCTTGATCAGGATCAACAGCCGAGTCGATTGAGCCATGTCCGTCTGTCTGTCCGTCCGTCCGTCCGTCTGTTTGAACGCGTCGATCTCAGAAACCATAAAAGCTAAAGACTTTAAAGTTGGTATGTAGGTTCCTAAATACCATAGGCAGATCAAGTTTGTTTTTATTTTTGAATCAGACCACTATATCATATAGCTGCCATAGAAACGATACATCGAAAATAAAGTTATATTATGAAAAAGTTTGTTTGTTGAGATATCAGAACCAAACTGATAGAATATGCATCTGGGCTGGTACTATACATCCTGAATAAGTTTGGTTAAAATCGAGCCACTATATCATATAGCTGCAATAGAGACGCTCAATCAATAGTTAAGTCTTAGTATGAAACAAATTTTTGTTTTTTGAGATATCTTAATATCTTGTGGATCTGCATGACCTTAAGTATGAACATTTTTTGTGATTTTTGAGATATCTTAACCAATCTCACACAATATCAATTTGATGTCGTTTTACACATTTTGACCATATTTGGTTCAAATCGGTCTACTATATCATATAGCTGCCAGAGGTGATCTCGGCTTTGAATCAGCCTTTAGTATGAAAACTTCTGCTGTTTCTTAAGATATATCATCCAATCTCGCTGGTGTGTATCTGGTAATGTGTTATATATCCCTACCGAATTTGGTTCAAATCATTTGACTTTTCAATATAGCTGCCAGGAACGATCAGTCGAAAATCCAACATTAGTATGAAAAACTTTTTTAGTTTTTAGGATTTTTCAACCAAACTCACGAACTGTGTATTCTATATTGTCCATTACATCATAACCAATTTTGGTTTAAATCTGTTCACTATATCATACAGCTGCCAAATGACCGACCGGACTAAAATAAAGTTTTAGAATGAAAACCATTTTTTGTTTTGGAGATATCTCAATCAAACTCATAAATTGGGTATCTTTAATTGCCCATTACAAAGTAACCAAATTTGGTAGAAATCGGACCACCATATCATCTAGCTGCCATACGACCGATCGGCGTAAAATCAAGCTTTAGTATGAAAAACTTTTTTTTTTGAGTACCAAACTTTCAAATTGAACACCTCGTATTGCCTTATAAAACCTGTCCAAATTTGGTCGGAATCGGCCCACTATTACATATAGCTTTCGTGGTACCGATCAGTCGAAAATCAACCTTTGCGTAAAACTTGATTCATTGTTTATATGCTAATTACTTAACCGTCTCTCCATGGATTTTAATGAATCATAATTTAAATGACGTGTAATTAATGCAGATATGTCAATAAAATAAAATATGCTTTTGGTCATATCGGGCCCCAAATCTATCCAAAAAAGTAGGTTTGGTTCTTGTAATTTTTTGGCTGTTGCCAGTGTTATTAGACATATAGACCTGTTAACCCTCTAACTGGTACGACCGTCTGTAGACGGTCATCCGTTTTAAAAATATAAATGGAAAACGAAAAAATTTTTCTTTTCAAACATATTTATTATATATTGAGAATTTATTTTCCGACGTTCTAAAATTTATATGATTATTTTCCAATGAACCGTTATTTTACAGAATTTTTTTAAGCTTTACAATTGTGGAAAATACCAAATTTAATTATGACCAAATAAACTGCAATTTCAATCACCAAAAAACAATATTTATTGACTAAGTCTACCGATTTGTGAATTAGACTGCTAGTAGGTAATATTATTCTCTTATGATTTGTAGAAAAATAAATACAAAAATACAACTAGAAGTATTCTTAAAAAGCTAAAAACTGAAGACCGTCTGTAGACGGTCGATGATCAGTTTAGCAGTGATTTAAGTGATGGGACTCCGATTATGTTGTCGACAACATTTAATCTAGAAAATCATACTATTCCAAAACCATAAGAAAATTGGAAAATTATTGAAAAAGATATTTCCGATGCATTTCTTCAAGACTTAAGCCTCTCATTCAATGCTTCCCAAGACACTCATAGCACCACTCCTCATAGCCAATTTCATTGAGAAAAGATGTAAAGCACTGCATTATGGCAGGATGCTGAAGCTATATAGAAATCAGTTGCCTGCAAATAAATGAGGAATATAATAATCACATTTCAAGGAGTCCCTTTGACGGCCTTATGGGCAGTTACAATCCAATGACGAAGATTGGAAACATAAAGAAAGATATTCTACTATATGATGAGTGGTTTTTTTATCATTTCGTGAACATGAATACCACTAATGCAATCATATTATACAGGTTGGTTCTTGTATAGAAAGTTTCCGATTCAGAGTATTTGATCGGAGAGCAGCTAAAGCATGCAGAGTTCCTTACAAAATAGCAGAAGGACTTGTCTCCTTCAAGAAAATGACATGCAATGACTTGACCGGCTTAGCAATCACTGAAAACGAGCTGTTCATTTGATATCAGATAAAGATATGATAATGCAAATCATTTTTCAATTTGGCTGGATAAAAAGGAAAATATGCACATAGTTAGTATTTTGGTAGAAGTAAATGCGCAATTCATACAAATCAGTCTCCCAAAAATTTTTTTGAGACAACCATTACAAAAATGTATATATTATAAGACATCTAACTTAAAAAATACGTCTAAATAGGGATTTTCCACATATTACATAGTAACGGTCAACTCAAGAAATTGTTCATTTAAAGCTGCTTATAAATTGATATATTTTATAGTAATTACATATATTTAAGTAAATTGCATATTATTAATATTATATTAGTGATTACTAACTCATCTTTAGAAGCAATAAATAACAAAAGTTATCGCCAAAAGTCGCGTGCGATATTCCCTTGTGATGCAAGCGAACGGCCATATTTTTTTACGCTCAAACCGACACGACCGTCTACACACGGTCTTCAGTATTTTGCACCTGACGGTCGTTCCAACCAACAGAAAATTATGAAATTTAAAGCCTATTTAACCTATATCTACTTATAAAGTAAATACCAACTTGATTCTTAAAAGCAATCGATTGCACACATTTCACATTTAACATAGATAAGTTGACACCTACACACCATAAATAAGCTAGACATTTGTATGTAATTTAAGGGAGAAAATAATTCAATTCTCGAGCTTAGAAGCGCGAGCAACTTAATGCTAAGAAAACTTACGAGATAAGAATAAGCATAAATATGATAAAAGTCGAACATGAACATAATAAAAACTACAAAAGAGAACACTAGACAAGCTTTTACACCTGCTCATTGCGAAAGGCATCGGCACCCGATCGATCTGTAAATGATTGCCGCTAATGGAGCTGTTGGAGCCTTTTGCTAACATTTTTTAAGAATTCTAATTAAAAATACGCGTCGATTAATACCTCGATCACCCGAATCCGACAACTAGTTCAAAAGATAAAAAAATTTGAAATTTTTAGTGGAATTCTCAAAATGAGATGAAAAAATTGTTTGTCTGTTTGCATCAAAACGCTAAAGAAGCTTAGATGTAATGATGGGGATTCATTGCTTTTCGATAATCTAGAAATGTTTGTTCTACGACTTTTTGAAAAAACCGCTAGTTTAGCGGGAAAACGCTAAATCACGCTAAAGTTGAAACCTCAACAGTTTCCAAACCACAGAAGCTACAGATATGTTCTATATATCTTTGGTGTGTTTGGCGGCTTTTACGCCTACCTTCAAATATTCTAAAGTACTCAGGTAACATTTAACAGGTGAAATAGGGGTTTTTAGCCTTAATTTTGACGATTTCTGACAAAACGGCTCTAACGATTGTATGTATGTAAGTATGTTGTAGTACGTAAAATTTTGCGTTTTTTTGGTATATGAAACATAAATTTTTTCTGAGGGGTTTGGAAGATATTATCTGTTAAGTGAATACATACATTTTTCTATCGGTCGAAAATCACGTTTTAGTATGAAAAACCTTTTTTTTATGAGATATCTCAACCAAACTGATACAATATGCATTGGTTAGTTGGTTTTATATATCCTGACCAAAGTTGGTTCAAATCAGACCACTATATCATATAGCTGTCATAGGACTAATCGGGTGAAAATTAGGTTTAAGTATAAAAACTTTTTTGTTTTATTTAATATTTTAACCAAATTCATAGAATATGTATTAAAGTTAATTTTATACATCCTGACCGAAGTTGGTTCATATCGCACCACTATATCATATAGCTGCCACAGGACCAATCAGGCTTAAATCAAGTTTTACTGTGAAAAACTTTTTTTTATGAGAAATCTTAGCCAAACAAATACAATATGCATTTAACTTGGTTTTATATATCCTCAGCAAAGTTCTTAAGAGATCTTGCATTTCGCTCACGCTGAGGACGTCGCCTCTCTCAAATTTCTTAACGTGCAATTAATATAAGTGTTTGATCAAATTATAATGGCCTATGTCTTAACCCAACTAAGTCAAAATGTATCGTAATATATGTCAGAGCAGCTAGGTTTTCCATCTTGGTCTTATATTCTGGTAGCACAGCAAGTCCTGAGAATTATTGTTCACTCTGGTTATTGTATTTCGTCCGTCTCGAAAACACGTCTGTACTCTATGAATTGCACAACCGGAAAGAAAGTTTTGTCACTTCACTCAGAAAAAAATCCGGTCGAAACTGTCGAAAATCGTTCCCAAACGTAGTCAAAAGCAGCGTGACAACGGTTGTTCATAGTTCATAAACGATTGTTCATAAAATTTGCTAAGCTTTTGGGTCTTTTGTACGATCGATAGGAACAATTCAGGAACATTTTTAGTACACTTTCGTAACGAAGTGGTATTAGCTTAGGAACAATTTGGGGTTGATCTAAGAACGAAAAAACATCAGAAAGAAATTTTTTTTTATACCCTTAGCCCATTGAAAATGGGCAAAAAAGGGTATAATGTGTTTGGCAGAATGTATGTAACAGGCAAAATAAGGGGTGGCAGACCCCATAAAGTATATATATTCTTGATCAGGATCAACAGCCGAGTCGAACTAGCCCTGTCCGTCTGTCTGTCCGTCTGTCCTTCTGTCCGTCCGTCTGTCTGTCCGTCTGTTTGAACGCGTCGATCTCAGATACTATAAGTGCTAGAGATTTCAAATTTGGAATGCAGGTTTGTAAATACCATACGCAGGTCAAGTTTGTTTCCAATTTTTGATGCCACGCCCCCTTCGCCCACAAATTGAAAAATAACGATTTACAGGCGCAATTTTTGACATAGCACTCCCTAACTGAACAATCACTTGAGAAGTATGCGTATTAAACGACCCTGAAAATTTCAAAGCGATTGACCCATAAATAGAGAAGTTATTTTGGAATTAACATTTAATTTAATAATTACATTTTTAATTCAATACATACATTTCAATAATTTACATTTACAATCAAACGTGCGAGCGAGACAGACAGTCCGAATTAGTACCCATTTTTTTTTTTTTTTGTACCAAATAAGATCCAAGCGATAAGCAAAAATATTATCGATATCATGTAATGAAAATGTTATTGTAGAATTTATGTATATACACATATACCATTTGATTAAAATATAATTGTGCTAATATATAAATATGTATTTTTGCATGGCAAAAATCATCAGAAGCTGATAGCTATGCATGAAAGTGCATGAGAGAAAAGGCGATCATTTTGCAGCACTACTTTTGCATCTTTGCCAAGCACTGAATGCTGCAAAATAATTATTTTAATTATTAATATTTCTGATTCCTTACACATATATAAAATAAGTATCTGCTTATTATCATTGTAAAAAAAAACTTAGCATTTTCCGCTTTAAGAATCTCATAAAATTAGACATTGTCTTTTATTTCAAATTTCGCGCGCACTGCAGCAGCCTTTGGCAGGCTCAAATTTGTTGCGTAAGAGGGAGAGAGTGATACAGGAAAATGGGTGCTGACAGATTGCAGGATGAGCGAAGTTGTAGTTTGTGGCTACTCTTGACACACTCTACATCGATTGCAAGCGATTACGATTACGACTTGCGATTTAATAATTTATCAAACTCTAATTAATTTTAAATAAATTTAATATAATACCGAGTGATGTATTAGTTCAGTGAGGCATTAATAACGTAGTCTGCAGTGATAAACACAGTGTTTTAAGAAAACCAAAAGTTGTTCATAGTTTTGCGTGTGTAATTTTTATACTGAGCCCATTGAAAATGGGCAACAATCAACTTTTATAAAAGAGTACATGGGCTCAGGGTATCCTACTGTCGAGCGTGCTCGACTGTAGCCGCACCTCACCGCGAGCGAAGCGAGCAGGGGGCGGAGCCCCCTTTTTCTTTTTTTTAAGCTTAAGCAGTTGTCCGAGGCCTTACCGCAAAGCTACTGCCCTGAATTGGACAGATATCGTCTGAAATTAATGAATTACGATAAATGTATGTTTTATAAATAAAAAGGGTATAATGTGTTTCGCAGAATGTATGCAACAAGTAGAAGGGGGCGTGGCAGACCCCCAAAGTATATATGTTCTTGATCAGGATCAACAGCCGAGTCGATTGAGCCATGTCCGTCTGTCTGTCCGTCCGTCCGTCCGTCCGTCTGTTTGAACGCGTCGATCTCAGAAACCATAAAAGCTAAAGACTTTAAAGTTGGTATGTAGGTTCCTAAATACCATAGGCAGATCAAGTTTGTTTTTATTTTTGAATCAGACCACTATATCATATAGCTGCCATAGAAACGATACATCGAAAATAAAGTTATAGTATGAAAAAGTTTGTTTGTTGAGATATCAGAACCAAACTGATAGAATATGCATCTGGGCTGGTACTATACATCCTGAATAAGTTTGGTTAAAATCGAGCCACTATATCATATAGCTGCAATAGAGACGCTCAATCAATAGTTAAGTCTTAGTATGAAACAAATTTTTGTTTTTTGAGATATCTTAACCAAACTGATAAAAAATGCATTTAACTTGGTTTTGTCTATTCTGGTTGAAGTTCGTTCAAATCGGGCGACTATATCATATAGCTGTCATAGGACCGATCGGTCAAAAATCAACTTTTAGTATGAAAAAGTTTTTTGTTTTTTGAAATATCTTATCCAAACTGTTCGAATACGCATTTAAGTTTGTTTAATTTGGCTCTATATATTATATAATTGCCATAGGAACTATTGGTCGAAAATCAACTTTTAAAAAAGAGTACATGGGCTCAGGGTATTCTACTGTCGAGCGTGCTCGACTGTAGCCGCACCTCACCGCGAGCGAAGCGAGAAGGGGCGGAGCCCCCTTGTTTTACTTTAAAATTCGAGAAAAAGTCGAAAATATGTATTACATTTTTCTTTTCTAATTTATTTTGATAGCTGCATTAATTACACGTTTAAGATATGATACATTAAAATCTATGGAGAGACGACGATATAATATTATTTTGTGTCTAGGCATGTTTTTGTTGACTTTGATGACTTCCTTGTGGAGCGGCATGACCTTAAGTATGAACATTTTTTGTGATTTTTGAGATATCTTAACCAATCTCACACAATATCAATTTGATGTCGTTTTACACATTTTGACCATATTTGGTTCAAATCGGTCTACTATATCATATAGCTGCCAGAGGTGATCTCGGCTTTGAATCAGCCTTTAGTATGAAAACTTCTGCTGTTTCTTAAGATATATCATCCAATCTCGCTGGTGTGTATCTGGTAATGTGTTATATATCCCTACCGAATTTGGTTCAAATCATTTGACTTTTCAATATAGCTGCCAGGAACGATCAGTCGAAAATCCAACATTAGTATGAAAAACTTTTTAGTTTTTAGGATTTTTCAACCAAACTCACGAACTGTGTATTCTATATTGTCCCTGTCTCTTATACACATCTAGATGTGTATAAGAGACAGATATCATACAGCTGCCAAATGACCGACCGGACTAAAATAAAGTTTTGGAATGAAAACCATTTTTGTTTTTGGAGATATCTCAATCAAACTCATAACATTGGGTATCTTTAATTGCCCATTACAAAGTAACCAAATTTGGTAGAAATCGGACCACCATATCATCTAGCTGCCATACGACCGATCGGCGTAAAATCAAGCTTTAGTATGAAAAACTTTTTGTTTTTTGAGTACCAAACTTTCAAATTGAACACCTCGTATTGCCTTATAAAACCTGTCCAAATTTGGTTGGAATCGGCCCACTATTACATATAGCTTTCGTGGTACCGATCAGTCGAAAATCAACCTTTGCGTAAAACTTGATTCATTGTTTATATGCTAATTACTTAACCGTCTCTCCATGGATTTTAATGAATCATAATTTAAATGACGTGTAATTAATGCAGATATGTCAATAAAATAAAATATGCTTTTGGTCATATCGGGCCCCAAATCTATCCAAAAAAGTAGGTTTGGTTCTTGTAATTTTTTGGCTGTTGCCAGTGTTATTAGACATATAGACCTGTTAACCCTCTAACGGGTACGACCGTCTGTAGACGGTCATCCGTTTTAAAAATATAAATGGAAAACGAAAAAATTTTTCTTTTCAAACATATTTATTATATATTGAGAATTTATTTTCCGACGTTCTAAAATTTATATGATTATTTTCCAATGAACCGTTATTTTACAGAATTTTGTTAAGCTTTAAAATTGTGGAAAATACCAAATTTAATTATGACCAAATAAACTGCAATTTCAATCACCAAAAAACAATATTTATAGACTAAGTCTACCGATTTGTGAATTAGACTGCTAGTAGGTAATATTATTCTCTTATGATTTGTAGAAAAATAAATACAAAAATACAACTAGAAGTATTCTTAAAAAGCTAAAAACTGAAGACCGTCTGTAGACGGTCGATGATCAGTTTAGCAGTGATTTAAGTGATGGGACTCCGATTATGTTGTCGACAACATTTAATCTAGAAAATCATACTATTCCAAAACCATTAGAAAATTGGAAACTTATTGAAAAATATATTTCCGATGCATTTCTTCAAGACTTAAGCCTCTCATTCAATGCTTCCCAAGACACTCATAGCACCACTCCTCATAGCCAATTTCATTGAGAAAAGATGTAAAGCACTGCATTATGGCAGGATGCTGAAGCTATATAGAAATCAGTTGCCTGCAAATAAATGAGGAATATAATAATCACATTTCAAGGAGTCCCTTTGACGGCCTTATGGGCAGTTACAATCCAAGGACGAAGATTGGAAACATAAAGAAAGATATTCTACTATATGATGATTGGTTTTTCTTTATCATTTCGTGAACATGAATACCACTAATGCAATCATATTATACAGGTTGGTTCTTGTATAGAAAGTTCCGATTCAGAGTATTTGATCGAAGAGCAGCTAAAGCATGCAGAGTTCCTTACAAAAATAGCAGAAGGACTTGTCTCCTTCAAGGAAATGACATGCAATGACTTGACCGGCTTAGCAATCACTGAAAACGAGCTGTTCATTTGATATCAGATAAAGATATGATAATGCAAATCATTTTTCAATTTGGCTGGATAAAAAGGAAAATATGCACATTTTGGTAGAAGTAAATGCTCAATTCATACAAATCAGTCTCCCAAAAGTTTTTTTGAGACAACCATTACAAAAATATATATATTATAAGACATCTAACTTAAAAAATACGTCTAAATAGGGATTTTCCACATATTACATAGTAACGGTCAACTCAAGAAATTGTTCATTTAAAGTTGCTTATAAATTGATATATCTTATAATAATTATATATATTTAAGTAAATTGAATATTATTAATATTATATTAGTGATTACTAACTCATCTTTAGAAGCAATAAATAACAAAAGTTATCGCCAAAAGTCGCGTGCGATATTCCCTTGTGATGCAAGCGAACGGCCATATTTTTTTACGCTCAAACCGACACGACCGTCTACCCACGGTCTTCAGTATTTTGCACCTGACGGTCGTTCCAACCAACAGAAAATTATGAAATTTAAAGCCTTTTTAACCTATATCTACTTATAAAGTAAATACCAACTTGATTCTTAAAAGCAATCGATTGCACACACATTTCACATTTAACATAGATAAGTTGACACCTACACACCATAAATAAGCTAGACATTTGTATGTAATTTAAGGGAGAAAATAATTCAATTCTCGAGCTTAGAAGCGCGAGCAACTTAATGCTAAGAAAACTTACGAGATAAGAATAAGCATAAATATGATAAAAGTCGAACATGAACATAATAAAAACTACAAAAGAGAACACTAGACAAGCTACACCTGCTCATTGCGAAAGGCATCGGCACCCGATCGATCTGTAAATGATTGCCGCTAATGGAGCTGTTGGAGCCTTTTGCTAACATTTTTTAAGAATTCTAATTAAAAATACGCGTCGATTAATACCTCGATCACCCGAATCCGAAAACTAGTTCAAAAGATAAAAAAATTTGAAATTAGTGGACTTCTCAAAATGAGATGAAAAAATTGTTTGTCTGTTTGCATCAAAGCGCTAAAGAAGCTTAGATGTAATGATGGGGATTTATTCCTTTTCGATAATCTAGAAATGTTTGCTCTACGACTTTTTGAAAAAACCGCTAGTTTAGCGGGAAAACGCTAAATCACGCTAAAGTTGAAACCTCAACAGTTTCCAAACCACAGAAGCTACAGATATGTTCTATATATCTTTGGTGTGTTTGGCGGCTTTTAGGCGTACCTTCAAATTTTCTAAAGTACTCAGGTAACATTTAACAGGTGAAATAGGGGTTTTTAGCCTTAATTTTGACGATTTCTGACAAAACGGCTCTAACGATTGTATGTATGTAAGTATGTTGTAGTACGTAAAATTTTGCGCTTTTTTTGGTATATGAAACATAAATTTTTTCTGAGGGGTTTGGAAGATATTACCTGTTAAGTGAATACATACATTTTTCTATCGGTCGAAAATCACGTTTTAGTATGAAAAACCTTTTTTTATGAGATATCTCAACCAAACTGATACAATATGCATTGGTTAGTTGGTTTTATATATCCTGACCAAAGTTGGTTCAAATCAGACCACTATATCATATAGCTGCCACAGGACCAATCAGGCGAAAATCAAGTTTTACTGTGAAAAACTTTTTTTTATGAGAAATCTTAACCAAACAAATACAATATGCATTTAACTTGGTTTTATATATCCTCAGCAAAGTTCTTAAGAGATCTTGCATTTCGCTCACGCTGAGGACGTCGCCTCTCTCAAATTTCTTAACGTGCAATTAATATAAGTGTTTGATTAAATTATAATGGCCTATGTCTTAACCCAACTAAGTCAAAATGTATCGTAATATATGTCAGAGCAGCTAGATTTTCCATCTTGGTCTTATATTCTGGTAGCACAGCAAGTCCTGAGAATTATTGTTCACTCTGGTTATTGTATTTCGTCCGTCTTGAAAACACGTCTGTACTCTATGAATTGCACAACCGGAAAGAAAGTTTTGTCACTTCACTCAGAAAAAAATCCGGTCGAAACTATCGAAAATCGTTCCCAAACGTAGTCAAAAGCAGCGTGACAACGGTTGTTCATAGTTCATGAACGATTGTTCATCGATGTACGATCGATAGGAACAATTCAGGAACATTTTTAGTACACTTTCGTAACGAAGTGGTATTAGCTTAGGAACAATTTGGGGTTGATCTAAGAACGAAAAAAACATCAGAAAGAAATTTTTTTTTTATACCCTTAGCCCATTGAAAATGGGCAAAAAAGGGTATAACGTGTTTGGCAGAATGTATGTAACAGGCAAAATAAGGGGGTGGCAGACCCCATAAAGTATATATATTCTTGATCAGGATCAACAGCCGAGTCGAACTAGCCCTGTCCGTCTGTCTGTCCGTCTGTCCTTCTGTCCGTCCGTCTGTCTGTCCGTCTGTTTGAACGCGTCGATCTCAGATACTATAAGTGCTAGAGATTTCAAATTTGGAATGCAGGTTTGTGAATACCATACGCAGGTCAAATTTGTTTCCAATTTTTGATGCCACGCCCCCTTCGCCCTCAAATTGCAAAAAAACGATTTACAGGCTCAATTTTTGACATAGCACTCCCTAACTGAACAATCACTTGAGAAGTATGCGTATTAAACGACCCTGAAAATTTCAAAGCGATTGAATAGAGAAGTTATTTCGGGATTAACATTTAATTCAATAATTACATTTGCATGGCAAATCAAACGTGCGAGCGAGACAGCATGTTCACGTTTGTATGCAAGGCGCGCACAAACACAGTCCGAATAAGTACCCATTTTTTTTTTTTTTGTACCAAATAAGATTCAAGCGATAAGCAAAAATATTATCGATATCATGTAATGAAAATGTTATTGTATAATTTATGTATATACACATATACCATTTGATTAAAATATAATTGTGCTAATATATAAATATGTATTTTTGCATGGCAAAAATCATCAGAAGCTGATAGCTATGCATGAAAGTGCATGAGAGAAAAAGCGATCATTTTGCAGCACTACTTTTGCATCTTTGCCAAGCAATGAATGCTGCAAAATAATTATTTTAATTATTAATATTTCTGATTCCTTACACATATATAAAATAAGTATCTGCTTATTATCATTGTAAAAAAAAACTTAGCATTTTCCGCTTTAAGAATCTCATAAAATTAGACATTGTCTTTTATTTCAAATTTCGCGCGCACTGCAGCAGCCTTTGGCAGGCTCAAATTTGTTGCGTAAGAGGGAGAGAGTGATACAGGAAAATGGGTGCTGACAGATTGCAGGATGAGCGAAGTTGTAGTTTGTGGCTACTCTTGACACACTCTACATCGATTGCAAGCGATTACGATTACGACTTGCGATTTAATAATTTATCAAATTCTAATTAATTTTAAATAAATTTAATATAATACCGAGTGATGTATTAGTTCAGTGAGGCATTAATAACGTAGTCTGCAGTGATAAACACAGTGTTTTAAGAAAACCAAAAGTTGTTCATAGTTTTGCGTGTGTAATTTTTATACCCTGAGCCCATTGAAAATGGGCAACAATCAACTTTTATAAAAATGTACATGGGCTCAGGGTATCCTACTGTCGAGCGTGCTCGACTGTAGCCGCATCTCACCGCGAGCGAAGCTGACGAGAGCGAGCAGGGGCGGAGCCCCTTGTTTTAAGCTTAAGCAGTTGTCCGAGGCCTTACCGCAAAGCTACTGCCCTGAATTGGACAGATATCGTCTGAAATTAATGAATTACGATAAATGTATGTTTTATAAATAAAAAGGGTA
The DNA here is from genome assembly GCF_004354385.1 of Drosophila innubila. Classification (NCBI taxonomy): domain Eukaryota; kingdom Metazoa; phylum Arthropoda; class Insecta; order Diptera; family Drosophilidae; genus Drosophila; species Drosophila innubila. The sequence continues at coordinate 37,375,140 of NC_047626.1, read as the reverse complement.
TAATGTGTTTAGCAGAATGTATGTAACAAGTAGAAGGGGGCGTGGCAGACCCCCAAAGTATATATATTCTTGATCAGGATCAACAGCCGAGTCGATTGAGCCATGTCCGTCTGTCTGTCCGTCCGTCCGTCCGTCCGTCTGTTTGAACGCGTCGATCTCAGAAACCATAAAAGCTAAAGACTTTAAAGTTGGTATGTAGGTTCCTAAATACCATAGGCAGATCAAGTTTGTTTTTAATTTTGGATCAGACCACTATATCATATAGCTGCCATAGAAAAGATACATCGAAAATAAAGTTATATTATGAAAAAGTTTGTTTGTTGAGATATCAGAACCAAACTGATAGAATATGCATCTGGGCTGATACTATACATCCTGAATAAGTTTGGTTAAAATCGAGCCACTATATCATATAGCTGCAATAGAGACGCTCAATCAATAGTTAAGTCTTAGTATGAAACAAATTTTTGTTTTTTGAGATATCTTAATATCTTGTGGATCTGCATGACCTTAAGTATGAACATTTTTTGTGATTTTTGAGATATCTTAACCAATCTCACACAATATCAATTTGATGTCGTTTTACACATTTTGACCATATTTGGTTCAAATCGGTCTACTATATCATATAGCTGCCAGAGGTGATCTCGGCTTTGAATCAGCCTTTAGTATGAAAACTTCTGCTGTTTCTTAAGATATATCATCCAATCTCGCTGGTGTGTATCTGGTAATGTGTTATATATCCCTACCGAATTTGGTTCAAATCATTTGACTTTTCAATATAGCTGCCAGGAACGATCAGTCGAAAATCCAACATTAGTATGAAAAACTTTTTTTAGTTTTAGGATTTTTCAACCAAACTCACGAACTGTGTATTCTATATTGTCCATTACATCATAACCAATTTTGGTTTAAATCTGTTCACTATATCATACAGCTGCCAAATGACCGACCGGACTAAAATAAAGTTTTAGAATGAAAACCATTTTTGTTTTTGGAGATATCTCAATCAAACTCATAAATTGGGTATCTTTAATTGCCCATTACAAAGTAACCAAATTTGGTAGAAATCGGACCACCATATCATCTAGCTGCCATACGACCGATCGGCGTAAAATCAAGCTTTAGTATGAAAAACTTTTTTGTTTTTTGAGTACCAAACTTTCAAATTGAACACCTCGTATTGCCTTATAAAACCTGTCCAAATTTGGTCGGAATCGGCCCACTATTACATATAGCTTTCGTGGTACCGATCAGTCGAAAATCAACCTTTGCGTAAAACTTGATTCATTGTTTATATGCTAATTACTTAACCGTCTCTCCATGGATTTTAATGAATCATAATTTAAATGACGTGTAATTAATGCAGATATGTCAATAAAATAAAATATGCTTTTGGTCATATCAAATCTATCCAAAAAGTAGGTTTGGTTCTTGTAATTTTGGCTGTTGCCAGTGTTATTAGACATATAGACCTGTTAACCTCTAACTGGTACGACCGTCTGTAGACGGTCATCCGTTTTAAAAATATAAATGGAAAACGAAAAAATTTTTCTTTTCAAACATATTTATTATATATTGAGAATTTATTTTCCGACGTTCTAAAATTTATATGATGGGCTCAGGGTATCCTACTGTCGAGCGTGCTCGACTGTAGCCGCACCTCACCGCGAGCGAAGCGAGCTGGGGGTAGGCGAGCGAAGCGAGCAGGGGGCGGAGCCCCCTTGTTTTTTTTTAAGCTTAAGCAGTTGTCCGAGGCCTTACCGCAAAGCTACTGCCCTGAATTGGACAGATATCGTCTGAAATTAATGAATTACGATAAATGTATGTTTTATAAATAAAAAGGGTATAATGTGTTTAGCAGAATGTATGTAACAAGTAGAAGGGGGCGTGGCAGACCCCCAAAGTATATATATTCTTGATCAGGATCAACAGCCGAGTCGATTGAGCCATGTCCGTCTGTCTGTCCGTCCGTCCGTCCGTCTGTTTGAACGCGTCGATCTCAGAAACCATAAAAGCTAAAGACTTTAAAGTTGGTATGTAGGTTCCTAAATACCATAGGCAGATCAAGTTTGTTTTTATTCTTGAATCAGACCACTATATCATATAGCTGCCATAGAAACGATACATCGAAAATAAAGTTATATTATGAAAAAGTTTGTTTGTTGAGATATCAGAACCAAACTGATAGAATATGCATCTGGGCTGGTACTATACATCCTGAATAAGTTTGGTTAAAATCGAGCCACTATATCATATAGCTGCAATAGAGACGCTCAATCAATAGTTAAGTCTTAGTATGAAACAAATTTTTGTTTTTTGAGGTATCTTAATATCTTGTGGATCTGCATGACCTTAAGTATGAACATTTTTTGTGATTTTTGAGATATCTTAACCAATCTCACACAATATCAATTTGATGTCGTTTTACACATTTTGACCATATTTGGTTCAAATCGGTCTACTATATCATATAGCTGCCAGAGGTGATCTCGGCTTTGAATCAGCCTTTAGTATGAAAACTTCTGCTGTTTCTTAAGATATATCATCCAATCTCGCTGGTGTGTATCTGGTAATGTGTTATATATCCCTACCGAATTTGGTTCAAATCATTTGACTTTTTAATATAGCTGCCAGGAACGATCAGTCGAAAATCCAACATTAGTATGAAAAACTTTTTTAGTTTTTAGGATTTTTCAACCAAACTCACGAACTGTGTATTCTATATTGTCCATTACATCATAACCAATTTTGGTTTAAATCTGTTCACTATATCATACAGCTGCCAAATGACCGACCGGACTAAAATAAAGTTTTAGAATGAAAACCATTTTTGTTTTTGGAGATATCTCAATCAAACTCATAAATTGGGTATCTTTAATTGCCCATTACAAAGTAACCAAATTTGGTAGAAATCGGACCACCATATCATCTAGCTGCCATACGACCGATCGGCGTAAAATCAAGCTTTAGTATGAAAAACTTTTTTGTTTTTTGAGTACCAAACTTTCAAATTGAACACCTCGTATTGCCTTATAAAACCTGTCCAAATTTGGTCGGAATCGGCCCACTATTACATATAGCTTTCGTGGTACCGATCAGTCGAAAATCAACCTTTGCGTAAAACTTGATTCATTGTTTATATGCTAATTACTTAACCGTCTCTCCATGGATTTTAATGAATCATAATTTAAATGACGTGTAATTAATGCAGATATGTCAATAAAATAAAATATGCTTTTGGTCATATCGGGCCCCAAATCTATCCAAAAAAGTAGGTTTGGTTCTTGTAATTTTTTGGCTGTTGCCAGTGTTATTAGACATATAGACCTGTTAACCCTCTAACTGGTACGACCGTCTGTAGACGGTCATCCGTTTTAAAAATATAAATGGAAAACGAAAAAATTTTTCTTTTCAAACATATTTATTATATATTGAGAATTTATTTTCCGACGTTCTAAAATTTATATGATTATTTTCCAATGAACCGTTATTTTACAGAATTTTGTTAAGCTTTACAATTGTGGAAAATACCAAATTTAATTATGACCAAATAAACTGCAATTTCAATCACCAAAAAACAATATTTATTGACTAAGTCTACCGATTTGTGAATTAGACTGCTAGTAGGTAATATTATTCTCTTATGATTTGTAGAAAAATAAATACAAAAATACAACTAGAAGTATTCTTAAAAAGCTAAAAACTGAAGACCGTCTGTAGACGGTCGATGATCAGTTTAGCAGTGATTTAAGTGATGGGACTCCGATTATGTTGTCGACAACATTTAATCTAGAAAATCATACTATTCCAAAACCATTAGAAAATTGGAAAATTATTGAAAAAGATATTTCCGATGCATTTCTTCAAGACTTAAGCCTCTCATTCAATGCTTCCCAAGACACTCATAGCACCACTCCTCATAGCCAATTTCATTGAGAAAAGATGTAAAGCACTGCATTATGGCAGGATGCTGAAGCTATATAGAAATCAGTTGCCTGCAAATAAATGAGGAATATAATAATCACATTTCAAGGAGTCCCTTTGACGGTCTTATGGGCAGTTACAATCCAATGACGAAGATTGGAAACATAAAGAAAGATATTCTACTATATGATGAGTGGTTTTTTTTATCATTTCGTGAACATGAATACCACTAATGCAATCATATTATACAGGTTGGTTCTTGTATAGAAAGTTTCCGATTCAGAGTATTTGATCGGAGAGCAGCTAAAGCATGCAGAGTTCCTTACAAAAATAGCAGAAGGACTTGTCTCCTTCAAGAAAATGACATGCAATGACTTGACCGGCTTAGCAATCACTGAAAACGAGCTGTTCATTTGATATCAGATAAAGATATGATAATGCAAATCATTTTTCAATTTGGCTGGATAAAAAGGAAAATATGCACATAGTTAGTATTTTGGTAGAAGTAAATGCGCAATTCATACAAATCAGTCTCCCAAAAATTTTTTTGAGACAACCATTACAAAAATGTATATATTATAAGACATCTAACTTAAAAAATACGTCTAAATAGGGATTTTCCACATATTACATAGTAACGGTCAACTCAAGAAATTGTTCATTTAAAGCTGCTTATAAATTGATATATTTTATAGTAATTACATATATTTAAGTAAATTGCATATTATTAATATTATATTAGTGATTACTAACTCATCTTTAGAAGCAATAAATAACAAAAGTTATCGCCAAAAGTCGCGTGCGATATTCCCTTGTGATGCAAGCGAACGGCCATATTTTTTTACGCTCAAACCGACACGACCGTCTACACACGGTCTTCAGTATTTTGCACCTGACGGTCGTTCCAACCAACAGAAAATTATGAAATTTAAAGCCTATTTAACCTATATCTACTTATAAAGTAAATACCAACTTGATTCTTAAAAGCAATCGATTGCACACACATTTCACATTTAACATAGATAAGTTGACACCTACACACCATAAATAAGCTAGACATTTGTATGTAATTTAAGGGAGAAAATAATTCAATTCTCGAGCTTAGAAGCGCGAGCAACTTAATGCTAAGAAAACTTACGAGATAAGAATAAGCATAAATATGATAAAAGTCGAACATGAACATAATAAAAACTACAAAAGAGAACACTAGACAAGCTTTTACACCTGCTCATTGCGAAAGGCATCGGCACCCGATCGATCTGTAAATGATTGCCGCTAATGGAGCTGTTGGAGCCTTTTGCTAACATTTTTTAAGAATTCTAATTAAAAATACGCGTCGATTAATACCTCGATCACCCGAATCCGACAACTAGTTCAAAAGATAAAAAAATTTGAAATTTTTAGTGGAATTCTCAAAATGAGATGAAAAAATTGTTTGTCTGTTTGCATCAAAACGCTAAAGAAGCTTAGATGTAATGATGGGGATTTATTGCTTTTCGATAATCTAGAAATGTTTGTTCTACGACTTTTTGAAAAAACCGCTAGTTTAGCGGGAAAACGCTAAATCACGCTAAAGTTGAAACCTCAACAGTTTCCAAACCACAGAAGCTACAGATATGTTCTATATATCTTTGGTGTGTTTGGCGGCTTTTAGGCGTACCTTCAAATTTTCTAAAGTACTCAGGTAACATTTAACAGGTGAAATAGGGGTTTTTAGCCTTAATTTTGACGATTTCTGACAAAACGGCTCTAACGATTGTATGTATGTAAGTATGTTGTAGTACGTAAAATTTTGCGTTTTTTTGGTATATGAAACATAAATTTTTTCTGAGGGGTTTGGAAGATATTATCTGTTAAGTGAATACATACATTTTTCTATCGGTCGAAAATCACGTTTTAGTATGAAAAACCTTTTTTTTATGAGATATCTCAACCAAACTGATACAATATGCATTGGTTAGTTGGTTTTATATATCCTGACCAAAGTTGGTTCAAATCAGACCACTATATCATATAGCTGTCATAGGACTAATCGGGTGAAAATTAGGTTTAAGTATAAAAAACTTTTTTGTTTTATTTAATATTTTAACCAAATTCATAGAATATGTATTAAAGTTAATTTTATACATCCTGACCGAAGTTGGTTCATATCGCACCACTATATCATATAGCTGCCACAGGACCAATCAGGCTTAAATCAAGTTTTACTGTGAAAAACTTTTTTTTATGAGAAATCTTAGCCAAACAAATACAATATGCATTTAACTTGGTTTTATATATCCTCAGCAAAGTTCTTAAGAGATCTTGCATTTCGCTCACGCTGAGGACGTCGCCTCTCTCAAATTTCTTAACGTGCAATTAATATAAGTGTTTGATCAAATTATAATGGCCTATGTCTTAACCCAACTAAGTCAAAATGTATCGTAATATATGTCAGAGCAGCTAGGTTTTCCATCTTGGTCTTATATTCTGGTAGCACAGCAAGTCCTGAGAATTATTGTTCACTCTGGTTATTGTATTTCGTCCGTCTCGAAAACACGTCTGTACTCTATGAATTGCACAACCGGAAAGAAAGTTTTGTCACTTCACTCAGAAAAAAATCCGGTCGAAACTGTCGAAAATCGTTCCCAAACGTAGTCAAAAGCAGCGTGACAACGGTTGTTCATAGTTCATAAACGATTGTTCATAAAATTTGCTAAGCTTTTGGGTCTTTTGTACGATCGATAGGAACAATTCAGGAACATTTTTAGTACACTTTCGTAACGAAGTGGTATTAGCTTAGGAACAATTTGGGGTTGATCTAAGAACGAAAAACATCAGAAAGAAATTTTTTTTATACCTTAGCCCATTGAAAATGGGCAAAAAAATATAATGTGTTTGGCAGAATGTATGTAACAGGCAAAATAAGGGGTGGCAGACCCCATAAAGTATATATATTCTTGATCAGGATCAACAGCCGAGTCGAACTAGCCCTGTCCGTCTGTCTGTCCGTCTGTCCTTCTGTCCGTCTGTCTGTCCGTCTGTTTGAACGCGTCGATCTCAGATACTATAAGTGCTAGAGATTTCAAATTTGGAATGCAGGTTTGTAAATACCATACGCAGGTCAAGTTTGTTTCCAATTTTTGATGCCACGCCCCCTTCGCCCACAAATTGCAAAAAAACGATTTACAGGCTCAATTTTTGACATAGCACTCCCTAACTGAACAATCACTTGAGAAGTATGCGTATTAAACGACCCTGAAAATTTCAAAGCGATTGACCCATAAATAGAGAAGTTATTTCGGAATTAACATTTAATTCAATAATTACATTTTTAATTCAATACATACATTTCAATAATTTACATTTACAATCAAACGTGCGTGCGAGACAGACAGTCCGAATTAGTACCCATTTTTTTTTTTTTTGTACCAAATAAGATCCAAGCGATAAGCAAAAATATTATCGATATCATGTAATGAAAATGTTATTGTATAATTTATGTATATACACATATACCATTTGATTAAAATATAATTGTGCTAATATATAAATATGTATTTTTGCATGGCAAAAATCATCAGAAGCTGATAGCTATGCATGAAAGTGCATGAGAGAAAAGGCGATCATTTTGCAGCACTACTTTTGCATCTTTGCCAAGCACTGAATGCTGCAAAATAATTATTTTAATTATTAATATTTCTGATTCCTTACACATATATAAAATAAGTATCTGCTTATTATCATTGTAAAAAAAAACTTAGCATTTTCCGCTTTAAGAATCTCATAAAATTAGACATTGTCTTTTATTTCAAATTTCGCGCGCACTGCAGCAGCCTTTGGCAGGCTCAAATTTGTTGCGTAAGAGGGAGAGAGTGATACAGGAAAATGGGTGCTGACAGATTGCAGGATGAGCGAAGTTGTAGTTTGTGGCTACTCTTGACACACTCTACATCGATTGCAAGCGATTACGATTACGACTTGCGATTTAATAATTTATCAAACTCTAATTAATTTTAAATAAATTTAATATAATACCGAGTGATGTATTAGTTCAGTGAGGCATTAATAACGTAGTCTGCAGTGATAAACACAGTGTTTTAAGAAAACCAAAAGTTGTTCATAGTTTTGCGTGTGTAATTTTTATACCCTGAGCCCATTGAAAATGGGCAACAATCAACTTTTATAAAAGAGTACATGGGCTCAGGGTATCCTACTGTCGAGCGTGCTCGACTGTAGCCGCACCTCACCGCGAGCGAAGCGAGCAGGGGGCGGAGCCCCCTTTTTCTTTTTTTTAAGCTTAAGCAGTTGTCCGAGGCCTTACCGCAAAGCTACTGCCCTGAATTGGACAGATATCGTCTGAAATTAATGAATTACGATAAATGTATGTTTTATAAATAAAAAGGGTATAATGTGTTTCGCAGAATGTATGCAACAAGTAGAAGGGGGCGTGGCAGACCCCCAAAGTATATATGTTCTTGATCAGGATCAACAGCCGAGTCGATTGAGCCATGTCCGTCTGTCTGTCCGTCCGTCCGTCCGTCCGTCTGTTTGAACGCGTCGATCTCAGAAACCATAAAAGCTAAAGACTTTAAAGTTGGTATGTAGGTTCCTAAATACCATAGGCAGATCAAGTTTGTTTTTATTTTTGGATCAGACCACTATATCATATAGCTGCCATAGAAACGATACATCGAAAATAAAGTTATAGTATGAAAAAGTTTGTTTGTTGAGATATCAGAACCAAACTGATAGAATATGCATCTGGGCTGGTACTATACATCCTGAATAAGTTTGGTTAAAATCGAGCCACCATATCATATAGCTGCAATAGAGACGCTCAATCAATAGTTAAGTCTTAGTATGAAACAAATTTTTGTTTTTTGAGATATCTTAACCAAACTGATAAAAAATGCATTTAACTTGGTTTTGTCTATTCTGGTTGAAGTTCGTTCAAATCGGGCGACTATATCATATAGCTGTCATAGGACCGATCGGTCAAAAATCAACTTTTAGTATGAAAAAGTTTTTTGTTTTTTGAAATATCTTATCCAAACTGTTCGAATACGCATTTAAGTTTGTTTAATTTGGCTCTATATATTATATAATTGCCATAGGAACTATTGGTCGAAAATCAACTTTTAAAAAAGAGTACATGGGCTCAGGGTATTCTACTGTCGAGCGTGCTCGACTGTAGCCGCACCTCACCGCGAGCGAAGCGAGAAGGGGCGGAGCCCCCTTGTTTTACTTTAAAATTCGAGAAAAAGTCGAAAATATGTATTACATTTTTCTTTTCTAATTTATTTTGATAGCTGCATTAATTACACGTTGAAGATATGATACATTAAAATCTATGGAGAGACGACGATATAATATTATTTTGTGTCTAGGCATGTTTTTGTTGACTTTGATGACTTCCTTGTGGAGCGGCATGACCTTAAGTATGAACATTTTTTGTGATTTTTGAGATATCTTAACCAATCTCACACAATATCAATTTGATGTCGTTTTACACATTTTGACCATATTTGGTTCAAATCGGTCTACTATATCATATAGCTGCCAGAGGTGATCTCGGCTTTGAATCAGCCTTTAGTATGAAAACTTCTGCTGTTTCTTAAGATATATCATCCAATCTCGCTGGTGTGTATCTGGTAATGTGTTATATATCCCTACCGAATTTGGTTCAAATCATTTGACTTTTCAATATAGCTGCCAGGAACGATCAGTCGAAAATCCAACATTAGTATGAAAAACTTTTTTAGTTTTTAGGATTTTTCAACCAAACTCACGAACTGTGTATTCTATATTGTCCATTACATCATAACCAATTTTGGTTTAAATCTGTTCACTATATCATACAGCTGCCAAATGACCGACCGGACTAAAATAAAGTTTTGGAATGAAAACCATTTTTGTTTTTGGAGATATCTCAATCAAACTCGTACATTGGGTATCTTTAATTGCCCATTACAAAGTAACCAAATTTGGTAGAAATCGGACCACCATATCATCTAGCTGCCATACGACCGATCGGCGTAAAATCAAGCTTTAGTATGAAAAACTTTTTTGTTTTTTGAGTACCAAACTTTCAAATTGAACACCTCGTATTGCCTTATAAAACCTGTCCAAATTTGGTTGGAATCGGCCCACTATTACATATAGCTTTCGTGGTACCGATCAGTCGAAAATCAACCTTTGCGTAAAACTTGATTCATTGTTTATATGCTAATTACTTAACCGTCTCTCCATGGATTTTAATGAATCATAATTTAAATGACGTGTAATTAATGCAGATATGTCAATAAAATAAAATATGCTTTTGGTCATATCAGCCCAAATCTATCCAAAAAAGTAGGTTTGGTTCTTGTAATTTTTTGGCTGTTGCCAGTGTTATTAGACATATAGACCTGTTAACCCTCTAACGGGTACGACCGTCTGTAGACGGTCATCCGTTTTAAAAATATAAATGGAAAACGAAAAAATTTTTCTTTTCAAACATATTTATTATATATTGAGAATTTATTTTCCGACGTTCTAAAATTTATATGATTATTTTCCAATGAACCGTTATTTTACAGAATTTTGTTAAGCTTTAAAATTGTGGAAAATACCAAATTTAATTATGACCAAATAAACTGCAATTTCAATCACCAAAAAACAATATTTATAGACTAAGTCTACCGATTTGTGAATTAGACTGCTAGTAGGTAATATTATTCTCTTATGATTTGTAGAAAAATAAATACAAAAATACAACTAGAAGTATTCTTAAAAAGCTAAAAACTGAAGACCGTCTGTAGACGGTCGATGATCAGTTTAGCAGTGATTTAAGTGATGGGACTCCGATTATGTTGTCGACAACATTTAATCTAGAAAATCATACTATTCCAAAACCATTAGAAAATTGGAAACTTATTGAAAAAGATATTTCCGATGCATTTCTTCAAGACTTAAGCCTCTCATTCAATGCTTCCCAAGACACTCATAGCACCACTCCTCATAGCCAATTTCATTGAGAAAAGATGTAAAGCACTGCATTATGGCAGGATGCTGAAGCTATATAGAAATCAGTTGCCTGCAAATAAATGAGGAATATAATAATCACATTTCAAGGAGTCCCTTTGACGGCCTTATGGGCAGTTACAATCCAAGGACGAAGATTGGAAACATAAAGAAAGATATTCTACTATATGATGATTGGTTTTTCTTTATCATTTCGTGAACATGAATACCACTAATGCAATCATATTATACAGGTTGGTTCTTGTATAGAAAGTTCCGATTCAGAGTATTTGATCGAAGAGCAGCTAAAGCATGCAGAGTTCCTTACAAAAATAGCAGAAGGACTTGTCTCCTTCAAGGAAATGACATGCAATGACTTGACCGGCTTAGCAATCACTGAAAACGAGCTGTTCATTTGATATCAGATAAAGATATGATAATGCAAATCATTTTTCAATGTGGCTGGATAAAAAGGAAAATATGCACATTTTGGTAGAAGTAAATGCTCAATTCATACAAATCAGTCTCCCAAAAGTTTTTTTGAGACAACCATTACAAAAATATATATATTATAAGACATCTAACTTAAAAAATGCGTCTAAATAGGGATTTTCCACATATTACATAGTAACGGTCAACTCAAGAAATTGTTCATTTAAAGTTGCTTATAAATTGATATATCTTATAATAATTATATATATTTAAGTAAATTGAATATTATTAATATTATATTAGTGATTACTAACTCATCTTTAGAAGCAATAAATAACAAAAGTTATCCCTTGTGATGCAAGCGAACGGCCATATTTTTTTACGCTCAAACCGACACGACCGTCTACCCACGGTCTTCAGTATTTTGCACCTGACGGTCGTTCCAACCAACAGAAAATTATGAAATTTAAAGCCTTTTTAACCTATATCTACTTATAAAGTAAATACCAACTTGATTCTTAAAAGCAATCGATTGCACACACATTTCACATTTAACATAGATAAGTTGACACCTACACACCATAAATAAGCTAGACATTTGTATGTAATTTAAGGGAGAAAATAATTCAATTCTCGAGCTTAGAAGCGCGAGCAACTTAATGCTAAGAAAACTTACGAGATAAGAATAAGCATAAATATGATAAAAGTCGAACATGAACATAATAAAAACTACAAAAGAGAACACTAGACAAGCTATTACACCTGCTCATTGCGAAAGGCATCGGCACCCGATCGATCTGTAAATGATTGCCGCTAATGGAGCTGTTGGAGCCTTTTGCTAACATTTTTTAAGAATTCTAATTAAAAATACGCGTCGATTAATACCTCGATCACCCGAATCCGAAAACTAGTTCAAAAGATAAAAAAATTTGAAATTTTTAGTGGACTTCTCAAAATGAGATGAAAAAATTGTTTGTCTGTTTGCATCAAAGCGCTAAAGAAGCTTAGATGTAATGATGGGGATTTTTGAAATATCTTATCCAAACTGTTCGAATACGCATTTAAGTTTGTTTAATTTGGCTCTATATATTATATAATTGCCATTGGAACTATTGGTCGAAAATCAACTTTTAAAAAAGAGTACATGGGCTCAGGGTATCCTACTGTCGAGCGTGCTCGACTGTAGCCACCTCACCGCGAGCGAAGGAGAAGGGCGAGCCCCTTGTTTTACTTTAAAATTCGAGAAAAAGTCGAAAATATGTATTACATTTTTCTTTTCTAATTTATTTTGATAGCTGCATTAATTACACGTTGAAGATATGATACATTAAAATCTATGGAGAGACGACGATATAATATTATTTTGTGTCTAGGCATGTTTTTGTTGACTTTGATGACTTCCTTGTGGAGCGGCATGACCTTAAGTATGAACATTTTTTGTGATTTTTGAGATATCTTAACCAATCTCACACAATATCAATTTGATGTCGTTTTACACATTTTGACCATATTTGGTTCAAATCGGTCTACTATATCATATAGCTGCCAGAGGTGATCTCGGCTTTGAATCAGCCTTTAGTATGAAAACTTCTGCTGTTTCTTAAGATATATCATCCAATCTCGCTGGTGTGTATCTGGTAATGTGTTATATATCCCTACCGAATTTGGTTCAAATCATTTGACTTTTCAATATAGCTGCCAGGAACGATCAGTCGAAAATCCAACATTAGTATGAAAAACTTTTTTAGTTTTTAGGATTTTTCAACCAAACTCACGAACTGTGTATTCTATATTGTCCATTACATCATAACCAATTTTGGTTTAAATCTGTTCACTATATCATACAGCTGCCAAATGACCGACCGGACTAAAATAAAGTTTTGGAATGAAAACCATTTTTGTTTTTGGAGATATCTCAATCAAACTCGTACATTGGGTATCTTTAATTGCCCATTACAAAGTAACCAAATTTGGTAGAAATCGGACCACCATATCATCTAGCTGCCATACGACCGATCGGCGTAAAATCAAGCTTTAGTATGAAAAACTTTTTTGTTTTTTGAGTACCAAACTTTCAAATTGAACACCTCGTATTGCCTTATAAAACCTGTCCAAATTTGGTCGGAATCGGCCCACTATTACACATAGCTTTCGTGGTACCGATCAGTCGAAAATCAACCTTTGCGTAAAACTTGATTCATTGTTTATATGCTAATTACTTAACCGTCTCTCCATGGATTTTAATGAATCATAATTTAAATGACGTGTAATTAATGCAGATATGTCAATAAAATAAAATATGCTTTTGGTCATATCGGGCCCCAAATCTATCCAAAAAAGTAGGTTTGGTTCTTGTAATTTTTTGGCTGTTGCCAGTGTTATTAGACATATAGACCTGTTAACCCTCTAACTGGTACGACCGTCTGTAGACGGTCATCCGTTTTAAAAATATAAATGGAAAACGAAAAAATTTTTCTTTTCAAACATATTTATTATATATTGAGAATTTATTTTCCGACGTTCTAAAATTTATATGATTATTTTCTAATGAACCGTTATTTTACAGAATTTTGTTAAGCTTTAAAATTGTGGAAAATACCAAATTTAATTATGACCAAATAAACTGCAATTTCAATCACCAAAAAACAATATTTATTGACTAAGTCTACCGATTTGTGAATTAGACTGCTAGTAGGTAATATTATTCTCTTATGATTTGTAGAAAAATAAATACAAAAATACAACTACAAGTATTCTTAAAAAGCTAAAAACTGAAGACCGTCTGTAGACGGTCGATGATCAGTTTAGCAGTGATTTGAGTGATGGGACTCCGATTATGTTGTCGACAACATTTAATCTAGAAAATCATACTATTCCAAAACCATTAGAAAATTGGAAAATTATTGAAAAAGATATTTCCGATGCATTTCTTCAAGACTTAAGCCTCTCATTCAATGCTTCCAAAGACACTCATAGCACCACTCCTCATAGCCAATTTCATTGAGAAAAGATGTAAAGCACTGCATTATGGCAGGATGCTGAAGCTATATAGAAATCAGTTGCCTGCAAATAAATGAGGAATATAATAATCACATTTCAAGGAGTCCCTTTGACGGTCTTATGGGCAGTTACAATCCAATGGCGAAGATTGGAAACATAAAGAAAGATATTCTACTATATGATGAGTGGTTTTTTTTATCATTTCGTGAACATGAATACCACTAATGCAATCATATTTTACAGGTTGGTTCTTGTATAGAAAGTTTCCGATTCAGAGTATTTGATCGAAGAGCAGCTAAAACATGCAGAGTTCCTTACAAAAATAGCAGAAGGACTTGTCTCCTTCAAGGAAATGACATGCAATGACTTGACCGGCTTAGCAATCACTGAAAACGAGCTGTTCATTTGATATCAGATAAAGATATGATAATGCAAATCATTTTTCAATGTGGCTGGATAAAAAGGAAAATATGCACATTTTGGTAGAAGTAAATGCTCAATTCATACAAATCAGTCTCCCAAAAGTTTTTTTGAGACAACCATTACAAAAATATATATATTATAAGACATCTAACTTAAAAAATGCGTCTAAATAGGGATTTTCCACATATTACATAGTAACGGTCAACTCAAGAAATTGTTCATTTAAAGTTGCTTATAAATTGATATATCTTATAATAATTATATATATTTAAGTAAATTGAATATTATTAATATTATATTAGTGATTACTAACTCATCTTTAGAAGCAATAAATAACAAAAGTTATCGCCAAAAGTCGCGTGCGATATTCCCTTGTGATGCAAGCGAACGGCCATATTTTTTTACGCTCAAACCGACACGACCGTCTACCCACGGTCTTCAGTATTTTGCACCTGACGGTCGTTCCAACCAACAGAAAATTATGAAATTTAAAGCCTTTTTAACCTATATCTACTTATAAAATAAATACCAACTTGATTCTTAAAAGCAATCGATTGCACACACATTTCACATTTAACATAGATAAGTTGACACCTACACACCATAAATAAGCTAGACATTTGTATGTAATTTAAGGGAGAAAATAATTCAATTCTCGAGCTTAAAAGCGCGAGCAACTTAATGCTAAAAAAACTTACGAGATAAGAATAAGCATAAATATGATAAAAGTCGAACTTGAACATAATAAAAACTACAAAAGAGAACACTAGACAAGCTTTTACACCTGCTCATTGCGAAAGGCATCGGCACCCGATCGATCTGTAAATGATTGCCGCTAATGGAGCTGTTGGAGCCTTTGCTAACATTTTTTAAGATTTCTAATTAAAAATACGCGTCGATTAATACCTCGATCACCCGAATCCGACAACTAGTTCAAAAGATAAAAAAATTTGAAATTTTTAGTGGACTTCTCAAAATGAGATGAAAAAATTGTTTGTCTGCTTGCATCAAAGCGCTAAAGAAGCTTAGATGTAATGATGGGGATTTATTCCTTTTCGATAATCTAGAAATGTTTGTTCTACGACTTTTTGAAAAAACCGCTAGTTTAGCGGGAAAACGCTAAATCACGCTAAAGTTGAAACCTCAACAGTTTCCAAACCACAGAAGCTACAGATATGTTCTATATATCTTTGGTGTGTTTGGCGGCTTTTAGGCGTACCTTCAAATTTTCTAAAGTACTCAGGTAACATTTAACAGGTGAAATAGGGGTTTTTAGCCTTAATTTTGACGATTTCTGACAAAACGGCTCTAACGATTGTATGTATGTAAGTATGTTGTAGTACGTAAAATTGTTGAGATATCAGAACCAAACTGATAGAATATGCATCTGGGCTGGTACTATACATCCTGAATAAGTTTGGTTAAAATCGAGCCACTATATCATATAGCTGCAATAGAGACGCTCAATCAATAGTTAAGTCTTAGTATGAAACAAATTTTTGTTTTTTGAGATATCTTAATATCTTGTGGATCTGCATGACCTTAAGTATGAACATTTTTTGTGATTTTTGAGATATCTTAACCAATCTCACACAATATCAATTTGATGTCGTTTTACACATTTTGACCATATTTGGTTCAAATCGGTCTACTATATCATATAGCTGCCAGAGGTGATCTCGGCTTTGAATCAGCCTTTAGTATGAAAACTTCTGCTGTTTCTTAAGATATATCATCCAATCTCGCTGGTGTGTATCTGGTAATGTGTTATATATCCCTACCGAATTTGGTTCAAATCATTTGACTTTTCAATATAGCTGCCAGGAACGATCAGTCGAAAATCCAACATTAGTATGAAAAACTTTTTTAGTTTTTAGGATTTTTCAACCAAACTCACGAACTGTGTATTCTATATTGTCCATTACATCATAACCAATTTTGGTTTAAATCTGTTCACTATATCATACAGCTGCCAAATGACCGACCGGACTAAAATAAAGTTTTAGAATGAAAACCATTTTTGTTTTTGGAGATATCTCAATCAAACTCATAAATTGGGTATCTTTAATTGCCCATTACAAAGTAACCAAATTTGGTAGAAATCGGACCACCATATCATCTAGCTGCCATACGACCGATCGGCGTAAAATCAAGCTTTAGTATGAAAAACTTTTTGTTTTTGAGTACCAAACTTTCAAATTGAACACCTCGTATTGCCTTATAAAACCTGTCCAAATTTGGTCGGAATCGGCCCACTATTACACATAGCTTTCGTGGTACCGATCAGTCGAAAATCAACCTTTGCGTAAAACTTGATTCATTGTTTATATGCTAATTACTTAACCGTCTCTCCATGGATTTTAATGAATCATAGTTTAAATGACGTGTAATTAATGCAAATCATTTTTCAATTTGGCTGGATAAAAAGGAAAATATGCACATAGTTAGTATTTTGGTAGAAGTAAATGCTCAATTCATACAAATCAGTCTCCCAAAAATTTTTTTGAGACAACCATTACAAAAATATATATATTATAAGACACATCTAACTTAAAAAATACGTCTAAATAGGGATTTTCCACATATTACATAGTAACGGTCAACTCAAGAAATTGTTCATTTAAAGCTGCTTATAAATTGATATATTTTATAATAATTATATATATTTAAGTAAATTGCATATTATTAATATTATATTAGTGATTACTAACTCATCTTTAGAAGCAATAAATAACAAAAGTTATCGCCAAAAGTCGCGTGCGATATTCCCTTGTGATGCAAGCGAACGGCCATATTTTTTTACGCTCAAACCGACACGACCGTCTACCCACGGTCTTCAGTATTTTGCACCTGACGGTCGTTCCAACCAACAGAAAATTATGAAATTTAAAGCCTTTTTAACCTATATCTACTTATAAAGTAAATACCAACTTGATTCTTAAAAGCAATCGATTGCACACACATTTCACATTTAACATAGATAAGTTGACACCTACACACCATAAATAAGCTAGACATTTGTATGTAATTTAAGGGAGAAAATAATTCAATTCTCGAGCTTAGAAGCGAGCAACTTAATGCTAAGAAAACTTACGAGATAAGAATAAGCATAAATATGATAAAGTCGAACATGAACATAATAAAAACTACAAAAGAGAACACTAGACAAGCTATTACACCTGCTCATTGCGAAAGGCATCGGCACCCGATCGATCTGTAAATGATTGCCGCTAATGGAGCTGTTGGAGCCTTTGCTAACATTTTTTAAGAATTCTAATTAAAAATACGCGTCGATTAATACCTCGATCACCCGAATCCGAAAACTAGTTCAAAAGATAAAAAAATTTGAAATTTTAGTGGACTTCTCAAAATGAGATGAAAAATTGTTTGTCTGTTTGCATCAAAGCGCTAAAGAAGCTTAGATGTAATGATGGGGATTTATTCCTTTCGATAATCTAGAAATGTTTGTTCTACGACTTTTGAAAACCGCTAGTTTAGCGGGAAAACGCTAAATCACGCTAAAGTTGAAACCTCAACAGTTTCCAAACCACAGAAGCTACAGATATGTTCTATATATCTTTGGTGTGTTTGGCGGCTTTTAGGCGTACCTTCAAATTTTCTAAAGTACTCAGGTAACATTTAACAGGTGAAATAGGGGTTTTTAGCCTTAATTTTGACGATTTCTGACAAAACGGCTCTAACGATTGTATGTATGTAAGTATGTTGTAGTACGTAAAATTTTGCGTTTTTGGTATATGAAACTTTGGTATATGATATTTTGGCTGAGGGGTTTGGAAGATATTACCTGTTAAGTGAATACATACATTTTTCTATCGGTCGAAAATCACGTTTTAGTATTAAAAACCTTTTTTTTATGAGATATCTCAACCAAACTGATACAATATGCATTGGTTAGTTTTATATATCCTGACCAAAGTTGGTTCAAATCAGACCACTATATCATATAGCTGTCATAGGACTAATCGGGTGAAAATTAGGTTTAAGTATAAAAAACTTTTTTGTTTTATTTAATATTTTAACCAAATTCATAGAATATGTATTAAAGTTAATTTTATACATCCTGACCGAAGTTGGTTTATATCGCACCACTATATCATATAGCTGCCACAGGACCAATCAGGCGAAAATCAAGTTTTACTGTGAAAAACTTTTTTTTATGAGAAATCTTAACCAAACAAATACAATATGCATTTAACTTGGTTTTATATATCCTCAGCAAAGTTCTTAAGAGATCTTGCATTTCGCTCACGCTGAGGACGTCGCCTCTCTCAAATTTCTTAACGTGCAATTAATATAAGTGTTTGATTAAATTATAATGGCCTATGTCTTAACCTTACTAAGTCAAAATGTATCGTAATATATGTCAGAGCAGCTAGATTTTCCATCTTGGTCTTATATTCTGGTAGCACAGCAAGTCCTGAGAATTATTGTTCACTCTGGTTATTGTATTTCGTCCGTCTTGAAAACACGTCTGTACTCTATGAATTGCACAACCGGAAAGAAAGTTTTGTCACTTCACTCAGAAAAAAATCCGGTCGAAACCGAAATCGTTCCCAAACGTAGTCAAAAGCAGCGTGACAACGGTTGTTCATAGTTCATGAACGATTGTTCATAAAATTTGCTAAGCTTTTGGGTCTTTTGTACGATCGATAGGAACAATTCAGGAACATTTTTAGTACACTTTCGTAACGAAGTGGTATTAGCTTAGGAACAATTTGGGGTTGTTCTAAGAACAAAAAAACATCCAAAAAAAAAAAAAAAATTTTTTTTTAAGTTTAAGCAGTTGTCCGGCCGGCCGAGGCCTTACCGCAAAGCAACTGCTCTGAATTGGACAGATAACGTCTGAAATTAATGAATTACGATAAATGTATGTTTTATAAATAAAAAGGGTATAATGTGTTTGGCAGAATGTATGTAACAGGTAGAAGGGTGCGTGGCAGACCCCCAAAGTATATATATTCTTGATCAGGATCAACAGCCGAGTCGATTGAGCCATGTTCGTCTGTCCTTCCGTCCGTCCGTCCGTCTGTTTGAACGCGTCGATCTCAGAAACCATAAAAGCTAGAGACTTTAAAGTTGGTATGTAGGTTCCTAAAAACCATAGGCAGATCAAGTTCGTTTTTATTTTTGGATCAGACCACTATATCATATAGCTGCCATAGAAACGATCCATCGAAAATAAAGTTATAGTATGAAAAAGTTTATTTGTTGAGATATCATAACTAAACTGATAGAATATGCATCTATTCTGGTATTATACATCCAGTACATATACATTTAACTTGGTTTTGTACATCCTGACCCAAGTTCGTTCAAATCGGTCGACTATATCATATAGCTGTCATAGGACCGATTGTTAGAGCCTAACAAAACTGATAGAATTTGCATTAATGAACCACATTTAGCTCAAATCGGTTCTATATATCATATATCTGCCATTGGAACAATAGGTCGAAATCTACTTTTATAAAAGAGTACCTGGGCTCAGGGTATCCCCTACTGTCGAGCGGGCTTGACTGTAGCCGCACCTCACCGCGAGCGAAGCGAGCAGGGGGCGGAGCCCCTTTGTTATTATTCAACTTAAAAACAGTCCTTGCACAGTGTGGGAAACAAGCCCGGGTTTTCTGAAATATAATATTGTTAAATTTCAAACGCCTATTATAGTTCAAGTATCGAAATTTATGTATCAAGAACATGGGGTCATAGTTTGAAATCCATTGTAGATGTTTTGTTAACAAGAAAATAAGAAAGATGCGGTCATGAATTATTACCAAATGTGCTTGATATTTTTCGGTATTTTTTTTCTGAGTGTTGTCATCTTTTTTGTGCCTCTTCTTTCATACATGTCACTGTCTCTTTAGGCCTGTTAGTGAACTCTTTTTAACGCTGATTACTGAATAACACTCTCAGGCCATGCTCGGCAGAGGCATCCCTTGTCCCTTGCTTTCAGTGGTAACCCTAGTATAACACAATAGGACAACTCTGTTAAATGTTAACTTAAAAGTTAACAATCAGAATTAATAGTAACATTTACTGGGATCTACGACACGGCTATCCTGATGATTCACACGTCCTCGTGTGTGTACCATCATGCGTTACTCAAAGTTGTATTTGTTGAATCTTCTTAGGAGCTTCTTTAATTATACTCTGAGCCCATTAAAAATGGGCAAATGTGTTCGGCAGAATGTATGTAACAGGCAGAAGGGGGCGTGGCAGACCCCCCAAAGTATATATATTCTTGATCAGGATCAACAGCCAAGTCGATTAAGCCATGTCCGCCTGTCTGTCCGTCCGTCCGTCCTTCTGTTTGAACGCGTCGATCTCAGAAAACACAAAATCTAGAGACTTCTCCATCAAGTATTTCAGTTACCACAAAAGGTCCCCTAAATTTGGGATCCAACTTTGTTTGAATTCTTTCTTCAGCTTTGAGTAGGACATGATCACCAACCTTATGTCTTACAATTTAAGCTTTATTTTTATCAAACCGAGGCTTATCGTAATTGGCATTTTTGTTGATGTTATTTATGGCTTTTATATATATCAAATCCCTATCAATTTAGCTTTCATTCCCAATTGTAATCATACCTTTCCCAATTCACAATTATAACGAGCAATATTTTGTTACACGATTCGTCGTGCTGTTAACTGCCAGCTGAATATCATTTGAAGCATCCTGACAAGATCGCTGACTGGTTTCAACCGCCGTCAACATGCTTTCCTTAGTACTCAAGAGTCGCTCAACTTGGCCATTAGCTCGACTGGCGCCTGTCGCGAATATCAGGTGTAAGGCAATTTTTTGCGTGGAACAGAATTTTCTAAAATTGGTACTAGCCAAACATCTGCCTTGGTCGGCTATAATGCGTGCCGGTACTCCAAATAAATAAATAGATTCCTTAACCGCTATTATACAATTTTCTGCATCAAGGTTAAGTGTATGATGCAGATGAACAAATTTGGTAAAGGCATCAATTAGTACTATAACATACTCTTTTAAGTCATTTTTTCCACTTAATTTTCCACTTATGTCAATATTCACCGTGTGCCATGGTATGTCAACTTTCGGAATGGGGTGCATTTTAAATTGTGGCTTACCTGGTGGTTGTTTGGCGACCTTACAGGTGACGCAATTTAAAAAAAAACCTCCTCACACATTTGGGCATTTTGACAAACCAGTAATTGCTATACATTTTGTCTAAGGTTTTCTCCCAGCCCAAGTGCATTATTGATTTAT
Organism: Drosophila innubila; assembly: GCF_004354385.1. NCBI lineage: Eukaryota > Metazoa > Arthropoda > Insecta > Diptera > Drosophilidae > Drosophila > Drosophila innubila. Next base: position 37,353,122 of record NC_047626.1, on the reverse strand, counting down.
GCACGTTGTTATTCACAGACCACCTAAAAGTCCTAGGCACAACAGGTTAACACTTAGTTCTACCATTTCTCTGTATCTTTTGATACAATATTCCTGATCTTAATTCGTAAGTCCTTTCCTGTTCCCTTCCTAATTCATCATTAAGCGATTTCGAAAGGAAGTGGAAGTGGAAGCTACTGGCAACGGATTTCGAGAGAAGAAATCAGCGTGTGATATGCGTTCTCCTTTCCAATATTCAGTACTAAAATCAAACGTTTGTAGGAATGACCACCATCTATGCATCCTTGGAGTAAGATCTACCTTTTTTATGCTTGCTTTCAAAGAGTTACAATACGTAAGCACTACAAATTTTCTAATGCTCGTATAATTGAGCGCTGAAAGACTGAAGATGCATTTTTCAGTCCTAAAGGCATAGCTAGAAATTCATATTGTCCTTCTGGTGTGCCGGTAGTCTACACATTTGCTATGACTGTCCGATTAGATCGAGTTATATACCGATCGATAGGTTAAGTCCTAAATAACAAAATTACATACTAAAACTTTTGCTAACTCACCTGGTTTATGAGATAAGGAGATGTAAGTGGGAGGGGCACAATTTAGATGATTGCAGCTGGTGGGGCTGTTGGGACCTTTTGGTAACATTTTTTATTTATTTTAGAATTTGTATTAAAAAAAAAAACCTCAATTGATACCTCGATTACCCAAATCCGATAACTGGTTCAAAAGATAATTAAATTTGAAGTTTTTAGTGTACTTCTCCAAATAAAATGAAAAGTTAGTTTCTTTGTTTGTCTGTTTGTCTCAAAGCGCTAAAGAAGCTTCAATGTAATGATGGGGATTTATTCCTTTTCGAAAATCTAGAAATGTTTGCTCTACGACTTTTGGAAAAAAAGCTAGCTTAGCGGAGAATCACCAAATCCCGCTAAAATTGAGACCCCCGCAGTTTCCAAACCGTAAAAGCTACAGATATGTCCTATATATCATTGGAAAGGTAATTTTGAGGTGTGCCTTTTTTAAATTTACATTGTCTTTATTATTGAATCTTATCAAATCTTATATTTAAAGCTTAACTAACAGTCATGTTGACTTAATATGAACTAAGGTGCCGCAAGGGTATATTGCTGGGCTGGAAGCTCGTTTCGTTAAAGGAGGGTTCGACTGCAAACCCGAGTTAATCGCCGAGCAAGAGGACGTGGGTGCGAGGATAGCTTAATGTTGTAGTTCGCCTTTTGTCGTGCTATCTTATCTTGGACGTATATAACGTTTAAGTCTCTATGAATGTTCTCGTTTCGACCATACCATGGTGCCCCAGTGATAGTCCTCAAGATTTTTGATTGTGCTCGCTGGATGATATCAATATTGCTACTACACGCGTTTCCCCACAGCTGCGAGACGTAGGTCCACACTTTTAGTATGGTGGAATTGTAAAGAAGGACCTTGAATAACATCACCAATAAAGATTATTGGCTTTCAGTTTAATCTGCGTTTTCTTTGCTTCAAGGTGACGACGCCAGGTGAGCCGCCTATCAAGATAAGCGCCAAGGTACGTTACTTCTTTGGCATGTGGAAGTTGCGCATAAAACATTGTTAACGGAGGACATATTTGCAAGTTCAGAGTAAATGTGATGTGTTTACAGTTTTGTTTATTTATTTTAATACGCCAGTCGGCTATCCATTTCTCTTCTACCGCCAAATGTTCAGCTAGACGTGCTGTTGCTTGAATGGGGCATCTGGAGCGACTAAGGATTGCGGTGTCGTCGGCAGACGTAGATGTTGATAGCCGCTCGTTTTAAGCGATGTCCGCTGTGTATATTACGTAAAGTGTTGGTCCCAATACACTTCCCTGAGGAACTCCAGCTTCTATAATATGATCATTAGATGTAGTAGTGTTGTATCTCACTGCGAAGACTCTATTGTAGATGTACGACTCGAGAAGCTTATGAGTGTACACCGGGAGCGTCGTTTTAATTTTATGCATAAGCCACACTCGATCGAAGGCCTGGGAGACGTCGAGGAATATTGCACTGCAGTATTCCCGATGTTCGAATGCTGTACGTATTTCTGATGTTATTCAGTTAACTTGCTCGATAGTTCCATGCTTTTATCGGAAGCCAAATTGATGTTTTGGGATTGTGTTGTGTGTTCTCAGATGGGGAATTATGCGCGCCAAGACGCATTTTTCAAAAAGCTTAGACAAGCACGGTAGTAGTCTAATTGCTCTATACGATGATGGTATTGTATGATCTTTTCCAGGTTTGGGAATCATTATAATGACCGATTTCTTCCATTTTTTGGGAAGCAGCCAAGTGTTGTAATCGCGTAGAAAAGGTAACAGATGAGGGAAATAGCACAGTTTGGAAGTTCAATGATCATTTTTTGAGTTATTAGATCACAGCCTGGAGCTTTCTTTGGTTTCATCTGCTCTTTTATGACTTTTACAATTTCATTTGGACGAAATTCAGGTGGTTCAGGTTCGCCAGGACTTTGAGATGCACAGGATGATAGTAAAAACGAATTTGTTGCGGGGTTTGGTTGGAATGCATTACATAGGTGAGCAGCAAGTGTGTAAGCTCTGACTTTGTCGCTATGGGCCCAGTAGCCTTAGGAGTTTCTTAAAGGCGTTATCGTTACGATCTGCGCACTTAGCGTAGGGTGAGCCCTCCTGCTTGGTACTGGTTGGTGATAATTATTCTATGTAGCGGCGTTGGGCATCTGCTTCGTCTTGCTTAAGAGCTTTGCTGAGTCTGCGTGAAGCATCTTTAAAGCGATGTTTTGTAGATGGCGACCGGTGAGACTGCCATTCACGTCGCAATCGTCGCTTTTCTAGAACAAGTTGTTCTATTTGAAGATTAGTTTTGCGCTGATTGGTCTGCACATGCGCGTGTTGTGGAGTAGAGATTTTAGCTGCTGCAACAAGTACAGATTCTAGTAAATCAGCTGAGCAGTCGATGTCCGCTTCGATGTTGAACTGCGGGGCAATATTGAGGTGAGAGCTAACGTATTTCTTGTTCTTGAGCCAGTTGGTTTTGTGTGTTGTAGGTCTATTAGAATATTCCACATATTCCGGGGATTGGAGTAGATTTAATAAAACGGGGGAGTGGTCGGATGAAAGATCTAAAAGTGCTTATCAGATTGCGTGAAATGTTTTTGTCACAGCAAAATCTTTTAAGTCTGGTTGTTTGTTAGGGTCTGTTGGACAGTATGTTGGACTACCCGGGGAAACATAGTTGAGTTTTTTGCTTGGTTTTATGATTGCGTTGTATAACTGCCTTTCTTTTGTGGTCACAAGGCGAGAGCCCCAGTGCGGGTTTTTTGCATTGTAGTCTCCTGCTGCTATAAATCGTTGTCCCAGTGAATTGTAGAATTGCATGAATTGATCTTCAAAGATTGTAAAAATGGGAGGACAGTATACAGCGGCAATAGTCAGATTGCGGATGTCCGACTGTAAAATTATAGATGTGGCTTGTAGATAGTTTGCCGCAAACCTTTTGTGGAATTCATGTTTGATGCGGTTTCTTATTAGAATACTGGTTCCGCCGTGTGCTTTTCCATCCGGATGATCTGTACCGTAGAATATGTAGCCGCGTATTTGAAAATTATATTTGTTAGTAAGGTGCGTCTCAGAAATCAGCATTACATCAATGTGATTGTCGTATAGGAATTGGGTAAGTTGGCGTTAGCGTTCCACAGAGATATTCGTAGAGGAGCCATTGATTATTTGGATTGTTGAGATGCAAGCATCTGTATCAAGGTGTTTTGATTTTGCATGAGATTTTTTATAGAACTCCATCATACTTTGTTGTAGGGTGAAAATAATCGCTTCAATAGAGCTTTGTGACTGCTGCATGGGTTGCTGAGCGTTATCCATACTCGAATCTTCTTGTATTACCCTTGGGGGCGCTGCTGAGGGAGTTGATTTTGAACGCCAGATTTTAAAGCATTAGCGAACGATATGCCGTTGATAGTGTTTGCGGGACCAAATGAGGACCTAGCTGTTTTGGCGAAAAGACGTCGGTGTAGTTTGGGATGCTGTAACTGCACCTGGCAGGTGCTGATGGCGCGCTGTTGGTACTCGTCGGCTGCGGCTTTTTAGTTCCTTGTACACTTGACAGCCTCTGTAATTAGCAGTGTGATTTCCACCGCAGTTTCCGCACTTTTTTGTACTAGGGTCATTCTTGTTGACTTGGCAGGAATCAGGGCCATGGGAGTCTCCACAAGCTTCACATACCGAACGCAGCGTGCAGTACGTCCCCTGGTATGCCCATATTCCTGGCAGTTTGAGCATTGGACTGGACCATTGCGTTTGTGTGGTTCCTCAACAGTGATCCGGCGTTGCAGCAGGAGCTGTAGTTTGTAGATCGGGTGCACTTCATTTTTCTTTGGAGCTTTACTATCTGGCTCCAGCTCAATTTTAAAGAGAGGTTGCGATATTTTGCTTTTGTTTAACATATTTGTGACTCTCTTAGCGAGAAAGCCCTTATCTTTTAACGCACTTGCGACCTCGGAAGGAGTTACATCCGGTTCAATACCTTTAAGTACCACCTGCAGGCCCTTGCTGCTTTTTAGTTGGTAAGTGTAGAAGTTTTTCTTAGCTTCATTTAGATACATGGAGATTTTACGGAAATGCTCCTCGTCTTTTGATTGAAGCTTGATTTCATGAATATTCCCTTTAATTAAAGGAACGTCATGAAAATTGTTGTTTCCAACGAGATCAACAATCTTGTTCACCAATGCTTTGAATATCTTCTCCCGAATGTATATAGATGGGGCCTTTAGTTTCCTTGGTCCATTTCCAGCTTCGGTAGGCTGGTCGTTGACAGTATCAGCCAGCGGTGCAACCCTATTGTTGGTGTTTACTGAGTGCGCAGCAGTTTGGTTTGAGTCACCGCGATAAATTTTTGTTTTATTTCCCCGTATTTTTTGTGGGCTAAGTTTTCGCTCTATTTGAATGTAGCGATCCAATCCGGTCTGCCTAGCCGGACCCGCTGCTTTTAACGCTGCACTTGCAATCGAAGCAGTAGTTGAAAGAGCTTGCGCTTGGTCAGCAGAAGTTGGTACGACGACTGTTGACACAGTTAACGTTGTTGTTGTCGTAGCGTTAGCTGCAGCGACTTGTGAGGGCAAGTTTGGTGGTGATAGTGGATTCCGCGGAGAGGAGGTTGGTAATGGAGAGGCACACTCGTCGCTCCAGGTTTCTGGAGTTGTAGTTTTCTACGGCTAAGAAGTTCTGCTTTGATTTTTCAGATGTTTGTGGTGTTGCGTCGGAGACATAGCGTTATTTTTGGCCAAAGAGAGTCGCCACTCGTCTTGCTCAGCGAAGTTAACACTTGCTCAATTCAAATTCTATTTGATTTGCTTATAGCTTATATATTAGCTTAATTACACTTTTAAAACTAAATTGATGATCATCATTTTAGATTTTAACCGCACTTGGGTACTATTTAATTTTGATTCTTTCGGAGCGCTGTAAAGAAACACGTCTGCACGGTCCGAAGGTTTGTATTTCAATGATTAACTGTTAACTGATTACGAATAATTTATCCTTCTTTTCATCAAAAAGAAAATCAGGTAGACCTTGTCGGCCAGTTATCGGCCATCGCTTAGCTGCGTCATCGCTGAACTGTAAACTTTTTTTATGAAGTGCTCAGGTAAAATTTTACAGATGAAAAAATGTTTTTTGGCTCACATTTTGATGATTTTAGAAAAATTGACATTCAACATTTTTATCAAATTTTAATATGTTATAGTCAATAATTTCGCGTTTTTTGACATATCACACTTGTCTGTGAAAGTTCGCTTTCTCAAGATAGAAACAAATAAGTGTATAAGTTAACTAAAGTCAACAATCTCTAGATTGTTGACCGTAACCCGATGCCAGCCAAAATTGCTGAATAAGCTTTTGGCCGGACGTCGTTGCATAGCAGGCAAGCGCTGCATATTTGAGCGGCCGCTATGAGACGATTGCGAAACCATAAGTTTCGCTTTCGAGTAAATTGAAAAATAAAAATTGTATTAGTTCGAAATAAAGATCCAAAGAATCATAACGTACTCCGACGCGACGTCGTAAAAAAATCAAATCGTTTTACTTTATTTGATCTATGATCAAAAGTGACTAATTGGCGCCCAACTAGTGGTAGTTTCGGTTACCCGCGGAATTGCAAATCAATTTATTTGCAAAATTACAATTACAAGGCTCAGTCAGATCGACAGAGCTGTGTAGTGACATTACTAAACACACACAAACAACGTACAGTGCGTGTAAGCGAATAATAAAATCGCTTAAATATAACCAGAGAACTGCAACGGTTCTCTGAATATAACAGTGGCAGTGAATTGACCTCGTCTTTGTCGCAATTGACAGAGGTGCGCTTAAGCGCAACATTAATAAATTTGTACACCGAAGCCGCTGGAGCTCTTCGGGCTGCGGTTTGTCGCCAGTTTAACGCGCAAGTTATCTGGACAGCGTTGAAGTTTAATCACATTGACTGCAGCGCGGGAGTATCAACTATAACTCTTGGGATTAGATAATTTGGCTAGGATTTACATTCAGAAAAAAACATGTAAGTGGGAACTTTTATATCACATCTATTTTAAATCTGAGTTTAAATTATTTAAGCATTATTTTTTTGCAAAGACGTTCATAGCTTTAAAAATTATAATAAATATAATTATTGACAGACATTACATTGAGAATTTCATTAACTCCGTGAACAAATTTTAAGTTGTGTAAAAAAAAAAAAAATTAATTAAAAACTAATTACCCCGCTCAGCTTATGAAATTTGAGCCACAGCTTTTATTCATGCATATTTGTTGTTGGTCTTGCGCTCAGCCGCCAGCACTTGAATTCAATTGTTTTTGTTTGTTTTTGTTTTGATTATTCGTTTTGTGTGTGGGCCCATGAGCTCGCCGTTTTCGCTCTATAGAACCCCTTTGCATCGTTCTAGTGATTCAGATTCAGATTCTGATAATAACATTAGAGTTCTTAGGAGCAGAGTCATCAAAAATAATCGCGCCCTTGTAGCTTCTTCACCCAAAATGGACCCAGAACAGCTTAATACAGTAGTGCGGGCAGCGATTGCAAATGCCTTAGCTGAACAGGCAGCTGTTAACCAGCGTGATCAGCAAGCATTGTTACAGAGAATCAATGAGTTGTCTGAGCAAGTGTCGGCAGCTCACGTTACACCTCCAGTAGTGCAGTCTTATACTGCTATAGAAATTAGGAATGACGTCCGCTGTGACGAGCCTCTAGATGCAGTAAAATGCTTGCCCGAATTTACTGGGGTACAAGAATCGTATGTCTCTTGGAGACAGGGCGCTGTTGCCGCCTATCACATTTTTAAACCCTATAACGGCAGTTCTCGCCATTACCAGGCAGTCATCATTATCAGAAGTAAGATTAGAGGTGCCGCTGATTCACTGCTGTCCTCATTCGGTACAGTACTAAATTTCGACGCTATAATTAGTCGCCTCGACTTTACATATAGTGACAAGCGACCAATCCATGTCATAGAGCAAGAGTTGGGTACTCTCAGACAGGGAGGACTTTCGCTGCTTCAGTACTATGATGAAGTAGAGAAAAAGCTCACATTGTTGACTAACAAAGTCAACATGTCATATGAGCCGGCCCTGGCAAAGGGCCTTTGCGAAAAATTCAGAGACGATGCGCTCCGAGTATTCATATCGGGCCTCAAGCGTAGTCTCACAGATGTACTCTTTGCGGCAAAGCCCAAAGACTTGCCTTCGGCGTTGGCTCTCGCACAAGAGGTCACGTCTAATCATGAAAGGTCCGCGTTCGCAGCTAATTTTGCGAAAAGTCTAGAGGACAAAGAACGCAAGCCATATGTAAAGACGCAGGGTCGCCAGCAGGAGAGACAATCTCAGCAGGCTGACTCACAACCAAGCGGTTCAAAAAATCCGCATTTTAATAAACAGAACAAGCCACAAGCCCAGAGCGATCAGCGAAGCGGCAGGCAACAAAATAACGGCACACAGGTGCCCATGGAGGTTGATCCCTCTGTTTCAAGAATCTTGCATCCTACTCAGGCCCCAGCCTTCACCAACAGGAAGCAATCCGCGTCTGACCGTTCAGGCGGTCAGAGGGGACAGCAGAGGTTGAATCATGTCTCGCAAGATGCTGGACAGAGGACAGAGGCATATGCCAACGCTGCTGCAAGCGTAGAGGCGCAGGTTGATGATGACACTAGCGCTGGCTATGACTCTGATGCCCTCAATTTTTTAGGGGGAGGTCCCTGCTGCCCGTCATCAGACGAAGAGTAGCGGGGATCGATATGAATTTCCTTATAGACACGGGCGCATCTAAGAATTTTATCCGACCACACAAGGGGTTAAGAGGTGTCCGCTCTGTAGAGTCCCCCTTCACTATCTATTCAATTCACGGAACTACTAGAATTACACAAAAATGTTTTGTTTCATTGTTTAATTTGAAGGCAACATTTTTCATTCTGCCGGACCTTACAACGTTCGATGGAATAATAGGCCACGACCTGCTAAAGCAGGCGGAAGCGTCACTTTGCTTAGCCTCAGGGCGGCTCAAATGGGGTTCGGAAGATGAACAAATTTCCTTCCATACCTGCTCTGATGTCAATCACACGAATGTAGATTGCTCGGACGCACCCCCTTCTGTAAAAAAAGATTTCCTCAAAGTGCTAAAGGATAGAAATAGGGCTTTCGCAGACCCCAATGAATCCTTGCCTTACAACACCTCCGTTGTAGCTACAATTAGGACGGTGGATGAGGAACCGATATATGCCAAACTTTACCCATACCCAATGGGCACAGCTGATTTCGTAAACAAAGAAATCCAGAATCTGTTGAAAGATGGCATAATACAAAAGTCAGTCTCCCCTTATAATAACCCCATTTGGGTGGTAGACAAGAAAGGCACTGACGAAGCTGGCAATCGGAACATGCGTTTAGTTATGGACTTTCGCAAACTCAACGAAAGAACCATACCCGATAAATACCCCATGCCAAATATCTCAATGATATTGGGAAACTTGGGTAAAGCCAAATTTTTCTCGACACTAGACCTCAAGTCTGGGTATCATCAAATCATTCTCGCTGAACGCGATCGTGAGAAAACTGCTTTTGCAGTAAACGGGGGAAAGTACGAGTTTCGAAGACTCCCCTTCGGTCTGAAAAATGCTGCTAGCATCTTTCAAAGGACCATTGATGATATCTTGCGAGAGCAGATCGGCAAGTTCTGCTACGTATATGTTGATGACGTGATCATTTTTTCAGAAAATGAAGAAATGCACGTCAAGCATGTGGATTGGGTTCTTAAAAACCTACTCGAGGCTAACATGAGGGTCTCGATTGAAAAGTCACGTTTTTTTAAGAAAAGCGTGAACTTTCTCTGATTCATAGTTACCAGTAACGGTACTACAACGGATCCGGAGAAAGTGAAAGCCATACAAGACTTTCCAGAGCCTAAAACGGTATTCGAAGTCCGTTCGTTCTTGGGCCTTGCGAGCTACTATAGGTGTTTCATTAAGGATTTTGCGGCAATAGCAAGACCTATTTCGGACATCTTAAAAGGGGAAAATGGGTCAGTCAGTAGGTACAGGTCGCGGAACATTCCGGTGCAGTTTACCGAAGCGCAACAACGAACGTTTTGTAAACTACGTAGCATTTTGGCATCTGAAGATGTCATGCTTAGGTATCCTGACTTCAAGAAGCCGTTCGATCTAACGACGGACGCTTCAGCTTATGGCATAGGTGCAGTACTCTCTCAAGAGGGTCGTCCAATTACAATGATCTCAAGGACATTGAAGGACAGAGAAGTCAATTATGCTACGAATGAAAGAGAGCTATTGGCTATCATTTGGGCACTAGCTAAGCTTCGGCACTATTTGTATGGCATTAAAGACATAAACATCTTTACTGACCATCAGCCTTTAACCTTCGCAGTATCGGAATCCAATCCTAATGCGAAGATTAAAAGATGGAAAGCGCGCATTGAAGAGTCCAATGCGCGAATATTCTACAAGCCCGGTAAAGAGAACCTGGTTGCTGACGCCTTGTCCAGACAACAGCTTAACGCTTTGGAAGGAAAAGAGCTCGACTCTTGCGCTGCAACAATTCACAGTGAGGCTTCCCTCACTCACACTATAGAAACCACAGAAAAGCCGTTAAATTGCTTTCAGAACCAAATAGTTCTGGAGGAGGCACGCTTTTCAGGAAAACGCAGGTTCATCCTGTTTGAAAACAAAAGGCGTCACTTAATCAGTTTCACCTGTAAAGATTCTCTTATGGGTGAGCTAGAAGATGTAATCATTCCAAAAGGCGTCAATGCCTTTCACTGTGATTTGCATACTCTCGCAATGATACAAGACGAAGTAGTTCGAAGATTCCCTTCCACTAAATTTTGGCACTGCAAAAATCGTGTAGTTGACATATTTAGTGTTGGGGAAAGGAGAGAAATTCTCACCACCGAACATAATAGAGCCCACAGGTCGGCTCAGGAAAATGTGAAGCAAGTACTTTCTGAGTACTACTTCCCAAAAATGGCCAAACTGGCCAATGAAATTGTCCAAAATTGCAAGACATGCGCTAGGGCTAAGTACGATAGACACCCTAGAAAACAAGAGCTCGGTGAAACACCAGTTCCGTCGCAGGTAGGGGAGATGCTACACATAGACATCTTCTCTACTGACAAAAAATTTTTCCTCACCTGCATTGACAAATTTTCCAAATTCGCTGTGGTTCAGCCAGTTTCCTCGAGAACTATTGAGGACCTGAAGCCAGCCTTGCTCCAGCTCATGAATTTTTTTCCAAAGGCAAAATCGATATACTGTGACAACGAACCATCGTTGAATTCACAAACGATTTCCGCAATGCTGAGCAATTATTTTGGAGTTAGCATTTCAAACGCACCTCCCCTACACAGTGTTTCCAATGGGCAGGTAGAGCGATTTCACAGCACATTGCTGGAACTTGCCAGATGTTTGAAAATTGACAAAGGAATAAGCGACACGGTAGAAATCATTCTACTAGCAACAACAGAATACAACAAGTCAATCCACTCCGTTATTGAGAGACACAAACGCGCTCAAATGAGGCGCAAGAAGATATAGAAACCAGAATTAGGAACGCCCAGATTGCGGTCAGAACCAGGGAAAATGCAACGCGGCAGAATAGAGTCTTCGAAGTTGGTGAAAAAGTCTTGGTAAAATCCAACCGAAGACTTGGCAACAAGCTCACACCTTGTGTGAAGAGCGAGCCGTAGAAGCGGACCTGGGGACCTCGGTCCTCATTAAAGGGAGGGTGGTCCACAAGGACAACCTAAAGTAATCAAGGCAGTCCCTTTGTTTTTCTTTTATTTTTAGCCACTAGGCAGTCTAGCATAAGTTAGTAATATTCTTTTTCATTCATTTTTAGCCACTAGGCAGTCTAGCATAAGTTAGTAATATTCTTTTTCATTTATATTTAGCCACTTGGCATAATTTATATTAAGGCTTTTTGGTGGTGGGTTGCCCCATTTTGAACAAGGAAATAGCTAAAAAATATCCACTCCACAGGTTCGGATTCATACTCCTCTTCTTATTATCCTCGGCATCGGCGCGCATTACCGATTATTCAAGTGCCAAATACATCCCTATTGTGGATGGCCGAATCTTAGTGTGGGAAGAATTTGCCTACGTAAAGCATTCGGCAAATCTTTCGGAATACATGCGAATAGTGGAAGAAACGGTCAACTTAGTTGAGTCTAATGACATGTTTCCGCAATCGCACATGAGGAAATTATTGAGCGTGGACACAGCTCATCTCCAGGATCTCTTAGAAGCCTTAGGCGCACATCATAGAGCTGCCAGGAGTTTAGATTTCCTAGGTTCCATGTTAAAGGTTGTGGCGGGCACGCCCTGATGCTAGTGATTTAGAAAGGATCAGGTTCACAGAGTTACAGCTAATAAATTCAAACAACAAACAGATAGAAATTAACACTAGAATTCAAGACCAAATTAATAAACTAACTTCCACTGTCAATGAAATTCTCAAGGTAGCTAAAAATTCCCAAATAGACACCGGCCATTTGTATGAAACGTTGTTGGCAAGAAATAGAATGCTGATGATGGAATTGCAAAATTTAATGCTTGCTGTAACTTTGGCAAAGGCTAACATCGTAAGCCCAAACATTTTAGATCACTCAGATTTGAAGTCGATTTGGTTGGAAGAACCCACCAATACTCCCATAGGGGACCTTATGTCTGTCTCGTCCGTTAAAGTGCTCCAATCCGTTAACATGCTTTTTTTTATTATTAAGTTCCCAGTTGTCAAATTTGCTTGCAAAAAAATCACCTTATTTCCCGTCATCCATAAGAACTTCATTTTACAACTAAAAGACAACATCATAGCTGAATGCGATGGAGCAACTCACACCCTTGCGAGTTGCAGCGATTCACCTGGAGCCACATTTTGTCGTATTGCATCAAGAAGCTCATGCGCCAGAGAACTTCACGCAGGGGGTACTGCACACTGCGAAACCCAACCGAGCAACCTAGACGCAATCACTCAGGTGGACGACGGGATCTTAATCATAAACGACAGATCGGCAAAAGTACAGGTTGACAATGGCACCGAAATCTGGATACACGGAACGCAGCTCATCACCTTCAGCGACCGGGCCACGATCAATGGAACTCTATTCCGTAATCATTACAACATACAAAATAGAGTTCCCGGACTTGCCAGCTCTCCACAATTGAACATCACCGCCAGCCAAGATGTTCTCAGCCTCCCGTACCTTCATCGCCTGAATGTACGTAATTTGGAGGAAATTCAAAAGTTTAAGGAATCAGCCGGAAATGACCATGTGTACCGTGTGGCTTTCATTGTGATAGCCATATGTTGTGCGCTCATCTGTATTGGCCTCGCCTATCGACGAATCACCGTGGCAAAGAAATCTGCGACGCAGCTAAGAGAGGTGATCGCCGGAATAGGGTCGCCCGAGGACGGCCTTAATCTTGAGGGGAGGGTAGTTAACTAAAGTCAACAATCTCTAGATTGTTGACCGTAACCCGATGCCAGCCAAAATTGCTGAATAAGCTTTTGGCCGGACGTCGTTGCATAGCAGGCAAGCGCTGCATATTTGAGCGGCCGCTATGAGACGATTGCGAAACCATAAGTTTCGCTTTCGAGTAAATTGAAAAATAAAAATTGTATTAGTTCGAAATAAAGATCCAAAGAATCATAACGTACTCCGACGCGACGTCGTAAAAAAATCAAATCGTTTTACTTTATTTGATCTATGATCAAAAGTGACTAATTTATATATACATATTACGTAGAGTTGAAATATGACAGCAGCAATAGCTTGACATGGCTGCAAAACCTATGTAGCAGACAGCTTTTTGCGCTGCAAAAATAATCAGTGCTGGCAGAAATTTTTTTTGTAGCACAGCTTTTGCGTTGCAGTAATAACCAGTGTTGACAGAAAGTTTTTTTGTAGCATTGCGGGCAGTTATAAGTTCAAAGAATTATATTGTTGGGGTCTTTCTACAACTGTTTTATAATATTAGTGAAATAACAAGCAGAAGCATTTGAAACAAAAAAAATTTCTGATATCTTCAAAAAAAAAAACCTTTTCACAAGGTAAAAGTCTAGTGACGAAAGGCGAGATGCCCCAAAATTTCTGATATCCAATTTTGTGACGAACAATAAAAAATTTAATATGAAAATTATATAAATATTATAATTATATTTAAAAATAAAAATAGTTCGGCATTCGGCACATTACGTAAAAGTAGTTTTTATGCTCAGTGCCGATTGTTAAACTATTTTTATACCCTGAGCCCATTGAAAATGGGCAAAAAAGGGTATAATGTGTTTGGCAGAATGTATGTAACAGGCCGAAGGAGGGGTGGCAGTCCCCATAAAGTATATATATTCTTGATCAGGATCAACAGCCGAGTCGATCTAGCCCTGTCCGTCTGTCCGTCTGTTTGAACGCGTCGATCTCAGATACTATAAGTGCTAGAGACTTCAAATTTGGAATGCAGGTCTGTGAATACCATACGCAGGTCAAGTTTGTTTCCAATTTTTGATGCCACGCCCCCTTCGCCCACAAATTGCAAAAAAACGATTTACAGGCGCAATTTTTGACATAGCACTCCCTAACTGAACAATCAGTTGAGAAGTATGCGTGTTAAACAACCCTGAAAATTTCAAAGCGATTGACCCATAAATAGAGAAGTTATTTCGGAATTTACATTTAATTCAATAATTACACTTGCATGGCAAATCAAACGTGCGAGCGAGACAGCATGATCACGTTTGTATGCAAGGCGCGCGCAAAGACAGAACGAATTAGTACCCATTTTCTTTTGGGTTTCGATTTCAAGTACTATATAACCTAGAGACTTCAAATTTGTTATGTAGGTTCCTTGATACCAAACGCAGGTCAAGTTTGTTTCTAATTTTAGGTGCCACGCCCCCTTCGCCCACAAATTGCACAAAATGATTTACAGGCTCAATTTTTGACATAGCACTCCCTAACTGAACAATCAGTTGAGAAGTATGCGTATTAAACGAACCTGAAAATTTCGATTGAATATGCGATTGACCCATAAATAGTGAAGTTATTTCGGAATGTACATTTAATTAAATAATTACATTTGCATAGCAAATCGAACGTGCGAGCGAGACAGCATGTTCTCGTTTGTATGCAAGGCGCGCAGAAAGACAGAACGAATTAGTACCCATTTTTTTTTGGGTACCAAATAAGAATCAAGCGATAAGCAAAAATATTATCGATATCATGTAATGAAAATGTTAATGTATAATTTATGTATATACAAATAGTATATATTTGATAAAAATATAATTGTGTTAATATGTAAATATGTATTTTTGCATGGCAAAAATCAGCAGAAGCTGATAGCTATGCATTAAATTGCATGAGAGAGAAAGCGATCATTTTGCAGCACTACTTTTGCATCTTTGCCGAGCACTGAAAGCTGCAAAATAATAATTTTAATTATTAATATTTTCGATTCCTTACACATATATATAATAAGTATCTGCTTATTATCGTTGTAAAAAAAAACTTAGCATTTTCCGCTTTAAGAATCTCATAAAATTAGACATTGCCTTTTATTTCAAATTTCGCGCGCACTGCAGCAGCCTTTTGGCAGGCTCGAATCTGTTGCGAAAGAGGGAGAGAGTGAGAGAGGAAAATGGGTGCTGCCAGATTGCAGGCTGAGCAAAGTTGTAGTTTGTGGCTACTCTTGACACACGCTACATCGATTGCAAGCGATTACGATTAAGACTTGCGACTTACCAATTTATCAATTTCTAATTAATTTTAAATAAGTTTATTATATTAAAGTTTATTATATTAAACTTATTTAAAATTAATTAGAAATTGGTAAATCGCAAGTCGTAATCGTAATCGAGTGATGTATTAGTTCAGTGAGGCATTAATAACGTAGTCTGCAGTGATAAGCACAGTGATTTAAGAAAACCGTAAGTTGTTCATAGTTTCGCGTGTGTAATTTTTGATACCCTGAGCCCATTGAAAATGGGCAACAATCAACTTTTATAAAAGAGTACATGGGCTCAGGGTATCCTACTGTCGAGCGTGCTCGACTGTAGCCGCACCGCATAGCGAGCCGGGAGTAGGCGAGCGAAGCGAGCAGGGGGCGGAGCCCCCTTGTTATTTTTAAATATGATACATATATTAATATAATTTTCATAATAAATATTTTATTGTTTGTCACAAAATTGGATATCCGAAATTTTTGGGCTTTTATTTCTCACAAGCTCCTTCTCTTGTATGCTCAACCTATACGGACGCCTTTGCACGGTTTTATTTGAGTCCATGAATCGGATTTCAAGTTCACCTGTTACTCGGCTGTGAGGAATACCATCAATAAGCTTTTCGGCATGGTTTGGCATTATTGCTATCAGACGAGATTTTTCGGTACTACTTTAGGTATTATCATTATTCAAATACTCGATGTAACTTCCATCTTGCACTTTTATTAGCGCATTAAAAGTTTCTTTTTGTACATTTTAAGCTTATCAATCTCAATAGAAACTCAAAATCCCAGCCCTAAAATATTACGTCCTATCATTACATCAAATTTTTAAAACTTATCAATTACTATATGAAATAATAGTTTTAATAAGTTTTGGTCAATTTTGAAATTATCTAAAATTTGCATAGTGCTATATACAGGATTATCTCCAATACCCCTTAGAGCAGCGATGTCCAAAACTTGAAAAGGCAGCCACGCGTGGTTGGCAAACCAAACTCTGCCGGCGTCGCAGCCGACACATGTATAGAGAGAGAGAATATGTGTATTCTATAAATAGAACGCTCGGCAACTTGCTCTCGCAATATGCGCGTGTTCGGCTGCATTTTCTCTCACGACTCATGTGTTCGGCTCAAAGCTCAAAAGTCAAACGCGCAGTCAGTCGCTGTGCTAATTTCAATGAGGACAGATCATAGAGCGCACGATTTTTTACTACACCGAAAAAAAAGTTTGATCTCAATTGGGAAAATAAATTATTTATCATTGAGAATATGGATGGTAATGCTCAATGTTTATTGTGCCATTACGTTGCATGTCGATTTACCCTTGACGTAATTAAAAGGCACTACCAACTTTGCCACGGGGGTTATGATGAAACAAAGGGGAGGGAGAGAGATTTAAAAGCTTTAGAGATGCAGGCAAGACATTTTTTAATTTGTTTTATGTTTGTATCGCACGCACTTTATTTTTTCAGTGTAAAGCAGTAAAACGTCACGTTGCCTTCGGGTTTCGCTGCTTCGCACACAAGCGCAAATCTTTCATTGTGTGAGTTTGGACAACACTGCCTTAGAGTCACTAAATTGTTAATTCTTTTCCCGAAATTTGTTGGCTTTTAATGTTTGTCGATAATAACATGCGTTGCAGACTTCTATCCATTTGTGAAAAATGCGCCAGAACAACCGAGACAGCTATTTCTTCTATGTTTGCTCTCGTCCATTTGGCCAACAGTGATGTTACATATACAGAGAGACATTCGCCAGGATTTGGTCGGCCATTAAAAATATTCATCAAAATTGGTGACGTCTCTATTCCCACGAAGCGTTGAAAAAACAATTCCTTGAATTCTGGCCAGTTAATAACAGGGTAACAAAAGCCATGGCGAGGCGTTTCCTTTCAAAGAGCTGCTCAGGGTCATCACAAGTGAACTGCCCTCTAGTAGAATTTCGCTAAAGATAATGTCCACCGTTTTCCACCAGACAGCAGCGTCTGCGACAGCCATGTTTGGGTTGAATTTTGGCAAAGTGATGCTTTTCTTAAAAGATGAGACAGTATGTGTGGGTTACTTGCATTGCCCTTATAATTTCAAGAAATTTGCGAATTTGAGAATGTAGAATTTCACGCCATGCATTGTCAGAATTTCCTTGTAGAAAGGCAACGCCCGATCTGATGTCAGAGCGTCTAGATTTTCCATCTTGGTCCTATATTCTGATAGCACAGAAATAGACGTTCACTCTTTTCTCATTTGATCCACCACTGATGGCTGTAAATCCCTTTGCGCATGATGACGCAATGTGTCCAGCTTCGCCACATTTAAAGCAAGTTATAGCAGAACGACCATTTGCTGATGATTTGCCGTTCGACATGACTTTGCTTGTCAGGGATCTCTTTCCGAATTGTCTTTTGTGACATTCGGCCATCTTATGTCAAAGGTTTTCACAATGGTGACATTTGACTCTGGGCTTTCGATCTCTTCCGGTCTGGTTCCAATTGGTTGGTTGTCGTGAGACTTTCGTTGGCTTTCCCATAAGCATAGGCTTTCAAGTGTTGTTGCATCTCGTCCTGGCCTTTAATGTTTGTCGTTAATAACATGCGTTGCAGACTTCTATCCATTTGTGAAAAATGCGCCAGATTAACCGAGACAGCTATTTCTTCTATGTTTGCTCTCGTCCATTTGGCCAACAGTGATGTTACATATACAGAGAGACATTCGCCAGGATTTGGTCGGCCATTAAAAATATTCATCAAAAATGGCTGACGTCTCTATTCCCATGAAGCGTTGAAAGAACAATTCCTTGAAATCTGGCCAATTATTCGTAGGGTAACTAATTTGCGAAAGCCATGGCGAGGCGCTTCCTTTCAAAGAGTCGCTCAGGGTCATCCCTAGTGCACTGCCCTCTAGTGTACTTTCGCTAAAAGATAATGTCCACCGTTTTGCACCAGGCAGCAGCGTCTGCAATATAAAATTTGTTTAACAGATGCCAAAGCTGTTGTTAACAGCAGCTAATTGGTCAGCTATCGGCGTTAGTACATCGGTAGTGCAGAGTATAGTGTGTTAGACTCACTCACAAGAGGCCCTCGGTTTAATCCCCGGACCCGTCAAGATTTTATTTTCATTTTTTAGTTTAATTTTTTTTTTAATATTTTTTAAATTAATTATTATTTAACAATTTTATTAAAATCGGGCTACTATCTAATCGGATGTAAAATAACCTTTACTATAAAAATTGTTTGTTTTATTGAGCTATCTCAATCAAGCACACAGAATATGTATTTTTTACCATATTTTACACCGTGACAAATTTCGTCAAAATTGAATGACTATATCATATAGCTGTTATAAGTAGTTAGTATATAGGCACACCCTAGGACAACACTCAAAAATCTCAGCATGCCTTTATACTAACTACCTGTAGCTTGTAGCTGTGAATTCATAACTTATTACCGCTTGTCTTCTAAACAATACCATTGTTCAAGAGTCAAACAGCATCCGTTGATGTGCAGCTTGAATGACATTTATGAACATGTATGAACATGTTACCGCTTGCATTATAAAGAAGGTCATAGTGCAGGATCAAAAAGAATCCGTTGTTGGGCAGGTTAAAATGGTATGTATGAACATGATGAAGATAGGTCAAACTGATATCCCATGTTAGTGATTTTATTACCTCTGTCAGTTTTTAGGCGTTTATTTATAAAAAAGTTATAGTGACCTTAATATAACTAAAAAACAAGTGGGAAAGGCTATAGTTGAAATCCCGACAAAAGGATACCCGTTGCTTAATTTAAATATATATAAAAGTATTGTAAAAAAAATTTATTTCAAAAAAAATGTATTTAACTATAATTATTAAAATTTATTATTATAGGCCCTGAATCCCCATTGTGGCATTTCTTGTTGCTCAATTTCCTCGTCCTCCTAATTATGAGACTCGAAAAGGAAGGTTTTTGTCCAAATTTGAAAATTGGCAGCTTCGTCAGGTTAAAAACTGATTTTGGTTATCAACTGCTTCATGTTCACAATTGTTTCAACATCCTCAGGTTATCAACTGCTTTATATTAGCAACTGCTTCAGGTTTAATTCAAGTAGCAATTGCTGCAGGTCTAATAAAAAAATTCTGCATAGTTTGAAATCAATTCAAACTTTAATGGTTTACAAAATATTGTATGACATAAATTAGGCAAAAATAAAAATGGTGTCTTTTGTTGGTTTACTGTCGATATGACATCTTCAGCAAGCAACACAACACATGCATTAATGCAATGAGCATGATTTCAAGAGATGTTAATTTTCCATCCTCAGCACCGTTTCTGCTGGTTGAACAACAATTTAAGCTTAAAGCCATCTATGCGTGACTAGAACTAGTTGAGAATTTTAAGGCTCAAGAATGATAAAAAGGGTTGAATGGCATTTTGTGTTGCTCTTGTGCTTAGTTGAAACTTAATACATAAGATTTTAGGCAAACGTTTAAATCTCTTTGGTTACCGTCCCCTCTATTGAGTAACAGGCCACATTATACAACCAACAACACACAACACTTGCATAAAAGCGTGGAGCATGGCATGGTACAGCTGATTCAAGAGATGCCAGTGCCTATCATCAGTACCATTTGGGTTGCCTCGATTGGCGATTCAAGCCGAATGTCATATTTGCGTCGTCAGAACCAGTTGAGAATTATTTGATGCATTTTTGTTGAGTCTAATAATATTAAAACTATTGCATACTCTAAGGCGCTTATTTTGCTTCAAGAACTTTGTCACGTTAATACTGCTGTTCTACTTCTCCGATCCAGCTGCGAATTTATAGGATAATAGATAATAGCAACTTGCAACTCTAATACCCACAAAAAACGTATTTTCTTGGTTTTTCGTGATTTGCGAGGGCGGAAGTGGGAGTGACAAAAATTTGAAACAAACTTGACCTGTGTGGGGTACATAGAAATCTGCGTGCCAAATTTGGTAACTCTATCTCTTTTAGTCTCTGAGATCCTTTTGTTTAAAGAAATTACTTGTATTACTTTGAAACCATTAAATCGCCATAACTGCTGTTCTACTTGTCCGATCTTGCTGCGATTTTATAAGATAATAGATAATAGCAACTTGCAACTCTAATACCCACAAAAAACGTATTATCTTAACTCGTATTATCTTAACTCGCTTCGCTCGCGGTGAGGTGCGGCTATAAAAATAAAAGACAATGTCTAATTTTATGAGATTCTTAAAGCGGAAAATGCTTAGTTTTTTTTTTACAATGATAATAAGCAGATACTTATTATACCCTGAGCCCATTGAAAATGGGCAAAAAAGGGTATAATGTGTTTGGCAGAATGTATGTAACAGGCAGAAGGAGGGGTGGCAGACCCCATAAAGTATATATATTCTTGATCAGGATCAACAGCCGAGTCGATCTAGCCCTGTCCGTCTGTCTGTCCGTCTGTTTGAACGCGTCGATCTCAGAGACTGTAAGTGCTAGAGACTTCAAATTTGGAATGCAGGTTTGTGAATACCATACGCAGGTCAAGTTTGTTTCCAATTTTGATGCCACGCCCCTTCGCCCACAAATTGAAAATAACGATTTACAGGCGCAATTTTGACATAGCACTCCTAACTGAACAATCAGTTGAGAAGTATGCGTATTAAACGACCCTGAAAATTTCAAAGCGATTGACCCATAAATAAAGAAGTTATTTCGGAATTTAGATTTAGTTGAATAATTACATTTGGATGGCAAATCAAACGTGCGAGCGAGACAGCATGTTCACGTTTGTATGCAAGGCGCGCACAAAGACAGAACGAATATGTACCCATTTTTTTTTTTGGTACCAAATAAGAATTAAGCGATAAGCAAAAATATTATCGATATCATGTAATGAAAATGTTAATGTATAATTTATGTATATACAAATATACAATTTGATTAAAATATAATTGTGTTAATATATAAATATGTATTTTTGCATGGCAGAAGCTGATAGCTATGTATGTATGAAATTGCATGAGAGAAATAGCGATCATTTTGCAGCACTACTCTTGCATCTTTGCCGAGCACTGAAAGCTGCAAAATAATAATTTTAATTATTAATATTTTCGATTCCTTACACATATATATAATAAGTATCTGCTTATTATCGTTGTAAAAAAAAACTTAGCATTTTCCGCTTTAAGAATCTCATAAAATTAGACATTGCCTTTTATTTCAAATTTCGCGCGCACTGCAGCAGCCTTTGGCAGGCTTGAATTTGTTGCGTAAGTGGGAGAGAGTGAGAGAGGAAAATGGGTGCTGCCAGATTGCAGGCTGAGCAAAGTTGTAGTTTGTGGCTACTCTTGACACACGCTACATCGATTGCAAGCGATTACGATTACGACTTGCGATTTACCAATTTATCAATTTCTAATTAATTTTAAACAAGTTTATTATATTAAAGTTTATTATATTAAACTTATTTAAAATTAATTAGAAATTGATAAATTGGTAAATCGCAAGTCGTAATCGTAATCGAGTGATGTATTAGTTCAGTGAGGCATTAATAACGTAGTCTGCAGTGATAAGCACAGTGACTTCAGAAAACCAAAGTTGTTCATAGTTTCGCGTGTGTAATTTTGATACCCTGAGCCCATTGAAAATGGGCAACAATCAACTTTATAAAGAGTACATGGGCTCAGGGTATCCTACTGTCGAGCGTGCTCGACTGTAGCCGCACCTCACCGCGAGCGAAGCGAGCAGGGGGCGGAGCCCCCTTGTTTTATATATGTGTAAGGAATCAGAAATATTAATAATTAAAATTATTATTTTGCAGCATTCAGTGCTCGGCAAAGATGCAAAAGTAGTGCTGCAAAATGATCGCTTCTTCTCTCATGCACTTTCATGCATAGCTATCAGCTTCTGATGATTTTTGCCATGCAAAAACACATTTTTATATATTAGCACAATTATATTTTAATCAAATGGTTTATGTGTATATACATAAATAATAAAATAACATATTCATTACATGACATCGATAATATTTTTGCTTATCGCTTGAATCTTATTTGGTACCCAAAAGAAAATGGGTACTAATTCGTTCTGTCTTTGCGCGCGCCTTGCATACAAACGTGAACATGCTGTCTCGCTCGCACGTTCGATTTGCTATGCAAATGTAATTATTTAATTAAATGTACATTCCGAAATAACTTCTCTATTTATGGGTCAATCGCATATTCAATCGAAATTTTCAGGTTCGTTTAATACGCATACTTCTCAACTGATTGTTCAGTTAGGGAGTGCTATGTCAAAAATTGAGCCTGTAAATCATTTTGTGCAATTTGTGGGCGAAGGGGGCGTGGCACCTAAAATTGGAAACAAAGTTGACCTGCGTATGGTATCCAGGAACCTACATAACGAATTTGAAGTCTCTAGGTCATATAGTACTTGAAATCGAAACACAAAAGAAAATGGGTACTATTTCTTACTGTGTTTGTGCGCGCCTTGCATACAAACGTGAACATGCTGTCCCGCTCGCACGTTTGATTTGCCATGCAAATGTAATTATTGAATTAAATGTTAATTCCGAAATAACTTCTCTATTTATGGGTCAATCGCTTTGAAATTTTCAGGGTCGTTTAATACGCATACTTCTCAACTGATTGTTCAGTTAGGGAGTACTATGTCAAAAATTGAGCCTGTAAATCGTTTTTTTGCAATTTGTGGGCGAAGGGGACGTGGCATCAAAAATTGGAAACAAAACTTGACCTGCGTATGGTATTCACAAACCTGCATTCCAAATTTTAAATCTCTAGCACTTATAGTATCTGAGATCGACGCGTTCAAACAGACGGACAGACAGACGGACAGGGCTAGTTCGACTCGGCTGTTGATCCTGATCAAGAATATATATACTTTATGGGGTCTGCCACCCCTCCTTCTGCCTGTTACATACATTCTGCCAAACACATTATGCCCTTTTTTGCCCATTTTTAATGGGCTCAGGGTATAAAAACTGTGGGTGTGGAGGTGTTTATAAATAAACATACGATTGGTGGGAACGTCTTGTTGTATGCCCTTATCTAACTATAGCTCGAATACACAAAACATAATGTAAACAACCCAAATATTTTCACTCAAAAACTTGTACTAGAATAAGAAATATTGTTTAGCATTAAGATAAAAAAGGACAACTATAGTATTGTAAATGTTGTCACTAAATATTACGATTCTCATATCGGCTATATTAGCAGATGTGAGTCAATCAAGAAACTAGTCTTGAACTGAACCCGACCCACGGTAATTCTTTCATTACTCATTGCTAGCGCTTGAACCCGACCACTGGTAATTCTTGCCTAGCTCTCAGGGAACATTAGGAGCGGACTCGATCGAGTATTTCTCAATACTTGTTCAGGTGGTTTTTCGCGATTTGCGGGGGAGGAGGGGGGCGTGGCTAAAATTTGAAACAAACTTCATCTGCGTGAGGTATATAGAAATCTGTGGGAGAAAGTTTGGTATCTCTATCTCCTATAGTCTCTGAGATCCTTTTGTTCATACGGCCGGACGGATGGACAGACAGACGGACAGACAGACAGACGGACAGACACACATGGCTGTATCAACTCGGTGTTGATGCTGATCAAGAGTATATATACTTTATAGGGTCGGAGATGCCTCCTTCTCCTGTTACATACATTCCAACGAACACATATTTTTTAAGTAGCGGGTATAATAAAAAAAAAAACCTCTACACGAGGTAAAAGTCTAGTGACGAAAGCAATTTCTAGCCCCAAAATTTCTGATATCCAATTTTGTGACGAACAAAATTCAGTTTAATCTAAAAATTTTAAATAAAAATATAAATTAATAAAAAAAAGGCGAAAATTGGCATTGTGCACTGTCAGTAAAAAAGGTTGAGCTTCTTTGTACATAAAAATTACTTTTGCGCAGTGCCGAATTCCAATTTTCGCTTTTTTTTTTTTAGTTTAAATTTTTATTTAAAATTTTAGATTAAACTGAATTTGTTCGTCACAAAATTGATATCAGAAAAGCTAGAAATTTCGTCACTAGATTTACCTCGTGTAGATTTTTTGTGAGATATCAGAAATTTTTGCAATTGCTTTTGCTTTTGACATTGTAACTTTATCATTAATGCAGGCAGATAGTAAAATATATAAATTTAGTTGTTGAACGTATTTCATATTTAAAAATTTTTTTTTTTAATTATAAAGAAAAACTAGGGGGCTCCGCCCCCTGCACGCTTTGCCCGCGTTGCTACAGCCGAGCATACTTTACTGTCGGAGACCCCGTACTTAATATGAAAAAAAAGTTTTTTATCCTAAGATTTGGATTTCGCCCGATCGGTCCTATGACAGCTATATGATGTAGTGGTTCGATTAGAACCAACTTTGGTCAGGATATTTAAGTCTAACTTAAATGCATATTCTATTAGTTTGGTTACGATATCTCGTAAAACAGAAAAGTTTTTCATACTAAGACTTAATATTGGACCGATCGGTCCTATGACAGCTATATGATATAGTGGTCCGATTTGAACCAACTTTAGTCAGAATATATAAAACCAAGTTAAATGCATATTGTATTAGTTTGGTTAAGATTTGTCATAAAACAAAAAAGCTTTTCATAGTAGAACTTGATTTTCGCCCGATTGGTCCTGTGACAGCTATATGATATAGTGGTCCGATAAGAACTAACTTCGGTCAGGATTTTTAAAACTAACCTTAATGCATATGATATCAATTTGGTTCAAATATCTTATTAAACAAAAAGGTTATCATACTAAAATCTAATTTAGACCCGATCGGTCCTATGACAGCTATATGATATAGTGGTCCGATTTTATCCAACTTTAGTCACGATATATACAACCAAGTTAAATGCATATTGTATCACTTTGGTTGAGATATCTCATAAAACCAAAAAGTTTTTTGTACTAAAACGTGATTTCCGACCGATAGAAAAATGTATTTATTCACTTAACAGGTAATATCTTCCAAACCCCTCACCCAGAATTTATGTTTCAAATACCAAAAAACGCAATTACAACATATTAAATAGAAATCGTTAAAGCCGTTTTGTCAAAAATCGCCAAAATGTAAGCTAAAAAACTTTATTTCACCTATAAAATGTTACCTGAGTACTTTAAAAAGTTTAAAGGTACGCCTAAGAGCTCTCAAACACACCTTTCCAATGATATATAGCTACATATCTGTAGCTTCTATGGTTTGTTTAGGTTTCAATTTTACCGGGATTAAGCGTTTTCCCGCTAAACTAGCGTTTTTTTCAAAAAGTCGTACAACAAACATTTCTATATTTTTGCAAAAGAATAAATCCGCATCATGACATCTAAGCTTTTTTAGCGCTTTGATACTAACAGACAAACAGACAAACAAACTGACTTTTCATTTCATTTTGTGAAGTCCACTAAAATTTTCAAATTATTTATCTTTTGAACCAGTTATTCTTAAGTAGAATTTTTAAAAAATTCAAAAATTTTACCTAAAGGCCCCAACAGCCCTATTAACTGCAATCATTTAAATTTTTCCCCTCCCACTTACACCCCCGTATCTCATGACCCAGGTTGGTTAGAAAAAGTATGCCATTTTGTAAGTTAAGACTAAGCCTTTCGATCGGTATATAACTCGATCTGATCGACAGTCGTAGCAAATTTTTCAACTTAGCTGTATATATTGTTAGTCGCCTTTCGCACCCTTCGTGATGCTTTCGTCACTAACGCGAACTGCCGTACGCAGTGATAATGATGTCGAAAATTGTGTGTGATTTATGCAACCGTGCATATGAAGGTGTTGATGTCTTTGCTTCGCACTATACTACGTGCACGGGGCCACTAAATGCATTTCAACTTATGATGTCATCTGCCAGGAATAATTCTTATGCCAGGAATAGTCTCTCTAGTAATGCTAGGGATCAGCCAACAACTTCAACATGACCAACAACTTCAGCTTTAGCAGCAACCTTGGGGGAATTAGGAACAACAGTGGATCAGCAAACAACTTAACACGATCAACAACTTCAGCTTTATCAACATCCTTGGCGGAAACGGGAGCATCTATGGACCAACCAACAACTTCAACAGCATCGAAAACATTGAAAAGACCAGGAACGTTAATTGATCGTCCATCAAAAACAGAAAGAAACGAAGATGTACATTGCAAAGTATGTAATGTATTATAAAATTCGAATGTCTACAAAGTACACTTTCGAACGGATCAACATAAAAATGCTCTAGTGGCTCAAGTAGCTAGTAATACGAATGTCGTATTAATTTCATCCGAGACAAAATTTCCGGTTGAAACATATCGTATTTTGAGCGAAATTAATGACGTGATTGTTTTACGTGACTTTTCCAATACGGGATATACATTAAACAAATGGAAGACGGATCAACTATTGAATCAGTAAAGCATTTTACAACTCCCTATCATACACTGAAAAAAAAAGACCAAGTTCTAAAATCAAGAACATTCATCTTAAATATTTTGTTCTTAAAATAAGATTATTTTAAGACCAAATTACTAAAACTAAGATTATTAATCTAAAAAATCTTAAAATCTTAATATAAGAATAAAAATCTTAAATTGTTAGGAAAGTATAAATAGGTACTATTTCGTATCAAACAAATGATGGCACCGTGGCGCTCTTGTTAGAGAGGCCGCTTCAGTTGTGAAGCAGTAGGCGGCGGTTCGAATCCCCCTTGTAACAAATTAAAATTACATTTATAAAATTACTAAAACAGAATAAAATATAAATAAATCAAAATTTAAAAATAAAAAAATATAAATATAAAAAATAATTTTCATTTATTTTATTTTTTGATTTTAATTTTAAGAACATTTATTCTTAAAATAAGAACTTGGTCTTATTTTAAATGTTCTTAAAATCAAGATGTGTTCTCTTAATTCAAGAATTTGATGTTCTCGACGCATTTTTTAGACCAAAAATTTTAGTTCTGAGACCAAAATCTTGATTTTAGAACATTTTTTTTATCAGTGTAGTTTCTATGAAAAAAAGCCGCTGACGAGATATTAAAAAATACAATTGAATACCTCAAAATGTCAAAAACAATGATATCTATTGCATTAAATGGTGTATTCTAGCATCTATAGAATATGATATCATTGAAAATGCTAACCATCAAAAATCTGACTGGCAGAAATTAAGAAGGAAATTAAGTTTAACTTCACATTATAAAATAAATAACATTTCTGCACCTATAATTACATATAAACGACATTTTCTTAATTTTACGGATATAGAGTTCCCAATTAACACACGAGGAGTAAAAGTTTTTGAAAAACTAAGCCCACAATTTAGCATAAACGTATATGAAATTGACTGCAGAAGAAAGCCTCAGAGGATTGAGGGGCCGTCAATTAGAACTAATTGTTAGAAAGAAAAACATATAGATCTGCTCGGAATATATAATGAAACTGAGATGATAATGCACTATGCTTACATTACAAGCATGGTAACATTAACAAAGTGGCAATATACGAAAAGTCTGGAGAATTTTGTGAAAATTGTCTGCAATGGTATACCAGCACCAATAAATCTCATGAAAAAAAGTTGTGGAAAAGTTGTCTCAACTTTCCCTAAGGAGGGATCATATGCAACCTTTAGTAATTGGCATAAAAAACTTTCACCACCTGCCGTCATCTATGCCGATATCGAAGCTGTTCTGTCTACTTATGATCGATTTTAAAATAACCCTAGCTCATCATCGAAAACAAAGGCTCAAAAACTTGAAGCGTGTGCAGTATCTTTCTATGTAGCGCACAAATATAACCCTGAGCAGACAAAATGTGGACATATCAAGGTAATTTATTAACCAACAATTTATTCTAATATCATTACTAATAATGTTTTTGTAAGTTTGTTAATGTAAGTCTACTTATAAGTTTAGATTATCTACGATACCTGTAGTTTTTCATAATTTATCAAAATATGATATTCACTTATTTATCACAGAGTTAGGGGGTGCTCTAAGTATAATTCCTTGTAATAAGGAATTATATATTTCCATTACTGAAAAAGTAAGTTTAGAGAGAAAATATTTGTACGATATTCAATTTATCGACTTCAATAGATTTCTAAATTCAAGCTTAGAAAAACTATTTAGTTACTTAAATGATGAAGATTTCAAGCTATTGAAAAAAAAAATTGATGGGGTTAAGCTTAAACAAATGCGTAGAAAAGGAGTTTTCCCCAATGATTATCTAGATAGTTTTTCTAAACTTACTGAAAGACAACTTCCTTCAAGAGAATTATTTGGCAAAATTTAAATTGTGAAACGTTGTCTGATTACTTAAAGCTATATTTAGAATGTGACGCAATTATTTAATGTTTTTGATCGCATAGATTATGTCACAGCTCCATCAATTTTATATGATGCAATGCTTTAGTATACTTACTAAGGTTAAATTAGAATTTATAAGTAATTCAGACATTTATAACTTTCTTAAACTTGCTGTTCGTAGAGGGTTAACATAATGCAGTCAACGTATATCTGAAGCAAATAATCCTTATTTAAAAAATTTTAACCCTAGTATAGAGCCAAATTAACTGGCTTACATAGATGCAAACAATTTGTATGGTTGGGCCATGTGTCAAACATTACCCATCTCCAATTTTAAATTTCTATCTCAAGACGAGATATCTGAGTTAAATTTTCCAAAAACTTCGGTTGACGGTGAAACTGAATATATTCTTGAGGTACACATAGATTATCCAAAATCTATTCTTAATAAACATATCTGTTTACCATTTTGCCTTGAAAATAAAATTCTTCTGGAGGTAAACAAATGAAATTAGTAGCAGATTCAACACCCAAAACTAGTTATATACTAGTTGCTAGAAATGGGTTAGCAGCCATAGAACATACAACAACATCTTCATTATGATAAACCTATATATATTGGAGTGACTGATTTAGAATTATCTTAATGGCTTATGTATGATTATTATTATAATTTTATGCTTGTTAAGTCCCCTCAACTAAGATAATTTATATGGATACTGACTAATTCATTACATCCTCTAAAGAGGATGTTTACAAACTAATTAAAAATAACCCAAATCGCTTCGACACTTCCAATTATACCAATGGAAATTCATTTGATATAATCCCGGCAAACAATATGATCATAAGTTGTAGTAGTGCTGCATCTCACTGCGTAGACTCTATTGTAGAGGTACGACTCGAGAAGCTTATGAGTGTACACCGGGAGCGTCGTTTTGATTTTATGCATGAGACCATCAAGCAACACTCTTTCGAAGGCCTGGGAGACGTCGAGGAATATTGCACTGCAGTATTCCCGATGCTCGTATGCTACGTATTTCTGATGTTATTCGGTTAACTTGCTCGATAGTTAGATAGCCAAATTGATGTGTTGGTGCCAATTGATGTTACAATTTCATTTGGACGAAATTCAGGTGGTTCAGGTTCGCCAGGACTATGAGATGCACAGGATGATAGTAAAAACGAATTTGTTGCGGGGTTTGGTTGGAATGCATTACGTAGGTGAGCAGCAAATGTGTAAGCTCTGACTTTGTCGCTATGGGCCCAGCAGCCTTAGGAGTTTCTTAAAGGCATTATCGTTACGATCTGCGCACTTAGCGTAGGGTGAGCCCTCCTGCTTGGTACTGGTTGGTGATAATTATTCTATGTAGCGGCGTTGGGCATCTGCTTCGTCTTGCTTAAGAGCTTTGCTGAGTCTGCGTGAAGCATCTTTAAAGCGATGTTTTGTAGATGGCGACCGGTGAGACTGCCATTCACGTCGCAATCGTCGCTTTTCTAGAACAAGTTGTTCTATTTGAAGATTAGTTTTGCGCTGATTGGTCTGCACATGCGCGTGTTGTGGAGTAGAGATTTTAGCTGCTGCAACAAGTACAGATTCTAGTAAATCAGCTGAGCAGTCGATGTCCGCTTCGATGTTGAACTGCGGGGCAATATCGAGGTTGAGAGCTAACGTATTTCTTGTTCTTGAGCCAGTTGGTTTTGTGTGTTGTAGGTCTATTAGAATATTCCACATATTCCGGGGATTGGAGTAGATTTAATAACACGGGGGGAGTGGTCGGATGAAAGATCTAAAAGTGCTTATCAGATTGCGTGAAATGTTTTTGTCACAGCAAAATCTTTTAAGTCTGGTTGTTTGTTAGGGTCTGTTGGACAGTATGTTGGACTACCCGGGGAAACATAGTTGAGTTTTTTGCTTGGTTTTATGATTGCGTTGTATAACTGCCTTTCTTTTGTGGTCACAAGGCGAGAGCCCCAGTGCGGGTTTTTTGCATTGTAGTCTCCTGCTGCTATAAATCGTTGTCCCAGTGAATTGTAGAATTGCATGAATTGATCTTCAAAGATTGTAAAAATGGGAGGACAGTATACAGCGGCAATAGTCAGATTGCGGATGTCCGACTGTAAAATTATAGATGTGGCTTGTAGATAGTTTGCCGCAAACCTTTTGTGGAATTCATGTTTGATGCGGTTTCTTATTAGAATACTGGTTCCGCCGTGTGCTTTTCCATCCGGATGATCTGTACCGTAGAATATGTAGCCGCGTATTTGAAAATTATATTTGTTAGTAAGGTGCGTCTCAGAAATCAGCATTACATCAATGTGATTGTCGTATAGGAATTGGGTAAGTTGGCGTTAGCGTTCCACAGAGATATTCGTAGAGGAGCCATTGATTATTTGGATTGTTGAGATGCAAGCATCTGTATCAAGGTGTTTTGATTTTGCATGAGATTTTTATAGAACTCCATCATACTTTGTTGTAGGGTGAAAATAATCGCTTCAATAGAGCTTTGTGACTGCTGCATGGGTTGCTGAGCGTTATCCATACTCGAATCTTCTTGTATTACCCTTGGGGGCGCTGCTGAGGGAGTTGATTTTGAACGCCAGATTTTAAAGCATTAGCGAACGATATGCCGTTGATAGTGTTTGCGGGACCAAATGAGGACCTAGCTGTTTTGGCGAAAAAGACGTCGGGTGTAGTTTGGGATGCTGTAACTGCACCTGGCAGGTGCTGATGGCGCGCTGTTGGTACTCGTCGGCTGCGGCTTTTTAGTTCCTTGTACACTTGACAGCCTCTGTAATTAGCAGTGTGATTTCCACCGCAGTTTCCGCACTTTTTTGTACTAGGGTCATTCTTGTTGACTTGGCAGGAATCAGGGCCATGGGAGTCTCCACAAGCTTCACATACCGAACGCAGCGTGCAGTACGTCCCTGGTATGCCCATATTCCTGGCAGTTTGAGCATTGGACTGGACCATTGCGTTTGTGTGGTTCCTCAACAGTGATCCGGCGTTGCAGCAGGAGCTGTAGTTTGTAGATCGGGTGCACTTCATTTTTCTTTGGAGCTTTACTATCTGGCTCCAGCTCAATTTTAAAGAGAGGTTGCGATATTTTGCTTTTGTTTAACATATTTGTGACTCTCTTAGCGAGAAAGCCCTTATTTTTTAACGCACTTGCGACCTCGGAAGGAGTTACATCCGGTTCAATACCTTTAAGTACCACCTGCAGGCCCTTGCTGCTTTTTAGTTGGTAAGTGTAGAAGTTTTTCTTAGCTTCATTTAGATACATGGAGATTTTACGGAAATGCTCCTCGTCTTTTGATTGAAGCTTGATTTCATGAATATTCCCTTTAATTAAAGGAACGTCATGAAAATTGTTGTTTCCAACGAGATCAACAATCTTGTTCACCAATGCTTTGAATATCTTCTCCCGAATGTATATAGATGGGGGCTTTAGTTTCCTTGGTCCATTTCCAGCTTCGGTAGGCTGGTCGTTGACAGTATCAGCCAGCGGTGCAACCCTATTGTTGGTGTTTACTGAGTTCGCAGCAGTTTGGTTTGAGTCACCGCGATAAATTTTTGTTTTATTTCCCCGTATTTTTTGTGGGCTAAGTTTTCGCTCTATTTGAATGTAGCGATCCATTCCGGTCTGCCTAGCCGGACCCGCTGCTTTTGACGCTGCACTTGCAATCGAAGCAGTAGTTGAAAGAGCTTGCGCTTGGTCAGCAGAAGTTGGTACGACGACTGTTGACACAGTTAACGTTGTTGTTGTCGTAGCGTTAGCTGCAGCGACTTGTGAGGGCAAGTTTGGTGGTGATAGTGGATTCCGCGGAGAGGGGGTTGGTAATGGAGAGGCACACTCGTCGCTCCAGGTTTCTGGAGTTGTAGTTTTCTACGGCTAAGAAGTTCTGCTTTGCTTTTTCAGATGTTTGTGGTGTTGCGTCGGAGACATAGCGTTATTTTTGGCCAAAGAGAGTCGCCACTTGTCTTGCTCGCGCTGACGTTGGGCTCGGGTATCGTAGTGACTCAGCGAAGTTAACACTTGCTCAATTCAAATTCTATTTGATTTGCTTATAGCTTATATATTAGTTTAATTACACTTTTAAAACTAAATTGATGATCATGCCCATCGCACTAGGTGACTCTTGGCCCAATTTTAGATTTTAACCGCACTTGGGTACTATTTAATTTTGATTCTTTCGGAGCGCTTTAAAGAAACATGTCCGCACGGTCCGAAGGTTTGTATTTCAATGATTAACTGTTAACTGATTACGAATAATTTATCCTTCTTTTCACCAAAAAGAAAATCAGGTAGACCTTGTCGGCCAGTTATCGGCCATCGCTTAGCTGCGTCATCGCTGAACTGTAAACTTTTTTTATGAAGTGCTCAGGTAAAATTTTACAGATGAAAAAATGTTTTTTGGCTCACATTTTGATGATTTTAGAAAAATTGACATTCAACATTTTTATCAAATTTTAATATGTTATAGTCAATAATTTCGCGTTTTTTGACATATCACACTTGTCTGTGAAAATTCGCTTTCTCAAGATAGAAACAAATAAGTGTATATAATTTTCATAATAAATATTTCATTGTTTGTCACAAAATTGGATATCCGAAATTTTTGGGCTTTTATTGCTCACAAGCTCCTTCTCTTGTATGCTCAACCTATACGGACGCCTTTGTACGATTTTATTTGAGTCCATGAGTCGGATTTCAAGTTGACCTGTTGTTACTCGGCTTTGAGGAATACCATCAATAAGCTTTTCGGCATGGTTTGGCATTATTGCTATCAGACGAGATTTTTCGGTACTACTTTAGGTATTATCATTATTCAAATACTCGATGTAACTCATATCTTGCACTTTTATTAGCGCAAATCAATCATATTTTAAAAACTTATCAATTATTATATGAAATAATAGTTCTATAAGTATTGATCAATTTTGAAAGTAGCTAAAATTTGCATAGTGCTATATACAGGATTATGTCCAATACCCCTGAGAGTCACTTAATTGTTAATTATTTTCCCGAAATTTTTTGTCCTTTAATGTTTGTCGATAATAACATGCGTTGCAGACTTCTATCCATTTGTGAAAAATGCGCCAGAGCAACCGAGACAGCTATTTCTTTCAGATTTTCCATCTTGGTCTTATATTCTGATAGCACAGAAAAAGACGTTTACTCTTTTCTCATTTGATCCACCACTGATGGCTGTAAATCCCTTTGCGCATGATGACGCAATGTGTCCAGCTTCGCCACATTTAAAGCAAGTTATAGCAGAACGACCGTTTGCTGATGATTTGCCGTTTGACATGATTTTGCTTGTCAGGGATCTCTTTCCGAATTGTCTTTTGTGACATTCGGCCATCTTATGTCAAGGGTTTTCACAATGGTGACATTTGACTCTGGGCTTTCGATCTCTTCCGGTCTGGTTCCAATTGGTTGGTTGTCGTGAGACTTTCGTTGGCTTTCCCATAAGCATAGGCTTTCAAGTGTTGTTGCATCTCGTCCTGGCCTTTAATGTTTGTCGTTAATAACATGCGTTGCAGACTTCTATCCATTTGTGAAACATGCGCCAGAACAATCGAGACAGCTATTTCTTCTATGTTTGCTCTCGTCCATTTGGCCAACAGTGATGTTACATATACAGAGAGACATTCGCCAGGATTTGGTCGGCCATTAAAAATATTCATCAAAATTGGTGACGTCTCTATTCCCACGAAGCGTTGAAAAAACAATTCCTTGAATTCTGGCCATTTAATAGCAGGGTAACAAAAGCCATGGCGAGGCGCTTCCTTTCAAAGAGCTGCTCAGGGTCATCACAAGTGAACTGCCCTCTAGTAGATTTTCGCTAAAGATAATGTCCACCGTTTTCCACCAGACAGCAGCGTCTGCGACAGCCATGTTTGGGTTGAATTTTGGAAAAGTGATGCTTTTCTTAAAAGATGAGACAGTATGTGTGGGTTACTTGCATTGCCCTTATAATTTCAAGAAATTTGCGAATTTGAGAATGTAGAATTTCACGCCATGCATTGTCAGAATTTCCTTGTAGAGAGGCAACGCCCGATCTGATGTCAGAGCGTCTAGATTTTCCATCTTGGTCCTATATTCTGATAGCACAGAAATAGACGTTCACTCTTTTCTCATTTGATCCACCACTGATGGCTGTAAATCCCTTTGCGCATGATGACGCAATGTGTCCAGTTTCGCCACATTTAAAGCAAGTTATAGCAGAACGACCATTTGCTGATGATTTGCCGTTCGACATGATTTTGCTTGTCAGGGATCTCTTTCCGAATTGTCTTTTGTGACATTCGGCCATCTTATGTCAAAGGTTTTCACAATGGTGACATTTGACTCTGGGCTTTCGATCTCTTCCGGTCTGGTTCCAATTGGTTGGTTGTCGTGAGACTTTCGTTGGCTTTCCCATAAGCATAGGCTTTCAAGTGTTGTTGCATCTCGTCCTGGCCTTTAATGTTTGTCGTTAATAACATGCGTTGCAGACTTCTATCCATTTGTGAAACATGCGCCAGAACAACCGAGACAGCTATTTCTTCTATGTTTGCTCTCGTCCATTTGGCCAACAGTGATGTTACATATACAGAGAGATATTCGCCAGGATTTGGTCGGCCATTAAA
This sequence comes from Drosophila innubila, assembly GCF_004354385.1. Taxonomy (NCBI): domain Eukaryota; kingdom Metazoa; phylum Arthropoda; class Insecta; order Diptera; family Drosophilidae; genus Drosophila; species Drosophila innubila. Next base: position 37,317,911 of record NC_047626.1, on the reverse strand, counting down.
AATATTCATCAAAATGGCTGACGTCTCTATTCCCATGAAGCGTTGAAAGAACAATTCCTTGAAATCTGGCCAGTTATTCGTAGGGTAACTAATTTGCGAAAGCCATGGCGAGGCGCTTCCTTTCAAAGAGTCGCTCAGGGTCATCCCTAGTGCACTGCCCTCTAGTGTACTTTCGCTAAAAGATAATGTCCACCGTTTTGCACCAGGCAGCAGCGTCTGCAATATAAAATTTGTTTAACAGATGCCAAAGCTGTTGTTAACAGCAGCTAATTGGTCAGCTATCGGCGTTAGTACATAGGTAGTGCAGAGGATAGTGTGTTAGACTCACTCACAAGAGGCCCTCGGTTTAATCCCCGGACCCGTCAAGATTTTATTTTCATTTTTTAATTTAATTTTTTTTTTAATATTTTTTAAATTAAACATTATTTAACAATTTTATTAAAATCGGGCTACTATCTAATCGGATGTAAAATAACCTTTAGTATACAAATTTTTTGTTTTATTGAGCTTTCTCAATCAAACACACAGAATATGTCTTTTTTACCATATCTACACCATGACAAATTTCGTCAAAATCGAATGACTATATCATATAGCTGTTATAAGTAGTTAGTATATAGGCAGAGATTTTTGAGTGTTGTTCTAGGGTGTGCGTCTCATAAAATAGTTACCACACAAAAGAAACCTTCTGTAAGTCAACCTACCTAGAGACAGTTCAAAATATACACAGGAGTCGATCAACAATGCTGTCAATGCTTAGAGAGGTTATAAAAATGCTTTGCTGTTGGTGACAATAAAATATCCGTGTCGATCATAAAAAAGTGGAAATTTTTAGCTGACCTGACTAATCGGCAATAAATGTACTAATTCTCAAAAGTTTTCAAGGTCAGAAAGAATTTTGATGTGTTAAATTATGCAAGTCAAATTGCGATATGTTATTATATTATAAGTTTCACATCACTAAGTTTGATGAGCTCCATCTCTAATTACAT